>NW_027325363.1:32291710-33491710 GCF_036924035.1 Leuresthes tenuis | reverse complement strand
GGCGGTGAATGAATCGAATCACTGGCACAAAGCATGTCATACCCCAGTACGATAAGTGGCGCTGTACCCATTTTAACTATCGCTAATAGAGCCACTTCCGGTTGACATCTTCACCACCACCACCAACAACAACAACAAAACTCAGACATTCGAGAAAGATGGCGAACGAAGAGCAAGATGAAGCTATGTCCCTCAACATTTAGTTTGTGACGATCCCGGGAAAAAATGACCCGGAAAAATAGAGAGTAACCCAATCTGATCCGGGTTTTTTTTTTGTCAGATTAAGGTGTCTACATGAACTGAATAACTCAGTCTCATTGTAATTTAGCCATTAATCCGATCCGATGGCACTCATGTAACCCCACTGACTGTCATCTTAAAATCTACTGTGCCATCATTCAGTATATTCAGACCGTTGGCTGACCACATTTTCTATAAGGTAAGGTAAATCAGACCACATCACCTTCTATTGCTCTAGAGTCCAATCTTTATGATTTATGCTTGGGTGTATGTGGACAGAGTGTGAGGAAAATAGTGAAGGAAGTGTCAGATGAGGCAGTAAAGTCCAGTCAGTGGATTTCGTTTAGAAGAAGCAATAGTAGCTGGGGGCCCGGCAGGGGGAGCACTTAAGGTAAACAGACTCTTGGAAGAAGCAAGGAAGAAATCCAGGATGTATTTAAGTGGAGGACTCATGTGAGCCTTTTGAAATCAGGCGGCCATTTTAGGTGAGTTGGCCTGTATGGCCTTATTTTTGCAGACATTTTTAGTGATTGTAGGACTGTTTAATGTTGAATCTAGTAGTGTGTCCTGCCTCCACCTCTGGCACCCTCTATACTTTCATTACCCCCTACCCAAACCAGGGTTTGTATCCCCACCTCGCCATGACTGGTGTGCAGTTGGTGAGAGGCTGGGGTAGCTTGTGGTTGTGGAAAAAAAGATGGTTGTTGTGGTGTGAGGAGCAGTGATGGCTGGCATTAGGGGAGTGACTCTGAAGCTGCCCCTCAATTTTAATCGCTCACTATTAGAAAATATTGAAGAGCCAGAAGGGTGAGGGGAGGGGTCTTCTTCCCACACCCCTGCTTCCTGGTTGCTGCTCGGGGCGGGAGGGGCCAAGAGGATTAATTAATTGTTCTGCTGGTTCGGGGTCTGTGGTGGCTGGGGGGCTGCTGGCCCCCTGGTGTGCCCGCTGCACTACACCCCAGCGGAGTCGAGGGAGGGAGGACGTGTGGATGTATGGGACGTGAAAGTGTGTGTGGTAATGATTGGGCCTGGATCTGGGACTTGCTGTCGCCTGGCCTGCCTGTGCTTCTCCCGATGGGGGGGCGGCGTTGCCTCTCCCCGCTGCTCGCGACTTCACCCACCTGTGGGCACGTCTTGACTCCCAGGGCACTTGGCCAGGGGCGCTGGGGCAGGCGCTGACCCACTGCGTGGCTGTCTGGGGCACTTGGCCCTCCTGGGTATTGGGTGGGGCCTCTGCCGGGGGGTTTGGGGGCGCTCGGGCTCCCGGGGCCCGGGTCCAGTGCACGGCCCATGTCTGGGCGGCTGGGACCTGGCGGGGTCGGTGGGCTGTTGCCCCTGGCTCTCTGAGGGCCTCTGCCCTATGCTTATGGGGGCTCTGTCCGGGGGCTTCCTCTGCAGTCTTCTGGGTGGATGCGTGGTTGTCCCTGCGGTGGGCTTCCTGGGTTCTGTGCTCCGTGGGGGCTGCTGGTGGCCTGGGTCTTGTGGCCCTCTCTGCCTGCTTCTGATTGCTTGGGGGGGGGCTGTGGATTGTGGCTCTGTACACTTATACACTCATAACTAAGCACGGTTACCATGTAGGTCCTGTGCCATGGGTGTTGCATGTTCTCACACACACACACACACACACACATTTATTAGCCCAGTAGCATGGTCGCTAAGCAGTTGATGTATTATCATGTCGTCTCAGGTCATCTATATCCACAGCTGTGTTGTATGCGATTGCCGCTTCTTGTGCTTGTTTTTGTTTGTTTGTGTGTTTGTTTTTTCTCTGCTTGTCTGCTTTCAGGTGCTCCTGGTGGCGCTAAGGCTGGATTCCCCTCATAGGCCATGGATTGTTGTCTGTTTTGTTTTTTACAGGTGTAGCAGCTGGTTGTCTGGTTTTTGTTTCTATTTTTGTTCTGTTTCCTCTTCTTTCCTCTTCTTCTTTCCTTGTCCCCCGGTCCGGTTCAGTTCTATTACATGTTATATATTGTAAACAAAAATAAATAAATGGAAAAAAAAAAAAAAAAAGGGGAGTGACTCTGGGACGCCAGTGATCACGGTCTAGCCTCTAGAGGTGTCGTGGGCCCAACTGGACGAAACACTGATGAAAGGAGGTTCCCACCTGATGACCCCAATGACATGTTGGCCAGCACTGCTCACTGGTCTATATATGGATTATTCACTGAGTCTGGTCCATTTTCTTTTATAGCACAAGTTTCTTGCATTTACTTTGAACTCCCTAGCAAGCTGAAGCCTTTTTTTTTTCCCTTTCTTTCCCACCAATGAGCCCTGTTCAATACCGTTACATGCGTAGCTAAGTCAAGCTAAAGTTGCAGCGCAGAATGTGAGAGACAACATTCAAGACATTCTGCAACTTCTGAATTTCTCTATGATGGATCATAGATGAATTCACTGCAAAGATGTTATCATTTAGTTGCTTCAATGCTGATTTTGGCAGATGATGCTGTGGTTATAAAACTCTGATTCTATGAAAACAGAGCAGCAGTCTGGAAATACTTTCAGTGACTGCCAGTTGACACGTTGTCTTAATCAGATCATTTTCACAATTTAAGGTGTGGAGCCATCTGACTAAAGAAACAGAAAAATATGTGAATGGGAGGAACTTCTATGCGTTAGTCCAGTCTAAAAAGTTTGATTTTGTACAATTTCAATTGGACTAACGTGTTTACATGTATTTTAAAAATCTGGTTTTGGTTGGACTGAAGATAATTTGTTGTTTTTTTCCTAATGCCTTGTAAACATACTTACTGACATGGCTTTTTTGTACAGCTACACAACTACCTGATCTCATGGTTCTCCACTATTCTTCCAGGGCAGCTCTTAACACAATTTTCAAAGTTTCAGCATTGTCCTTATATGTTTTTTTTCTTGATGCCGACCAATAATTTGAGCCTTCACCATGGAATTTGACATGGTTTTAAAAGGGAAAAAAGCAACTCACTGCATCAGCTGGGTTTTAATAACTTTTTTCAAGCTGAAACATATCAATAAATGATGGGCTTTTTCAAAACGAGGCTTTTACTTAACCAAGTTAAATCCAGTGGGATAACTTTTTTTCTTTTCTTGGCCAGGCAGTGTACAAAGTTACACATTTTTGGTTGTTAAGTAAAGTATATGCAGATAACTTACGCTCTAACTTCATCCTCTCCATAGAAGATCTCCGGCACAGTCTCCTGCTCATTGATACAAGGTCTGGTATGTTGCTTGACATAAAGTGGGTCCCGCTTAGGAGGAAAGGCCATGTACACATCATACCAAATGGGCTTCTCATGTGGCTTTATCACCCGTGAGCGCATCAAGTCCCGAACCCTGGTGATCATACATAACACAATGACTAAAATCAGTGACTATATGTACATGCACAGCAATATTTTAAAATAAATCCCCATAATCTAATTAAAGCGATTATAGTTTTAACATAAGTTACATTCATATTCCCTGTGTCTATGTACAGAGCACAGTCTGATTAATGAGTCATGCTGCTGTTACATCCACCTATACCATTGTGATAATTGTGCCTATTTAAAAGCCTTAATAATATCTGTGTCTTTAAAAATATCAAGCATCATTTGGGTTTATTCCTTGCCCTAAAAGAGTTTTTTTTTTCCACAGCCATCTTGTTCTGTACAGAGTCTGCTGCTGGTTTGCCCTTGTTTTGATGTTGTGACAGAAACAAACAATCTATGAAATCTATGAAAACAAGTCCAACACGAGCAATTGAAAAAAAACATTTAAAAATCCAGAGTCGTTTATCAACTGTGGAAATGAAAGTTTACTCTGTAAAGCAGCGTGTGTCGCCAGATGCCATGAAACCTGTAAAATGAGCATGAAACATGATACAAGCTTTCAGAATTTTCAAACTGCTCAGGCAAGGAGCTTCAGGGCTGTCTTAATTATCTCTTTTAACATAGGAAACACTGGACCATCGTCAAAGAAAGGTGATAATTCAATGTGGATAAATATGAGCACAAGAGGGTGTCAGCCGCCTGTAACAGTAAGATTGTAAAAGTAACGCTGTATATGATCTCTATTATAATATATAAGAGATAACAGTGTTAGGTATCAGTGTGATAAGATTGCATGAGACTAAGTATCTAAAGCATTTTTGTAGAATATTTATGTTGCTTTGACAGTCTTTCCTCAACCCCACCACGCTTTTCATCAAGGTCAAGGAAAATAGCCAAGAAAAAGACGAAAGGCCTTCATTTATTTATTCAACCGGACCCATGTCGTGGAACCCCTGAAGTAGGTGTTGTTTCTCCACGTGCTGCTGATGTGTGAGCACCAGAATGTCGCATTAAATGTTAAATGTTACTTAACATCAGCCTCCATTGCAGTTACAGTTTACTCGCGGATTTAATGTGGGACGTAGCTCCACATCAGCTAACAACCACTGTAATACTATATTTCAAACAAATCTATTAAGATTTTTTTTCTCTGAGACAGAATTACTAACAAGATTCCTATCATGAATGCCCAGCAACATTTCATTTCGTTTGTTCTCGAGCAAGTTTCAACGTTAATGCGGTGTTTTTTTTTCCCCGCATTAACGTTGAACCCATAAACATGGTTGCAAGTAACGTATAGCTGCCTGGTTACCTCACGCTTTTACAAGCACAAAAAAAAAAAGAATGCTGTCTTACCTGGAAAACACAGTTCCAAACCTCTCCAGTCTGCTGCCAGCCATCTTAACTTCCGCTACTGTTGTAAGACTATAGACAAGAAGTCAGTACACTCGCATCAACTAGGACAGGTTAAGAGCTTAAAACATCCATCTCTCGTAATTTCTTATAATTTGGTCTTCCTAGCGTCCTCTGTCCTACTGCCTCTGACCCGGAAGTCTATCTCAGGAAGACGCATGACTCGTTCGGATCGTTGGGTACACTGCGCATGGAACGCAGGCGGTAGCAACGGCGGGCGGAGACAAAAAGCTAAAGTTAAGCTGACGCTCAATTGTGGCATTTTATACTGTGGCTCTAGAGGGCGCTATTGTTTCTGAAGACCCTATAGAGATATACAGAGATGCTCATTGCCAGGCTCGCGAGCCACATGCGGCTCGTCAAGCTTTAATTGGTGGCTCGCACTCGCATAGGTTATAACAATATGGTAACACAGCCAATAATTTTTTTCAAATGTGCTACATAAGCATACAGTGAACACTGCACTACAAAAACGCAAAAATCTGCTTGATGCAGTTGTTTGCGTTGTTCTAGTACTTAGTATTTTTGTAAAGTATTAATTAAGGCTTAATGGTGTTCCTAAAGGAGGCACTGTTAAACATGGCAATGAAGCCCGCTTAAAGCACCGTCACTCCGCTAGCCATGTGAGATGCAGACACGATGGGTCGGTTTTTAATTTAAAAAGGGCAAAAACGAGCACAAAAAACAAACTAAAATCAACATGAAGACGCCGGAGAAGGGACGAGCAGCCAAACGTCGGGTGCACCCAGTAAAAAACGAAAGGTACGAAGCATACAAGATGAGCACAGGACATTTCAAGGAAAGTGGACAGACGAATTCTTATTTATCCTTCATGGCATGAATATTCTGTGCTTAATATGCAAACAAATCCGCGCCTGTTTCAAACGAAGCAACTTGGAGCGCCATTTTAAAAATGCGCATCCAAATTTCAAGGAAAGTTATCCGCCTGGCAGTGAAATTAGAAAGAGAAAAATAGCACAGCTCGCTGCTTAACTTTGTGATCATCAAAATTGTATCCACAGGACAACCTCCACTGAAGAGCGTTTAACAGAGGCATCTTTTGAGATAGCTTGGATTTTGGCGCGGGACAAACAACTCAGAAATAGTAAAAGACTGCTTTTTGGCTTCAGCAGAAATACTATTAACAGACTTGGACAACAAGGACGCCATCCTTAAACAAATAAAAGGATGACAGCTGTGTGATTCAACAACAGTGAGGCGGATGGAAGACATCGGAAAGGACGTGCATGACCAGTTATTGGCTGATCTGCGCGCCGCACCTTGTTTCTGCACTGCATCGCAGTGGACCAAAGCACGTCACCGATGTTGCTCAGCCGTGCATTTGGGTGAGGTTCCCACAAGAAAACTCTTTTCGAGAGGAAATGTTGAGCTTTCTACCACTCCATGGCCAAACAACAGGTGAGGATATTCTGAATGCACTTTTGGTATTTTTTTTTTAGGAAAGTCATCTCAGCTGGTCCAAACTTGCAAGTGTGTGTACTGATGGTGCCCCAAGCATGCGAGGCATAGAGAAAGGTCTTGTTGGCCTCATGAAAAATAGAGATGAAATTCCCAATTTTATCAGCTTCCACTGCACCATCCATCAGGAGGCACTGGTAGCAAAGCTCAGAAACAATGAATTAAAAAATGTGATGCAAAGGGTTGGGCATGTGGTCAGTTACATTGTTTCAAGAGCACTATACCACAGACAGTTCAGACAGTTAATTCAAGACTATGACACAGAGTACAGCGATTTAGTGTTACACAGTGAAGTGAGATGGTTGTCCCGTGGAAAGCTGGAGCGGTTCCTGAGCCTCCTTCCTGAAATCAACACTTTCTTGGACAGCAAAGGGAAACAGCAGCCAGAGTTGAAAGACCCACACTGGATCACACAGCTGACCCTCCTTACTGACATTACCTGAACGCTCTCAACTTGCAGCTCCAAGGGAGAGACAAGCTTCCAAGTGACATGCTGAGGACAATCAGAGCATTCCAAAACAAAATAACTGCTCTGTGGATACCTGAAAGAGAACTCATCCACTTCGCAAAACTCAGAGCAGCAACCACAGGTGACCCATCTGTGCTGCAGCACTTCAGCTGCAGAGGATTTGTTGTTTTGAAGTTTTGAAGGAACTGAAGGGTGAGTTTGAGTCCAGATTCAGTGATGTGACTGAACTAAGGAGATTTTTAATTGTATTTAAAACCTCTTCCATGTGGATGTATCCTCTCTCACTCCAACCATCACACAGCTCTGCCCTGGTAATCGTGCCGCTCTGGAGAGTGAAACAGGGGAGCTGCAAACAAAGACCCTTCTCCAAGTTGAACTCAGAGCAGGTGCTGGCCACTTCTGGAGTTTGGTGTCTGAAGCAGATTTTCCCAGTTTGAAACCACTTGCACAGAAAGTTATGTCTTTCTTAATGAGCACATACTCCTGTGAGTTAACATTTTCAACCATGAACACTATCAAGAGGAAACAGAAAAACAGAAAAACCGACTGACCGTGGCTCATCTTGAATGCCTCTCTGCGATTGCAACAACAAACCACAAATTCAACATGAAGAAAGTCAAGGTCATGCCTGCCAGCTTCCGCTCATCTCAGTATCAAGGTAAATATGGTCTTAATTGAAAATGTTTTTATCTGTGTTGTTTCTTTTTTGATGTCCAATTTATATGTACAAATGCACATTTGCAAAGTGGACTTGATATGTTGTCGTAAAAGTGGCTCTTCCCTTGATTTTTGCTCTACCAATGTGGCCCTTGTGAAAAACATAGTGAGTATCACTGCTATAGAAGCATATACACCGAATGGCCATAACATTAAAACCTCTGATAGGTAAAGTGAGCAACACCACTCCCCCAACTGAGCAGCCTTCTGCTGCACTGAGCCTTGCTAAAACAGCTTAGGATGGGCTGAAAGAGCTGCACGTGTTCCTCTGACCTCTAAACTCTCCAGATACCAATCTGATAGGATCTGTGAGAAGCAAGCCCTATACAAGAAGACCATCCCAGCATCCCACAGCAAAGGATCCTTTGCTAAGGTCCTGGTACAAGACACTCCAGGAACACACTCTATTAGGCAAGTGGTCATAATGTTATGGCTGATCTGTGTAATAGCTTCTTAAGAAACTATTGAATACTTTCTTTCTGTTCAGTAGCGTCAGAAAGAGTTTGCTTAGAGTCATCTATCACAAATTGTGATTTATGCAGACTGTTGACTGAATATATAGACCACGACACAAGAGAAGCATGGCTTTTACTGGATTAAACTGAATATTTTTACAGATTTTGTAAACAAGCTGCCAACTCTTGTGCATTTAGTATTAGTCTCACACAGTGAATGATGATAATAATAATCGCACACGATATATCACATCACAAGATATATATAGATAGATATATATATATATATATATATATATAATTTAATAATTACACCTTGTTAACCAGTGTTGAACCTGAGGATTGGCACTGTCATTACACATTTGTATTTAAGTCTAACAGGACAGTCTGCAGAGCAGCAACTGAGAGGACTATTTTTGCAGCAGAGAATTAAGTGACGAGATAGTGAATTTTTGTACATGTCTTTCAAACCACTTGTCCTGTCAATATTGGTGCTGTTACACTGTGTTGCAGCTGAAGTAATCAGTTAAAAAATAACAATAAAACAATCTGTGTGTCCGGCAGAATATTCTGCCACTCACCTTTCAATCATAATCTCAATACAACTTTTAGTTTTCACACAGTGAGCTTTTATTCAAAACTCTATTCCCAGTTTGCCTCCTTGCCTGTCTGGATTTGAGGCTGATGCTAGGTTTTGTCATCACAGGGGAGAGGTTGCTTTCTTGTGTGGCTCTCAAGAGTCATGTTTGACTTCACCAATAAATGTAATGCACATACATTTACACATACTCTCCTCTCATCAGTGTTGTCCAATACCTGTGCAAATATATGTACCTGAAGCCTGAAATAAACTGGATAAGAAATGCAAAAAGCAGCAACAGACCAAAATTACATCTATCAATGCAAGATGTCACCACATTTAAAGTTACTATGAAATTGCACCATTGACGTCTGCAACACTTAGGTGTGTGTCCTGCTTTGGATCCTCCAAAAGTATTATTTAGAGTTTTCTTTTGTGTATTTAGATGTCTGCTCATAGAGTGCAAATGAGCAAGAGGGTACAGGTCTGGGAATGCATCATAGACATGGTCAAGCTAAGTGGCAAGAGAGGTTTGAGTTACTGAGCGTCAAGCCAGATGTAGTTTATGTAGAGGCTACATGCCTGCTGAAGCCAGCTATTGATCGAACCAATGATAAGTCAGTACCGGTAACTAAGCAGCCAGCAGCAACTACTCATTTGAGCTGGGCGATAACTCGGACATCTTCCACAGCAACTCACAGGCTCACCGTCAGACATACTTCAGTGTATAACTAGTGACTGGGCTTAGGTTTATATACTCTGTAAATGATTTGTTTGATTTTAGGGCTCAGGTCAGATGAATACTTTTCTTTAGAAAAGTTAGATAGGTTTTTCTAGTTTTGAAAATGTATTTTGATGGCTTTTTGTGATATTCGGTCGCTGCATCAAAAATGGCCGCAGTCGACCCCTCTCAAGAGATCCTTGCTAGAACCAGCCTTGGGGAGTTGACGGGACAGGAAGAAAGAAGCGAACAGCATATTGAAACAGCGTGCAATATAACAATAAATGCTGGGCAGGGCGGCAAGACCAGCAACTGCAGATCAGAAACATATGCAGTAAAAACACAGGATGCCAGAGAGCTTTACTGTCTCCTAGTGCCTGGATTTTTCCATTATACAGACATGAGCTCATACAGAAAAGGTAAATGGACATTTACATAACACTTTTCTCGTCTTATTGACCACTCAAAGAGCGTTACAGAGTGAGCTACAGTCACAATGTTTCATACATAGAGACATGTCATAGACATGGATTCTTCTCTCCACAATTAAAAATACAAAGAGTACTTGGAAATATGGCCTGAAGAATCTGGAAGTCAAACTGCAGACCTTCCAGATGGCCCGCTCTGTCTTCTAAGCCACAGTCACTCCATTAAGCCACAACTTGGTGCCTTGAAATGAAACAGTACGTTGACTGTTTAGAGCTATTGATATTCTGAGAGAGAAGGACATTCTTGGTATCTTCTCCCAATCGTCACACAAAATCTAAGCCCCAAAAGACAAATCAACAAAATATTCCATTAATTGAATCACACAAAACAAACATGAATAAAAGTTTCTTGAGTTGTGTTAGAACTTTTCAGACAGAGTACAGCGAGTCTTATGGCTGTGTGGAAAAAGGGAAAATGTGAACTTTAAACTCTCCTTGTCAGCTGACTACACTAAAACTGCAACATGGGGCCCTGGCTAAGCAGGACATGGAACACTGCACACATTACTTTCCACAAAAGGAAAAAAACATCCATTCATCTTTCAAATACATATTTGCTTTTTTTTTCTCCAATTAAGCTAAATAATTGAATCTTCACCTGAAGAAGAAAAGGAACTTAGAGTGCTCAGAGAAACACTGAAACCAGATGGAACTGAAAAGGCTGTTTTCCAAAAGGTGGCTTTTCTGGTTCCACAACACAAAGGTTTAGAGCAGAGAGAAAAGCTTGATGGGAAGGCCAGGCATTCAGGAATGTCAGCATGTAACTGGGTGTGCGAAGAGAGAAACCGAGAGAGAGAGAGAGCAAAACAGAGGAGGGACAAAGAGTAGGAGAGGGAGTCATAAATGCAATAATTATAGTAAAGGCAGAAATAGACTTTACACTATTCTGGTCCCACAGGCTGCCAATGTAGCTAACAACACTGTTGTTCCACTGACAGAAAGAAAGGAGAGGAACCTTTTTCTCATCACCAATTTCTTATTTTTACTGGGTGCATTCTGAGGAATTCTATTTCAGCAGCGTTTTCTTTTCGTAGCTATGGATTTGCTCTTGGATTTTGGCTAATTATGACAAAGTTCTTTCAACCAGTTTCCTCGAGGTCAAGCAACATTTTACATTTTGACTTTTGTAAGAAAGGAATAAGAATCATTCACAATGTCTGTGACAGCCCTGTTCAGGGGCAAGTGGGGACAGAAGGCACAGGAAACCACCGAAAAACGTCGGGCAGGAGGTACGGCTCCACAAAGCCGTGAGGACGACGATGATGAGGACGACTCCAACACTGGTTTCAGCAGAGAGCCTATCCGCAGGAACTCACGTTTTTACCGATCAATGAGGAAGAAGAAGCTGGTCTCAACTGAGCAACCTGAAAGTAAGGAAACACTGTGACTTTGGGGAGCCAGTCAAATTAATTTACTGACTGGCATGTTCTGAAAACAATAGACTTTGTAGGCCATTTCTTTTACGATTGACATTATTCATTTTGAAAATTAAACAAAGGCTTGGCATTGCTATTATTCTTTTGTAGAAATCAACCTGAGAAACAAGTTCTGTCTGAATTGCACATAGTAGTAGCATCAGTTTTATTATTGCTTTATAACATGTATACTTTCCTCAGGTCAGCCTCTGACTTTATGATATCAAGCAAATATTAACCTTGGCCTGGTTAACACTCCTGATATGCTGTTGGGACTGCAAATTACTATCAGTGAAGATTTGATCTACTTTCTTTGTCCTTCCAGATCACAGATTTCTTATAGATTCCATAACCAAATGTATCCTGTACTTTAGACATTTCTCTGCGACACTGTGCAATGTTCACAGAGCCACAGCAAACACATCGACTAAAGTATTTGAGCTCAGACTTTGCCCGGCAGCTTAGGTGGTGATTAATTAATACATAACTTGGCAGTCAAAAAAGAAAACAATTTAGACATAAAATATTGAGGCTGAAAACACAAAAAAAAAGTTTGGTAACCAAATGGGAGGGCCAGGTTCACGTGGTAGAGTGGCCTTCCTCTGACCATCAGGTCGGAGTTCAGTCCCCAGACTCTCCAGGTAATGAAGTTCTTTTGCACAAGACAATAAACCTCATGTTGCCCTAGATTTGCTTATGTGTAAGATAAGATTAAGAGATGCTCTGATTATTGGTATCAATGGGTAAATGAGAAACATACTGAGACAAAGTTAAAAGGTGCTAGGTAAGTGTGCACTACTTATCATGATTTAAAAAATTTTAGAATCAGTCTGCAGCAGGCTTATGTCTGGAATTGACAAATTTGTCTTTTGCATTTTGTAAGGAAACCTCATAAGAGCGTTACTGCGATTGTATATCTAATAAATTTAGAACATATTGCACACTGACAAACAAAATGTTCTTACTGTTTTATGCGCTTACCAATTCTCACTGCAACGGTAGTAAATTCAGTGGCCATATTTACCCTAAGAAAAAAACACACACACACATATATATATATATATATAATATATCTACTATCCATTATAATTCGAGATTTTCTTAATGGCTTCATATTTATTTTTGGTCCTCCCACATTGCATTGCTATGTAGTGTTGTCTTATTTCATCTAATTCAAAGTTTTGCCTATGCAATTCAGAGCTCATTTCACAGGCAAAGACAAAACCCTTTGTGATGACTGGTTTGATTCAGACTCTCAGTATTAGATAGTATGAAGGAGTATGGGGTGTAAGGGCAAGAATGAATGTGAAGGTGACGTCATTGGTGGCTTGGAAGAAGGTGATTCAGGGTGGGTTCATTGACACAGCTGACTATAGCGCAAAGATGTTTCTTAAAACAGCGAAGACTGGAAGTAGATGAGAGTAGATTAATTTTGTTACCTCAGGGCACTTACATCCGATCCATTGTCGCATTCACTTCGGTTCCATCCAATTCAATTTATTGTTTATAGTATACATTGTAGGTCTACTAACAACCAAGAGGGCAGTATCTCTCTGTGTGTCCTGATGAAATGCATCATGTGTTAATCATGTGTGATGATTGACTGATCCTGCTGACTGACCAACAGAGTTATCATAAAGTTGATAAAACCTTTAGATAACTGATACTTGTGAACTATAGCTGTGTTTTAGTCATATGGTAGCAGTGTGGTATGAGCCGAGATTGACCTGTTCTAGTGCAGGGTAATTATGTAGCTTTGCTGGGTCTCATGAGCTGAACATTTAAAGGAACCATCCATACTCACACTTAACTTGGCACTTGGACCATATATGAAAGGTGGCCTACATTTTCACTGATGTGGAAGGAACTGAATTGCTGTTACTTTGGATCCTGACTTCTGCACACCAGTAGACGATAAGACATGTGGCATCACAAAATTGGCTCAAAGTCCTCATGATAAAGGAAAGTACTTCCTTCTTGGCTTTTATGTTGGTATTTCATACTTTCCTGGTGTACTTCAGGTCTTATTTCACAGCACTTGCCAGTTCTGTGTTTACTCGTGACATCACTGAACATCAACTTAATAATAGGATGAAAACTCAAACTGGACCCCACTGAAGTGAACTCAATCATTTTTCACTTCTCTTTGTCAATAATTGTTTGTTAGTTTCCTACGTTTCTACATTCTGGCTTAGCTTTTGTTAAGTAGATGATGACACAGTGTCATATGTCACGTGTTGTTGTTTATCTGAGTTTGCATTAACCTACATGATAAACAACCTGATAAAGAACAGATTCTTTTTTTATTATGTCCAAATACATAAAGCCTTAGACTTGACAGTGGATCTGCTTTGTTTTTCACATGTCTGTAAGTCAATAATTGGAGAGAACATTTTGATCAGAAATATTTTTTATTGAATGTTTAATTAAAGCAAACTTAAATGTCTGTGACGCATACCCTGCCAGTAAGGGCAGATCTGAGTCGCCACTTGGCCACTTTCATGAATTTTAGAATGAAAATTGCTTATTGTGCCTTATTTGCATAACTCCCCAAACATTTTTGTTTTCCAGATCAGTTGATGTTCTTTTAAACTTTTGAATTGCATTATTTCTCTACCTCCCTTTGTGAGTGTATCTGTGTAAAAAGCACTCAGACTTGTGCATTTCTTTTTTCTTTTCTTCAGAGTGTGCATTATTAGTGGGAGTTTAATCACTGAAGGTGATTTTCTGTATTTTGTAGGCTGTCTAAAGACCCACAAAAATTAGGATTGTTCCATTTTTGGACAATAGTTTTACCATAAAATGAATTTTCACAGAGGAAACTCTTCCACTACAGTCCATGCGAAACCATTCAAAACCAATGTTGAATGGACATGCTGCTGTTGATCATAAGTTACTGTTACAAATGGAATTATTAAGTCATTCCTGATGTACTATTACAAATCTGTGCTATGAGATGACTGAGGTGTACTGGCTGAAGTGAAAAGCTATCCTAACTCAGTCGATCAGAGATGTTTTGTTTTTTTAGTACTACAAGCCTGACATTTGGTATTAAAAATATTTTAGACACTGGTCCCTGGGTGGAAGGCTTCCAAAGGAGGACTGTGTTGTGTATGTGAGGGTATGAATGTATGCCTTTAATAAGGCAGCAATAACTGCTGTATTCATTTTTTTTCTCTCTTCACTGGCGTACATAACTATCATCAACATTTGACTGTTTCTCTCTCTCCACTGCTCCCCAGATTCTACTATCTCCGGCTTAGACCACAGTCCCTCCAATAGTGCAGGAGTTTCCTCCACTTATGTTCCCTCAGCCCAGAAATCACCTTTGTTACCAGGGACTAAACGGTGAGTCTGCATGCCTACATCGCCCAACCCTTTTACTGAATACAAACACACCCATAAAACAAACAAGCACATACAGTACAATCCTTGTTTAAACACATTACACACTTTTGTCATACGTCAGTAATTAGCACACTAACATGTCTTGTCTCTCTTAAGAGTAATTTCTTGTCAGAAAAACAACAATCTCATATGACTGCGACCACAAGAAGTAGAATGCCAGAGGTTCAAGAACCAGTGCTGTGATAAACTTACTTATCTGCAGCTTGAGGTTACAAAAGATGAGTTAAATGTGAAAGCATTCTTTGTCAAAGTCACTGTTTCCCTTTTTATCTAAAACAAAACTGTTATAAGAATGTTGACTTTTGCACTGTTTCTAATAAAAGCTTTAAAACAAGCCTTAAAACAAAGGGAAACTATTTAAATGCTGACAGTGCACTAGTTTTTCAGAATATAAAACCACAACAAGGGAATTTTCTTTGGAAATGTGTCTGTTTGCTTTTATCACTTTACAGTCTTGCACTAGCAATATTATTACAAGGAATTAAGAGGGGGGAAATACAGAAAGTACAATAGAACAAGCTATTTGACTAAATTTAGCTGTGGATACCAGCAGTGAGGCATGGTCTCACAGTTGAAATATCGAATATAACATGCAATATAAGCAATCCTCCACTATGATCCATAGTTGTGATAGTGAACAAAAGAGCAATGAGCTGCCCCCTGCTGAGCACTCAGTGAGCACCAGTTGAATAACTGACTCAAAGCATGCACAGAGCTTACTTGAAATGTCTTTTTTGGGGGGTGAGGGGGTCTTTGTTTTCCTTCATTGTGTTCTACTTGCCAGATATTAGGCAGAAAATGTGATACAAAACAGGCAACATCCAACGAGGCATGCTGGTCTTAGCACAAAATATGGTACAAAAACGTTAAAATGGCCTCTAAAAATACCCAAATTGCTCTGTGCAACCTCTTTGAAATGAAAATACACTATAATATATTAGATACTGAAATAAAACCATTAAAGAAAAAAATAAAAACACAAATGAATAATTTTGATAGGAAAAATTATGTTATATTTTCAGTACCATCTGCATGCTTATACAGAATATTAACACAAAATTCAAGTTGAACATACAAGTGATTTTTTTCTAAGTGGGGTTGTGTGTAGTGCTGTGCAGTCAGAAGTCATGTTTCCATCCAAAAGTGATTCGAATCATCAGGAAATGCGCACTACGTCAGACTTGATGCGAACACAGCTGTTTCAATCTCTTTCGAATCAACCAAAACCCGGCGCTGGCGAGCGTATTTTCATTTGTGCAAATCAGGGGATCTTACGTCGAATTATGACGTTTCCATCATAATTTTCCGATGCGATACTTCTCAATGCTGATGGAAACGCACCTATTGTTGTGCTGTAATGTGTAAGTCAAGCTATAATGTGTAAGTCATCCACAGTATGCATTCCACTGACACTGAAACTTGTTGGCACAGAGATATGTACCTGAACAGATATATTGACCTATGCCCACTGTTGGATAGTACACTTTAACATATCCTTAACATATCACTGAAGCCACTCCTTAACCTGATCTCATGAATTTTTTAACTTTTGTTAACAACTGAAACCCATTCATGCTTGCAGTTCATTAGTAAAATGATTGCTATTGTGTCCCCATGGTAATCATGGTAAAAGGTTCACAAATAGGAAATGCGGTAGCAAAAAATATGGACAATAATAATAATAATAATATTTTAAACACCTGGCTAGGTGGGTCAAACTCAAGTGCACTACACAAACACAAGTTCTTCTTCTTATTATTATTAATAATCACACTCATAGTGTAAATAGGGCTGCATTTTTTTCAAACCAAATAAGAGCACTTAAATTTTACAAATGCAAACTGCACATATGACATATTCTGGACACCTTCATGCTGTGGACAAAGATTCTATAATATTATAGTACTAGGTTGTATTGTTAAATTATGCAACTCAAATTCTTGAGGCAGGAATGCCATGCCGCAATCCACCCGATTGGCTGCAGAATGAGAGAGTGACTGCACGGCAATGATAAATTTGCAGTAGTATATCTGTTAATTACAGCTGTCTCTGCTGAAAGTTGAAACATTAGGTGGGTGCTGGCGGTGATACTAAACTCTGCATCAGCATTATTCCATGCAGTAGTCAATCTGCAAAGCACCCATCGAGCAGCAAGTCCAGGGGCCTCATGTACAAAGGGTGCGTACTCACAAAAAAGTGGCGTACACACTTTTTCACGTCAACGATCAGATGTATCAAGTGCGAAATGAAGGCAAAAATGTGCAGTGCCTCACGCCAACTTCAGGGCTGTCGTCTGCACTTTATTACAGCTGTTGTTTCTTTGGCGACACTTAGAGGTGATGTTGGGAAACTGTTACAATAAATTAATGTGAACACAATTTGTCCTCAGACTGAGTGATGTGCACATTTGAGACAGATGAACAATTAACACTGATGAACAATTAACACACCCATGTGTCTGCAATTACACGAGTGGATATAAAAGCATGCACAAAGTGTTGTAATGCATACCATTAAAAACAATGACTGCTTTAGCGGTATTGGAAGATATTGTAAATGGTGCAATTGGAAGAAAGCGTGTGTTCAGAGACTGAGAGGATTTGACATGATGACAACTGGCTCATCAGCCGCTTTGAGGGCAATCCTCCTGAAACTGTGCGCAGAGCTGCGGCCGGCGTTGGAGCGCAACACAATGAGGAGCCATACGCTGCTTGTGCCACAGGTGATGTGCACACTGGGGTTTAAGCAACCGGGGCATTCCAGAGGGAGCTAGCCAACCGATTGGGACTGTGCTAGTCGACCCTGAGCCGAGCCATGCCAGCTAAGTGGGATGGAATTATCAGGTATATCAAATTCAGGCCAACAAATTCAGGCGCAATTTGAAGCGAGAGCCGGTTTTCCTATTGTAATCGGAGCTATCGACTGCACACACAGTGATATAAAAGCCCATCACATGATGGATTTATATATCAACAGGAAACATTTTCATTCCATCAATGTACAGATAGTTTGTGATGCATTAATGCTTTGTGGGGGTGGCCTGGTTCATACATTTAGTTACAGAATTGTTGAGAACAGACTACAAGCTGGCACTGTGCGTGATGGGTAGCTTCTTGGTGAGTAACTTTATTTGCGTAATTGTCCTGATATTATTCCCCGTGACGTGCATGTGCGCCCCCAATTTCTATCCCATCTTCACAGCAGCATAGTTGGTGGTTAAAGTTAGTAACTTGCTGTTTTTTGCTGGTTAAACTACAGATTAAGATCTTTCTATCAAAGCCCCTAATCGTCTCTGTGTGCAAATGTCAATAACCCCGCGCGTAAAGTGTGAAATGTCTTAATCAGCCTCACCTTTTCCCTGGCGCACTTCTGCTCTAGGTTACTGTATGAACACGTTTGTTGTGAGTTACACAAATACATAGATATTTACCTCGGGGTTAATCAGAGTCACCCACACTCCTACACCCACCACCCCTGAGAGAGCAGTGTCACCCATAGTTGTGGCGACTCTCTGTTCAAACAAATCGCAGGTGCACGGCTCATTTAAATATGATTTGCATATTTAAGTAGGGGCGTGGACAGGGAGGAGTCGGGTACTCCAACATGTGCGCTCAATTCTGCGTTGATTGGGATGAACAAACGAAATGTGCTTGAATGCGCACACATTGATACATCCGGATATTTTTGTACGTTGGCATTTTTGTTTGAGCGTACGCCATGTTTCAGTAGGAAATCCATGCAAGTCTTTGTACATGAGGCCCCAGGTCTCTTAATATAGCAGCCCTCGAACCTCCACAGAAATTGTTAAATTCTATCCCCTGATCATGAATTTGATTCTCTGAGCTTCAGGGTAGCCCCTCCAACATTTGCAATGCTTCAGCTCAACTTTGCTCCTCACGAATTAATCCAGCTCATCTACTCATTATTCCTTGCCAATATATGTAAGCAGACATATTTCAGAATTTTTGTGATTAGTGCGGAAGAAGCAGCTAGTTTTCACATAAAAAGCCAGTTGGCACGGTTGGCAAATCAAAACGATGGCTCCACAATAACCAGATTCGTGCTTGCTGCAGGAGCTGCTCGCTTTGGAAGTCTGCAGGCCAAATAGGCCAGGGAACCAGACAAGCTTCTGAAGCTTAGCCGTGCTCCTGTTGTGTGCCACACTGGGAGTGCCAGGCTCGCAGCTTTGAATTGATGAGAGCAGAGAAAGTGAATACGTCACCATTAGGATACTTACATGTGCATACAACCTGCTATGTTTCCTTTGGCTTTCATAAGAACTGCTCTCTTGTTCAAATATGTATGGATGAATTTATTTATTTTGACTGAGTTTTATTGGACTTACAGTCATAACAAATTGGCTGTATAAATGTATGGCTACACCAATATTAGAACCAGTCATTGCTTAGTAGACAGGGAATGTAGGCAGGCGAAGAAATGGGTTGGGGCATAACTTTGGTTTTCACTAACTGGGTTACAGTTAGTGAAAACACAATATACAGGCATAAATGCCTCATACCAACTGTCAAGCACAGTGGTGAAGGGGTTGTGATTTTGATTTGTTCTGCAGATGAACGAACTGTGCACCTTAAAGTCTTTGAGTCAACCACCAAGTCCTCTGTACCAAAGATCTCTAGATATATAGAGTCAAATTTCTCTGAGAACACAAGCTTGACTGAAATTTACCCACGCAATAGGACAACGATAAACGACAAATCTACTACAGAATGACTGACAAAGAATAACAGCGTTGCAATGGTCCTTAACTTGATAGAAACTCTGTTTGCACACTCAAATATTGACAGACCTCAGGTGCTAAAATTCCGTGACAACAATGTCAGAGACAGATAATAATTACTGCAGTGAAAGATTACTTTAAGGTGTTGATGCTAAAGGTGGTTCTACACCCTATTGAAAAATAAGGTGTAGAACTACTTAGTTTTACCCACTATTTCTGCCTTTTGGCTTAGTATTCTAATATAAATTATTAACAAAATGTCACATGTTGATGTTCATCCTAAGAACTAGTAAAGATCTGATTTTTTTTAATAGTGTATTGTTATATAAAGTCTTGGAATTGAACGTGGGTGCATTTCTTTTTCTTAGGTTAACATACTCATAGGTTTGAATGATTTTGTTTTCCAGGTGGAAAATAAAATTTAGTTTTAAGGTGTTTTTTTTGTTTGTTTGTTTTTCATGATAGATCTTGCCCCCAGAATTTGCCACGGCTCCACCATTCCAGAGCTTTGTTGCCAAGCAATGGTGAGGCCGGTAGCAGATATGCTTTTAACAACAGGGATGCTATGGATAGAAGAGGAGTGGGAGGAGGGATGAGTGTGGACATATCAGCTGCCTCCAACAGTCAGCATAAAGATTTCACAACTAACATGATCACTTACCGGACTCACAGCATTTATAGCGAAGAAATGAATAAGCTCTCAGAGCAAACGGCAGCAGCTTGCACTTTACAGGAGATTGAAGGAAAAACAATGGACTCACAACAGCCAAGTTCTGACGGAGCAGACAAGGATAACATCAACCTCAGGTCAGATCAAATTAAATTAGAGATAGAGAGGTTTGAGGCATAAAATTCAGAAAAGATGCTTTTATACTGTTTGAACTGTGAAATGGCTATCAAACACAAAACAAGCTAACTGAAATGTGTAATGTTATTTGTACTTCAACTTTTATGCAAAACAAATTGAGACAGTGAATTGGATATTGAAGTGACTGAGTAGGTGCTCATATGGATGCTTTTATATTATATATAGCCCATGCAAAAAGGCATCAAAATCAACAGTTAACTCTTTAAGCTGTGATGGGGATAGGCACTGATAATTCATATTTGTATTTTCTGTGCTCATTTGCATAATTAATTTAATTAATATATATACACACACTTGTCTGCACTAACATGTATGTTCTCTATTTTCCTTTCAGGTTGCAGAGCAATGGAGAACAATCCCAAGCCAAAAGCAGCAACCTCAAAATCATCAAAAACATACGTAAGTAGGTCAAAGGATAAATTATACCACCCACTTATCTATGGGTGGAATAATTTATCTGTGGGTGGATGTGGTATGGTGGTATAGCTGTAGAGTAGAGTAGAAGTCTTTATTGTCACTATACAAGTACAGTGAGACATTGGTAGGAGCAAACCAAAAGATGTGCAGAGTAGTAGTTAAATAGGGTTATAAAGATTATAAAAATGTACAACAAATATGTACAACTAATATATAAATCAAATATACAAACATACCTAAATATTTACAATCACAAAGTGCAAGGAATAAATAAAGTATCAGGAGCAGGTGAAAGAGGTAATACAGTTAATTAATTGCATGCTGGGGTGTGTGCTAAGAGTAGTGGGTGCAGTAAGTCCTGGAGTTGAGAGGAGGACAGGGGGTGCAGTGAGTACAGAAGTCTGATGGAGGTGGGGTAAAAAACGTTCTTGAGCTGTGTTGTGCGGGTGAGTAGAGTCCTGTAGCGCTTCCCAGATGGTAATAGTGTAAAGAACCTGTGTTCTGGGTGAGTGTTGTCCTTGACAATGTTCTTTACTCTGTGTGCGTACCGGGTGTAATGGATCTCCTCTAATGTTTGGAGATGGGTACCGATGATCCACTGGCCAGACCTGATGATGTGTTGGAGGGCCTTCTTATTGTCTGAAGTGTAGCTAGGGAACCCTGCTGTTATGCAGTACGTGACTCCATGGTACACCTGTAGAAATGTATCAGCACTTTTTGCGGTAGCTGAGCCTTCTTTAGGGTCCTCAGAAATTGGAGCCTCTGAACACCCTTTTCGGCCACATACTTTGTTATGTACACTCAAGAACCTGAATCTCTGGGCTACTTCCACAATCTCTCTCCCAGTGTTGATTGGTTGGTGGTCCCCTTGTCTCCGCCGTCTGAAGTCCAGTGTCACCTCCTTTGTCTTCCTGGAGTTTAGGGCTAGATAGTTATCATGGCTCCAGCGTTCCAGATTCCTCACCTCCTCCCTATAGGCTCTCTAATTGCTGTTAGAGATCAGACCTATCACAGTAGTGTTATCTGCGAATTTCACCATGATCTTGGTATTGCGCGTGGGTACATAGTCTTGTGTGAAAAGGGAGTATAGGAGGAGTGTTAAAGGCAGAGCTGTGATCAATGAATAACCTCTGCACATAGCTGTTTGATTCCTCCAGGTGTGATAGGGCAGTGTGGAGGCCCGGTGAGATGGCATCCTCAGTTGACCTGTTTGCCTTGTATGCAAATTGGGGTTGGTCTAGGGAGGGGAGGCGTTAGCTTTGATGTGTGCATGGACCAGATGCTCAAAGCACTTCATTACAATGGGCATGAGGGCATCTGGATGATAGTCATTGAGGGATTTGATGGCTGCTTGCTTCGAGACAGGAACAATGGTGCTGGATTTCAAGCACATTGGGACTTTGGCTTGTTCCAGGGAGATGTTGAACAGGCTAGTGAAGATTGCAGTGTTTCAGAACCCGCCCAGAGATGCCGCCCAGGTGCCTTACGGGGGTTGATGTTGCTGAGGGCCTGTCTCACCTCATGTTCACTGAGCACTAAGCCATGTGATCAGGTCTCCAGCAGTTTAGTGTGGTGGTGATGGGTGCCCTTGTTGAAACATGCAAAGAATTGGTTTAGGTCATCAGGGAGGGTTGAGTTGGATGAGCTGGACTGACAAGAGTAGTTGCTTTTATAGTCTGTGATTGATTTAATGCCTTACCACATGCATCTGGGGTCAGAGTTGTCAAAGTGCTGCTCTATCTTTGCTTTGTAAGAGTGCTTAGGTTCCCTGAAGTCTCTCTTCAGGTGGGTCCTTGCAGTTGAGGAGACTGAATCACCTGTGTGGAATGCATTGTCATTCAATGTCAGCAGGCTTTGGATTTCCCTGTTCATCCAAGGTTTGGAAAAGTACAGATGTACTTATGGGCAGAGGTGCTGATTTGTGTTTCTGCTGGTGGGTGCTCAACATACTTGCACGACTCGTTGCTATTTTGACATGTGCACGCCCACACACACACACACACACACACACACGCTCTCTTTCACAAACACACACGGTCTACACTCTGCGGATGCATACGAGTCAATGTAACACAAAAGGCTCTGATGAAGATAAAGGATCAACAATCCAACAGTGCAAACCTCACAAAATACTTTGTTTTTTGCAGCATCGTAGTCTATCCATGGGTATTTACCTTTCCAGTTAGCTTGAAAAGTCTGACCTTTTTCCTGCCTAACATCTGCACTGCTACTGTCCTTAGTCGTTGACACGGTAGGGTCCGTGAATATTTTTGGTATTTTTGTGACAAATTTGTCCATTTTGTTGGCTAAATCAACCACTATGTTAGTTTAACAGCAAGTTGCCGTCCAGCTTTTTTGGCGGTTTATCTGACATCACAACGTAACGCAGTAATAGGCAGCGGAGTGGTCATTAGCAAATCAAGGACAAGTGTAGGCTGCCTGGCACATGTGGGTACTCGGGAATCTCTGTGGGTGCTCCTGCCCCGAAGCACCTATGGAATCAGCGCCTATGCTTATGGGAAGTGGCATTGTCCTCACAGAAGATAGTTCAGTGGTTATCTTTTGCCACTGTGACAAATTTGCAACAATCTATTTGTTGGTGTCCCAGAATGTTTTAATTTGTGGTTGTACGATGGGGAAAATGCTGCCAAGTGCTATCAAAGCAGGGGGTTCTTTTTCTACCTTCAGTAATCTCTTGAAGACTCATCTCTTTAACATCTATTTGACACCTTAAAATGCCTAACCTGTTCTTACTTTGCACTTTTGTACTTTCTCTATTTGTACTTCGTCCATTAAATGTATTTAAAAAGATTATGCACATAACCAGTAGGCAAAGGTTTTTTGGTCTACTTAAGATATGTATCTTACAAATCCTTGTTTATTCATGTTGTGTTTGCAACACACATGCAAACAGATTTGAGACATTAGCTTAAGTGCCTCTCTCAGGTGATATTTTCCTGAACTGACAGACTGATAGAGTAGCCAAATCCCTGTGCTCACAGAAAATGGTTTAGGGATCAGTCAAGCAGTTTACCTACACCAGTATTAAAATGATAAGATCAAGAATACCTAAAATCGAGAAATCCAACAGTACAGTACAGACATACTTACAGTCTTATCTGCCTGTGCATTTTTGTTCTGTACGTGTGTCTTTCACTCTCTCTTATGTAATTCTACGCCCACCAAAGCAATCTGTGGTATATGACTGTGGAAGATTATGCAACGGCCCCCCCCTTTGTTCAAAGTCACTTCATACATTTGCAAACTTTCACCCACCTAGTGAGAGATATAATATCTCTCCATAATAGCTCTTTCACCTCTTCACTTTCTGCATCACAGCAGAGAATTTATATCCTATCCTCTTAAAGGCTAACATCTGTTCTTCTGACTTAGCTAGCATTTATTGCCACACAATGTTTTGTTTGTTATGTTTACATTAAAAGTATGTTCAATATTAACATGCCTCAAATACAACATTGGCAACCTGATTAACTGCTGCAGCCAATCCCCTTTCCTTTTTTTCCATTTTATGTTAGCATTGTGTATGGAGGACCCAAAGTGCGGAATCTGCAGTTAAATGAAGCCCAAAAAACATATATCCAAACAGTAAATAAGATCTGGATCCAGAAAACGTTGAGGGTCGAAGCAGATGAGCTACACGTGATTAAGAATGAGGAGAAGAGTGAGGATAGCAACCCGGGAATTCAGATAAATGGGGGAAATATTTAATCCTGTATACAGACTGAAAAACCAAACCCAAACCACAAACCACATGACATCTCCAGTGTATAAAAGTCTTAGTTTTAGTTAGTTTAGTTAGTTTGTTTATACAGCCTGGGAACACATGCCTGATTTTGTCAGGAGGTCACGTGAGATATTACTATAAATCCAGGTAATGTAAGGTACATTTTATTTAGATAGCACCTTTGGCACTTAAATAGCAATTCATTACAAATTGCTTTAGATAAAACACAATGAGAAAACATAAAAACAAAAAGAAAGGTGGCAACATAGCAAGAAACACAGCAGAAAACAATGCAGAATGAAAGAAGAGATGAGTATTCAGTTGTGATTTAAAGCACCCAAAGAGAGCTTGCCAACCTCACTCACAAATGAATCAAGTAGACTCCTGGAGGTGTACGCATGGAAAATAGTGTCCAGCAGTTATGGGCAGAAAGTGGTAGAAGAAAAAAAAACAAGACAAATGTACGATGGTTCAGACTGTGTTGGAAAGGCTTGATGCAAAAGATGCAACATTATGCCTACCTAAGGACCAGGTTATGTTAGGTGATTAGTTATTTGAAAATACAGTAATCTGACCTAAAAAGTTCACACATTATGTATGTTTTAAACCATAAGCTTGAGCTCAACTTTCATGTTTGATTCAACAGGGCTAAGTGTCTGTTCATGTGATGGTATTGGACTAGTAGTTCAGTATATATATGTAAATCAACAGATTTACATATATATGTATTTGTCCTGTCTTCATTGTCTTTTAATAGAATGACATTATTAATCCAGTGGTTGTAGTCATATTTGCAGGTCAATTTGGACCAAAGCCCCCGTCCAACATATATGGGGAATCAGTCTTTCTTTTAGTGCGGTACAAAATTTAATTTTTTTCATCTACCATATAGTGAACTATAAACTTGTCACACCAAAAGTAGACAGAAGTAAACTGAAGCTGCACACTACATCAAGCCAGACCAAGCCAACTCACTTTTATTTATTAAGCACTTTAAAAACAGCAGGTACTGACCAAAGTGCTGAACACTAAGAAAACATAAAAACATTAAAAGACAGTATAAACACAATAAAACAGTACTAAAAAGGACAAAAATAAGATCAACATGAGTAGAAAAAGGCTGTTATAACCTACGCCCGGCAGCCAGGAGCTGACAGTGTGCTAATGTTAGTTACTAGTCACTAGCTGAGGAGCTTTCTTAAATAATGAAATAACACTCTCATTGTCTCAACCACAATGTTATCAGTGTTTTTTCTGCCAGAGATGCAGGACCGAAGAAGCTATTCGTCTTACAGGCAGGGTGTGATTTGTGAAAAAACATGGGGGGGGGGGGATCATTCTAGCTGTTCATTCTAAACAGTAAGCAAGCATATTATATGATATTATATGATATGTTGAAATACAAATGTTTTTAAATATTTCAGTGTTCGCTACAATGATGGGTCCAAAGTGACTCGATGTTTTGACATACTTAATTGCTCTTTGTGAATACTAATTTATTTTTAGTATATCAAGGATAATTATATAGATAGCACTGCCGTCAGTGCTTGTGTAGGTGGGTAAGTCATAACATTAAAACTACATAGAGTTTGCATACAGGTAAGTAAAACTGCTCATCTCGTAACAATGCAGTGTTACAATTTGGTTGTTAGTCTAACACTTGTCAGATATCTAAAAGCTTTTGTTAACCAGATGGCATGAGGAGGGCCTGCTCGTTATTATGCTGGTCATCATGTTATGGCTGATCTGTGTATCTTCACATAGTTTTTTGCTGCTGTATTAAGCTTAGATATTGTAAATGTAAGTTTTCAAACTAACTGTAATCAAGAAACTAATGGACAATGGTTGTCTCTTTACCCTTTAGCTTTTTTGTACCAGGAATACCGGAACACTTCCAAACAGCAGGAGATCGAGCAACGGCGGCAACGTGAGAACCTTTATCCTGGACATAGGACGGGAACTGTGGTCGCAGAGTGTGGTGTAATGTCCCCACCAGCATTACAACTTCAGCTGAGGAACAGTGCTCAATCATTAAGTTTGTGGCAGAACCTGGAAGCAGTACAAGCCAGTGGCCTTCTCACCCAGTTATCACAAAATGAAATCATAATGCAAGAGGTGAGCAATTTCATGAGTCTGAAGGAGCATGACGATGAATGTTATTCTCTTCACCTGTCAGTGTTTCTCATGTTGTGTCTGGTCAGTATACTTCCCAGCTGTGGATCTCAAACTCAGCACAGCAAATAGAACAACACAAAGAAAAAGGACTTAACAACATTGGTACTTGGCACACGCTCAATTCTCAAAACACGTATAGATTCTTCAACCTGAAAAAATATTTCTGAACCCTAATCTATTAACAGCATGTGCTGAATAATAGGATTTTTTGTGAGACATCAGTGCAGACCTCTACATAAAGAAAACTACTCAAAAACCTCATAAAAGTTACCTGTGCTATGACTAAATTTTGTTCAAATAAGGAATCCTAAAAGAAGATAAAGTGTTTAAAGGTCAGGTACACTGACCTTTCTGACAGTCTCAGGCCATGTTGCTGAAGAACTGCTTCTTATCTCCCCACTGTCAGTTGGGATTCTGAACCTAATTTCTATTTCCAGAACAAGATGAGGTTTTTCTATATTGCAGTTTGTTATATCATCATTTGTCTCACTAACTCGGTTAGTTACTACTAGGTATGTTAAATAAATATAAACTGGCAAACACACACTTCCTCTTTTCTGTCTCTCCTCTTTTTCAGCTCATATCGTATTGTATCGTATCCTTTATTATTCCTTTATATATGTTATTATTTTTATCATAGTTGACGATAACTGGAAGAAGGACCAAACAAATAGAACTGCATACAAATAGAACCACCTGCTATTACTTGATCAAAGTCCCACACTTAGGTCATTTTATGACTGAGCCAAAACCATTAGTTGATGAGGAAATGAAAAGTAACTGGCTACTCAAAAAAAATCGAAAGATGAATTTATATTATTATGCACTGTATACAGGCTCATACAAACTTTAATGTTAACATTACTTATAATGAAAAAAAAATGCCATTATTTCCATCTATTTCAATCAATTGTGGATAATTTTCTGAGTCAAAATCAGTGAAGTGAAAATGCACATTTAGGGAGCTTTAATCACACGTGAAGCGTGGCATCAGTGTGATTTTATCAACCGCTCAGTGAAAGTGTTGATGGGGCCAAATGTTTTGCTTTTCTCTCTAGGCCATGTTTGAGCTTATTACCTCAGAAGCATCCTACTACAAGAGTTTGGAAATTCTGGAGGCACACTTCCTGCGCAACCCTGAATTATTCAACACACTCAGCCAATCCGACATGCATTTCCTGTTCTCCAACATTGAGGAAGTCATGAAAGTCAGTGAAAGGTAGGACAAGGGCCAACTTCATTTTAAGCAGTGTGCCACTGGAATCTACATTTCTACTGTAAAGTAGCAGCCCATCAGCTTTTGCTCTATCCTTGGATAATGGTCTGTTAACATTTTCAGATTCCTAATGGATCTTGAGCACCGCATTGAGAAGTCTATTCTGATTTCTGATGTGTGTGACATTGTTTATAACCACGCAGTAGAGGACTTCCGTGTCTTTATCAAATATGTCATTAACCAGGTGTACCAGGAGAAGAACTACAGACGCATTTTGTGAGTACCTTGTTTTATGAATAAATGCATTATAATGCAGATATGCTTCTCTGGCTTGGGTGTAAAGGCACTTTGAGGGGTCAACTAGACTAGAAAGCACTATATAAGTAGAGTCAATTTATAGTTTACCACTTCTCATACAGTATGCTGCACAAATGATTTCTTACTTTGAAAATGGTGATTTATCATTGTCTGAATCATTGTTCTGAATAGAATTTTGTACTGCCTGATTACAGAGAGAGAATACATGATTGGAGAGGAAGGGTTTTTGAATGTCACAGTGGCTTAGGGTTACCTTGGATACAAAACCAAAAGGTTTAGTTAGATAACACCCGGATTCCTGAAGCATCTTATTCTTTATGTCTTTATACTAAAGGTCAGTTTGTGTAATGAATAACACCTTTTCTAGTGAACTGTGATATATTAAAAGACAAAAGATTAAAAATCTAAAAGAATTATGATGTCTTTGGAAAGATATTGCGATGTAGTAAGGCATTGTCTTCACTGGATCATTTTCTCACATAGTACCAAGCTTTATCAACATCCACAAACTCTTGCTTCTGGTGGAATAAGGAGTCTAGCAGAAAAGAAAATACCATACTGGACACCCTGACTTCATCTGAATTTTCCTGATGTTTGCCACTCTGGGAGTGGGAGAACAGCAATTAGTTTTCAGTTAAAAGTTAATTGCCCTCATGATATCCGATGCATCTTCTTGATTGTGAAATTTAGCACATGGTGTGGATTCAGCTTTTCTCTGTGTTAGACTGTGATAAGACAGCTCAATCTTGACATTGACTGCTAATGTTCAGGTACCCCACAAATTCACAAACGTCCTCTTCTTACTCTGCCCTCCACGTCCTTACACATGTCCATTTAGCTCTTTCACCTTTTTTTTGGTAAATTATGAGCAATACTTCATCTGACAGGGATGATAGTCCTTCCCTCACAACTTTTACATCTGCTTTGACCAGATCAAATACCATACAGATTGCAATTATATTGTTTGCAATTTTGGTTTTTAGTTAATCTACTTCCTTTCATAGTAATTGGATGAAAGTATATTTGCCTTTTGTTAGTTTGATTGTCCTCCTAATTTTCAAATAGATTTAGCATTTTTAATATTTTAGTATTTTGTAACAGAGCATTCTGTTGTTTACAAGATGAACAATAGATGTAATGTGTTAAAATGACCTGTCAGCATCTTAGGAGTCATGCTCAGTCATGCTCTTATGTCCAACTGTCAGACCAACCTGCTTGGTTACCATAGTGACAAACACTGCCCCAGGTAATGGCGATGAAGCCACTGCTTTTGCAAATCTAAAGAGGAGCAGAAATAAGGTTCAAGACACCTCAGTTTGCCAACACTATTTATTTTTCTAACCTCAGCCAAGTGGCTCTATGCCTAAACCTAACAAAACACATACTGATCAAAAAAGTAAAAGCAATGTCCCTAAATCTGCTCAACCAACACCCATCGTGTCCTCCTCCTATGATGCTATTTGTGTGGTCCTTGAAAGTCTACTTTAGTGGAGCTTTGGAATCGGTGTGTTCACCACAACAAGGAAAGTCTTGTGTACCACACCCTGACAATGTGCACGTTCATCATGACAAAGCTGCTGCTTGACTTTCTGTTCGCATTGTTCCAGGATTTGCGCCAACAACTGATATTTCAACACAAAGTAATTGTCATGTTTATTTCACTTGTGACGTTGGGTTGAAAAAAAGGTAATGATAATTCTCCCGTGGCTCCCAATTTTGGTTAAAAAAATAAAAATAAAAAAGGATACAAGGTAAAGAGCTTAGAGATATTTTACTTAAATATCAGTCAACACAACCAGAGCGCAATGTTTATTTCTGGATGGATCAGAC
The DNA here is from genome assembly GCF_036924035.1 of Leuresthes tenuis. NCBI lineage: Eukaryota > Metazoa > Chordata > Actinopteri > Atheriniformes > Atherinopsidae > Leuresthes > Leuresthes tenuis. Next base: position 33,461,728 of record NW_027325363.1, on the reverse strand, counting down.
TAAACTACGAGCTTACGTAGTGTAGAAGTGTCTTTTTCTCTGTCATTGCAGTGAAAAGAAGATATAGTGTGTGCATTTGTATGACAGAGCTGTATGGTTATTATGTCTACCCAGAGAGGAAAACTTGGCATTTCGGGAGGCCATGGCTTCACTGGAAAGACATTCACGGGTCAGGGGCCTGTCTTTTACCTCTTTTCTCATCCTTCCTTTCCAGAGGATCACAAGGCTCAAGTTGCTTGTACAAGTGAGTGTGCCAGCCTGTGTTATAACTGAACAGATAGCCTACAGTGAATTGCTAAGATTTTGTGGCAAGTTTAGATAAGCATCCAAAAGTGTAAAAAGCTGTGGCAATAAACAATATTTTGGTGTCACTTTAGAAGCTTTTCATTGTTTTTTATTTGTTTCTCTTTGCAGAACATCTTGAAAAAAGCTGAGGAAAACTCAGAGAGGGAGGCAAATGCCATAAAAGCACATCAGCAACTGGAGCAGGTGAGCACCGATCAACTGGCTTGGTGTACCAGTCATGGTGTACTCTTTTGTATCGTGATCATTATGATGCCAAGTTTGCACTGATTGTTGATGAAAATCTTTTTGCCAACATGATTTTAGAAATCTTTAGAAGCATGTAAACAAATAGCTGAGCAACTTTAAGTTGTTCTGTTTCCTCAGGCTAGCGATGTTGTTGTGGAAAATTTGTGCCTAGTCTCAACCTTTTTATTTAATTTTGACATAGATTACTTAGATAACTTAGATTACACCTAAGTTTTACATTACATTTTACTCTAAGCCATTCATTGTCTAATGCAGAGACGTTAGTCTTTGTGTTCTTGAATGTCATTTAGTTTTAATGGGTCAGCCAGTGTTATTTCAAAATGGTCATTTTCAGCTACTTTCTTTACTTTTTAATTGTTTATTTATTCATGTATTTATTTATTTGTTAGTTTATTTTCCTTGGCAATATTTAAAAAAATATAATTTTCTTGTGGGGCTGAATTAAGTTAAAAAAATGAAATTCCCTTTAAATGATATGTATTCAAAGGTTATGAGGCTTAGGGTTTTAAATTCTATCTTCCTCAGATTGTAAAAGAGTGCAACGAAGGGGTGCGAAAAATGAGTCGCACGGAGGAGCTCATCAGCATTGAGAAAACACTGGAATTTAAATCCAAGGTAAACTAAGTTTTAATGTTTTGCATTTTCACCGATCTCTTTAGGACAAATGCAGCTCAGGAGGAATTAGATCTAACTGTCTTCTAATTATAGGGTGAGCTGTTTAATGACTTTTCCTGTGCATGTGAACATGGGCAATACAAAAAGGCCAGGTTAATGTCAATGTGTCTTTTTCCTCTTACATACTGAGACATAACTAAAGGAATTTCATAACATCATTTAAGACTTTTTCTAATCAAATATATCAAGAAGGCAATTTGTGATGTTAGCATGCTATGCTAAGGCAACACCAACTTTATGCATGGGGTCTGATGACATAACGATGAGCGTAAACCACAAATGATCGACAGGAGGTTGAAAACAAAAAACGGACTTTGTGGACCAATCACCTCATCTTATCCACTTGGTTAGAATTTTTTTACACATAAAGTGTTTACAACACGAGGCTATCATTAACTGATAATGTGGACCCAAAAATATTTCTTCTTCTATATTTTAGAAGAAGTAGGAATAAGCCGCTCTTTAAATCCTTGAAGGGGAGGTAGAGGTGGTGGAAGACTACAGATACCTGGGTGTTCACCAGGACGAGAGTAGAGCGTAACAGAGGCTGTTGACACGAGGGAGCACAGCGGACGCTGCTGCTCACAAATGTCAACACTAAAAAAAAAGCAAACGATATAAATAAAGCACAGTGGATTTTAGAAATGTAAGCAAATTCTCTTTATATCCCTAATGTTTCTTTTTTTCCTAGTCTGTGCCCATCATTTCACATTCTCGTTGGTTGCTAAAAAAGGGCGAGGTGCAGCTAATGACTGGACCAAAGAGTACCAAGACAATGCGAAGTCGTAAGCTCCACCAACCAGTCTACTTGTTCCTTTTTAACAATCTGCTACTGTTCACCAAGCGCAGGTAAGCATTTGGTAAAGTATTTTTTAATCTTCAGTAGTCACTTTGTAAGTCTTCTAGTCTAATGCAACAGTTGCACAGTAATCCTACCTTATTGTTCTCTTAAGCTGTTATCCCCACATGAACACAGGAGATTTCCAGGAAAAAATACAAACAATGTGCTCTGGACTTTGTTTCTGTTGCTGTGCACACTCGCACCTCACAGCGGGAGGCTTTCTGCTGGAGATGTGAGAGTGCGGGGGGGATTGCTGTCCAGAGGGCACGGAAAGCTGAACACAGTACAAACATTTTACTGTGGAAATAACTGTGAGAATACAACACACTGAGAATAACGAGTATGCGGGTCAGCAGAAAGGGCAAGCTCACACACACACACACACACACACACACACGCGCGCTCAATCACTCAGCTGGAACAAATTATGTAGAATATTAGCTGACATTAAATGTCCATTGTCTCATTCACTGATGTTTTACACAAGGGGCAAGGTGGAGTTTCTCCACAAGTAGTTTGGAGCAAATGTTGGGAACATTTGCATCATCACATGCCGCTGCTCCAGAACATCTCTACAACAGTGTAGGACTAGTGCACGTGTCATTTACATTTTGCAATGGGAATCTTAGTGGGATTGAAAATACATTTAATTTCAAGCTATAGGTTAGAAGTTTAATGCAAGAAACAATGACGAGGAGACGCGGCACAGATACTGTTACAGCTCAGCTTTCAGCTGTAACAAGGACACGAAAGAATGATTCCGAGTTCCTGTGCTGAAACACAGGAGTTTCAGCCTTAGAAGTTATTTTCTTCATGAAGGAAGGATTACTGTCTAACTATTGATTAGACTAGTTTTATACAGGTGTAAGAAATATCATCTGGAACCTGGAATAAGAAAAGCTGAAAAAAAAATAAAATAAATTTGAGTCTTGTAATAAAAACTGAGAAAGTTAATTCGGGCTATATTTTGTTAGCGGGGACAAGTTCCAAGTTCTTGACTCTTGCACACGGGCCATGTTAAGAACAGAAGATCTTGAAAACCAGGGTCAGCAGCTGGCCAATGTCTTCAATCTTAAGATGCTGGAGAACCAAGAGGATCGTACAATCATCTACATGATCAAGACCGCCAGCATGTGAGTATCTGAGCCATGACCAGCTAAGGATACCACTAAATCTTTGCAGAGCAGACTTTGTTTTCCTGACAAAACAAACTCTTGATGAGCTCACCTTTTGTTTTTCAGGACTCAAGGTTTAAGTTTTACAGCATATGTTGAATTCCCCAACAGGAACAGGGGTAAAAAAATAACATGGGTGCATTTTATTTCAAGAGAAAAAAACTAGTACACGTGAAACGACGCAAAGATCACAGCAGCTGCTTTGCACTTTGATTTAAGATGCAACCCAGTACTTTATGTAACCCTTTGTAATAAAGTTGCTAGTTACAGTAAGCTCTTATTTTCATTAAATCATTAAAACAAATAATTAGATTTAATTTTAATCATCTACTGCTGTCATGGATCTCATATAGTTATCTCAGCTATCTTGCCCTGCTGCCATAAATGCACAGATAGTTTACTGGTGATGATACTGATAGTTTAAATAAAAATGAAGTATTATTCCAAAGTCAAATCATCAAAGACCATATCTAATTAAGTTTTCTCTCAGTATTTCTAATATCCTTACACATTCTGTATCCTTACACTATCTTAAATTGTGTCCTTTTTTATTATTAGATATAACTAAAGACATGGAAATGTCCATACAAAGCACTAAATATAGCATTTAAATGCTATAAATCCCTACAGTTTAATCTAACTTTGCTCCTGAAAGTCACGATGCTGGTTATTGTGCTTCAGTTATGAAAAGAGTACATTTACGCAAGTACTGCACCTAAGTTAGATTTTGAGATCTAAATACTTTATTTTAGTATTTATTTTAAGCAACATTATACTCTATTCTGTACCACTCCACTACATTAAACACCAGGCTTTATTAATGTTGTGTGTTAATAGACACAGATTTGATGCAGAGGATAACATAAACTAAATTAAATCAGTAGCTTAGAACTTCTCTGGTTTCTGCTATCCTAACAAAGAAGTAGTTGGGGTTATATTTTAGAAGTTTTAATTATTAACAACACCACAAAATACTTTATTTGTTTCACCTACTAAACCTCTTAAACAGATTTATGTCACTAACTGATGAAACAAACCCAAATCCTTCCAAAAGTTAAAGATCTAGAACAGGGGTCGGGAACCTTTTTGACTAAGAGAGCCATGAAAGCAAAAAAATTGGAAATTTATTTCAATGAGAGCCATATAATATATTTTAGTATCTCAGTAGCTCTTGGCACGCTTTCTTTCTGCTGTCTCCTGCCGGGTATTCTGATGCAAAGGTAGCATGGCGCATGTCGAAGTGTCGCTTTACATTCGACCGTTTCATCGATGTAATTTTGTCTTTGCAAATTAGACACACCGCAGAATTTGGCGAATTCTTCAGTCCATTCGGCCTGAAATGTACGACACTCGTCATCTTTTTTTCTTCGTCGAAGGGTTAGCTTTGAACTAATGACCGAGCAGACTGATTCAAAAGGGAGCGTTTACCTGTTTTACGCTGCAACGGCCAACGTAGTCCAGCATCATCCAATTAAAATAATGGACAATTGCTCCTGCAGCCCTGAACAGGACATGAAAAATCGATGGATGGATTAAAACAAGTGAGAATATTTTGTTTTATCTGCGAGCCAGATGCAATCATCAAAAGAGCCACACCTGGCTCGCGAGCCATAGGTTCCCGACCCCTGATCTAGAAGATTAAAGAAAATCCAAATACTGAAAACAGAACAGAATATTTCATTTCTTCTGTCTGTTCTCAATAATCACCCAGACGTACATGTGTATACAGCTGTATGTGCTGGAGTTCAGACTAGCTCCACTGTTCCAACAGAAAGACATGGCTTTCATACTGGTGTTCCTGATGCCATTTATAAAATGACATCAGCATTTATAAAACCATTACTTTTACCATCATTTTGCTGCTACTTACATACAAATGACAATTACAGCAACAAGATAATGTATGACTTAGCCTAAAATACATACAACTAAATAAACAATGGAATCATAATAATAATTCATTCTAAGAATTAAACAGAAATAAAAAGAAAAACTTGGGTTGAGTATTCATAAGACACCAGGGATAAAATGTGAAGACAGGCAGACATAGACATAGTTTAATATAAAGTATTAGAAAATTCAATGTGGACAGAATAAAACACAAGAACAACAAGTAAGGACTGTTGAAAACAATGAAAAAAACTAAACCTAGCAAGGAAAAAACAATCCATGGTTTTTTCCTGAATACACATACAAAACATCTTTTTTGAGTTTTGTTAATAAAACAAACATAAACATGTCTGTACTAAAGTGTGGGTTTGTTCTACATGGTAGTTACTTTACAAATGATATAAGAAAACATGACAAAGACATGGTGGAAGAATACAACACAGTAATATGGTATGAATTTGTTTAACTGAATACTAATAAATGAAATCAATGTCCCAGGAGTGATAAGCTGCGATGGATATGTGCACTCACGCCAAACAGGCGCACACGCTTCATGTCTACTAGTTCCCACCAGCCAGGTGAGAAAAGAAAATCCCAATACTGCATACAGTTCAAAGCATATGGAGACATGAACTCAAAACTATCTGTAATATTCATCAGACTCTCCACAGGTGCAGTGTATTCAGTCATACTCAGCTCAGGAGCCAGATGAGCTCTCGATTGAAATGGCTGATGTTATGAACCTCCTCGAGCGAACAAACGACGGTGAGTTCAGTAGAGGCACAAACAAAACAAAAAAAAGATTTTTCTACTAATAAAAAAAGTATTTACCATTGTCACGTTTTGGCTTATGCATTCTTATCCACATTTTTTCCATCTTGATGCCACAATTGGTCTTTTTGTGTTTGTATTTCAGGCTGGATGATGGCTGAAAGACTTCATGATGGTGAGAGGGGCTGGTTTCCTAGTCGACTCGTAGAAGAGATTCAAAGCAAGGAGGTCCGAGCTCAGAACCTGAGAGAGGCCTTTAGGATCCAACAAGCCCATGAAGGTGGAGTACGACCGCAAACTGGAGCCAGGATTGGTTTAAAGGCAGGAAGACGTACACCAAAGAGCCACAGCTCTTCCAGTTCTAAGACTGAACAAATGGAGGAGAACAGTGAATGAGTAACAATGCTGAATGACATCATTCACAAGTAAATGCACTCAGAGTAAAATAATTAAGGCAGATGTAATTAAATTCATCTTAAATTATATCTTACTATGTGCAATGGTTTTACAAAGCCCCATTTCTCATTGAGTCAATGACATTGTGCAAGCTATGTTATTTATCTTAGGCAAATGTGTACAGGATGATTTGTAGGTCCACACAGTGGGGTGTGTAACTCCTGCATGTGTTTGGGTAAGAACTACAAGAAACCAAAACCGTTTCTGCCAACATCCTTCAGAACATTTTAGAACTTGAGTTTATTGCTTTGTTAAATAGTTGCCAACACTGAATGTCAACACCATCTCCAAAGCACAAACGTTCATCTTTTAGGTTGCAATGGCAGCTCTACCAATCAATACACTGCACAAAAGGAACAAAGAAGCACTTGTACATAGACAAAGCATAAAGAAAGAAGGAAAGGATCTGCCTAAATTTGGCGGTCCATGCATACCACAAAATGTTTCAAACTGAGCAAAAACTAACGAGTAAAAACGGGAAAGAAATTGGAAAAAATGAATATTTTACTTATGTTTGTACCAGTATAGTTGATAATAAATTATACTGAGGTTGTCTGCTGTGCTTTGGTGTCACTTATCGTTTTACTGCTTCTGTCTTCTGCTGTTCTTTTGTCAGAATTGACGCACACAAAATCTGTTTACCTGAACCTATATTCAGTGAAGATATGCATCTACTCTGCCTCTGATCCCGATAATAAGAGTTAAACCAACCATGACCTTAACCGAGCAGTAAAACCCTGGCGCATCAGAGGGCCATCTACATGGGCTGTGCAAAGAGGATGGTGATTGCATGAATCAGTTAAAAAAATCCTTTTTTCAGTCATGGAATGTGTTGTGAGTAACAATTGTACTTGCACTGTAAATTATCTTTGTAAATTATAAACTGAGATGAGCTAAATTAACTTAATTGTAATTAAAAGATGATCAATATAGGAAAAAAACAACAACAAATGCATCTGTAGAGATTAGAAACCAAGACTTCTTGTTCTTATGCATGAGATGATCAACCGTTGTGCAATATATTAAAATGATTTTGTTTCAGATTTTGTTGTAGCCTCTTCATACAAGTTTTTATTCAGCTTATTCTGATCTGAATGAAATGCACTGAAATAAATGTACTGTGTATGTCGAACCAAAAACAAAAATCTGTTATTCTGGCTGGTAGAAAATGTGCTTGTCCAGTGAAAAGGTTTGTTTACCAGAAGTAAATGACAGAAAAATAGTGGGTAGTAGTTAGCCAAAGGCATTACACCAGATATATGAAATGACATCAGAGTAAAGCATCCTTAACCAATCCTTATACCCAAACATGTCCATGTCTTTTTTGGGCTCTTTTAAACTATTTCTATATTGGAAATTGAAAGTCATGCTGGACTTTTGATCTTTGCACCTTGTTTCTGTCTTTGTGGCTTTTCTTTGCAGTGTTTTGTGTCTTGCATGTATTGTCTTGTTGATTAGTGTTTTTTTTCTGTTCATTGAACTGACATGGCCACAATAATGTAATTATTTAAAATAAATATTGACTGACTGAGCTGAATTGGATTGGATTAATCCATGAAGGTAAATTATTTTGTTGCAGAACAAGCTATTGAGGAAAAATAGCTAGATCAATAGATAGAAAATGAAGATACCTGAAACCTCTCAGTAGGCAACAAGGACAGAAACTTTATATCTGGGTGCACATTTCTTCTTTCTTTAAGGTAGTATGTCCAGGATTAAACAGTCTGTGATTCACACCAATCCTTCTTGCTTTACTTCTGCGGTTTTTCCTGCACATGTCCAGCCATGTGAAAAAAAGTATACCCTCTCACAATTCTTAGATTCTACAGAATAATTAAAATTATTGCGGAAGAATTTCTTTTCTACCTTCTTTACAACGTTGCTTCAGGTTTACCAAATTTATTTATGCACAGCTCTCTCATGGTCCTGCCATATAATTGGAGGTCTTGGCCTTGACTGGACGATTACAACATTTGGTTTCATTGGTGTAATTGGGATCACTACCTTGGTGCATGACCCAGTTTCAGCCAAGCTTTAGCTGTTGAACAAATAGACTTGAAAATACTTTGTTATACGGAGGAGCTCACTGTCGTCTTGATGACTGTAAGATAGCTGCAAAACAAGCCCAAATGATCATTCCTCCACTATCATGTTTGACAGCTTTGAAGAGGTGTTTGTGCTGATATTCCATGTCTGGTTTTCACCAAGTATGGTGCTGTGCATTGTTGCCATACAGCTCCACTCTGTCCAAAGGTTATTGCTCCGTAAGTCTTTGTTTTGTTCAGATGTGCTTTGGCAAAACTAAACTGTAATGTCAAATTCTTTTTTGAGAGAAGAGGCTTCCTCCAGACTACTCTTTCAACAGGACAGACTTGTTCAGTCTTTTTGAATTGAACACTCATGAACTTGAACGTTCAACATGCTGAGAACTGTAGAGTTTGAGCGGTAAGCTTTGTTCTGTTTTTTCCTCTGAGCACAGCGACTCCTGTTAGCACTGTCGCCTCACAGCAAGAGGGTTCCTGGTTCAAATACAACTGGGGCCTTTCTGTGTGGTGTTTGCATGTTCTCCCAGTGTGTGCGTGTGCTCTCTTTTCCTCCCACCACCCAAAAACATGCATGTTAGGTTAATTCAGTGTTTCTCAATTCCGGTCCTCATGACCCACCGCCCTGCATGTTTTCGATGTTTCCCTCCTCCCCCACACCTGATTCAAATGAATGGCTCCTTGTCAGGCCACTGCAGAGCTTGATGACGAGCTGATCATTTGAATCAGGTGTGGTGGAGGAGGGAAACATCGAAAACATGCAGGACTCATGAGGGTCATGAGGACCGGAATTGAGAAACACTGAATTAACCTAACATGCTTGTTGTTTGGGTGGTGGGAGTAAAGGTTAATTGGTGTCTCTAAATTATCCCTAGGAATGAGTGTGAGCGCGCATGGTTTGTCTCATTTGTCTCTGTGTGGCCCTGTGATGGACTGGCGACCTGTCCAGTGTGTACCCTGCTTCTTGCCCAATGACCCCCCTCATGACCTTGAGTTGGATTAAGTGGGTGGATGGATGGATGGACATCTACTTCTTGAAAGATTGAAAACTGTCTTGATTGTTTTCAAATTGTGACTGATATTTGAGTAAGAAGTAGTTTGAAGTAACTTTGAGTGGATTATTTAACTCTCTGGCTAAGAGAAGCTCATTTTCAGAATAAAAAACATGATAGTCCTACTTTAACAAGCACAGTACAAACTATTGGGGAATTTTCATACTATAGGGTGAGATGTCATGAAAAAGTTTAACAAGTAGTAGAACTTTTATAGGTCATAAATAACCTCTTGATATCAGGTTGAGTAAGCTGCCTTCCCAGCATCAGGTAGTTGGATCATTTTCATTTTAAAGCACCAGTCTAAAAGGAGGAGGGAACACATCAGTATTTTTTTATGCACACTCAGTAATATTGCTTGTACAGAGCAAGTATAAATTACCATATAGAAACACTGTACACTTCATTTTTCTGTGGTATTGTTTTTCTACTTGGCTAAGCAAACAATATTATTTTGATCTAACAATCCCACATATTCTTGAGTGCCCTGGCTTTGCAGAATATAATAGTATAATTAGTTTTCATAATGGTTTTGGCATCTAAAAAAATAAAGTGTCAATAGGTCAACTAAGAGTCTCTATTTTGGCAGATACCTGTATCGAATAAGATTTATACCAAGTGAAAAACACAACATCTTAGATTAACAAAAATAAGAATATGTGAAAAAAAAAAAACTTTACAGAAGAAAGAACAAAGATTTCAAAACTAAACCTTATAATATACAAAGTATTTGTGTAATTAGAGAGTAGCCTCTTGTTGGGAACCTCTAGGGGGGTTGAGATAAACCACTCAACTACAAACACATTCAACTTACTTTCGAAGCCACAGCCATTAACTCCTAACCTTCTGTGAGTTACTGAGCCGGTTAGACATGGGGGAAAAAGAGAAAATATAAAATATCAGAAAGAAAATATGGGAAACGTTCTCTTTTAGATTATGTGCTAACAGAGAACCAAAACAGTTAGTTTAACACTAAATTTAAACAAATTCTAATTAAACAAGATTAAGTAAATAACTTAATGAAAAAAAATAATGAAGACAAATTAATGTATTATCCCCCCATGATGCAGCAGTTTTTGGTATGGCCCAATCATGCATGCCACACTGCTGCTCCACAATCCTCTTATTCCAGAGGTCAACTGCTCAACAGCCTCCCCTGCACTGGTAAAAGAAAAAGAAATGAGCAAAATTGAACACACAAAAGCCAACTAAATGTGTGCGTTACAAGTAGAACTTATGTATTTAAAAAAAATCAAATAAATATAAGTAAAGAATAATGTGTCACAGCATACGAAAAGAACAACTTATTGTGTAAAAGTATTGATGCATGGCGTTACCGACCTATGTTTGTGGCCATCACACCTTCCCCCCTTAACCCAAATCCTAACCATACTAACTGAATGTGGGCAAAGTTGGATTATTCAACCACTGCTCATTGTTAGATGTAGAGATTTCATCTTGTATATACACTCACCGGCCACTTTATTAGGTACACCTTGCTGGTAAAAGGTTGGACCCCTTTTGCCTTCAGAACTGCCTTAATTCTTCGTGGCATACTTACAACAAGGTGTTGGAAACATTCCTCATTTTGGTCCATATTGACATGATAGCATCACGCAGTTGCTGCAGATCTGTCAACTGTACATTTATGATGTGAATCTCCCGTTCCACCACATCCCAAAGGAGGGTTATTGGATTGACTGGTGACTGTGGAGGCCATTGAAGTACAGGGAACTCATTGCCATATTCAAGAAACCAATTTGAAATTATATGAGCTTTGTCACATGGTGCATTATCCAGCTGGAAGTAGCCATCAGAAGATGGGTACACGGTGGTCATAAAGGGATGGACATGGTCAGCAATAATACTCAGGTAGGCTGCAGCATTTAAACGATGCTCTATTGGAACTAAGAAAAATCCCCCACACCATTACACCACCAGTCTGAATCGTTGATACAAGGCAGGATGGATGCTTTCAAGTTGTTCACGCCAAATTCTGACCCGACCATCTGAATGTCACAGCTGAAATCGAGACTCCTCAGACCAGGCAATGTTTTTCCAGTCTTCTATTGTCCAACTTTGGTGAGCCTGTGTGAATTGTAGTCTCAGTTTCCTGTTGTTAGGTGACAGGAGTGGCACCCGGTGTGGTCTTCTGCTGCTGTAGCCCATCTTTTTCAAGGTTTGACGTGTTGTGCGTTCAGAAATGGTATTCTGCATTACTTGGTTGTAATGAATGCTTATTTGAGTTACTGTTGCCTTTCTATCATTTCGAACCAGTCTGCCGATTCTCCTCTGACCTCTCACATCAACAAGGCATTTTCGTCCACACAACTGCCGCTCACTGGTAATTATTTTATATTATTTTCTCATCATGCGCTGGGGGTGTCACACAACCAGTCAGTCCCCAGGTGCTCCTCTAAAACTAATATGAAAGTCCACAACTCATGCAATAACAAAACCAAGAAAACATGCCATTGTCAATTAATAGAAAAAAGACTAGACCACACAACATGCAAACAAAATCATTGGAATACTGGTTGTTACCGGAGGCTGATTAATAGGCCCTACGGTGACATGAATTCTGTCTGGCTTTACGTTTTATGTCCCCTTCACTGTTTCAGACTTCTCTTTCTCCACCAAATATGTGCAAACAAGTACTGAGGTATGTACATTTTCATTATCAGTAAGTTAGGAGTCCATGACGCTCGCATGAAGATAATAGATTTTTTTTTCTCACATGCTCACCCTTACGCGGAAATTACGTGCGCAAACCCTGTCACGCGTGACAAGAAGCTGCGTACGTCTGTCTGTCACTGTTTGACAAATGTTGTTATGCGTTCACACACACGTGCGTTCGCAGATTCCGATGCTACGCGGCCGGAAGTTGATCTGCACCTTGCACATCACTCTTTTTTGTTTCTTACCGTTTTGAATAAAGTATTTGAATAGTACACGGCTAACGGTCTTCCTTTTTTACATTGTGTGTGTGATGGCTGCTGTGGTACTGTTAGAGGTTGCTAGTGGACCATTTTTTTGTCCGCATTGTTTGCTACTATTTTCCATTCCATAACTGAACTAGGATGCAAACCATTTATAAGCAAAGGTTTAATTTAAAGAGAATATACATTCCTTCGTGGCAAATGATGGGTGTGCACAATCACTGGTATCTATAAAGAAAAGCCAGGTGTACGCAGTTCTGGGGAGAAGAATGTATGTACATATATTTATATTTCCAACAACTGCTTTAAAGTGAACAAACTAAGCTGAGTAGTGTTGCCAGAGGGTGACGGTGCAGGCCATGCAGTTTGTGGTTGTACTTCAATAGAAAACGTAGTTCTGAACTGAAACAAACCTGGAGGAGGAAATAACTTCCCTGGACAGACACTAAAGGGGAACGGATTCTTCTTATATCTAGGAATATCTGGAATATCATGTCTGGGAAGACAACAATGAGTGTTTGATCAGAAATAGGTGGTGAGTTACATCATTTTAATCTTTATCAGGTCACATATGATCAATAAAGTTATTTTCATTTACGCTAATGCATATTAAGTATTTTTCAAAACAGGCACAAAAACAAACAATCCGCAAGACAGCTTATAAAGTGCAATTTTTTATTTTTATCATTTCCTCTCACATCTAAATGTGAATCAAAACTTACAACATTAACCCAGCTGAGATGTATAAGGGAGAACCATGCTTTTGTTGTTCTGGGTAAAAGGATGTGTATGCACATTCCTGCCTGTGTGGAGTAGTGTAACAGTTTTGGCTGTGAATGTACACAAGTGTTCTGTTTGCTTCTTAAATCATGGTTATACATTAAGCACACAACAAACTTAGCAATTAACAAACGACTATGTTCTTCATTGTTTTGTTACAGGATTGAGGAGTTGGACCGATGGCCATCTACTGGGAAGCCACCTCAGAGGTATTCCGTCAATAAGCCCCCAAATAAAGTACTAAGACCGAGGTTTCTCTGAGTAAAAGAAAGGTTTGACAAACAGGATTTAAATGACATGAAGACAAAAAAAGTCTCCGACTTCATGACACAAAAATCAAACGGTCTGATAAACGCTGCATTTCCCATCACCTGCTGATACTTCAGACTGGTTCAGCTGTCAGAACATCACCGACCCAAAAACACACACAGACAAAAATGTTTTAATGATTGTGTTTATTTACAAACATCTGGGACAAGAAACAACACATATTTCAATGACTTATAAAGACATTTCAAGGAAACTTGTGCAGAAAAAATGTTAAACATGTTACACAACTGGAGAGCAAAATCTCACCTTCATCTCCCTAAAAGCTGTTGAGCTAAAGGTGTGGAGTTCCTTAGAAAAAGCGTTTCAAACAGTGGAAATTATTTTCTCACCGTTTGGCCTTTAATGAAAACGCAGACATGAAGTCCATATGAAACATCTTGAAGTGCCCGCCCCCAGGTTTTGTGGGACAATGGCTGGTTTAACTTCACATACAGCCATGGTATACACCAATAAACCCAAACAACACGTCTGTGTCACTTAGCAGGTGCTAAGATGACAAATGAGTTTAAAGAACTAAGTCACTTTAAAGAGCTGGTCACATTTTATGCATTCCACAGCTCGTGACATTGTTTCTGCAATGTGTTTCATTGATACGGCATCTGGAATCTGTTGGTGGAGAAATTAAAACAATGCGATGATAAGCAAACTTAAATCTTAACTGCATATTCTACAGAAAAGAAAGTTCAAAGTAATTGGAATACGTGTGTATGGATATGGGTGTGTAACTTTCGTTGATCTTTGTTGGAAAGTTGAAATGTCTTTTCACTAACTTTTAAGAAATTATTAGAATGTGAAGCTCTTGAGTTCAAACTTGATTAGCCCAATGAATGATGAGCAAAAGTATGTGCTAATCAGAATCAAGTCTGTCTCCTCTTTAAATAAAAATACAAGGCTACACTGAGCCCGCAATATTTACATTTTAATGCTTTCCCCAAGTCCTGCGACAAGAGATGAACCAAGACCAAAGTAATGCTTTTAACCATGCTCAAATAACGCATGGCTGTGCATCACATTATTTGATCGACAATGTTAGATCTCTTCCTCAAAGTAGAAATTTCATATTCAAATTTCCATTACCTGTTTGGCAGTGGGCCGCTCTGCTGCTTATTGCTGCTTTAACAGTTGAAATCTATTAAATGAGCGGCTGCATTTCAGACAACATAAGCTCTGCATTTTATAAGACTTATTTAGAGAGAATGGCAGAATAAAAACTCAAAGAGACTAAATATGGTGATATGTGACCAGAGACATAACCAAAGATACAGTTTTACTTTTCCCAAATCGCTGAGGGCTGTACATTATTAACGTGGAAAAAGAACAACTCTGGTACCATGTAAAGCTGATGTTGCTTCAAGCTTCAGAAAATAACTTGTATAGTGTCCCACATGGGCACGTACATGGAAAGTGTGTCAAAATGAAAGAAAGTAACTGTTGTGGGTTTCCCTGAGAACACATCAACTAGCTTTCTGAAAGAAGAACCAAACATCAAGCCGCTCACGAAAGTACACTTCAAAACTGAAGTACTGAAGTATGGTGTTTTACAGAGTGGGGGAAGAAACATTGTTCATGCTTCTTGCAACACGCCAACCAGATTTTCTATTTTGTACATACGTGTAATCAATAAACGGACTGAAATTTGTGAGTTCCACACACTCTTAACTGTACAGTTACTAATTTTGTTAATGTGCACATTTAAAGGCCCAAAATGCAAGTAAAATAATAGTTTTCCTCAATGGAGTCATTGTATGCTGACATGACAAACCTTCCGTTAAAGTTAAATGTTCATGCAAGCTGGTGCACACTGGACTTCATGCAAACTGAGTAACCATTTCATCCAGTGCGAACCTTAGTATGAGCACCTAAACACACAAGCCTCATAACATGACCTCTCCTCTCTAAAAGGATGAGACCAGCTGGTTTGTGTCCTCTTAGCAAAACTGTACTGATTTCTGCTTTGTTCAGCTGTTGACCGCAGATTTGAAACATAACAGTGATGTTTGGCAGGTTGTTCCAGCACAAAAAGACCCACATTAGTAATGTTTTGGAGTTGTATTTGTCTAGCTGAAGAAACCAAGTCCACTATTCCTTCTTTGAGCTCCGGCTTCTAAATGCTCCACCATGTTGGTGAGATAGTTTGCAGATGAGCAGGGTGTAGCTTTCATTTGGATATTTTCATGAAGTGTGGCTTTGTCACATATCACCCATGACTGACTAAGCGTTACAATGCCTGCATACGCAGCAACTGGTCTGAGCAAGCATTTAATGCAGCAACGGTTAAATTCCTTATCTGAGGTCAATGGCATTCCAACAATACTCATTTACTAGGTGTCTAAATCAATCCGATAACACCAAATTAAATAATAATCTCAAAATAATTTCAAAAAGAACAAAAACAAGTTGATTTACAAGTTATAAATCATTTATCTGAATCTACGGCTTCAGATAAGGAAGTTTTCTTCGAAGCCTTGCACTGTAAACTAGTATTGTATACACAAGTTTGTTTCCTGATAAGACCCTCTGCTCCCACAGAATACATCATACTTTGACAATTTCGAAGCTAGATTCAAACTACACATGAGATTGAACAGTAGAAAGGGGTGGGCATAAATCCAACAAGCTTTTGTTCACCAGCATAATCACAACCAACATTTCTCTTAGACGATTTGCTCAGATATGGCAAAGTGATATTAAGGGGGAATCAAAACCCCCAAACACATGACCAAAAGGCATGAAACCATAGCCCCAAACTTGATGAGGGGATCTGCTGAAAAATACAAGGGTTCACAGGTCTGAGGAGGCAGATGTTGACAGCTGGCAGCCACCTCGGTTGGGATTTGATTTGAAATAGACTGGATTCCATGCTACATTTTCATCCTGTCAGTTTGTTATGGGTGCACTACGAAGAGCTTCTGTGCAATGAACAGACTGAGGTATAAATCAAGTAGAGTTTAAACTCTCTGTGGTTTCCCTCTCCAGCCTGACCTCCAGCACTAGCGCCATGTCCAAGGCAGACAGAAAATTACCATACGTTTTTTCCTCAATCGTATTGGAAAACATGAGGTTAAAAGAAAGACAATTGGAGAAATTTGTAAAGCCTTATTTATATATATATATATAAAAAATATTCCACAAAAAGCACATCAGGTACTTTGCCTAATCTTTTCCTATTACTTTGTGTCACTGAGGCTTGTATAAGATGCATCATATTATAAGATGCTATACTAATTAATACTTTCATAACAAGGTTGTGAATTAAAAAAAACAGAAAACAAAAACAAAAAGGAAGAATATATTGTCACCAGTTACTCATACTTACCCTCCTGTCCTCATAATATCTACCTTATATTTTCTATGTAAAAATAAACTGAGTTGAACAGCATTTGGAGGATTCAACCAGCTCTAATCATGGTGACCACTTAGACACTTCTGGGTTATGTAACTCAGGCGCTGGGAAGCTTCCTAACCAAAATACCCATTTGACTTTACCTTTGTCTGCCTTCATTAGTGGCTTTCCAACATACAAACATTTACCGATCTTCCTCCCTTCCAAACAGCTGCAGGTTTGCTCCAATTACATACTGTATCTTCCAAATTACACAAATTAGAGGAAAGTAAACCAGTCAAAGCAGGCATCATGCTCACTTTATCTTCAAAGTTGTGTTACTGTTGCAGAAGTTTGCAGGTGAAACAATAGCATGATAAATATGTGGGTGGGGAAATCCAGGGCTGCTGAGAACAACTGAAAACATTTGAGTTTGATTTTTCACACTGTTTCAGTTACTATTTAAACGAGCAACTGAGTCCAACCAAAATGTGCACAAGTTAACACCCTTTTATCCAAGGGGACCTTACCGTGGACTGTAATATTCAGGCCAAACAGGCGCATGATCACCTTTAGGACAATGCTGAACGACTGCTTACTTGTGTGCCCAGAATTTAAGTTAATTTCCAATTCACTGTTTGCACTTTAAAACCTACTCAGCAAGTTCAGGTTATCCTCAGCATGATACAAAAATCCTGCTATGGACATTTGGGAAGCCATAGCTTCAATGGGCACAATATTCAAACACTTAAGAAATTAATTTAGATGATTCATGTGACATCTGAAAACAGAAAAATATTGCAATCTGATTAGGAAACTATGGTTTCAAAAACCTTTATATAAGTTAGTGTATATAATTTCTGTGCATGTGCACACTTTGGATTTGAAATGCCCAGCCTGAGGGACAGGAAAGGAGAAGTAACAAAGATCTTATGGAAAGATAATCATGAAACTAGTGTTCCTCTCTGCGAATTAAAGGAAGCAGTTAAGTACAGTAAGGACTAAACATTTCCTGTACTTTTAAAATGATATAATCAACTAAGAGTTATAATACAGACAAATTGCATTTACAGACAGTCAGCTCCGTGCTGGGAGCAGTCCAGTCCCTCTCCTCAGGAAGGAAGAGGGCAAGGGCTCAGCTCCTTTCCGAGTCTTACATCAGTTAGTTTGCATGAGGGCGGGGTAAGTCAGGACAGGAAGCTCTGCAAAGCTACCACTCATGTGCCATGCTGCCATCGCCATGACAACTTGGAAATGGTGCAGCATGAGGAAATCTGAAATGAAGAAGAGATTTAATACAGTTTTAATCCTTAACTAAAACAAATAATTTATTACCTTATTTAGAAGTACTGACAGACTAATATGTAGCTTTGAGCACTGGACGGACATTTGTAGTTTTATTGAGAGGAAAATAATTACAGTGGCTTGCAGAATGTATTCACAGCTCTAGGCATCTTTCTTTTCGCATTACAACCTCTAATTTAAATGGATTTGTTGTTCTGGACGTACATAAAATAGGCAGAATTGGTGAAGTTAAATAAGAAGTATCTTTAAAAATAAAAAAAAATCTTTCTAAAAATGAATTTAAAAAAATGAAGTCTACATATGTATTCACCCCCTTTGCTATGGAGCCCTGAACCACCACTAATCAAGAGGCTCTGTCAAGCAAGCAACACCATGAAGACAAAGCAGCTCTCCAAACAGGTCAAGGACAATGTTGTACATATCAAGTTTGAGTTACAAAATAATATCTGAAACTTTGACAATCCCAAGGAGCACCATTAAAATCCATCATCACAGAATAAGGTACCACAACAAACCTTCCTAAAGAAGGCCATCCATCAAAACTTACAGACAGGGCAAGAAGGGTATTAATAAGAGAGGCAACAAAGAGACTACAGGTAACCCTGAAGGAACTGGAGATCTCCACAGCAGAGACAGGTGTCTCTATCCATATGAGCACTGAGTCATACACTCCACAGAGCTGGGCTTTACAGAAGAGTGGCCAGAAAAAAAAAAAAAGTGCGAGCGATTCCACTATTTTCTTCTTCTAATGTGAATAGTTGTATCCAATTTCTTTCTTTCTTTTTTTTTAAATTTATTTATAAAAAAGATATTATTAACAAAGCCAGAATATTCGGCAAACAAATAAAATTTGATTTATTGTCTTAACAAAATAAAAGAGCAGGACAAACATCCTCCCACTGTGGTTATTCCATCATTTTGCCGGCGATTGTATGTACATGTTTCTGAAACCATTGTCTGACACTACTTTGTTAAACCAGTATTTATAAAAATAGGGACCATCAAAAAATAGCCTTTCACCACAATTCTTTTCTATGTATTTCTTGTACTACAGATCACCTATAAGCCAGAAACTGGCCCAATAATGACAAGTTATTTTATGAGAATTCAAAATAGTAATTGCAGAAGGATGATGAATTATCCTGCAGTCAGGAGTATACCAAACAACAAAAATTTCTAAAGAAATTTTGATGGGTGCCAATGAAGCTACTGCACGCTGCGAGACAGATGCTGTCGTCTCACACCATGAGCGGCTGTGGCCGTCGCGTCGCGTCACTGCTCATTTGCATAAAGTTGAGCCTTTCTCAACTTTTGAAGCTCACAACGCCAGCCGCTCATCGACGCCAGCTTACATTGAAAATGAATGGCAGCAGGCCGCTCACACTTTTGGTGTGAGCCCCCGGTTACAGTCATATTGTAATGTGACCAAGGTCTCCCTGTCACTTGAACCCATCTTGTGCCTGCTTCTGTATTGATAGGAGACATAACACAGGGGCTGGCATGAACCTGTTATAACACATAAGGCCCAGTTGATTAATACAGAATAGTGGGAAAATGTGAGTATGTGCACATAAACCTGTTATAAACACATAAGAATAATGGGAAAAGGTGAGTATGTGAGCATGTGTCTCATGAATGGCTGGCATAAACCTGTTATAACAGGATAGCCATCTTGGCTCTGCCCTCATAAGCAGTATGAGCTGTGTGATTAGTTGCTATGGAGACAGCTTGCTTGTGTAAAACGGACAAGGGCGCCCTCACTATGGCCAACTGATAGACATGACGGTGTTCAAAACTGATACGTATGCCTCGAACAAACGGTCGCTGTTGGAAAACTAAGTCATTTCTAAAACTAAGTTTTAAAAACAGCCATTACATTGATTTGATAAAGAGATGAGGCGACCTGGTTATAATGGCCATGCATGGGAGCCGGAATGGTCGCTCTCTGCACTCAGAGGTGATTTGAGAGAAAACGGTTAGGCCAAGCACAATGACAGTAACTTTGGGTGAAAGAAGACAAAAATACCAACGTTTTGCAGTAAAATGTGTGCAGCAGACATTTTGGACGTGAGAGGTGTTTGTCCCAGTGATTTTGGTATTCATTTCAAGCTGGTCAAAATCGAGTGCGAGATCCCAGGACAGCAGAGTGAGAGGAGTCCAGATTTTTCCTAAAACTTGCCGTTGTGTCAAAGCTATACAATATATCACCAACCCCTTTAGTTTAGTTAAAGTTGAGTCTTTCCTGTCCCGTTTAAACTGTGAATGATGTCTCTGTGATTCCGTATGGCTGAGTTATGAGGCCTCCAAAGAGCGCTGCTTCACATTACTTTCATTACTCATGAATTTCAATAGGGCCAAAATTCCCAGTTTTTCCCAATTTTCCGGAATTCCTTTCGAGTAATGAGAGAGAAAAATAATAGCACATTATTCTTGATTACTAGACACACAGGGATATGCTTCTTGTCCCGATCGGACCAACGGTGCGGGACTAATAGCGTGCCGTAATTCGTGATGGAAATGGGAAAATAATATCGGTCCAACACAATAGTAATATGTGTGCTCTAATGCCTTCAGCATTGGCACCCATAATAAATAAATACTGCTTGACTTTAAAAGTCCCTTCAAATGACTATGGATACGATAAATAATTAAACAGCTTCTTTGGATAGAGGCCTCTCTGACTTCCCTTTCAACATTAAATGTGTAAATATGAGGATGCAAACAACACTCTTCTTGCTGTTTCATGTGGAATGTCAGACTCTGTTGGTCAGTCACAGCCATATCACTTCATCTGAAGTCATAAGGGATTGGTACAGGACAGCTCGTTCAATAACCCTCTCTAAGATCTATGCATTTTCACTATATTTTCATTTGAATACTTCTGTGGCACAAAGAATCCAAGCTGCCTCTGTTTAGAGTGAACAGACAATCACTGACAATTGAAACATAGTTTAGCCTCACCCCCATGGTGAATTGCAGAGCAACGTGTTCCCTCGATGCAAAACTTGGAATGCTCAATGATGACATCACGTCGACACCGTCAACGTTATGGAGGAGTATAAACTAAGCATAAGTGTGTCAAGTGTCTTAGTGTAATAATCATGAGCCTGTGCCCCACCACTCGCCCACTGGGATAGGCTCCAGCCCCTCATGAGGATAAAGGTAGTGTAGAAAATGGACGGAACAAGCTCATATGAAAATTCAAGATGCTTCTTTTCTTCTCATTTAATTTACAAAATAGATTCATGTACATGTAAATTGATGGACATCAGAAATCCCCCCATTGTTAAGAATGAACTCCATGAAACACTGTGTTACCGAATTATAACAGAGCAGAATCCATCTATTCACAAAGCATTTGGACAGTTTTTTTTCCCACCACCTTCTAGCTGTATTTAACATAGACTAAATATTAAATACACATGTTTGGGAATAACTGGATGCAGATTGGCACTAAGCAGAGATTTAGGCATAGTTTTTTTCTGAATATCTATAACCTTTGATAAGACATTGCAGCTATTTTAGGAAAAATGGTCCTACAAAACCAGACCAATTTCAAGTATCATCTTACCATGATATCGGCTCATTGCGCTGCTCAGTATCTTCCCGAGTGTCTGCTTTTCTGGGCTTACCATCCTCCTCTGGACACAAAACAAAAGCATTGAAAACTGTTTTAAGTGCAGCTCCAACACATAAAGAAAATGTATTGGAAAATGCTGCGCATACACAACTGATAGCAGCTCTGATGAACAAGCTCTTATGACTGCACAGTAGAAGTGGACAAAACTTTTGGGGCATAGTTAGTTGTATTACTGTTGACTTTTTTTTCCCCAATTATCATTACATTTAAGATTGGATTGTGAATTGCTATCTCTTTCACTGATAATGATCTAGATATTTGCCTTGTAAACAAAGATAAATGCTACAAAATGAAAACAGAAAACTGTATGAAGTATGAAGATGTCTGTGATTATCTAAATACACTACGTAGCCCCCTGTAAGTATATTAACATGATAATAAGCTATGAGACAATAATGAGCTAATGTAGAGATGTATGCCAATCTGTGCATACACTAAAATTTTAAGACTCTACCAATAAAGTTGTAAACTTAATCTCAGAGATTAGGCCCAAAACTTTCCATTTTGATTCATCTTTATAGTTGAGAGTAGGTCAGGTGACCTTGAACCATTCCTCAGATATACTGCTACAGGCCTATGTTGCCGGCGGATCTCCCATGATGCACTAAGCAAATCAGCTGTCTTTACTCTCCAAGTATGTATAGGTCATTACTGCTGTCATTAACTTTGTGTTTCTTCCTTTTTCTTTCCTATAGCATGTATCCCTAACCTCGTGTTTCTGCATTTGTTTGTCACAATCTCTCAACCCCCAATGCATCAAGGAAGATGGCCGCCCTTCCCGAGTAGGGTTGTGCTGGAGGTCATTTTGGCCCCTGCAGGAAGCAGGACTAAATCCATGTGAAGATTTTATGTGACCCATTTGTTTCCTTAGGCAGACTACTTTTAATAAATAATTCATATATACTATTATACTGAATTATGCTTGACTGGATTGATTAGTATAGAACTGGACTGGAACTTGTTTGTTTGCTCTGTAAAGGGCCTCCGAGATTGAGAATTAGTATCAGTATCATGCCAACAAGCCCAGCACTTGCAAGAAGAAATCTCTACAGCCATGGGTCAAAAATACTAAAATAGTGTACGGTGAAATTAAAATGACTTAATTTAGGGCCCTGGCAAGGACTGTTTTCTAATTACAGATGGATTTATTCCCACTGGATTACTGCCATAGCCACATGCAACAGTGGTCCCACCTTTGCTTCTGTGGGGAGCTAACCCCATCTTACTAATATATATCTAACACAGAACTATCAGCATTTACAGAATTTACTGAGCTAACATCTTTGCAAAGTATCAGTATAAAGCCACAATTAGAAAGCAGCATACGTTCAGTTTACTTGCTAATCACCTGCAATAAAAAAAAAAAAAGAGAAAGAAACCAGCAATATAGTAACATAGTTCAAATCTATAAAGTGGCAGTAATGCACTCATGAGCTTTTTGCTTACTGCAACTCAAAAGTTGTAACTGAAGTCGTCGAAACAACCTAACCTTTATTGTGCCCTTAGTCTTTCTGACAGACTTGCATCGTTTTTAACTACTGTAAAGTTTCTTCTTCTCAACTTAATTAGTTCATTTCAATATTGTTATCAAAATTAGCCAAAATTAGCCAAGTAGTGGGTAAAAAAAAACACTTACATCCACAATATTAACATTGGGTTCCAGAAGACTAGTGGGATACTAGTCCCAATGCAGCCCTCTACCTCACTGGACATGTAACAATCGTGGCATCATCAACCCAAGTAACAAAGGCTAAATTAGCTGAGGCTAACAATGCTAAAGAACGGTTTGCAGGATATTAAATATTCTAACAAAGGGCAGTCTTTTTTTAATCGTTCAGCAGTTTCTCCTAAAGTTTTTTTTAGTTTTCATTTTCCTTCCATTAAAACGTAAACAGGTCAGTAATTAGCTTCATTTCTCCAGAACGTATAAATTATTTGTTGAAAAATGTTGGAATGAAGCAGGATGAGGGCTGCTTCAACTAGTTTTGTTGCTAGGTTAGTTCTGTTGTTGTACATTATGTGGGTGACATGCATATCTTACCACAGGGACTTCCCTCATCTTCTTCAAGAAGATTGACTGTAGAGTTGGCTGTTCCCAATCTGAAAACACGCTTAGTTAAGAAAAAAACAAACCACAACATTTATGATGCTGGGTGTGCGTTGACAAGAATGTTGCTCATGTCCTTTTGGCTTTCATGCGCAAGTGGTCAAAGCAATACTAGAGTTCGTGAATTTTAAAATGATGTGTCTCTGACTAGTTTTGAAGTGCATTGACTGTTATGCCCATTCCTAGGACTGAAACTGCCCTAAAGCGCCTGGGGTGATAAACTGCAGGTCACGACTTTGGTTGCCAGCCCCAGAACACGCCATTTTGCTTTATAACCGACTGAAAATGACAAAATTCAAATTCAGACGTTCGTTTTTCATTTTGCAAAGTTGCCTTGCAGCACATCACTGCAGGCCATGACAACCGTGCTTTCATTATTAGAAAGCAGCAGGATGCGAGTCAGGAGGCGCTAAACGTAACTTCTCTCTCAGAATCAGTAGTTTCATTTATATGGAGCACTGATAAATTTAGCAAGAAATACAGAAAAGTTCCATTTTTAATGAAGGTTGCAGCACACTCTGGATTTTACAGTGTTATGGGAAAGCAGGCGCTAGATATCAACTCTTTAATATGCAAAAATACTCAGGCTCACATCACCTACCATCTCCCAAAGTTGATAAGTTAGAAGTTCAGCTGCTGACCAACACACATTGCATCTCATCACACAGAAAAAACTACATTCATCGGCTATTTTATCTCAACAGACTTAAGCTCACTCAGCAGAGGCTTTAATTAATTATACAGTTAAACTGTCGAGTCTTAAAAGACAGACGCTTTATCCCAGCTGTACAAAGATACAAAGGATCTAAGATCAATGCCTCACATATTCAAAATAATATTCAACGCTGTATTTCACACCTAAATACTCATCTGCAAGAACTACAGGAGTACAGAGGGAGAGTCTTCATTAGCACCGTTTCATTATGATGACGTCCTAAATAGTGTATTTTCGGTCATTCGTAATAGAGTGCTTCTTATCCCGTGCATGCACCTCTTTTTCCCCTAGTATACACAATCACACACCAGTAAACACATGTGGAACATTGTGGGGTTCAACACCCTCCCCAAAGAGGTGTTGAAATGTAGATAAGCTTGAGATCAAACCATTGTTTGCAGACTGGTGGGTGACCCCTCACGACCATTTGGCCAAGGTTAAATAAAGGATATGAATGATGCTTCAGGAGTATCCTTCTTTTTGACTTTCTCCTCTTTGTCTTTTCAGAAAATGTTCTGGCAATTTCAAACAGCTTCTTTCTTGTTGCTGAGGAAGAAGAAGACACCTTAGATTATTCAACTACACAAGACAAAAGACCTTAAAGGCTAACACAGTAGTTTGTGCAACAGTAATAGTATTGTAAATCTGACTTACATTTACCCATGTGTTTAAGTTTGTCTCTGAACAAGGCATCATCAGAGACAGCCTCTACTGAAGCTGCAGAGTACGGTTCTCCTGCACACAGACACAACAGCACTACCACACTGTCGAAAATGTACATGCAATATGTGTCAAATAATTCTAGCACCTGTATATATTGCATGAGGTTGATAGCGAATATTTGTGACACCACCAACAAACATCACAGTGAATGCAAAGATATCCACAGACCATTAGAAAGAATTTAGTGGTACAAAGACACAGTAGCAAATAGCTTGGCAGAGGAAGCTTGATGAGTAATATCTACCTGTGGAATTCTCCATGCTAGATGAATGATTGGATTTTGATTTCTTTGATTCATACTTCAAGCGATCTAAAAACAGAGAGCAGATGTTATGAGCGCTGATGAGCTGAACCAAGATATGATGAAGTCCAGTGTGATGTAAAACTCAACTTCTAAACCTTCTTAACATTAAATGACAAGCACATGAAGTGCTATATGTGTGTGATCTCGGGCAGCATAGCCAGGTTCAGGAATACCTTGGAAAACCATCGTCACTCAACACATTCTGCTTCCGAACTGCTGCGACCAGCTGGAAATCTTGACGAACTTTCTTAGATTAGATGCATTTGCAAATTTCAGTAAACAATCAGCATTAGAGCCACAGATTTAGCTGCACAGCACTTCTGTATGGTCATTTCTAAAATGTCTGCTCTAATTTCTCTACAGACCTAAATCCTTCAAAAAAGTAGAATTATTCTTTTTATCTATCCCTAAAGCATATACTGAACGGTGGGAAAAAAGACAAAATATGCTGCTCCTCTGCTTGGAATAAGCAGAAAAGAAAATTGGAAAGAATTGGAGGCACATTTTTAAAATTGGAGGCAAATATGTCTTCACTAAAATGGTAAATGGTAAATGGACTTGTATAGCGCTTTTCTAGTCTAACTACAAGGGAGAACTTGGAGGGACCAGTTTGTCAGATCTGCAGCAGGTAGCTGGTGACCCGAGACCACTAATAGGAAAAAAACTGACTAATTTAATCAAGTCTTATATTTATTGGCTTAGGCCAAAAACATTGAAATTGAAAAAACATTGAGAAAAAAAATTCAAAAATCAGAATCACGACATCAGACTTATAATCATTGCTCACTGCTTGTCCTGCCTCAGCTAGTCTGTCACACCAAACTTTAAATTCCCACCACAGACACATACAGTTTCACTGTATGACATGGACATGGACATGGACAAAGCATTAGGTGTCTTGCTTGTGTGATGTAATATCAGTTATTGGCATATCATTTCTTGGTTGCTGAGTTCATGTTGTTCAATCTGACAACCATGAATGTGGTTCAGACCCATCTACAAAATGAAAGCAAGGGATCATAAGCTGAGGGATGCAAATGTGTAAAAAAAATGGGGACATGTGAAACTTGTAGTAGTACACACTAGGGATGTGAAATCGTCCCCGTCTTCAGATTATTTGATCGTGGCCACTGTCGATCGCCGATAGACAAAAAAAAAAAAAAAAAAAATCACTCCACCCCCATTACAGCCTATTATTTATTTAGAAATATAGGTTTTGTGCCACATCTGCACAGACAGAAGTGTTTGTGGCTCAAAATTTTATTTTGGTTTGGGTATTTGTGTGAGGAGCATTTCCTTCACGCACGCTGATCCCTCGATTTAATAAAGTTATTGTTGCTCAAATATATACGTGAATTATCTATTTTGACTAAAAAGAAAGATAATCTAGCACACCACTTGTGACGCAGTGTTTGGTAAGCAAGAAGATGAAGAACAGAGGAGACACTGAGAGCCTGCATCTGCGGCGCGCACCTCCGAAAAAAAGTGAGAAGGAAAAAAAAAAGATGCAACGGGGTGTAATTAAGAGTTTCATATTCACTCCTCAGTTGCACAGATCAAAGGGCTCTGTATGCAGACATGTTGCTCCATGAGAAACATGTTTAAGTACACAGTAAAGTGCAGGTTCAAGAGATTTCTTCTTTACCATCTTATGGCATTAAATTAATTCCAGATTGCCATTTGAAAAAAAGATCACGATTGCCTTCGATCGCCGATCCGATCAAAAATCACTCCATCCCTAGTACACGCCAAACAAACAGCAATCCAGCACAATTAACTAATCTAAACATGGAAAAGCAAAATGCAAAAGGAAATACACAAGATTTTTTTTTTTTTTTTAAACATTCCAAATGCTGTCCAACACACAGTAACAAGGTACAATAGAAAATCCACAATGAGTGGGCCATACTATACCGAATGGTTCTGTGCCACGCAACACAATAGCACCGTGAACATCCTCATGAACAGCCTGCCTGTGTCTTTTAGGTCTGCAGCTGCTTCATGTCACTTGTTTCCCCTTCTCTCTTCACCTTCATGGTGTTGCAATGGCAGTGTAAACATTTTTTGGGCAGTACATGGGCTTAAATGACCAGGCCTGTGAAGGTGTGGATAAATGGCATGGCTGGGGATGCACCAATTGATCAGATAGAGACTGGGAGCAGACAATGTTCAGCTTGGCCTGCTTAAGAGGTTATTGTTCACATGCAAAGTGAGACAGAAAACCACACACTCACATGCAAGCACGTCCTGGGTGAGGAAGCTTACTGCGGAGTGTACAGTTCACCTTTTCTTTTCATAGATATATTTTCTGACCATAAGATTTCACACGGAGGCTTTGAAACTAACAACAACAACAACCTACCAATAAAAAGACTGATAGATTTGACCTGTTTGAAAGACTAATGACAGTTGACTCAGTTCAGCTGTAGGAGCTGGCAGTCTGGTCAAAAATGATACAGTAGCCTAATTATCTAAAAAAATGGAGATGATCAGAAACTGTCAGAAAATAGAGAAAATAAACACTGTCACAGCTCACAGGCTTTCCCCTTGGGAGGTACAGGATGGGGTGAAGGATTTGACTGCCTTGTTTTAGCAAGTGGCAGCTATTTAGAAATACCCACTGGGAATGGGCACTATAAGTGATTTTTGCTCCTGTCACAAGAGCATTTAGCTACAACCAAAAACAGCCAATTTTCATTGTCTTTCCATCTATTCAAGTAAACTTAATGAAAAATAACAGTTTCCTTGAGCTCTAACATATACCGAACATATTTCTTTACACACAAAACATCTGCAAAGATGATTTTTTGAGATTAATTGATTCATTTACATCCAAGCTCACGAACTTGCAGTCCTCCTTCCAGCTTTTGCTGACATTCGGGCCATATATCACTGTGATGCTGTCCTTTATGAAACTGGTTTGCACACACATGCATTTGGAGGAGGGGAAAATCAAAAAGGGAATCTCTCAAGCAATAAAAGAAAAACTCCTCAGGGAACCTTTAAAGACTTTATCGGGGCTTGATAATTTCACAGTACTAACTGTGAAGCATCCCATAAGCTTAAAAGCATCATCTTAGGTGACTAATGCCCTGTGTGTAAAAGAATACCAACTGAAATTTAACAGCCTCATTCTGACATCATACTGAGAATTTCTCTGTGTGCAGTATATGAAGTCATACCTCTCTCTAATGCGATGAGGAATTCGCGGTTACGCTGCAGCTCTCTCATAAACTCCTCGTTCTGCAGGAACAGGGCAATGCGCTCATCTTCCAGATACTGCTTCAGCTTAATATCTTGCTCTGCAGCTCCTGTAGTCAAACCTGGACCTCCGGTAGTCCCTGCAGCTCCACACTCAGAACCAGACTGAGCTGTCCACTGATTTCTTGAAGCCACTGAGGATGATAATGATGAGGGCTGACATAGACTGGACTGTGAGCTCTGTTGAAATAAAGACAAGCAAGTTTATTGATCATAATGAGTCATATCTAATACCAGCTACACAGGCATTTTAACTGGCACTGATCATTTTTAGTAAAAGTCTTTGTATTTTTGAGAGAATTCTGAATGGAAGTTTAAAAAAAACAAAAAAAAACAGTAACACTAATGCCTCTTGCATTCAGGGCTGTCGAAATTACAATTAAAATTAAACAAAGTTGTACAAAAATAATCTAAAAAAAGATGATTAGCAATATCATATGTTAAGAATGGATCTGGAGTCGGGATTAAGTTCATCTAGAGTAGAGTGAGTTAGCAGATTTTTTATAAAAAAAGGCATGACCAGTGGCCTACCTGACCTTTAGTGTAGCCAGTGCACTTCACAGATGCACGACTATACAGTACGGTCATCTAAAGGTAATTTAATAGCACAACAGGCAAATGCAGAGTTAAAGTTAACCTACAGCTGTATTTTCAATCTGCTGGGTCTGAAAAGTTTGATATATTGTATGTGTTTGGGTAGGAAGAGCTGATATTGTATGCTTGCATAAGATAGATATGGGGGCGGGGACATGAAAAACTCAAACTGAATCAGTTAAGCTACCAGCTCTGAGAGCTAAATCTAACAGCGATGGATTCATACTCACAGCCCCCTAATCTGTCATTTGCATATCAGAACACAGTTAAAACCACAACTTAATAGGCATAAAAAATAATGCAACATTAATGAAGAAATACAATTTTACAGAATAAAAAACTTAAATATTCAGTGAAGCAGAGAAAACATTCATCATTCAGTGAAATCAGTTCTGTTAACATGAGCAGAACAGTAACTGCTGTACTTAAAAAAGTATCAGATCAGATCTGTAAGTTCTGAGCCAACGACCCAGCAGAGGTAGAGAAAAGAAATGGCTAGATTAGAAACCAGTGATAGTCTGTCTTGGAGATAATGAGGAGGGAGACAGATTTACAGACGCTGTTTTCTTAAACAAGAATCCGATGAAACGAGAAAATTCAGAATGATCCTAAAATATTCTCTTTTTTTGCACTATGAATGCAACCAGAGAAAAAGACCATGAAGGATTCCATCTTTCAAGTACTTTGGGACCAAATGTTTCTATTCTCACCAGCAAAAAAGAATAAACAGATGGTTGTGGATTGACGCAGTCAAACACCAGATTTGAAGCCGCTAATGAAAGCGTTTTGCATGGACGACTGGTCAACAATGTCAGCATGATGCCGTCAGGAATGAGTGCAGAATTATGCATAACTGTAAAAGTTTTTTGTGTACAAGGGTTTCTTTGCTTGTTTTTTTTTTTTTTTTTTTGAGGGGATGAGGCAACAATGACAGCAATGTTTGTGTCAGGTGCTGTGAGATAAAAAAGGTATCGTAGGGTCTTAGATAGCAAATATGTGGGTTCTTATGGGAAGATCCGCTGAAACTAAAAACTGCATGTAACATGTCTAAGAAGAATTAAACGCATTTTTGCTAATATATGTAAATGAATGAAAACCAGTGGAAACAGGAAAAATAAAACAGTGTGCACAACAAACTCAAAATCACATCGTCACCGAATATGTGAAGAATTTACTAACAGAAATGAAGGAGCTAACAGACTAATATGGCTAAATGTTATAAACCATTTCTACCTTAATGCTGTCCATCTGTTGTGGCAGGATCCTCAGAAAATCATCTGGAAGATTTCCAAGCAGAGGAGGATTCCAGTTCCGGTAGCTTCTGACCTGCTGGTGACCTCCATGTGCATTTGCTTCAAATCTAGAAGAATCCATAAGGTAAGAGGAAGCATTAGCAGCTAATCACTAGCTATCACAAACTACCATCAATAATTGATATACTTTATATTGTACACTCAAAAAGATCTCACTCAAACTTCTATCAATAATGTATGTACTTTATATGGTTCACTCAAAGACCACACAGGAGTGGCATACAGGAAGAATTCCTGTCATTCCTTCATTACTTTTGGGTTGCAATACTATTCTATGCATTGATGATTTGTTTCTCTGTCTACCATTTCAGTGACAGACGTTGCATGGTTATATAAATGGAGTAGCAGTCATATCACTGGTTGAATATCTCTGATCCTACTGGATTGATTTCATGAAGCTTTGTCTGAATGCGTGTTATCCAGAGGATTGACACTTGTATTATGGCGATCCTGCACTGTTTATTATCAGGTCAAATGCTTTAAACAACTATCAGAAGTCCTATCATGAAATTTGAGAAGATTTGCATAAATAAAAAGTCAGGGATCGGCTTGGTCAGTCTTTTAGTTTGAACTTTTTCCTCTTATTCAGACAACAAATGCGGAGTAGAACCCTTTCAGCACATTGAATTATCTAATCGAATTAGAGTTTGCCGTAACACTTAGTGACCCCTGCTTATACTGTTAATTCAGTCTGTCTCTTTGCACTGTTGTGGCGATATATTATTTCCTTGTTAGATAAAGAGAGCTAACAGACATGACTGCAGTAATGATGAGGGTCAGGTTGGTACAATGGAAAGTGAAATAGGTGTTCTCAACTTTCTTACCGTTTGCTGTTCTGCAAGAGTCTTTTAAGAACAAAATACACAACCAGGTGAACTAATGCAGTCTATCATTTTTTTTTTTGGGAGGGGGGATTCATGTATTTCTGCCAGATTAAAGTGACCGCAATCCACTGTAGAAATCACCTATCATCCCAACTACAATGAAAAACTTCACGACAATTTGCAGAAGTGACTGAAACTCATGTTGAAAAACTGACATTCACCAAAAAGCAAAGTATTTGAATCCTTGTACCATGTAAAAACGGGTACTTAATCAGTCATAAACAAAGTTTTGAAATGTCATTTGCTATAAAATACTTATCAGACTTGTTTCCATCCGCTAGTTTGGATAGAATAAACTAGAATATAAAGAGTGGTCAGCTGGTGGTGATTTAGGCTGCGTCCCACATGGTTGATATTAAACAGATTAGTGGCCGCTAATAGGGAAAAAAAAACTTGGATAAACAAGACACAAAGAAAAGCAGTGGCCTTAGCTATGCGTGGGAAGAAATGCTTTCAAACTTTTGCAATTATACTTTCATATCAGTAGGTATTGGCCAGATTTATCAGTCACATGAGTAACATGTTCAATTTCTCAGAACTAATTCATGGACGCTGTTCCTTCCCAACTGATGGTTAAACAAGTTAGAAGGACCTGCTTACCTTGGTGGAGGTGTTGGTGGGGCCTCTGGGTACTTCCTGTCATAAATGTGCATATCATATGTTGGTGGAGAGTAAACTGGAGGCGGTTCCTCATCTGAACTATCAGGTTCCAGACTTCGCTCCAGAATCTATAAAAGAAACACATTCAATATTTCATTCCGCGTTTTACACTGAACCTTACCCTCATGCATTTTGAATGAATTCTATTTAGATTGTGAATAGTCATCTGACGTTGACGGTCATAATTCCATATGAAAATATTTGTACTATTTATTGAATTGTAAAGCATGTAGGTTCCAAATCTTCTGTGTCTCACATGGAGTCCTTGGAAAGGAATCCTTCCAGATCGTTTCTATGACTGGACACATACACTAAACAAGTCACCACCTGGATTTAATTAAGCAAATGATCTGAGGGTTGATTCAGTTGGACCAGTCTAAATTCTGCAGTATTGTGTGCCCAAAAAAATTAAGATCTTCTGACTGCCTGAATGATCATGTTATTCAATCAGCAGATCTTTCCTTAACTGGTGGCATGGATATATTCAGAGAAGGCAATGCCAGGACTGATCAGGCTCAAATTGAAAAGTGTTTGGCTGAGCATGAGACATCTTTTTCACACATTGACCGGCCACCACAGGGTCTAGCCCTTAACCCCATTTGAGATTTCTAGGGATGCATTGCAGAAGCCTTTACGCATAAATTTGCTGTAATGGCACAGCAAATGATGGTGAATGGTGTGGTTACCTAGCATATCTGTTTGGTTATGAAGCTCTGGTGCCCTGCCAGTGTTTGCATGAAGCCAGCCAAATCGCCCAGATTAAGTAACAAAATGTAAGTCCATATAGAGGTTTGTTTTCCAGTGCATCAACATCTTGTTACAGTTCTTGCCAATGAGCAGACAGGTTGCCTATAGAAAAAGTCTTTCCCCAGCATCTTTATCTCAGAATACTTCTCTGTGCGGCTGTTTCATGAGAGTCAAGTTGAACATTTGCTATCTACCCAGAAAGGCTATAACTATTGCCTTAACTGTTGCCCATGTATTTAGGCAATCAGTCATATAGGAAGAAAGTCCCACCATAATAACCAAGAAGATGGAGGAGAAGCAGTTCTGGTACCATCTGTTTTAAGTTTTATGACCTATCAGATCAAAATGATCACAGAGAACAAAAAGAGCAAAAAAAAAAAATAATTGAAAAAACATTTGTAGAATCAGACCACTTGAACACTAAATGTTTAATCTACCTACAAATTGAAAGCTTGCCATCAACTATGTATTAAACATATAGCTCATCTAAAAAAGCACTCTATCAGGGTTTCTCTCACAGACAAAAGAACACTATATGAAAATGTGCCCTTATACTTATTACGGAAATGTATAAGACCATCAAGCATGTGACAATATCAGAGTGGAACAACATCTAAAATCTACAGCAAACAAAACTACAGATTGTTCAATCTATGGTTTTAATTTACATTTGTTATTCTACAAAGTGGTAGTGCTTGGACTTTCCACTGACCTCTGCTGGGATGCTGTCATCAGAGTCTGAGCTGTCATCCGAGCCTTGTCCGTCAATGCTCATTTGAAGCAACTGGTCGATGGTGGCATCTACAGCTCCATTGTTGGAGCGCAGCACACACTCAATCACCTCATAGTCCATGGAGGGGAACATGGTCTTGAAGTCTTCCATGGCCTGATTAAACTCGAGGCGTCTGACCTGTCGGTTGGGCCTGCTGTTGTTGAGCTGCCCCTGGGTGCTGTTGCCCCCACCTCCACTTCCATTGTTTCGAGAGCCTCCATTGCTGCTGCTGCGCCTGAACAGGCTGGTCATCCTCTGGGCGTGGCTGCCAAAGTTGCTGCCAACCTACTGATAGGATGGCTCCTCTTTTCTTGTACTTCTTTTACCAACACAAGCGCTTGGCCCCTTCAATCTTATGTGCTTTTCCAAATTCCCTTTTCAGTTTCTAGCTTTAACGCAAACATGGCAGTCTCTTGATGGGAGTTTAGAAAAACTTGAGTCCCACCCCCCCCCAGTTATGGAGCTGCATCTGGTATGGCTAAGTGCCTTGTGGAGTGAGGAGGGACTAGAATATTTAGGTGTATATTTGAGGGAACTTGCACAGTAATCACCTAAAGTGAGAGCAGATAGGAAGTGTCAGACAGGCAGCAAGAGATAATAAGAGACACATTACTTATATACTTTTAAAAGTTCTACAGTTTTAATTAGGACATATAACCACTTGCCCCCCCTCAGAGCTATCTTATAAGGTAAGCAATTACGAAACAATGGCAATTCAAGCCAATTAAGAGTCCAATTCATTGTAAAAATAATCCAATCAATCAAAACTTACTTGACTTTATGTAGTCTTTGGGTTTAAATGTGTGACTTCAATAGCCTGTGTATGTGCTGTGGTCAAAAGAGTAGCTATAGTAGTTCAGAATTCTATAAAGCACTTGTGCATGTGTGGGAGGAATGCACCATGCACATAGGGTGTGTGGTCTCAATAGCCCTGTGCTATGTGCCTGTGGTTGAGGAATACCATAGATAATAAACTTAATTTGCATTTAAAAAAATATCTTTTAGGCTATATTATGCTACAATATATTTTTTACCAACTATATTTAGGTTTGCAAACTTCACTTTTGAAAATTTCAATTCATTCTCGTTAAATCCCATGGAAAGTTCCAAACTTTGAAAATTCTTGGAACAACAGGCCAGATACAGACCCACACAATTCTGTATCAGAATCAAAGACACAACCAACATAACAAAGCGGATTCAGTTGCATTACTATAGTCCAATTTATAGAAAAGTATCCGCTTACATTTAAAACTGGGGTCTGTGGAAACAAACAAATCTTAGATGCATAGAGATACGGATGTGGAAGAAAATCAGTTAGTAAATGTAAAAAATTTGTGATCTTTATGTCAATTGATAGGGTGATGTTGACTGAATGCAAAAGAAGCAGAAGTGAAGTTCCCAGACAGTCTATTGCGTGCACAAGATGGCCGAGCCAAAAATTCCCGATTGACACCCTCTGCATTATGAGCTAGCATCTGAAAGTATGTTGCCGTTTATTAAGTTGAAAGTTCATGTTTGTCTTGGAAACACAATGAACATAAACACCATATTACAAATTTCCAGCTTGAGAAGGATGAACAAAACCCAGCTTTAGTTGCTTCCATCCAGACCAGGACCATTGAGTAAGATACACTATACTGCCAAAAGTATTCACTCACCCATCCAAGTAACTAAATTCAGGTGTATAAATTCAAGCACCTAGGCATACAGACATCTTCTACAAACATTTGTGAAAGAATGGGTCGCTCTCACGAGCTCAGTGAATTCCAGCGTGATAGGACGTCACCTGTGTAACAAGTCCAGTTGTGAAATTTCCTCGCCACTAAATATTCCAGTCAACTGTCAGTGGTATTATAACAAAGTGGAAGTGGTTGGGAACGACAGCAACTCAGCTGCCAAGTGATAGGCCACGTAAAATGACAGAGTGGACGCTGAAGCGCATACTGCGCAGAGAAGGGCTGCAACAACGAATTGATAAAATAGAGAGAGAGAGAGAGAGAGTAGCCAACATATTTTGCAATTTTATAGCATACATTTGTATATTTTTTTGTGTACATTTATCTTTTTACTGAAGCTATTTGACAAACATTTATCTATCTATTCATTTATATTTCATTATTGTAACAGAACACTCGACCAGCAACCTGTTTTTTGTGCGCTTATTTGACTCTAGAGCAGTGGAGACGCGTTCTCTGGAGTGACGAATCACGCTTCACCATCTGGCAATCTGATGGAGGAGTCTGGTTTGACGGTAGCCAGGAGAACGGTACTTGTCTGACTGCATTGTGCCAAGAGTAAAGTCTGGTGGAGGGGGGATTATGGTGTGGGGTTGTTTTTCAGGAGCTGAGCTTGCCCCCTTAGTTCCAGTGAAAGGAACTCTGAATCCTTCAGCATACCAGGAGATTTTGGACAATTTCATGCTCCCAACTTTGTGGAAACAGTTTGGGGATGGCCCCTTCCTGTTCCAACATGACTGACACCAGTGCACAAAGCAAGGTCCATAAAGACATGGATGAGCCAGTTTGGTGTGGAAGAACTTGACTGTCCTGCACAGAGTCCTGACCTCAACCTGATAGAACACCTTTGAGGTGAATGAGAGCGGACCTTTTTCTTAGGCCTTCTGTCCAACATCAGTGTCTGACCTCACAAATGAGCTTCTGGAAGAATGGCCAAAAACTCCCATAAACACACTCCTAAACCTTGTGGAAAGCTTGCCCAGAAGAGTTGAAGCTGTTATAGCTGCAAAGGGTGGGCCGACGTCACATTAAACCCTATGGATTAAGAATGGGGTGTCACTTAAGTTCATATGCGTGTAAAGGCAAATGAGCGAATACTTTTGGCAATATAGTGTGTCAAAACTACATCTCAACCGTGATATTTTGTCTGGTATAGTATCGTGGTTACTTATTTTTGTATAGTGACAACTCTACTCATGATATATTTTTTGCTTCCATTGTCAGAATATCGGTACATACCTAGGTGTATCACACCACTCTCATCAATGATACCATTGTCATCAAACTGATAATTTTACCATATTCTTTAAGAGATTAATGAAAAAAAAACGCGAAAATTTACAACAGTACGAAAAAAAATTAAAGACATAAAAATTTTATTTATTCATCGATTCATTGAATCTAAGACTTCCGGTTTGTCTAGATCCCAAAAATGTCTAATTTTGTGATGGGAAAAAAAAATTAAAGGAGAGTAGTTATTGATCACGTTACATTTGTCCGCACCTTTTTTGGAAGCATCCACTAATCTACCTGATTTAAACAAAATTGAGAACTTTCTGGTTTATCCATTCAAAATGTAACCGTTGTTGAAAAATGTTTTCATACAGTGCGATATAACTGAGATTTGTGAACTGCTGAGAGCCCGTGGACCATCTGTTATTTAGTTATTTAATTCCGCCCGTTCTTCCTTAATCCTCCCGTCCTCATATGTGGTATTTGTGGCTGCTTTATTCATTTTTTGTTATCTTTCCTAAATCTGTGAAGCTTAACTTGTCCGTACTGGTTGAATTTTGTAGTATATTGTTGGACGTTAAAATGGAGTTAAATTGAGTTCTAAAAAAAACATCGGTTGATGTCGGAGTAGACTAGCTAACGGTTCTCTATAGATTTTGAAAAAAAGTAATTTAAAAGTGGGAAATTTTATACCAAATATAGCAACTCGTCACCCGAAGGAAAGAAGAGAACGCCGAATAATTTACTGCATTAAACAAATGTCAGTGTTATTACTGGCCTTTACTTATATTTGGTTTTATAGCGCCATGTTAGCTCTTCCAGCTAACTAATCAAAAACAGGCACATAAAGTCCTACAGCCAGGATCTGTCATTTGCAGGCCTTCGGCAGTTATTCTAATTAGCATCCAATCTGAATGAGCGTTTTCAAAATATGTAAATTACTGATAAGAACGGTATATTTTCGATGCCAGAAATCATGGCCAAGGAAAATACCCTTTCAATATCTCAATTTACAATGACAAAAGGTAACATAGCCTGTATTCTTCCACCAAAAATCCAGCAGTAAAAGACTGAAAGACAAAGAAGCGGTGCTCGCAATACTCACAGGCAGAAGCAACCTGGATTCAACTGAGCGGACATTGTCCACAGAGAGCTTAACTATCGAGAAAGACCACAGCTTAAAGGCAGGACAGTAGACAACAGTGTAACAACACATTTACCGTTCCAACAACACTACTACTTCTTCTTCTTCTTCGTCTTTCTTCTTCTTCTTCTTTCTTCTTCGTCGCCGTACTCCTCCTCCTCCTCTTCTTCTTCGTGGTTTAACACAGTTTAGTGTTACTGCCATCTTCTGGGATCAGCTAAATCCATTCTCGTTCACAGACTCGGGGTAGTAGCATGCGAGTACACGAAAATCCTGGGTACATTCATCCCTTCTCACTGACTGGTATTAATAAAGAAATAATTTGTGGTGAGAATGTGCGTAGAGGGTACATGATTTAGCAAAGCAGATCAGATAATATCACGGAGCCTACTTAAAATATCCAAATAAATGTCTTCTGATTTTGTTTCTTAAAAATTAGTATTAATTTATTTTTGAGGAAAATAATTGCTTGTTTGCAGCAGCGGCTGGCCAATAGAGGGCGCTAGGACACAGCACCCCCCTCCAACAGAAAGCTTTCTAACAAGTTTAAAATATTGATTTACCCAGTAGAATATGTAAAATAAATAAAATAAAATAAACTATAGTGTAATATTTTTTTTTCTGCACTTCCACTGTCTGTATCTCAAGTTCAGCTCTGGGAGGATGGAAAAATCGTGTTTTGTAGCAGATTAGCCAATAGCATAATCATGTTGTCAAACCTGTGATACAAATTGATCCTATCAGCCCTGTCAAAATAATTAAGGGCAAAATAAATAAGGGCAACAATTTTAAC
Organism: Leuresthes tenuis; assembly: GCF_036924035.1. Taxonomy (NCBI): domain Eukaryota; kingdom Metazoa; phylum Chordata; class Actinopteri; order Atheriniformes; family Atherinopsidae; genus Leuresthes; species Leuresthes tenuis. The sequence continues at coordinate 33,422,969 of NW_027325363.1, read as the reverse complement.
CCCCGAAGCCTAAACTAAAGCAGTTAGACTCTCAACAGGCGCCATTTTCCTACATGACAGCAAGCAAAATGACAACCCCAATAAGACAGAGTCCTAACTCCTTAAGATCTCTCCTTCAAGACCCATTTGAGAGGAGAATTTTGATGGCTAAAAGAGTTGGGCCCGGATCAACCCGACCTCGCTATCAAACAGCCGGCAAGCTCGAAGGGAAAGCGGTACTTGAGAGGCTTCTCTCACCAGAAAGGTTTGGCTAGCTGGATGCAGCCATGCTAACGCTTTATTTTGTTTTCCGTGTATGCTTTTTAAAATGACTGGGACAGATCTGGCCTGGACAGTTACAGGAATAAGGGAGTCTTTTTTTTAAATGCAATACTATTATTAATGATATTCAGAATTTTCCTTTGTGAGTTACTAAATTAAGATGTTCTGGTATTGGTCAATGTTATAGTGTGATTTCATGATGGAATAAAGTAATTGTTGAATCTATAACCTTTTAAGTGGAAATATCTTACTTTACTTTTTTGCATTAACTGATTTTAAAACATTTGACAATCTTACCAGCCGCCACTGCTTGTTTGTTCTTCGGATCAGTAACAAACAGAACTCAGTGAGGTGGCAAGGTGTGCTAGACGCAAGTAAACGAGAGATATACGGATGCTTACAAAAAACATAATGTGTTTATTATTATTAATGTGGGTGTAAAGAAAAGAGTGATTGTACAGAGTGGGGTAAACACAGGTTGACATGCAGGATTTTACAGCTATTTTAACAGTAAAAAAAGGCGGGGTATCTTGTTTACAATAACACGCTGTAATGATGATTACTGTCATAGATTATGTAGCAGAGAGTGAGGTGTAAGGGGGACACCATCACAACCCTATTTAAAACAAGCAGCAATCCAACAGAAAGCACCAAGCATCTTCAGGGCAGCTGACAATGGACTTGCGTAGAGCTCTGCAATTTTGTTGCTCTGTACGGACCCTCACAAATGCTGGAGTCAAAAAATTATGAACACGACCATAAGAAAGACATTCTTAATGACTTTCCCTTTTTCTATTCTTGGTATCACATTCAAACAACGCTGTATAGCAGCTGAATTTCTTATAGGAGTGTCCTTTGTGGACAGGAAATTTGTCGCACACATGAGAGGAGGTACTCTAGGAAAAGCAGTTTTCAGGTGCTTTCAAAAGCTTCTTGAAAGATACAGATGAGCGCCCCTGCTCTGGTAGTATTTGGTAGGTCATTCTACCACCGAGGGGGACAATGGTTGAGAACAGAACATTTTCTCTTTGATTCAATCCCTCATCCTGAGTGTCTACAATGACAGAGAAAATATGATAAGATGGTCTTTGTGGAGCTGAAAACTCACTTTTCTTGAGGACTATGGATGAAATAAGTTACGGTAACTGCTAATTTCAGTTCTGAAGAAATGGAGAACCTGTGCGATGAGGCACCCATCACCTTGGCAGAGATTGCTGAGGTAGTTCAAAAGCTAGATTATAGGGTACCAGGGATGGATGAGAGTCCTAAAATGCAGAAAGCGCTGGACGTTGTGGGGCTGTCTTGGCTGACATGCCTCTTTAATGCTGCTAGAACGACGAGGTTTATAGTCCCCATTTTTGAAAAGGGGGATCAGAGAGAGTGCCAGACATGTTCACAAGTCATTCAATGTCAAGTCTCAAGTCTTTGTGTTTCAGTCCAAGTCAAGTCTGAAGTGTTTGAGGACCAATAACAAGTAAAGTCTCAAATGACTAAAGTGAACGTTCTATCATTAGACGCATGGCATTTGGTCTAGATAAGACTGCATTGCTGTATGTTATGGACTGAAAGCATGTACTGTATTATCAATATATGTAATATCATTATAGATGGCAGTCTCAAAATTGATCAGAGCACAGTCACTTAAGAGGGCTATTTCAATCCAATGTGAAGAAATGCCATGAAAGCTTGTCTGAAGTATATTAATGTATTTGGAAATATGTGTGCTTGCTCTGCACCATAGGATACATTATATTAATAGCTGTGTTGCCTGAACTTCTCATGGATAACATTTTTCAGCGCAATTTCAGTGCATTTTTCAGTTTTTCTGACAGTGTCAACCTGGAATTTTATCAGGTGTCCCTGAAATTGTAAAAGTAGGCTATTTTAAAACAGTAATTAGATTAACGTTAAGATATATCCAGGTAGACTTCGCATAGCATTTAATTAACTGTTAACATAGGCTACTAAACCAAAGTCCTTCCCGAATTTCACAGGATGCTGCAGATAAATCAGCCACGCTGTGTAGTAAACAATGAAGCTATAATCTGCATATAGTTTACAACAATGTTTACTGTGATTAGTTTGCTAGCGGACCTGTCAAAACGCGCTAAGTTTCCCTTTCACATTACAAAGAAACTGACCTATCCTTGTACGTTTTCAGGTGCCTGATGAAGGCAGACGTAGTTGAGCTGACAAAATTTATCCCGATACCACATACTTTGCAAGTAGCCATTCGCTTGTTTGCCAGGGCTTTCAAGTTTTGAATGCAGGCAAGAGTGAGATCTCTCTCTTTTTTTCAGCTCGACAAATTCAATGTGCGGCAGCAGTGCGTGACAAAACTGAAAAGCGTGACTATCACACGCAATGCATGAGACTTCAGAACCCTGTTGCTGTCTGTGTGAATGCTTTAGAACCAAACGTGACAACATATGGCACAGTTCCGGATGAGCTTGACGTTGTCATGGTTAGATTAGTTTTGATCAGTGGCTGTATGCATGCTTGACGCTATGTTGCGCTCAGCCTGCCATCAGCCTTGTCATACATCGGAATTAATGAAATAAACAATAATTTCATGAAATGAAGATTGTTTACGAGTCCCAAACCTCGAGTCCAAGTCAAGTCTCAAGTCTTTTGAGGGCAAGTCTGAAGTCAAGTCTTGAGTCTTTGTTTGTGCGACTCGAGTCGAGTCATGCGACTCGAGTCGAGTCATGCGACTCGAGTCCCCATACTACTCCCCAGGACAGTTTACTCCAAGGTGTTGAAAAGGAGGCCCTGACTAATTGGTGAACCGAGGATTCAAAAGAAGCAGTATGGTTTTCGCCCATGTTGTGGAGCAGTGGACCAGGGGCCAGGACTTGCGTGGATTTCCTACTGAAACATGGCGTACACTCAAACCAAAATGCCCTCTAACGTATAGAAATATCTGGATGTATCAATGTGTGCGCATGCATGAATCCAAGCACATTTCATTTGTTCATCCCAATCAATGTGGAATTGAGCGCACATGTCGGAGTACCCGACTCCTCCCTGTCCACGCCCCTACTTAAATATGCAAATCATATTTAAATGAGCCGTGCACCTGCGATTCCTCTCTCTGCACGATCAGAAAATAAAGAAAAAAGAATGAGTAAGACGAGAAAAAAGAATAACTTAACGGAAAGCGAGATGGAGGTGCTACTTTCTGAAGTGGAGGTCCTCAAAAATGTGCTCTTTGGCACGCTTGTCCTACGATATAAGCAGCAAACGTAAGGAGTGGATGGGAGAGCGTGAGCAAGGCCTTTAATGCTGTGGGATCTGGGAATTGCACACAAGCAGAGGGGAAAAAGAAGTGGTCCGATATTAAGGTGGATGTGAAGCGGAAACTGGCTGCCCACCGCCGAAGTGTGGCCAAAACAGGCGGGGGAGGCCGTTTGAACAGAGAGTCGGCACAACTATGGGTGACACTGCTCTCTCAGGGGTGGTGGGTTTGTGGGTGACTCTGATTACCCCCAGGGTAAATAACTGTATTTGTGTAACTCACAACAAACGTGTTCATACAGTAACCTAGAGCAGAAGTGCGCTGGGGAAAAGGTGAGGCTGATTAAGACATTTCACACTTTACGCGCAGGGTTATTAACATTTGCACACAGAGACGATCAGGGGCTTGCTAGAAAGATCTTAAGCTGTTGTTTAACCAACAAAATAACCAAAAAACAGCAAATTACTAACTTTAACCACCAACTATGCTGCTGTGAAGATGGGATAAAAATTGGGGGCGCACATGCTCAATGCACGTCACAGGGAATAATATTAGGATGTTGAATAATGTATGAATAAAGTTACTCACCAAGAAGACACCCATCGCGCACAGTGCCAGCTTGTAGTCTGTTCCCAACAATTCTGTTACTAAATGTATGAATCGTGCCTTGAACCAGACCACCCCCACAAAGCATTCACATACGATCTGTACATTGATGGAATGAAAATGTTTCCTGTTGATATACAAATTCATCATTTGATGGCGCTTTTATAGCAATGTGTGTGCAGTCGATAGTGCCGATTACATTATGAAAACCGCCATTGGCAAATTGCTGTTTGTGGGAATTTGATATACCTGCTGAGATGCAGATAATTCCGTCCCACTCGGCTGGCATGGCTCGGCTCAGGGTCGACTGGCATAGTCCCAATCGGTTGGCCAGCTTCCTCTGGAATGCCCAAGTTGCTTAAACCCCAGTGTGCACATCACCTGTGGCACAAGCAGCGCATGGCTCCTCGCTGTGTTGCGCTCCAGCGCCGGCCGCAGCTCTGTGCAGAGTTCCAGGAGGATTGCCCTCAAAACGGCTGATGAGCCAGTTGTCATCATGTGTCAGCAAATCCTCTCAGTCTCTGAACACACGCTTTCTTCCAATTGCACCATTTACAATGTCTTCCAATACTGCTATAGCAGCCATTGTTTTTAATGGTATGCATTGCAACACTTTGCGCATGCTTTTATGTCCACTCGTGTAATTGCAGACACACGGGTGTGTTAATTGTTCATCAGTGTTAATTGTTCATGTGTCTCAAATGTGTACATCAGTCTGAGGACGAATTGTGTTCACATTTATTTATTATAGCAGTTTCGTAACATCACCTCTAAGTGTCGCCAAAGAATCAGCAGCTGTAGAAAAGTGCGTACATTTGTACATGAGGCCCCAGGTCTTTATCCTCACAGAGCAACTGTGAGTATGAGTTTGACCATTCAGTCTACACATTTTGTGACTCAATACCTGTTCCCCAAGGTATCCTGTGGGGTATGCTACGGGAGTATGATGTACCAGGGTCACTGTTTAATCAAAGCAAGAGCTGGACTTAGATTCTTAAAGCATTGGAGGGGGGAGGAGAATGTCTGGTTTGGGAACCTGAAGGGTTGCATCTTGCTTTTCCAAACGGTATTGTTCCGTTGGCTTTTTCAAAGCGTGATCTTCAGCATGCACCAGAGCAATTCGCAGTCAAGTGTGAAGTGACCAAGATGAAAGTCAGTCGCTCCAAATCTGAGGCCATGGTTCTCACTTGGAAAAGGGTTGAGTGTTCCTTCTGGGTCAGGGGAGGAATTAAACACAGGTCACAAGTTGGGGCAAGAGATGGACAGATTGATGGTGCTTCGTTAGCAGGGCATTGCACCAGTCAGTTATTCTGAAGGGGGAGCTCAGCTGAAAGGCAAAACTTTAAATTTACTGGTTGATTTTTGTTCATATCCTCACCCATGGTCATGAGATTTTGGTAGTGGTTCAAATAATGAGATCGCAGATAAATGTGGCTGAAATTAGCTTCCTTTGAAGGGTGGCTGGGATCATCCTTAGAGATAGAATCTGGGGGGATCTGGTAGTAGAGCCACTGCTCTCCTGTATTGAATGAAGTCAGCTGGGAGGCAGACCCAGAACACAATGAAGGGATTATGGGTGATGGAGTACCACGAGGGAGAGGGATGTCTGGGTTTCCCTCTTGGACCTGTAGCCTCAACAACCTGACCTCGGATAGGAGGAATAAAATCCAAATCCAATTAAGTGTACATGTGATTAGATTCTCCTGAAGATCAGATTATTAAAAGGTTTACACCACCCGCTTCTCTCTTAATTGAAAATTAAGTCTGACTGAGCTAGATAGGACCCATCTGGTTGAAGTGTTTACAGAACACATTTTTATTCTGAATACAATGGAAATCTGATTAAAAATGGTCCACGTAAACACAGCTCTTGTAGTGAAAATCTGGCCCACTTTTCTTTACAATATTGTTTTGTACAATTGAGGTTTGCAGGAATTTCTTTAATTCAGATATCTCTAAGGGTCCAACACAGGCCTTTTAATCTGATTGAAGTCTTGACTTTGAGTGGGCCAGAGCAACAGCTTGATACTATTCCATTTCCACCATTCAGTTGTATTGTATATGACGAGCTTGGGACCATTGTCCTGTTGCATAAACCCAGTTTCAGCCAATCTTGAGCTGTCTGACAGATGGCTTCAGTATACTTTGGTATACAGAGAAGTTCATGATTGACTTAATGAATGCAAGATACCCAGGTCCTGTGGCTGCAAATCAAGCTCAAATCATCACTACTCCACCACCATGCTTGATAGTTGGTATGAGATATTGTTGGTTGGTAATGGTATGGCCAAACATCTTTACTTTGATCTAATCCATCCAAAGAACATCATTCTAATACTCCTGGAAACTCTTCCAACTATACTTGTTCATTTTTTTTAAGTTTAACATTTGACATGCTAACTAAGGCATGTAGAGTCTAAACTGTACATTTGCCAGTCGGTGACTATAGCTCTTAGACTTGTTTCAGTTTCATGATGTTGTACTTAGTTTTTCACCCACTATATTTACCTAAGTTAAAGATCTAATGTAAGGCCAAAGGCATCCATTAATATGTCCGGATGGATTAGGTTGTAAAATTTAAAGAGTTCACTTTACTACATTTGAGTATGCTATGTGTAGAGGGCGGTCGTGGCTCAGTGGTTAGAGTGGTTGTCCAATAAACGGAAGGTTGGAGGTTGGATTTCCACTCTGGCCACTCAAAAAGATTGGTGAAACCCTTGGCCAAGGTGCCCTTGAGCAAGGCACTGTACCACATGCTTCCCGGGCGCTGTGAATGGCTGCCCCACTGCTCCAGTGTATGGCATCTGTCTCTATGAGTGTGTGACTTTGTGCATGTGTGTCAAGGTGCCAACCTGGATGACAAATTTCGTGTGTATGCATGACAATAAATCTGATCTTAAGCATGAGTGATTCATATCAAGTAGTGACAGCTACATTTCAGCTCATACAGTAGCTCACAAAATGGCACTAGCTCAAATATATTTCAATATGTCAAGACATGGGGTATGGAGAAGCTGACCAATAAATTATAAACAGTCTTTTCAATATTGGTCAGTATGTTGTTCTAATTAACCATTGCCTGTTTTACACAAAAGCATATTCTGATAGTGTCATTAAATATACCACTAATGACCTTGATAAAGCTATTCTAAGGGTAAATTGCATGGTGATTGTCAAAGGACAATTATCAATTATCAAAAAGATGGGTGAATGCTCATGTTTTCATGAGCATTTAACGAAAATGTCTACAGGAACACAAGCTAAACTTTTCTAATGACCACAGCAATTTCAATTGACAATAAAGCTGTTTAAGCTACACTAGTGATGGAAACTAGATCATAAACTCACGACTAAGTCCAAAAAACACACAATGGCTATAAGAATTGTAAAATTACAAAATCAGTAACTTAAAATCTAAGAATTACTTTCCAGTGAGACTTGACAGCATGAAGCAGACGACTCTCCAGTCAGCCATCCCCTGCTGTCACTACAACCCTAACCAAAAGGCATACATAGATTATATGTACGTTGTGCTTAAAGTACATGGAGAAATCAAACATAAATGCTTTGGTTTCTTTTTAGATTGTGGGAATGTTTTCACATTTGAATCACAATTAGAGGGCACTTTGTGCACCTGCACTTTTTGCAGACTCATCAGAATAACATGTTAGACCTGTGTATCTTGTTCAAGCTTGTGAAAAGTGAGACAACATCATGCCTAAAGCTGGATTTGATCCTGCAACTTCAACAACAGGAGAGTAGGGACTGCAGCTACAGTCCTGAAACTGCAGAAACCCTGTATTGGAACAGTGACATTTCATTTGAGAAAATGTGGAATAGCTTAATGGTCCTAGACATTTTAGTAAGTGACAGAGTAGCTAAGAAAGAACATAACTACCAGGGTTATAAACTTAAAATATGAAGATTAGGAAAGCTGAAGAATCAATGAGCTCAGATGACAGCACCATACATTTTTCACTGCAATGAATGAGAGCAAGGCAGGAAATTCAAGCAACCTCATTGCCAAACAAGATGTGATGAAAAAAATACCCATTAATCCCACCACAAATGAAGACACAGGGGAAGAACCAAACACACTTTCAATAACTTTTATTTTTCCCTAATAGATCTGTACAATCAACAAATCAAACTTAAGATGAGCCTAACAAAATTGGATCTGTACATGTTAAATGCTTTTGAGCACAGCTGCTTTACACCCATTTAAATAATCATATTACGACTCATCTAGCTATGCAACACTTGACAGTCTCAGCTCAAGAACACTGAGTGACAGAGAGAGGGGAAGCAAGATGAATCAGAATTAATCATAGCAAAATAATGTTCCCTTTATGTTTTTTCTCTCCAGTGTTATAGAAAAGTACAGTCAGTCTGATATCTTATTTACAGAGAAATGAGAAAATCTCCACTTTGATTCTCAAGGTGTTATGGAGGGATTTCATGGGCATGTCATATTCAATCTGGTTGTCAAAAGAAAAAAGGAACAGGAGCAGGTGTGAAACATAAATGGAGGGATGCAAACATGCCAACAGACATTTATGGCTACTGCTCCAAATCCAGCACCAACATGTGGATACCTTCCTCAACACCTCGTACAACTCTTGTGTACAGTATGTTATACTCTGAAAATGTCTTTGAGTCCTATATATCAGTCACAGGTTTTTCAAGCATAATTCTCCTCTTTTCCTCAATCAGCTGCTCGAAGGCAGACAGAAGCACGGAGCAACGTCCAAATTACACATTCCTGAGGTATATTAATAAATGTTTCTTATCAGCATACTTTCCCAGTGCTTACATCTGTCAAATAGAACTCCTCAAGGCCCATCCACCCCACTGTCCTTTATTAGTCAAAGCTGCCTTATTGCTAGAACAGTGATTTAAACGCCATTGAAGTGACTAATTATTTTGCCTTTTTTTAAGTACAGGGATTCCAGGATATTTTTATCTAAAACTGAAAGCCTTTGCTGGGATACATCAGCCCCTCACACTGAATCAGACATTGCCGAATCATTAGTCATCAAAGGGAAGGTCGGACAAATTATGGCTAGCTATGGTCACAGCAGCATTCAGATGTAGATTTCAGTGTGAAGCTTCAGTCACTGCTGTTGTGGCAAATAGTGGACTTCCCCCACTTTAGTTAAATTTGTTACTCTCATTTCTGCACTGTATACTCAGGTGATCTGCACGACTGTGATCAAAGTTTTTAAACAATCTTTTATCTCACTGAACTCGTCTCACGCCAAGCTTCTGAGATATCTGTCAGACATATGCATCACATAGCAAGCAGCCTGCTTTTCTGTGACGGACAGGCAAACGACTGCCAGATGCAGCTCATGAACCGACTTGGTTTCGTTTGTCTGGGTTCACACTGTCCTCTTCCAAATTTGGAAAATAAACCAGAGTTTTAAAAGAACAGTGTTAAATGGTGATGTTACTAGATGAACATACTGTATAATATGGCTACCTCAGGATCAGTTGCAAGTTTGTCAACAGCTGACCATTTGGACTGGGCCATTTCTCTCAAATTGATTCCATCATTACAGCTCAGACTCACATTAAGTGGCATAAGTATCAAAAGTATGAAATCAACCTTTTGCTGTCCTGTCCTTGCTTCCCTTTTCTTTCACAACACAACAATCTGGCAGTTCGGTATTAATGTGCAACATCGGATTTCAGTTGTCCAGATGTCAAGATGAACAAAGATACTCTGGTTAGAATTCAAGGAATGGTTCAATAATACTAAAAGACATTTTTCACATAGTCTTTTAAAATTTTTTTAGAATCTCTTCAAGTTGTGTTTCCATTTTGTATACTTGTTTGCTGGACAACATGCTCTGCTGCCTTAGAAACTGCAAGATGGAACGGTTTCAGTTCACATTAAGTTCTCCAATCAGGGCTCTGTTGATGCGGTTTGTAATGCCACCATTTCACAAGACCTCACTTGTGAGCTAAACCAGTCAGTTTATTAACTGTATCATGGTGCCACTCAGTCAGACTCAGAGGCCCCAAAATCCCCATCAGCATCTTGGGCTAAGGGCCACATGCAAATAAACATTAAGCCAAAGATAAATTAGTCTGGAATTAAGTCAAATCTTCAAAAAGATGGACTTTAAATCCACATAAGCTCAAGGCCCTGATCTTATCAGCATCAGAAAAGAAGGGCGTATCAGATGGACAAGCTACTACCAACTGAGTTCAAAAGTTAACAATAGTCTTCAGGTTGTGTAGTGTTTTGCCTCGTCGGTCCAAAATATCATGGGTTCCCTCATTGCTTTAAAGCTTTGCAGACCTCTACCTGCACTTATGACAAAGTGTGTTCATCTCAAATAATATCAATTCCAATTTCTTTGGAATCACTAATAAACCAGAGGCCATGCATCAGACGTAATAAGCAATGCAAAATGTCAAAAGAAGCCAACACAGATGTCTAGCAGCTTCATTTCCCTTCAGACTGCTATCAGGTGTTTTAACGGCTTAAAAACCCACTCCAACTCCGTTAAAGTCATTAAGTACTATACAACATTCCCATAATCCAACCATAATCATATCACGGTTCTCGAGAGCAGAAGATTTATGTTGTGCACAAAAACAAAGACAGCTGAGCTTTTAGGACTTTAGCAGACAAAATACGGAGATTTGGAGGAGCTATAACACAGCCTGAGTGGATGAGTACAATTATATCAGCCATTTAGAACAGAACCTGCCGTTAACGATTATATGCTGGCACTGATCAGTTTTCTCAGCTGTGTGCAGCCTTACAGTCAGCAAAATGCAACTTAAACATTGAGATGAAGAAGTCTTGCACAACTGAGTGTCAGTTAAAAAAAAAAAAAAAAAACTAAGAACAAAAATAATTCAGTTCAAGTGCATTTGGTGTGGTACAATACAATTTCAGTCTCTTCTAATGTGTATTACAGAGATGGAAAACAGCAAAGCAAAGGCAAACGGCTCATTCCTCTGTCTTCACTGGATCACAGCCCAGAGAAGTCCATGTGGAGGCCACAGGATGCTTCACATCATCACCTCCTCCACACCACATTCCATCAAAACAATCAGTCTACTTGGAAACGGACCGACCAACAGATGATTACAACCAGTGGTTTGCCAGGTCCTTCCATGTAGCCTGATGATCCACAGTCAGTGTGCAAAGACCAAGAGCAAATATAAAGGTAGAATGGGGGCTAAAAAAATATTTCATGAACCTTTATTTAGTTACAATATAGATTTTTCTTTTAAAAATTACAAGAACCTCTTCCTTTCCTTCTTGATGTACTTTTTGTGGACAAGAAGAGAGGAAGCTCATCTTATTAGAAGTAGTGTTGTATTCCTGTAGATTTTGCCTGAAAACAAGGTTTGATTTCTGTTCAAAAGAATGGTGGAGGGAGATGAGCACAACTGAAAAAGAAAAACAATCTTCTCAGACCATGTGGTGTGCCTGGTAGGGTCAGGATCCCAAAGATGACCTGGGTCCCAGACTGCTGACAAGAGAGTAAGGGGACGGGGTGGGTATTTGGAACTCAAACCACATCATGAGTTCAAAATCCATCCACCCAAACAGCCAGGCCTCTCTCTGCCAGCGCACGGTTCACTGAAACCACCTGCAAGAGGAAGACAAGCATTCAAATGAAGGCTACATCAATACACATTTAGCACATTTAACATTTAGAACATTTAGCAGGATAGCGTATACTTGCTTTGGTTGAAAAGGAATTTATGTGGTTATCTAATGAGAACTGAACAGTTTATTGATTAATGGAAATAAAGCCTGCGTCTCAGGAAAATCAGAGCAAGGTGGACTCTGGCAAAATAAATCCCTCCAACAAAGAGGATGAGGAGGGATGAGAGCAAAGAACTCTAGTAAGAACATCATTACTCTGCAAGAATTTGACCTGCCTGTTGCTGTACCGTTTTAAAATAGCCTATACTGAACTTTTGGTATCAAGTGTACCAATTCCAGGTTTTCCATAAAGTCAGCTAAATATGTTATGTACTGATCTCAAGAACCTACCAATTTGTCAGGCTACTAAAGTAACTCTCACCTGCACCGAGTTGGAATATCCCTTACTTATAAGGCCTTGTGTAACAGAATCTTGACCTAATTGAAGGACACCTACTCTATACCATCTCTCAGACAGTTACTTGAATACCAAATATCATAATTTACACTACAACGAAAACCAGCTAATTTATGTCATTGTGATAATATGTGGGCCTCTAGAATTCCTCTTGTGGTAAACCACTCCCAAGATTACAGAAAAAGTCACTCAAACCTGGTGAATCTATACATCATACCTCATCTCCGACCATGTTCCACAGGTGGACCAGTGGGAGGCCGGTGTTGTTATCATAGTTTGAGACCTTCGTAGAAAGACAAATACAAATAGCCAGTGAGCTAAAAATGATTGCATGACCCTGATGAGGTTCAGTGGAAGAAGGCTTCTGTGCTTACTTGTGCTAGCAAAGCCACACCCCTGGTCATTTCCTCAAATGCTGATGTTGAGTCTGTTGAGAAACGATCCTCCCCTGATAAATGACAAATGATAAATTAAAGCAACACTGCAGAGAAAGTAAACCTGTTATGGGATAGAGATGGGACGGCTCATTATGAGCGAGAGTTACTTTAACCAAGTTGACATTTGCTGGTATACAGAAGTGACTGGTTGAAAAAAAGAAAAGCAAAATCAAACACCATGAGAGGGGAGTTCAGCTGTGTGCTTCATTTCTGCAGTAAAACTGGATTAACCCTTCCAGAAGATGTTTCTGTTTGAACACACCTTTTCGTTTACTGTGAGAGAAATTCTACCCACCTATTGTTTGTTCTTTTTTTCCCCCAGAGTAACACTGCATGTGCACACCACCTGTAATAATTTCCTACTGTTGTGCATAAATGCACATGCTCCCACTGCTTTGGGCTGTTTCAGAACAGGTTGGGCGAGTTTATTGTGGGGAATTTTTAGGGCAATACTTCAGGGCCAATGGCAGCACGAGTGAAGTACAGGCGGTTTTGACTCAGAGCTTTATGATTTAGGCCACAAGCATGTGCTGACTTTAAGATAGCTCTAGCTCCCAGTGGCCCGACTGCATAAATGCAGTTCATGTTACTGTGGTTGGACACAGCGTTGCACAGTTCGTCAATAGATCAGGACTTTGGAAATGACTTCCCTCCTGTGGTGTTCGATCTTTTTCAATCAGTCATTTCAGTGTACAAGCCGTTGTTAACTTGGTTCAAGTAACTGACCCTTTCTCACTTGTGCTGATCAGCTGAATATCTATAAATCAATCAATATTCAATGAGTTCTTTAGTATTTCATTACTGTAAGCATTAGCTCTGTGGCTGGCATGAGTGACAACAGAATTAACTAAACTGATTTGGTAGTGTGTGCTGAGTCAATGAGCTCTTTGCTAGATTATTGTGCTGAAAAAAAAATGGCATGAAAAAGAAATGTAAGTAATGCGCATCATTCAGAGCAGAGGGACTAAAGGGGATTCGACTCCACTGAAATCTGACAAAAATTACAATTGTTAATTGAAGAAGGAAAAAAAAATGTCCTGAGCTTGAAAATTGCACAATCCAAAAAGCCAACTAAATATAACATTGGTTTAGTTGTTAAAGACATTTTATTGTGGTATTACAAATACCAATCCTGAAATTTGACAATTCAAAAATCTAATATCCTCGACAGGAACTGACACCAAGTTGACAAGATCCACTCTGCATAGACCAACTGGTCCAAACACTTAAAAAGGCTAAAGAAAAACGCATGCCAACAGTGCTGTACCTGGAAGTGGAGCAATGTTGTCTAGCAATACCTCAGCACCTTGAAATGGTAGTGTTACAAAATCAGACCTGGAAAATAAAAAGAAATCATCTGTTAGAAATATGGGCGTACACTGTAGCTCATAGAGTGTACAACAGTACACACTCTGTACTGACAGTCTCAAAATTTGATTCTCATCATTTCTTTTTAAATCAGCATCAGAGCTAATAGTTCACAAATGAACTCACGCTTTGAGCCTGAGCAGAGGAAAGTGATGTTACCGTACAACAGGTACATGTAGGTAAACAAGTGTGTGATAGACTTTTCTCAACCACTTCTATTATAAAATTGACACTTCAGGGTCTAAATGTGTCAGAATGCAAGTTCTTCTATTGAATGAAACATTACGTTTACAAATGGCACCACAATGATCTCTTCATCCTTCCCTGCTTGCATCACTAGTCAGACAATGACACATTTCACTAAGAAGGAGTTGATGGAACCTTGACGGAATGAGAATTAGAGCACATGAAGCCCAAGTCTACAGCCAGCAGCTACTTGCCAAACGCAGGAGCCGTACTGACAGAAACCAGAAGTCAGCTTTTTAATAGATCCAGCTCTTGGGTTATGCAACAATGGGCATACACTAGTCAAGAAACCATAGGAAAAGACAATGTCTGGTAAACCTGCAGCACTGAAACAAAGTTTTACAATAAAATAACTCACTTTTCATCTTTTATTCCCATCAGGATGGAACAAAAGTGATACCAGGATTAACCTTCGATGGCAAAATCAAAGTGTGGTTTGTAATGTTAGCTCTGCAGTATACGCTTAATTAGTTTGTTATCATATTTCCAATTTCTGTTAATTAAGCCAAACTAAAAGATGAAGAGACAGAAACTATAGGGAAGCTATGTTTCAGGGCTGTCACTGTGGGTTACCAGTCTGTCTTGTGGGGATGAGTTAAGAAAACTCACAGAAAGTATAAACACAGCAGACTGCAGTTTCACCTGCATTTTCTCATCAGCCAATTGAATGCAGTGGGACACCTAACACTCGCCTGATTTGCCGCAGTGAGTCAATCTTAACTCTGTCGTAGCCTCCATAGTCGACGTATCTAATCTCCACCTCATTCGTGTCTTTATAGAAGGTGATGACCTGAGCTCTCCACCAGGCTCCTTCCACTGCTGGAGCTGCACAGATGACACCAACTGGAAGAAGGCAAACAAGAGAAAAGCCTCTTCATCTCAAAGAACAGGCTGAAACTAGCCCTTTCATCACTGCAAGGGAACAGCTGATGTTAACAATATTATTACATTACAACAGTAAAGTATATTAGTCACACAGGTCAAATTTAATTTTTCATTTAAAGTACAGATTGCAGGCAAGGAACTTAGAGGGAAAAAATATGTACTTTGTGCAGCGATTGCACAAAATAAACCACGAGCTGCTATCGATCTCACACAGTTCTGCCAGCGTCTACATCCCAGCTGGGATTCCATCAAATGTCTAGATACTAGGGCTGCACGATTCTGGAAAAAAGGTGAATCACAATTTTTTTGCTTAGAATTGAGGTCACGATTATTATTATTTATTTTTCATAAAAAAGTTTATTGCACTGATGAGCTTTAACAAAACAAAAAAACATTGCATCCTGGTTCAGTCATTGAGGGAAATGGCCTTTAATAGTTTTGACTGTTGTGATGCAGGTCAGTTTATCCTCTTTCAGGAGCCCAGATGAGAGGGCGTCCTTTAATCCCTGTGCTAGGTTCTCTCCTGTATGGTCTTCAGGGGGGAAAAAAAGCTGTCTGGAAGCTGTCAGGCTTTTGATAGTGAAATCAGGCGCTATAAAAATTAACCGTCATGCTCAAATATGGCTCCATGGTGCGACTGAACCATAAATCAGAAGTAATGGAAAAATTTTCTATTTTCCGCTATTCTGCCTCGACCACTGCCCGCTGCTTGTTGTGCATGTCGGGCAGCGCAACGTCAGAAAAGTAGTTGCGGGAGAGCATAGAGTACCGTTTGTTGAGCGTGTTTATCATCCTCTGAAATCCCTCGTGTTGTAGTGTTTATTGGGGCCGTATCTTTGGCCAGGTGATATGTGATAACTAAGACTGAGTCCTGTTCGGCATTTTCAGAGCTTAATTTAATGCGACTTTCTGCATTTTGAACTTTTAAAATAGCACTGCATGAGTGGCAGCCTCTTGCAGTCTCTGGTCAAATGGCTTCTTTCCTAGCATCTTCTTGAGATTTTCTAATTCACTTTATTCATGAAAACACTTCTGAAAACTTTTTTTTTTTTTTCCCCATTGCTGGTTACTTATTTTGGTACTTTTTGACATCCCTTGTGATGAGTAACCATGCTAAGTTTGACAGTTTACATGTGGAAACAGTTAACTGAGTTTTCCAAAGCTGCACATGCCAGACATATTCAGAAGTCATTTTTTCCAAGTCCAAGTTAAGTCTCAAATTAAGCTTTCTATCATTCAACACATTAATACAATGTGTGATGGGAGTGTGTAACCAAAGACCGAAAAGTGTGACAGAGCGCTGCTGCTGTCTGTGTGAAGGCTTTTTAACCAAACGTGACAACATATGGCACAGTTCCAGCTCAACATTGCCATGGTTAGAGTAGTTGTGATATCAGTGGCTGCACACGTGTGACGCCATGTTGCGCTCAGCCTGCCATCAGCTTTGTCATACATCGGAATTAATGAAATAAAGATCTGAAACAATTATTTCATGAAATGAAGACTGTTTACGAGTCCGAAACCTCGAGTCCAAGTCAAGTCTCAAGTCTTTTGAGAGCAAGTCTGAAGTCAAGTCTCGAGTCCTTGTTTGTGCGACTTAAGTGCGACTCGTGTCCCCATCTCTGGCACATGCTGCCTACTGAACAAGGCTCCTTTGATAATTCTTAATGTTTTTATCGTGGACTTTCTCTTGCTTGTCTAACATGTAAAACTTACCAATGCTGAGGTGTCAGAGCCACTGAGAAAATGTGGTTTTCTAAATCAAAATGGAAATGAATGATTTTCCAACAAAAGTTACCTTCAGCGGGTGAGGGCAGAGTGGGGGTGCCTGGCTGGGAGTAGCACAGGAACATCTGCTGGTCGAGACTTCGCAGAGCATGGTAGGTGGGGTGGGTGTGCTGCTGAACAAAAATGTGACCAGCTGATACAATGTTTACCACAATTACCTCAACTGTTACACCACTGGGGAGCAGGAGCTGAGAAGACAAAGGACATAAGAGAATGTTTAGGTGTAGTGTAAAGTGTTGCCATGGTTCAGTCTGCTTCCCTGAGGAGTCAGTGGCAGTTAAGATAATAGAACTTGTACTTACCCAGGAAGTCATGGGAAGTGATGGCAAGGTGAGTGGCGGTGGTGGAGGTGCATATAGATTGGTCAAGTCCAGGTCTTTAAACTTCTTGCCAATAAGTGATAGGGCTTTATCAACCTGCTGCTGTGCACCTAGAGACAGATCAAAACACAAGTCCCGGGTTTACCAGTTGAGTCTAGATCAACAGGAGAATGAAAGCAAAGTTTAACTCAGGTTTTTCTGAAAGTAACAACATCAATCAGTTTCCTATACAAGACCCTTCGTATTTCAACAAGCTCATACATACTAACCCTCTATGTGACAGATCTGGAACTCCTGTGTATAAGGCAGAGTGGAAATGTAGATCTTTGCACCAGAGTTCTGCTTCAGAAAACTCACATATCTCCCCTGCTTCCCAATCAGCCGCCCTACAAGGTGCTGGTACAGGGAGGCAGGTGGATCAGTCAACATTTAAACATTTTCAAAGCATCCCACACCTGAGACTTTTCTAAGAATAAAATAAAATGGACAGAACAACAGACAGATCTTAAGACTCAAGAATGGTTCTATGCATTCTTTCATCAAATAATGTAAAAAAGAAGATTTTACATTAAACAGCACTTACATCAGGTTTGTGGCGTCATAATTTATCAACAAAAAATATGCCAACATGTCTCAAAAGTAGCCCTTTGTTAACAGCATACATTAGATTTGCATTCTGGTAGTGAAATTTCTTCGAGGTCTTTTGTAGTATAAAGGAGTGCTGAGACCATAGTAAAAGGTCATGTCAGGTGCCAAAGGTCATGACTAACCTTTGGCACCTCAATCTCCCAAATGATGAGTTCTGAGCTTGAGGCGATAGCACTGTTGCTTTGGCTCTCCACAGCACCCATAGTGCACCCGCTGTCAACCGAGTCCATACTGTTCACATCAGAACCTGGACACAGACACATGGTAAACACGATCATTCACACAAACATTCCACCATTTATAAAAGCCTGGCATCAAGTACTGAGAAATAAAATATTTGGTCATAGAAAGAAAATACTTCATTTCTGTTTTATTTCAAAGGGAAAATATCAGAGCAAAGTAGGACTTTACAAGAGAAAAAACAACAAGTTAAACTATTTAGGGAAAAATCTCCTCTTTAAAATCAAACTTTAGTTTGGCATTTCTGTAGGATAAACTGCATTTATTACCAAAGCATTTATCAGCAACGATATCAAAATAAAATGAAATTATGCATGTTGATTCAAGTTATTTGCTTGGCACTTCAGTCACTTTCCAATGAGCTGCACACATATTGTGTCATTTAATTTAACAAATAGTTTGTGACAGGTAGATGACTGAGCAGTCTGGGTATGACAACCAGCACAGTTTTAATATCCTATCGATATCATTGCCACGCTGTCCGCAAAATGCAACTCAGGGGTCATAGTCTGGACTTCTTACAACTGGAAAAACAATATTAAAGATTGCAAAATATGGCAAACAAATCACATTTTTATGTTCCTGGGAGCATATATTAGGGTGTCTGAGGTCACCAGCAAGTGAAAAAACTTCTTTCTCAAATTTATTTTAGTGCCACTTTGTTTTAAATTGCCCCACCTCACGAGCTAATCTGATTTTCATTTCAAATTTACATCACTCATGAAGTTGACTCCCCCCCTCCTCTGCGAAGCCTGATTAATCTGAGCCTTGCCCACTCGCATCCAACCTGGTAGACAAATGAAGTCCTACTTTGCATGGAAATGTTCTGCTGTCAGCTGTACTGAGGAGCATGCATCTTCCATCTGCCAGCAGATTGCAGACATAAGAGCCCAGTGGATAAACTGTATTTAAGAGTTGGTAAAAGACTATGTGCAGCAACCACTTGTCACTGAATTGTTTTAACAACTTTGTCCAGTTCAATGCTGGATTTGCGAAGAAATTAAGCCACAAAGAGGGATCAGTTCCAACTCTCAGAGCCTGAACATCTGACTAGGGAAAGGGAAGTATCTGAGAAATAACTAGTCTTGGTTTGTTTATTTTGTATTTATTCATCTAATGACTTGGGTAATGATGACATACACCTACTTCTAAGGCGTTATTGCTGTTACTTTCTGAAATATGAAGATTATTGTTCCCACATTACTTTAACTGAAGCTTTCTAGTTGAATGGTTCCATTCTGTAACTCAAGACAACCTGCAGCTGTGTTTAAGGTGTTTTTCCAACACAACACCGGCCCTTTCCTCACTCTCGCTGCTACATTGAATGCCGTGCACTGACCTCGGTGTGTTAACATTACATTGGCATGCTTCTGATAAAGATGTAGGTCTCCAAGAACAATTGTTTAATGAGGTTAGTATATACTAAATGTTTAAAGACAGTAATTAACGGTATGCATGCATTACTACGAGTTACGCTGTGTACATCTCCGGCTTGGTCCGTTACTGTTGATGAGAAAGCATTGTTTGCTGGCATCTGCTGCTAACTTACAGCTAACTGCTAACCCATTTCCCTCTGGGATCAATACAGTGACTATTTACAGAATAATCAATATAGAGCCAGAGTGTTTTTGGTACGACTTAAAGAATATCTTGATTATTTTTGTGTTTACTGCATTAAATTTCTTATGGGATGCCCAGGTTTTTATAACTTTATATGTAATGTACGTAAACATATATGATATAAACTCGTGTAAGCTACAGCCAGCATGACAGTGTGTCCTTAGCCAACGAATGAACATACATAAACTAACATTTCATCTCGTGCATTTCTTGCTGTGAGAGCATCTCCAGCTACAGTGGAAAAAGTCCATACCAAATCGTGCACACATTATTCTAAAGGTCGCCAGCTAGTGTGCATTAAAGCAGCCTATTTCTGTTTCTGATAGCAGGAAAAAAATCATTACAGCCCAAATGCTGTTTTTTTCTTTCTTTCCCCAAACAGAAAATTAAGAAAAGATGCATTTAAGATCCAAGATTTAAAAGTATCTCAATTTTCACAGCATCTTTTATCACTTTATATATCTATATTAGACACCGATGTTAACCATATTAAGTCACCACAGACATATCAACTAAATTCTACTAAAAACAGCCGTTTATGGTGGCCGAAGGAGGTTAACATCCAAACTTCAGTTTAAAAACACAAAGTTGGCTATTTAACAAGTTGTGTCTTAAAGGAGGAAGGGAATTCGACATGCAAGATTCACTTGTGAAGAGCGGCTGTATGCAGTACTTATATACAGGTAAAATGATCATTTTCCCTGTACGGGAGCAGAACTGAGCATGAACATTTGTGACCAGCTACAACTATCTGTAGCCAGACTATCTAGCTGCAGTTAAATAAATAGCTGAATATCCTTGCTACTGAGGAAGATAATTAGTTACTTACCTAACATTATACGAGGCAGGAGAATTTCAGAGACATACGGATTTCCTGCTGAATGAAAACTTTTACTTTAGTACTATAGTCAAATTCAGCTTGTATCCCTTTTATATTGTAGTTTAGGTGATCAAACATCTGATCAAAAAGTTTGGCCTCCTGGCTCTCTAGAGTTTTCAGCACCTTTGGATTTTGTAAAGATGATGCAGGAATGTGTGTTGGTGTAAAGTTAACACATGAGCCAACACACTTCCTTTCTCTCTCCCCTTACCATACCCCTCACCATGAAATCATAACATGACATGTGTAGATAGTGACCCTGTCTCCAAAAAACTCCAGGTTGAACTACAGGTTTGGCCTCACTTACGTGGAAGCATTCATTTTCATTTAATTTAGAGGTGTTCTTTCTAAGCTCATGCTATTATGTTTTGATTTTTTTAAGGGATTGCATTTATTTGAAATGCATTTAGAGGAATTCTATATAACTATCAATATAATAATTTTCTTAATCTTACTTAACATAATGTTCCAAATATTCTACATGTTGAAAAACAATTTTTTTTTTTTAAATCCAACTACGTCAAAATATTTTAGACTTTTTGTTGAAATACCACCATACTGTGATAGTTTGTGGTTATCAAATGCCACAATGTCATACAGGTCCAACTGAATCTGAGCTATTTGTAACGGACAGAGGCAAGCATGTGTTAGAGAGTAGCCTGCAGGTTGTTTAAGAACCGACATTTAGAAAATCTGTGGTAGATTTTCCTCCACAGATTTTTGGTGACATATGTGGCCAGACTGATAACAATCAAGAAACCCCAGAAATGTGTTTTTTCTATCATTGGAAAGTTAAGTGATAAAATTCTGGAGCTGAATGTCCAGACCCTCTGATAACCTACCTAGTTCAATTGTTCATGTTATGCATATAAGACGTTAACCTTCGACCGATATATTACCAAACTTTTGAAAGTCACAAGTACAGTTATGCTATGCCCAGAAAAATCTTAGACTAACAGTCAGAGCAAACAGATTTATGCCTCACCTCCAGACTGGTCTGTGTCCATTTCACAAGTTCCATGAGCTCCATTCCTCAGGCCAATCCCATTAAGTCTCTTTATCTCACACACAGCATCCACTGAGTTTTCTTCAGCTGCTTCTGAGATGGTCTCAATTAGTGACTGAGGCTGTGTGGCCTCCTTCGCTGACAAGTCTGTAACCTGGATAACATCCATTTGGTTTTCAAACGTGCTGCTCTGTAAGTCCTCGTTGCTGATGCCATCTTCAGAGTGGCAGGTGCTGCAGGCTGAATCCTCAGCCAGTGTTGCCACCTCGTCACCTTTAAGTTTAATGTTTAACATTGGAGTTGCTTGATCTGTTGGTGTTGGCCAGGTGTCATTCTGTGCATCCTTTGTATGATGAACCCCATCACTGGCCTTAGCAGTTTCCACAACTGGAGCCAAGGGGCAACCATTTGGCACTCCTTGCACCTCCTTCTCGGTTGCTTCTCTACCCTCAATGCCTCCTTTAGAGGGAAGTGTCAGATGACAGTGCTGTTGTATTACTGTGACTTGCTCCTCTTGTGAGCACAGCTTGCTGCTGGCCATTGGTGTGTTGCTACTAGAGTTTAGCTGGCTGTTGTCTGTGACCTTGCAGCTGGTGACACCAAGGACTTCCTGGGTGGCTGCCGAGATGACCTCAGTTATGAGTCCAGCTGCCAGAAGCTCCAGGTCCTGCTCCTCATTAGTGCTCTTCTTTAAGTGAGTGTCCTCTGGGGTCAGTAATGTGGAGGTGGAAACCTGGACTGTGGAGATGAGGGTGGGGTGAGTAGGTGTACTAGTTAGAATGTGTTGGTGTAAATCTTGAGCCAAAGGAGGAGTCTCCAGAGAATCAGCCTCTGATGGGATGACCCTCTGCGATTTGGGTGGGGTAAGTACACAAAGCCTCTCATTTTGTGTACCAACAGTGCTGTGATGCATTGCAACTTCACCCTCTGGCTCTGGTCTCTTTGTATCAGAAAGGTGTACTTTTGTGGGAGAGCAACTTGTGATGTCCTCCTCTACAGAGGCTTCTGGAGCAGCTGTTGAATCTTTTAGTTTTTTCTCCAGATCTCTTACTCCGACAGGTGATGAGTCTCTTTCTGGGGCTTTGTGGTCTTTCAATGATCCCTTTGAGATATCTTGGTCATCAAGTAACAGTAGAGTAGAGTATGATGGTTTATTCACTTCCTCTTGTCTTAATCTGCCATGGTGAGGGGCAGCTTCTTCACAACTTTGTTCCAGTGAAGGTGCTGGTTCATTGTCCAGGCTATGGATTTGAGAAATAATTTCATGTTCTGTTCTCTGGCTAGTGACCTGTGGAGGTCTATGGATGGGGCTGTCTGGTTCATGTGGGGGTGTGCCTTTCTCAACCAAACCGTTGCTGCCCTCTGTTTGAGATGTTTTGAGGCTCACAGCAGTCGGAGGGCCCTCTGAGCTGTCATGGCTTATGAGCCTTTCTTTCTTCCGTGATGTGTACCACCACCACCCAATCAACACGAGAACTCCAGGCAGTGTGTAGGGCACAACAGAGCGAAACCTCAACGGCATTTCTTCAAGACACCAGCAGCCACGCCTGAAATTTACAAAGACACAGATGTAGATTTGTGTTAGCTGGCAGACAACACTGAATAGAATTTAAAGCCAGTATCAGAAGCCTGACCTGGCACTTGGTACTGAACGCTGATGATGCTCTCAAGGGTAGGATATGTAAATGATAACTGCGATGGTTCCACCAACAAAAGACTGATTACAGCGAGTCAGAGAGTATAAATATCACGAAAACTAAGTAATCTTGTCTGCTGTCTTAGAAAGAAAATCTGCTTCTTCGACACAAATAAAACACTCCACAAAACCATTTTACTTGGCCATAAGACATCACTGAGGGATGATTTTCACTTAATTTTAAAATCTAGAGGAAAAACAAACATTTAAAATCAGACATTTCTTGTTGCCCTCTCCACGAACCAGCTTCACAGGTTAACTGAATTTGTGTCTTGAGCATTACATTAAAACAGCTAAAATATCACATTTATTTATCATAATATCTTTTGTATTCATCCAAGTTCCTTTATGGTACATTCAGACATCAAAGGACTGGAAGTAGGCCGACAAAAAGTTGTTTCAAAAGATTTGTGGGTGCTAGATGTTTGGTTCTTCCAATAGACTTCACTGTCTATTACTGAATGGAAATATGTTGATTCAAAAGAAAGAAAGAAACATGAACAATGTAGCTATGCTGGGTAACAATGTATTCAATCTTATGATAATTTAAATGATGAAAAATGGTTCCGTGCAAGTTACTTTGTGGCTGTGCTGTGAGCAAAAATCAAGCTTTAAATTTAAATTTAGCATGAGGAGAGTGATTAAAACATACCACAACTTATGTGAAGAACAAAGAAACTCAATGAAAAAAGTCAAAGTAAAACCTGGAAGGAATCTTTCCGTGGTTAGATTCTGCATACATTTCTTCCTCAATGTGGATATTACAATAACCACAGGAAGACATGCTGTCATTGATTCTGTTCAATGTCCACCTCCGGCAGAAGGAAACATGAAATGGTGGCGCACAACACATTAACCTTGAACAAGGGTAGAGTAGAAGTTGGAAGCAGGGCTCACGGCTCAGCTTGCTGTTCATTGGTGCTTCTCTTGACCTCAAAGTCCGCGTTCACACCGTGACATTGGTGTTTCACATAAGAGGGGCTGGGCTCCATTTACACGTTACACAGTTGACAACGTGCAGAGCTCCGGCGATCTAAAGACCGAGCTCAGCGGAGGGTGAGCCGCCGTGTTTCCCTGCCGCTGTCCGAACTGCACCAACAGCCACTTTATCTTGGCCGCTAATTTGCGTTCTTATTCTATTCCGCCGCATCGACTGAACAGTACATGTACACACAACGACACATTTGTATAGTCTCCCCGTTTCAGTGAATAATCCAAGATCACTATCCAGTTTCAGACAAGTCACAGCCACTCATGATACACGGAAACTACACTGCTACAAGCTACTTTTAATTCATGTGCCAGCTACAGTCACACGCGTGTTCTCAAATACAGCTGTCAGAGAAAGTAGGCCCACGAATAAACTCAACTTTCAATAACACGACGAAAAGTTGGCACATAACTCTCCGTTTTATCTACCCCAGACCAGAGATAATATTAACTTCCAGAAGCCGAATTAGCTGCTATCAGACTTCAAGGCTAGCTAGGTGCTCATAATACCCACAATGGGACGGCCCGGCTCCAAATAATCCTGCTAGCGCTGTCTCGTGCCTGGACTATCTCATTACTAGCCAGACATAAAAATGTCATGAGCGATCATTCACACAATCGCCACACACAAGAGCCGATGTAATCATTAAGTTAGCGAGCAGAAATACCACGATGAGGGTGAGCATTTTGACTAGTTGGTTGTGTGTGTGTTCTAAATAACTTGCACCAAGATGAAGATGCTGTTGCAAAACTGAACACATCATCGCCAGAGGACACATTTGGATAATAGATTGAGTCAACAAGGGAAATGAGCACGAGTACGTACCGCTTGGCCTCTATTGCCTCGTACCCAATTTATCCGAATGCACGACACATCCAAAAGAAATATCTTGACGTGTAAGAAAGTGTACAGCCTAAGCCAACGACATAGAAAAGCATCAAGACAAATATTTTGTAATAAGTATTATATGCTTAGTTTATGTCGTGTAGTCCCAGACGTGGTTATGACTTAACGCCAACTCTGCTGGAAATACAACATGGTTAGTCAGGAGGCCTTTCTTGCAGGATCCACAGTGTGGAGTTAGCTTGCTGGCCCAACACAGCTGCTCAAACACAACCATATTAATGAAGAATAATACCATTTTGATCAAACGACAGCTCGCTATTCCCTCCGCTAATAACCAGTATGGTAGGTTACATAATGGTAACTTTAGAATTTTTACTTCACTGGACATCGGGTTAGACCCTAACATTTCGGCAATGGATCAACCAGCTTCAAACAAGTGAATACATGGGGAGCACGTGTGTGTCTGACGCAGGGTTAAAGGACGTTTTCTGCTCCTGGTCCCATATGGGCCTCAGACCTTCACGCTAGCTTGCTAGCCGGCCAAGCGAACATGACAACAGACTGCATTCAGCTGCTGACGGCTACCAGACATTTGGTATTATTACAAGATATTAATGCTGTCCACATTTTGCCAAGTTGTTAGTATATGTACAGGCCACAGAAGAAAGAGAGCATCTGCAGTAACTAAAGTTACACAACAGGGACAAAGGCTAGCTGCTCTTCTGACTACAAGCAAAATGTGTAGGCTAGTTGTTCAATGACATGAGATCGCTGCACTCAGTAAGCGGCACGCTACTCTACGGACAGCTTGCAAAGATGCGTGAAAACGCCAATGAATGGTTATTTTCACAATATGTTAGTGCTGCATCGTTATGATTGGATTTCAAACAAGTCAAGCTGTATGTACAGAAAGCACAAAGCTACAGGCTAACACCATCCCAGTAGTACTTTAATGCATGCTCTCCTCTTTACTCACAGTATTTCAAGTTCTTCAATGCCGCCACGATGAGAGCTATACTGATAGTAGATGATTTCCTAATGTATCAATATACAGAGTCAAGCTCTCCCCCCACGTGTTGACCGACCAGGACCACTATTAAAAAAAAAAAAAAAAAAAAAAAAAAAAAACATAGACTAACAGCTGGTTAAATCTCGCGATATTCACGCATACACTCTCGTGACAAGCGAGAACGCAGTGCAGGCACTTGCTCCTGTCTTGAATCTTTTACAGTTAATCTGATACGACTTTCCATGTTGATCCCATGATTTATGAAAGAACCTGGTCTCCTCAGAAGCGAAAGCAAACGATCACTCAGCCTTAAATATGAAACACGCCTCAACTCTTTCACACAGACAACCACACAGCCTTATAAAAATACTTTTATACTTTTTCAATCACTTTTTACATCTCTCTGCAGACAACTATAATCTCTGTTCAACTTCATATGTCAATCATTAGCTCTTATGCAAAAAGACAGGGAACTCATTAATGATCGACATATAATATCGAAACAGTATATAAAAATGCTGTATATGTGAGATTAAACTTAACTCTTCATATTTTCAAATATCTTTCAAGGCAAATGTAGGCAAGTTAGGAAAATTGTGCAAGTATGTACTGCACATACATTGTTGCAATGACTGCAAACAACAGCATTTGCTGTTTGATTTTCAATATACTTCTTTGGAAAACATGATACAGCTAATGTAACTAAGCTTTTTTCGATAGCATAACATTGATACAGTTTTTATTCATTTGACCTAAAACTAATTTGTTTTAACAAAATGTGTTTGATTTGAAGAGCAAAGATCATTTAATAGCATTGTGAAAGTTCACTAAATTCATAATTTAAACATTTTTTTAAAGAAAAACAAAACCTGCATATTAACAGAAAGACTTAAATCTGCCTTAGCAACCCTGCTTCTGAGAAAGTTTAGACGGGATGCAATGTAAAGTCTCAACAAAATGATGGCATCTTTTTGCAAATCTTTTGAACTCTATGTTGTTCATTATAGCACAAAATAAACATTTTGAATGTTGAAACTAAGGCTCTATTTTTTTATTTCAATATTAGCTACTTATTTTGAATGTGATACAAGCAACAGCTGTTGAAAAAATTAGGACAATTGTTTCAACTCTTATCTTAAGAACATTGAAAGCATTTGACAGCTGCTTCAGTTTTTTTTTTAAGTCGAATCTATATGTTGTCTAAGTTTCAGATTAAATGGATCTCTTCAAAAGATTGTTCATTTCTGCACAAGCCTGCTAATGAAGCATTGATTGGAATCAGGTGTGTTGAAGCAGGGAAACATCGAAAACCTGCAGGGCAGCGGCCCTTGAGGACCGGATGTGGATATCCCTGTCCTAAGGATTTCATGGAGTGAGCCACAGTAAGGGGCCAGCCTTTAAGCCTACTACCAATGTTTGGTACACCCCTGTGGAAGAGCTAGACACCAGGGAACCACCATGGAGAGAAATAAAAACCTTAGTCATCAATCATAGGACCAAATACTATACCTTATAGGATATCCAATTGCAATTGCAGATGTGACTCTGCAGGCTTTGGAAATTTGTGCGGTGTGTAGACAAAAATTATCATCCTTCAAAAGCTAAGGACTGCTTTAAACAGCAAGAGATGGACTCCACAGGGATGTGCAAACTCCAGACTATTTCCTCTCTGGGTAGCAAAAGGAAGATCTCTGTGTTCTGGCCAAGAGTCTGACTGGATAAATGGTGAAAAGCAAGCATGTGGCTCCAGAGGAGGAAGAATCCCAGGTTGTTGTTGGTGCTTGGAACATACAGGACCCCTTAACCAGCTGATCCGAGAGATCAAGGAGTGCAAAGACAGATACATGCCTTTCCCACAGAAAAGAAAAATGGTTGGCCTACCTGGGGTCGAAAAGCTCAATAAATCACGTACGGGTGTCGCACAATCGTCAAATGTAGAATTAAATTAAAAAAACAAACAAACTAAAATAAAATTATTTTTAATTAAATACTTATATATTCTTCCAAAGCCTCAGTGGTTGTCCGTGTACTAGACCAATGTATGTGGATCAATGAAATGAAATGATCAGTGATAAGTTGGTACTGGTAACAGAACGGGCAGTGGTAGAAGGTGACCACTCATTTGATCTGGGCAGGAATTTATGAATCTAACACAGTTTCCTATTTCATCATGTATTATCTCTGTTGTGTATTAGTTTAGAGAGGCTAACAACTAGCCTCTTAAACTGATGACTCACATAAGTATGACAGCCGTGGTAAGAATCGAGAGACAAGTCAACAGATACCTCTTCAAGTGGCTCAGGATTCCACCAAGCTATATTGCAGTAGGACAATACACTACAGGGTTTCCCACAAATTATTAATATTATTTTTTCTGATTTGAGCATCTTGATGCTAACTTTGCAACAGAAAGTGCTTCCCTTTTATGTTCAATCCTGCTGCCAGATATAGTAACACAGACTTTCTCCAGCTGTCTCTCTGTACCACACATGAAGCTTATACATAAATAAAATTAAATCCCTTGAGAGAGGGGGAAAAAAATCAAGCAATTCTGTCTATAGCCTTTATTATAATCTAAAAAGTACAAAAAGGTGCATTGCAAAGTACCAACAAAACCCATTCATAGAAAGATCTGAGACACGGACAACAACACAAGATCATGCATTCTGTGCAACGTTAGAAGGAATGTTGAAGTTAAAGCACATTATTGGTAACCTATGCATGAGGAGGCAAGGACTTAGAAACTCAGCTTTGGAAAAATGGAAAAAAGTATCAGTTCCATACAGTTCATCAGGGAAAGGGGGGACCTACCCTCCTCCAAGAAGACAAAAAATAGTCTCCTACTGTAAGCACAGGCATTGGAAAGGAGAGTGGCTTTGGAAAACAAACTTAATTTTCCCCAGGGAGCTTAACAAGTACACATGATGTTAAAATCATTCTGCTCTGGATATGTGTTGCATGTGACAAATCATCATTTCAATAATGCTTTTGGTTCCAGTTAGGACTAATCAATCTCATAAACAAGACTTAACAAGCTTGTTTTAAATGAATTGTTGAGGAAATATATTGTAGTCAGATGTTTTTGGTCATTAAAAGAGGGTTTAAGTTAGCTAAAAACACAAGCTAAGACAGCAAAGGTTACTTGTGTACTGCAGAGTAAACAAGGTAAACTGCTAATAGTCTTTATCTTATCACTATTTGGCTTTTATGCTGATGTAGTATAGCAGTTAACAACCACTTACTTACTTACATTACTTTATGCCAGTTTAAGTTATGGATAGGTAATGTTATCTAATTTAAAAAATTCAGTTTCAGACCATGTTACACATTCTGGTTGATAAAATATAGTGATAAAGAGAAGTGGTGTAAAAATCTACAAATCCAATATTGGTACTGAGACACTCAAATTTCATCACAGTTAGGGATGCTGAGAAAAAAAATCTATATAATGAAATCATAATAAATTCTGTGCACCATAAACACATTTCTTAAAATTCATACACCAGGTTGAGAGCATTTTCCCTGCAAGAGGCAGAAAACTTGAATATCAACAAGCTTTAGATGAAAACAAAAACAGAACGACACTACCATATTCAGCCATGTACAATTTTTGTGAATGATTCATCAGAATAATAGTTAATGTTAACTAAACCACAGCAAAACATATGGAAAGCAACTGAAATTCAGACTTCATAAACTCATGCTTCACATCTTTTGTCAAATTGGTTTTCTGGTTTTATTACTGTTCCATTGACATATAACGCTTAAACTGTCTCAAGCGGAGGTTCATCCACAACCCAACCTATTCTCATAAAAGGATTCATATGGAAACGTATGAAAAGATATGTACATATTTTCGTGCATTATCCTACGAATATCCAATGACATGAGCTACCAGTGCACATGCGCAATTCCCCGCAGTGAAAAATGGCTTCCATTTGTTTCAGCTATTGAACACGCCCCTTTCCGACGGCGAAACAGAGTGGCAGGAATCATGTCTAAATTAGCATATTTTTATGTTTTCATAATATAGCTTTTCTCACGACATAAACGTACACGTTAGGTGTAACTTGTACTGTTGGTATACTGAAGAATGCGCAGATATATGTTTTTTAAACCCCAATTTCGCAACCCTGACCCTAACCCTAAAAACTACAATTTGTACTAAATTGCCGTACACAGTGGCAGGCAGCGCCATATATTTTGTAGTTCGAATGTGTTTCCTATAATATGTGAAATTGTGACCAGGAAACTTTCAGACTTATTGTAGGTTTTGGGGTTGGGAAGCACATCTGTTTTGGTCAGATTTGATCTTGCTTATAGTTAAAAGGGTGAAATCCCGTTTTTTCTGAGTTTTGACCCTACATAGTGGCGCCCCCTACAGGTATCCCACAGGTAATGATTAGTATAGGTCAAGAGATTTCCAAAACTGTTTACAATTGGTCCATTTTGTTACTGCTCTGTAAGCCTTGAAAAGCGTCTCAGGTTCAAGATTCAAAGGTCACCTCTGAGGAGCAGGAGCTGCCCACAATTTTCATACTGACATATGTTACTCCCTAATTCAAGACCTTTCCAATGATGTCTTCACTTTAGTCCTACACCAAAGTTTAATTTTCATCTTGCTCCAAGGCAAAGCCCTTTGAGGTGTAATTTCTCAGACCCTTATTAAGACCAAGCTGGATTAAATGTTTTAAGGGGTAATCAGTGGCCACATGTGTTCAAAATATTGACGTCTGCTTAATACACTGTCAGACTTTTAAATTCGGACCAGTGTAGACCCAGTTTTCCCCATAATTTACAGTGAGTTTCATATAATATTTTCTAATGACCTTATATGGACAATTATACCTACTGTATCCCTTTCCCCAGGCTGACAGGATGGTCCAAGATGACCAAGACTTCAGTATATTGTAGTGCCAATACGTATCTGGATATGCAGATTTAACTTTTGCATACATAGCTTTACAATGTTGTTTATTAGCGATGATGTGAAGATGATGAAGGGATTTCCATACACTTACAGTGTTTCTTAACATTTCGATCTTGCAGTAAATTCAGCTAGCCTGGGTCTCATTTTATGCGCTCCATTCTATTCGCTCCACCCTGTCCAAACTGTGTAAGTTTAGCTCAAAATAGAACTGGTGTCAGAAGCTGTTTATTTGTTGGAGCAACCTATTTAATGATCATTTTTATTCTCTTTTATCCCTGACCATTTTTATCTGTTTTGATTTATTTATCCATGATTCCTTATTTATTGTTGAAATTAACTGCACTGATCTCCAAACGGTGGATGTGTGCAAAACAATTTCCTTTTTATGTGATGCATAAGAATGACAAATAAAACCTATCTTTATTTTTGTTTGTTTATATATTAGCTGTCCGTGAATACATCCTCCTGTAAATATAATTAATCCGGCTCTCTCCATTGGCCTCGGCGCTCTGATTCGATGCAGAAGATGTCAGTGGGCAGTGATCTTTCAGGGTGCGCGGTTGTTCATCCAAAACAAACTTAATTCTCCATTGCCTGCGTGTATTTCCTTTATAGAGTGTTTCAGCAGCGAAGCCGGAACAAAAGCAAATTAAAACAAAAAAGCAAAAAAGTAGCCCATTGTGATTTCCACCGTCTGCGCAAGCTACAGCGATAGTAGCGTCCTTAGTAACCACCATAGCAATGTTCAAAACAAAAATAAACTTTACAGTTTAATAACTAACAAACTAAAGCTTGCATACATTCCCTGAAGGAAGATTGTCAAATTAAAAAGTACATTCTGTGCTCTCAACAATGTTTTATAATGTTGAAACATTATAATATTTTGTAACGCCTCAAACATTTTAAAATGTTTATTTTCCTCTGTGAATAAAAGGCACGTCAGCCTTGACTTCAGGCTTTGCGCAGGCGCACTGGTAGCTCGTGTTGATGGATAGTCGTAGGATTATACACAAAAATCTGTGCATAACTTTTCATACATTTTCATACAAACTGTGGATGAGAGCAGCCTGCCACAACCATACCACACTCACACTCTCACTTCCACAGGGAAAGACAAGACAAACACACATAGAGGGAAGAAGTCGTGAAACAGAAGCCCAAACAACAAAATCCAGAGATTCATGACATAACATTGGGATTCAGTATATAAATGCAGGAGCTAGGGCCCCATAATAAAGCCCATAAACAGAGCCCAACTGTAAGTCAGCATATCCATCCATCCATCCATTGTGTTCTGCTTACTCGAGGTAAGGTTGCTAAGGCAACAAGTTCAGGAAGGCAACCCAGACATCCCTCTCTCCAGCTCTGAAGGGCCAAGATCCTCACCCTATCTCCAAGGCTGGTTCCAGACACCCTCCAAAGGAAGCCCATTTCAGTTGCTTCTATCCGCACCCTCATTCTTTCAGTCACAGCCCAGATCTAATGACCATAAGTGAGGGTTGGAACAAAGATAGGCCAGTAAATTGAAAGCTTCACCTTTCGCCTTTACTCCCTCTTCACCATGACTTACTGGAGCAGCACCCTCATTTCGGCTGATGAAGTTCTAATCCATCCATCTCTCACTCCAACTTGTCATCACTTCTTAACAGGATCCTGAGATACTTGAAATCCTCCACCTGAGGCAGGGACTTATCCCCGACCCAGTTAAGAACCATGGCGCTTAGATTCGGAGGAGCTGACTTTTATACTAGCCGCTTCATGCTCAACTGCGAACCGCTACAGTCTGCACTGAAGGTCTTGGATTGAAGAAACCAACAGAACTACATAGTCTGCACAGAGCAGAGATGTGACCCTGAGGTTCCCAAACTAGACGGCCTCCTCTCCCTGACTATGCCTCGAGATCCTGTCCACGAAAGGCACAAACAGGATTGGTGACAAGGAGAAGCCTTGGCGGAGTCCAACACACACTATAAACAAATTTGAGCTGGCACCAGGAACGTGGACACAGCTCTTGCTTTGATTATACAGGGACCAAATAATTTGCCAAAGCAACTCCGGTGCCCCATACTCTCGCAGCACCCCCACAGAATCCCTCGGGGAACACAATTGGAAGTCCACAAAACACATGTAAACTGGATGGTCAAATTCCCATGACCCCTTCAGTAACAGTGTGAGTGTAAAGATCTGGTCCATTGTTCTACAACCTGTGCATAAAAACCAAACTGCTTCTCCTGAATCAAAGGTTTTACAATTGGTCAGAGCATCCTCTCTAACACCCTGGAGTAAACTTTCCTGGGGGTAGTGTGCTGATGGTGTGATCCCTCTGTTGTTACAACACACTCGCCTCCTTTCACCACCAATCAGTTCTCCATCCAGCCCAAGCACACCCTGAGACAGGCTCTGCTTTCCTTTTCTGAGTTGCCGAATAGTTTGCCAGAACATCCCTGAGGCTAACTGAAAGTCCTTCTACATGGCCTCACCGAATTCCCTCCATTTCATTCCTTCCTCACGCTGGTGTTTATCAGCGGGTCCTCTGATTACCACCACGGCAGAGAACTTTGGCCTAAGGTGGTGTGGTACCAGGTACATTTATAGACTTATGCCTAAACATGAAATGTGTACTGGACAATCGATGTCTAGCACAGAAGTTCAAACATAAAACTTGGGTTCTGATCAGGGAAGCCATTCCATCTCATCACACCTCTCTATGTCACACCATTTTTGCTGACATGGCCATTAGTCCCCCAGAAGAACAATGAAATCCCCAGGTGGCACCCCCTCCAGGACACCACCCAGAGACTCCAAGAAGGTCGGGTAATCTGAGATGTTGTTTGGTACATATGCACAAGGTTTGTTCTCCCCTCTTTTCTGTCCACTCAAACCCCACCCTTCCTGAGTGTGGTTCTGTCAGAGGTTTCTTCCTGTTAAAAGGTAGTTTCTCTCCACAGTCGCCTCATGCACGCTCAGGACGGGAGATTGGACTGAAGAGAAGTTTCGGTGCAATCTGTTGGTTTCCTTACCTAGGAATTTTTTTTTTTATTGGCTTTGTATGTATGAATTGGACTCATTTTTAATTTAAATAATTGGATTTTATTGGATTTGATTACAGTGAATTTAACTCTAATTGGCTTGAATTGGACTGTATCATTGAAGTGCCCTGAGATTTGTTGTGATTTGGCGCTGTATAAATAAACTGGATTGAAATAAAATTAATTACAAAACACTGTGACAGTTTTTGGTTAAATACCTAATGTAACTCTAAATAGAACCTTCAGAAGCTTTAAATTGATAAATCAGTTTGTCTGTATTTCCTCATGCTTTCCATTTCTATGTGCTTTTCCTATTTACCACCCTATACATGTGGATCTCCCCCGCCCCTCTTTCGTCTTAAAATTACATCATTCCTTCCTGATTGTACTCTCCATCTAACATTTATTATTTTGGCATATCATTTTGGAATTTCTCAATATGTTGTTAGTAAAGTATTCAGTGTAGCATTTTTATTTATATTTTTGTAAAACTGTAACATTAAATGCTCATTTATTACCTACACATTATTTTGTTATGACGCCATTGTGACGCCTACT
Source organism: Leuresthes tenuis (assembly GCF_036924035.1). Taxonomy (NCBI): domain Eukaryota; kingdom Metazoa; phylum Chordata; class Actinopteri; order Atheriniformes; family Atherinopsidae; genus Leuresthes; species Leuresthes tenuis. The sequence goes on along the minus strand of NW_027325363.1, from coordinate 33,388,274 downwards.
GGAGGGTAAATTAAACTTTGAGCATGGCAAGAGCAATGGGGCTCCGTGGCTGGTGAAGCAGCTTCTTTCAGAACAGTTCAGATGTAGTGTTTTCTTGACTCACTGTAAGTAGTTAATTTTTGTAATTTATGTACTTTTTGTGTGGAACACCAGCTGCACATCTAATGTCAATAAGCTTGACTTCAGCATGCTAATTAGAATATTTATCCGTGCTGGCTTCTTATTTATTGTTACTTGTTGATTGATGAGCTATAGCTATAGCTATTGTTTGTTTCCATCTTTCTTGCTTATTTGTTCATTCACTGATTTTTATGTGTTGTATGTTGTTTTAAATGCGTGTCTGCTTAGGATGGTTAATCACCATCCTGTCTTGTTGTAACTTAGGTGATTTAACTCATATGGAGTAATTCTCTCGGTTAAATGAGTTGAAGTGCTATGTGATTTGAAACTAGTTGTCAAATGAGGATAGTAGGTGTCTCTCTTGTTTTTTTAGCTACATTCACCTCTTAATCACTATTTAATATGCGTGAGAAATTTGCCCTCGATATATGTTTAAGGTAAATTGAATTACTCCTTTTATGCGATTGCTTATTTGAGATATTGATATAAATCCCAATATTCTATTGTTACACTTGTATGTTTAGAGAGAAAGAAAAATGATGTTGTCATAACTAAAGATACTTGAGAAAAGTATAAGTAAAAGTTTATGAATGAGTTAATATTGCATGCAGTAACAAGAACATACCAGAAGAGAAAAATGGTTTTGAGTGTCCAGAGGGAACCAATCTGCAGTCTCTAAACTGGACTGGAAATTGTATCAAGGGAATTATACATGCATTTTGTATTTGAGCAAGCTTACATGACCATTCTTTAAGTCTTACAATTTTGTTCAGCCACAGTAATATTCCTTGTATTCAATTACCATCTAAAATGCTCATGGTCCTGAAGCAAAGTCCACGAAAATGTGCATTTTGCCGTAATTCATTCTCAGTGTTTGATCTGGCTTTAATTCCTTTACATACAGCGTGTAAAGAAGGTTGTCAGATGTTTAAGTGTCTTTGATTTTTTGTTTGAGGTCCAGAGTTACCCTCTCCTCCCCAATGTGGACTGCATATATTTCACCAGTTACATCTGCAAACACCTTGGGCAAATAATTGGAATCTTTCTGTTGGAATGGCAGTAACTGACATACCTTGATTTTCTTTTCCAAGATGTACAACAACAACAATATTGGAATTCTTCACCATTACAAAAATTTACAAAAAATTTGTAACACGTAAATCAGAGACTGAAAGCACAAAGAAAAAGCGAAATAATGCTACTTTGAAACATCAGTGGTTTGAAGAGCTTTTCAACTTCCATCCATCCATCCATCATCTGCCGCTTATCCGGGGGTCGGGTCGCGGGGGCAGCAGCTTGAGCAGAGAAACCCAGATGTCTCTGTCCCCGGCCACTTCCTCCAGCTCTTCCGGGGGGACCCCGAGGCGTTCCCAGGCCAGCCGAGAGACATAGTCTCTCCAACGTGTCCTGGGTCTCCCCCGGGGTCTCCTCCCAGTGGGACGTGCCCGGAACACCTCCCCAGGGAGGCGCCCAGGGGGCATCCTAACCAGATGCCCGAGCCACCTCATCTGACTCCTCTCAATGCAGAGGAGCAGCGGTTCTACTCCGAGCCCCTCCCGGATGACTGAGCTTCTCACCCTATCTCTAAGGGAGAGACCAGACACTCTGCGGAGGAAACCCATTTCGGCCGCTTGTATTCGCGATCTTGTTCTTTCGGTCACTACCCACAACTCGTGACCATAGGTGAGGATGGGAACGTAGATTGACCAGTAAGTAGAGAGCTTCGCCTTCTGGCTCAGCTCCCTCTTCACAACGACGGGTCGGTGCAGAGCCCGCAACACTGCAGACGCCGCACCGATCCGCCCGTCAATCTCCCGCTCCATTCGTCCCTCACTCGTGAACAAGACCCCGAGATACTTGAACTCCTCCACTTGGGGAAGGATCTCATTCCCGACCTGGAGAGAGCATTCCACCCTTTTCCGGCTGAGAACCATAGTCTCGGATTTGGAGGTGCTGATTCTCATCCCAGCCGCTTCACACTCGGCTGCGAATCGCTCCAGTGAGAGCTGAAGGTCACGGCCTGACGACGTTAACAGAACCACATCATCTGCAAAAAGCAGAGACACGATTCTGAGGTCGCCAAATCGGACACCCTCAACGCCCTGGCTCCGCCTACAAATTCTGTCCATAAAAGTTAGGAACAGAATCGGTGACAAAGGGCAGCCCTGATGAAGTCCAACTCTCACCGGAAACGTATCCGACTTACTGCCGGCAATGCGGACCAAACTCTGGCACCGGTCATACAGAGACCGAACGGCCCCTATCAAGGGGTCCGGCACTCCATATTCCCGGAGCACCCCCCACAGGACTCCACGAGGGACACGGTCGAACGCTTTCTCCAAGTCCACAAAACACATGTAGACTGGTTGCGCGAACTCCCATGCACCCTCCAGGATCCTGCCGAGGGTATAGAGCTGGTCCACTGTTCCACGGCCAGGACGAAAGCCACACTGCATCTCCTGAATCCGAGGCTTGATTATCCGACGGATCCTCCTTTCCAGTACCCCCGAATAGACCTTACCAGGGAAGCTGAGGAGTGTGATACCCCTATAGTTGGAACATACCCTCCGGTCCCCCTTTTTAAAGAGGGGGACCACCACCCCAATCTGCCAGTCCAGAGGCACTGTCCCCGATGTCCACGCGATGCTGCAGAGGCGTGTCAGCCAAGACAGCCCTACAACATCCAGAGCCTTGAGAAACTCAGGACGAACCTCATCCACCTCCGGGGCCTTGCCACCGAGGAGCTTTTTGACCACCTCGGCAACCTCAGCCCCAGAAATGGGAGGCCCCGTCTCTGAGCTCTCCGACTCTGCCTCCTCCGAGCACATGTTGGTAGGATTGAGGAGTTCCTCGAAGTACTCCCCCCACCGACTCACAACATCCCTAGTTGAGGTCAGCAAAGCCCCGTCCCCACTGTAAACAGTGTTGACTGTGAGCCGCTTCCCCCCCCTGAGACGCCGGATGGTGGACCAGAATCTCTTCGAGGCCGTCCGGAAATCGTTTTCCATGGTCTCACCGAAATCCTCCCAGGCCCGAGTTTTTGCCTCAGCAACCGCCGAAGCCGCGGCCCGTCTGGCCTGTCGGTACCTATCAGCTGCTTCCAGGGTCCCACTGGCCAAAAAGGCCCGATAGGACTTCTTCTTCAGCTTGACGGCTTCCCTCACCACTGGTGTCCACCAGCAGGTTCGAGGGTTGCCGCCACGACAGGCACCGACCACCTTATGGCCACAACTCCGATCAGCTGCCTCGGCAATGGAGTCACGGAACATGGCCCATTCGGACTCAATGTCCCCCACCTCCCCCGGGATATGGTTGAAGCTCTGCCGGAGGTGGGAGTTAAAGCTCCTTCTGACGGGGGATTCTGACAAACGCTCCCAGCACACCCTCACAATACGTTTGGGCCTGCCAGGTCTGATCGGCATCCTCCCCCACCAGCGGAGCCAACTCACCACCAGGTGGTGATCAGTTGACAGCTCCGCCCCTCTCTTCACCCGAGTGTCCAGGACATACGGCCGCAAGTCCGATGATACAACCACAAAGTCGATCATCAAACTGCGTCCAAAGGGTGTCCTGGTGCCAAGTGCACATATGGACACCCTTATGCCTGAACATGGTGTTCGTTATGGACAGTCCATGACTGGCACAGAAGTCCAACAACATAACACCACTCTGATTCAGATCGGGGGGGCCGTTCCTCCCAATCACACCCCTCCAGGTCTCACTGTCATTGCCCACGTGAGCATTGAAGTCCCCCAGCAGAACGAGGGAGTCTCCGGTAGGAGCACTCTCCAGTGCCTCCCCCAGAGACTCCAAAAAGGGTGGGTACTCTGAACTGCTGTTTGGCGCATAGGCACAAACAACAGTCAGGACTCGTCCCCCCACCCAAAGGCGGAGGAAGGCTACCCTCTCGTTCACTGGGGTAAACCCCAATGTACTGGCACACAGCCGGGGGGCAATAAGTATGCCCACACCTGCTCTGCGCCTCTCACCACGGGCAACTCCAGAGCAGAAGAGAGTCCAACCCCTCTCAAGAGGACTGGTTCCAGAGCCCAAGCCGTGCGTCGAGGTGAGTCCGACTATATCTAGCCGGAACCGCTCAGCCTCGCGCACCAGCTCCGGCTCCTTCCCCAACAGAGAGGTGACATTCCACGTCCCAAGAGCTAGCTTCAGTAGCCGAGGATCAGACCGCCAAGGCCTCCGCCTTCGGCTGCTACCCAGCTCACATAGCACCCGACCCCCTTGGCCCCTCCCACGGGTGGTGAGCCCGTCGGAAGGGGGACCCACGTCATCATTTCGGGCTATGCCCGACCGAGCCCCATGGGCACAGGCCCGGCCACCAGGCGCCCGCTGCCGGGCCCCACCCCCGGGCCTGGCTCCGGGGGAGGCCCCGGTGTCCCATATCCGGGCAAGGGATCACGAGGTCCAAATTTTTTGTTCATCATAGGGAGTCTTTTGAGCTGTTCTTTGTCTGGTCCCTCATCTAGGATCTGTTTGCCTTGGGTGACCCTACCAGGGGCTTGAAGCCCCGGGCAACATAGCATAGCTCCCAGACTCATTGGGGCACGCAAACTCCCCCACCACAATAAGGTGACAGCTCAGGGGGGAGGAGCTTTTCAACTTGATAGTCCAAATGTGAACTTTCTCACCTGTTAAATGTGATGCAATAGTTTTTACATTGCATCACTATTTGATGAAATGTGCCAATGCTGTATTCTGCTAAGGTGTTATTTACGCCTTTAGATGCACAAAAACTATAAAAAAAACATCTCAGTGGACTATTTCATGTTTGCTGTGAGACTGGGTGGCAGCACACGACCAGTCCCAAGAGGAATGCTGCCAGCACAATGTAGAATTACATCAGTAAGTGGCTCGTATCCAGGAGAAGGTTTTTGTTTGTCCAGCTCTCTCTGTCATTCTCCTTGCCAGCGTCATATTGCATTTGTTTGACAACCTCTTGGATATAAAAAAGGAATGGTGATGAATTTGTGAGAAATTTTGGCAGGTCCTCAATTCAGCAGGACTTTAGACCTCAACTGATTTTGTTTTACTTTGATTGTGTCTGCCTTCTGTGTCGGTATGGAATTCATCAAAGCTTTCATTTCTATAGGCTAATTTAGTCAATCTTGACCACTTGATTTGGACAGTGAGATGGCCCTTTTCTTTCATTGCCAAACCAGAGGTTGTAAATGGGAGGCCAACTTCAGTATCTACCGCTTGCTTGAATTACTTTTTTTGTTTAAAATTTTTCTGTTGTCCCTCTGAGCAGTGGTGAGATTGGCTTACTGGTAAGGAATCCTCTGATTCAGAAAAACTGAGAGCATGCTTTCAAAGACAGTCCACCCTCTTTCAATTAGAAGGTTTTAAGTATCAAAATATTTTAGTCTTCACCCGATCTTGAATTAGGTAAACACAAACCAGATGACGAGCAACATATGACATATGACAGTGGTTCCCAACCTGGGGTCCGCCATGAGATCGCATGGGGTGCGCACAACTTTGTCTGTGCTGACCTCTGACCATGCGTAAGCAGCTAACGGGCTAGGTTAGGCTAGACCTGGGTAGTTCATCCCTGATTGTTTCCCTACTGTCAGCATCACTTTATAACTAAAACACAATGTCTGAGAAAAGTAAAAGTACCGATGGTTCATTTGCATCAAAGAGGAAAACAAGGCAATATCTCGAGAGTTACCTTGATTTAGGTTTTATTGAAGGACAGAACAGTTCCCGGCCAGAATGCGTCATTTGTGGCGAGAAGCTAGCTAATGACAACGTGAAGCCATGCAAACTGAAACGACACCAGGAGACCAAACACCACAAGACTATTGTTGAAAGTCGAGAATATTTTGAGAGCAAGAAGCAACTGGCATTGTCAAGAAGATCAACGGACATCAGGAAAGCTTTTGAAAGAGCAGGTAGTGATTTACACAGAGCCACAGAGGTGTCATTTGTTCGCTGTTAATTGCCAAGGCTAAAAAGCAGCACAATATGGAGAGCAGCTAATCAAAGTGCACTTGTGTGACCTAGCCATTTTGTAGAGGTGTCCAAATGTTTAGTGATTATTAATGTTCACTATATAGTGAACTGAATGTATCCCACAATTCACCGCGAAATGTAGTGAACATCCGATGGTCACTAACCGGAGTAAAAGTCACGCCGTTGGATGACAGGCACGAGACAAATTCATGAGTTGTGGAGCAGTACAACAGACACGAAGGCAGTTTATTCCATTTTTTATTTTATTACACTTTTCAAAACAAGGCAACTTAAATGGTTTCCAACATTCATTAAAAAAAAATGAACAGCATATAATTAAACACTCCAGTAGGTTAGTTAAGCTGCTATAGGCTTAGACTGCTGGGGGACCTCATCTGTCACACCTTTCCTCACTTTGCTCTCTTTTCCCCGTTTAATTTCTCAAATGATATTATGTACATGTGACATTATTGTGGTTATTAACTTGTGTTTCCCTGTTCCAACAGATATCCTTTGAATGGTGTTATGCTGTTTTTCCTCCTCTTTTGTGTCTTCTCAAACCCCAGCTGGTCGAGGCGGATGGCCACCCTTCCTGAGTCTGGTTCTGCCAGAGGTTTCTTCCTGTTAAAAGGGAGTCGTTCCTTTCCACAGTCGCCACAGGCACGCTCAGGACGGGAGATTGGACTGAAGACAAGTTTCGGTGCAATCTGTTGGTTTCCTTAGCTAGGATATTGTTTTTGAATTGGCTCTGTATGAATGAATTGGATTATTTCGAAATTAATAAATTGGATTGCATTGGATTATGATTACATTGAACTGAATTCCATCTGGCTTGAATTGGACAATGTTATTTAAGTGCCTTGAGATGATAATTGTTGTAATTTTGGGCTACATAAATAAAACTGAATTGAATTGAATTACACTGTAACTTGTTGTTACTAAATAGTCAAGAGAATAAAATAATGTTTAAATATGAAAATATGAAATAAAAATTACAGGACAGTAATCAAAAGCCTCTAATTGAACAAAAATGCAGTAGTAAACGGACAAGTATTGTGACATTAATGAGGTATGTTTTAATATTCATAAATGTATAAATTAATTATTTTTTTATTTTAATAAAGAAACAAGTTTGATTGTTCATTTGAATTTATTTCTCACACACGCACACACACACATGACCCTTCTGCAACACATATACATACAAGCTCCCATATAGGATTCAAGGATCTTTTTATTTGTCATTGTATTCCTACAACGGACATTTGTCGGCACTCAAGAAAAACAGACAAAACAACAACAATGAATAAAATAAAGTGTCGTGAATACAAAAAAAGTAAAACATAAAAGTGTCCAGTAGTAAAAATAGTTATAAATATATTAGAAAAAGATATGTGCAGTCCTAAAAATGGTGGAATTATAAATATGGTGGAAGTAAACATTGACACAGTATATGTAATATAAAGTAAGTGTTATAATTCCTTTTTAGCCTTTTTACCCTGTTAGGCTTACAACTGGGGCTGGGAAGCTAAAACCCTTGAAAAACAACTGTTTTGCACAGCTTCTTGCGTATGCTGGCACTCTGTAACTCCAGAGTAGTTCATTTTGCGATGTGGTGCAGTCTTACTTTGTGAAATACAGACACCCCAAATGACACAAGCATCATCTCTAAGCCTGACAATCTCACCCGTCCAGTCAAAATCATCAGGCTTGAAGTGCCCACAACAGACCTTTGACGACTCAGTCGCAGCAAAACATTCTCGTCTTATAGCAACTTCTCATTGCTTCCTCAAGCCTGTATCACAGGGAAACCTTCAAAATATGAAGAAGAAAATAAAAACAGCAACAGATTATGAGAGAGAGTACCAGTTCCCGCCGTAATAACATTACACTTATAACGTTAGTTATGACTACATAATATTATATATGGTAAAATAACCTAAATTATTGTTCAATCTGACTTGTGAAATGTAATCCCACGCGATCTGGTATCAATACTGCGCCGGTTATCCAGTCAGTCACAGAATAGATTTTAAAAGCCTACTGATGGTTTACAAATCCCAGAACGGTTTAAACCCAAAATACATCTGTGATATGTTCAGAGAATATAAACCCAGCAGAGCTCTTAGATCCAAAGACTCAGTTCAGCTGGTCCAATCCAGTGTCCAGATTTAACATGGAGAAGCAGCATTTAGCTGTTATGCTGCAAACAAGTGGAACAAACTGCCAGTGGAGATTAAACTGTCACCAAGTGTAGACATTTTTAAATCCAGGTTAAAAACATTTCTTTTCTCATGTGTCTATGCTTGAAATCTGCACGGTATCTTTTAATTTATCTAGACTGTTGCTTATTTTAATTAATTTTAATTATTGTATTTCTTTCTATTTATATTCTTTTACATATTTTTAATTCTTTTTCTGCTCCCCGCTGCAATGCTTTTATTTTATGTAAAGCACTTTGAATTGTTTTGTACATGAAATGTGCTATTCAAATAAATTTGACTTTGAGGGTGCAACAATTAGTCGATGTTGTCGACAAAAATCGATAACATAATTAGTCGCTGACATATTTAGTTGTCGATAATTTTCGGTTACGTCATCACACGTCTTTTTCACGCTGTCGAGCTGAATGTCATTTTTCATACTGAGTGAGTCATCTCACTTCCGACCTATCTCTGCTTAGAGAGGCATGCGCGTTGAGGTAAATAATAGCGGGAGATGACCTGTTTAAACATGTGTGAAAAGTGAAATGGCTGCGGCTGAATTATTGTCCTCTCGTCCAAAAGTGTCAAGGGTCTGGTATCATTTCATCTCAACACCCAGAAAAAAAAGGTTACCTGCAAGTTTTGAAAAGCCGACCTCACGTTAGGGCTGCACAATTAATCGTATTTTGATCGTGATCACGATTTTGGTGGCCACAATCAAATGAACCTGATCGTCAACGATATTTACATTCAAAATGTGAGCGCTGCTGCCTGCATATCTAACCACACATGTTCTCAAGCAGTAGTCTACCAACCACCAGGGGGCGAAAGTGTGGTTAAGGCTTTATTAAGTTGGCTAAATGACAAGCGCACAGTGTAAGACAGCCTGCAGCGGCAGCTAGTTAGACTATGAGTCTATGAGTAAGACTGATGAGAGCAAGTCATGTCAAAAGCCGTGAAGAATACAGTAGCATCTGGGGATCGCGAGGAGCTTGTGCCTCGAAATGGGGCGACGTCCATTGTCTGGACTTGTTTTGAATTCAGGGCAAGTGACAAGAACAAGAACAAGTTATTTGCAAAGAGTGTAACAAAGTAGTGTCTGCCCCGCAGAGTAACACCACTAATTTGTTCTACCACCTGAAAAAACATCACAAACCTAAATATGAGGAATGCATGAAGGCCAAAGCTAATGTTAATTCACAAAATCCCCGTCCGTGTCCAGCGCCAACCCAGACAACCATTACAGCAGCCTGCACCGGGCAGAACCCGATCCATCTACCTCCCAAAGACACGCAGGAATAACAGACGCAATATATTTTTATTTGGCCAAAGACATGTGTCCGATCAATACAGTTAGTACTTTAAAATGTTAAATTGTTGAGTTTTTGTTTTTGTTTTGCATTATTTATCATTTATTCTAATTTAAAGTTTAATTTTTCACAAAAAAAATGTTGGCACATTGTTTGTTTATAAATGGTGCAATAAAAATAGATGTTTTTCCAGACGATGGTCGTGATTAATACTCGGAATTTCAATATTGATCAGAATAATCGTGATTATGATTTTGGTCATAATCGTGCAGCCCTACCTCATGTATCTCGGAAACACGTCTGTCACGCATTAACATTTGAAGAGGAAGCACGTTGGAGCTCTGGGAGAGCAAACTGACAATGGTAAGATATTTAGCTTGTTAGTGTAGCCTGCTAGCTATAAAAAAAACGGCATTGTCTTGGATTTTAACATAAAAGTGCAACATTAAAATTGTGTCATTCAACTTCACAGTCCAAAGTTACAACCAGGCTGTATTCTTTTTCAGTTGTTCACTTTTTGGTATTGATTTGACTGTTGGTGCATTGCTGCCAGCACTCTTATTAGCATTTTCAGTTAATGTTAAAAGTCAAGATAAGATATGGCTTGAATGTATCCTTTGTCAGTTTTGGATTGTTTTAATTAGTAATTAATCGATTAGTCGATTAATCGTTTCAATATTCAATGACTAGTCAATTGTCAAAATAGTCGTTAGTTGCAGCCCTATTTGACTTTGACTTTACATTTTCCTACTTTTTTGTCCTTTGCCAATCACATCCGGGGTTTTTACTGCTGCGCATATAAACATTAAAAACACATGAAAGATAATGTTGCTAATATTTTGCTAATATCTCTTTAGGCTCCCACAAGCTACAATACGCACCTGGGCCAGCCACACCCACCACCTCACTGGGATGTCATGCCGCTTGGTATACTTTCATACTCATGTAACCTAGCTGGCTGTTAGTTTGTTTTTAATCCGTGGTGTTTCTGCGTTGGTTCCAATCACTGTGGCATATTTTACACAACACCGGTATTTTCCATCCATCCATTTTCTATACCTTCAATCCGTCGATCGGGTAGCGGGTGGGCTGGAGCCTATCCCAGCAGTCATTGGGCGAAAGGCGGGGTACACCCTGGACAGGTCGCCAGTCCATCACAGGGCCACATAGAGACAAATGAGACAAACAACCATGCACGCTCACACTCCCTCCTACGGACAATTTAGAGTCACCAATTAACCTGACATGCATGTTTTTGGACGGAGGGAGGAAGCCGGAGTACCTGGAGAGAACCCACGCATACACGGGGACAACATGCAAACTCACACCGGTATTTTGATTTATTAAATTGCTTATTGACAAAAAAAGGTTGACGAACCACCTGGTATTAATATTCAATAACCCTAATCTGGTAATTAATTCTGGTCTCGATTGAATATTTAAAATATCTCTAAGTTGACAAATATTGTTGTAAATGTCTCAAAAATTCCCACCATTTTTTTAAACATGGTTTGAAGCTAAATGTGACAAAATGTTGCCGTTATTTTCAGCGTGGGCCGCTTTACAAACGGAACGGAAAGATATTTGCTCGCTCTCCGTTGACTCTGGTGCTAGCCTAGAGTGAGGAGACCCACCCAATATGGCGGCGATGCTGGATTACGTTCCAGCACGCCATGAGGTGTCTACGTATATTAGGTCTATAGTATAGACCGCATGTTGTTGATAAAGTGAAAACTGTCCCACTCTTGGACAACACTGTGACAGGATTGATCAACTGGCTGCAGATTGCCAAAACCAGCTGCACGAGAAGTCTGACCGTATCAGACGGGTCCGGGCTCATTCTCTCTTTGATGGGTGGTCGCTCTTTCTAGCTAAGGTCCTCTACCAGATGTCTGGGAGCTTGAGAGTTCTATGGAGTATCTTAGCTGTTCCTAGGACTGGACTGAGCTTCTCTGGACAGATTTTTTTTTTATTGCTCCTGAGATCTGAGACATTCTACCAGTTTAGGGGTCATGACCCCCCCCAAAAAAGCTAAAATTGGGGGAATATACCACTTCCCAAGCTGGTTCTGAACAGAGTCCCTCCTGCAGCATTTTGAATCAGCTGAAAGCTTTTCAGAGAATTTTGGGAAAGTCCAAGAATAAAGAATTACAGTAGTCCAATCTTGAAATGACAAATGCATGGAGCAGTTTTTCTGCATCACTCTGAACAGTGTTAACTTTCATAAACATTTTGATTCTAAAATCCTAGCTCTGGAAATAACATTGAGCTATTCGCAAGGGTCAGACGCTGAAGAGCAAAACATTTTATTACTAACACTGGAATAGTTCCATTTGTGTATTATTATACAGAAACTAACTGCTTTACAAAAACAAAATGATACAATATCACAGGTATGTACAGTGTAGTAAATATACCATCTCAAATTGTACACAAAGTATTTACAAATTGTCACACATACTGCATTAAAAACAGAACTCAGACTAATACTCTACAGACATTAGATTTTGCATAACATCAAATAAAACATGCCACATTTTGAGGTTTTCATTTTTACAAACCCAGGACTATTTTTAAATTAGTGCAAGTCAACCACTTGTTTCAGAGGTTCTGAATGCATCATCCTCTCTGCAGCTAACACTGCTCAAACTGAGCTTTCCTTCAGATGCTTCTGGGTAAAAGACGCACACGTTGGGTACGTTTCAGGAGAAAATCAGGGAGTGTAAATTTAACAGTGTGAAAAGTGATCAGCACTCACTTGGAAAATGATATTTTTTGGTGGAATCGCAAAACTTAATGAATAAACACGCATCTTTCAAGTGTACAGTGCACAGGAAGGGCCTGACTCAGCAGATGTTGACGTCTACAATGAAAAATGTGCATGAGACCAATTATGCTTCGTCTTTAAGGGCTCATGACAAACTAACAAAACCATCAGCATTTGGTTCCTTTCCTTCATATGATACTTTCTACAACACATCCTGCCCTCTTTACCTCAAGAACTTACTACAAAACTATCCAGTGTGTGGCACGCTGTTTCTTATAATCTGATGCCTGAAGATATCACATTGGTTGACTGGTCAGTAATCATTATGTAATTTGTCACGTCCTTTTGCCAAGTCATTGCAACTTGAAGCACCTGAATTAAAAGGTCTTCTTAGCGAGTGGAAATGCTGTGGAGCTTTGAGTGTGTGAGCAGTCAGCGGCACAGTTCAGACATCTTCAAATGTATTCATCTGGAGCCAGGAGAAACTTCTGAAGTGTGTGCAGATGGAAGCGTTGGAGACACACGTGCAGTCTGAGCACTCTGCAACGCTTTGGTGGTCACTATGAGCAACTCTATCAATGAAACTTATCTACTGAACTGGTCTTCTGCAGTTGAAATTGGATCAGGGAACACCTAATGTGACCAATTTATATCAAACTCATCACTCTGTCAGGTTCAATCTCAGAAAGCTTTTTTAAGGCTGCCCCTCTCCGTGGTATTCGTCTAATGATCACATGCTGATATAATGCAGTACACACTGTTGTTGGATCAGAACCAAACATGGACAAAATTCTGATCAACAAATACAGAAAACTTGATAAATATGTGACAAAGCTGCAGATTGGTGGAGATAATACAGTTGTACAAGAATACTCAACTCTTTTCATGCAGACATGTTATGGCAGGATTAAAGCATTTGGATAGATCAGTTTCATTACACATCCCACACAGTGCCATTCACTAAACATCAAGTGACCACTTTCAAAGCAAATCACTGGTTCACTTCCATCAATTCCAAATCAACCTCTGGCTACCACAAACTAACTTCCCACATTGACCATCATAACTCCTTGTACTGCTAAAAGGCCATTATTTGTTTCTAAGCTAAACAATACTAATAGCTATGTGTGAGCCATAAACTCCATTTTTACTGCAAATGCTTTTTAACATCTTTCAAAGAATTAAGACAATTTCAAAGAGAGATCCTGAAAAAATTCCAACTGACAGATCTGTGATTTCACTGTGCTGGGAATGCTTATGCATGTGTTGGAGTGCGAGTACACTGTATTACTAATGTTACAAAGAGCACATCCAGTGTGATGGCCCAGTTAACTGAAGTGAACTTAAAGATTAGAGCACAGAAGTAAATGGAGTTTCAAACACTCCAGCACACTGGAAAAAAAGAGAGCAGTGATATAATGCAGATGTGTGGGCAAAGAGCAGGACTGTGTCTTTTCATCATGCGTTCTGACAGTACAGAAAGCTGATGCTTACCTGCAAACAAGACTGTATGCAGGGCTGGGTGGGAGGGTAAAGACAACATGTAACACTAAGCAAAGAGCACAACCAGACTGTGGAAAAAGTAGATCCGTAGCAAACCAGCTACAAAGAAGGCTCAGCTGTAGATGCTAATCACAATACTTGTGCAAGATGGCAGGACACATTTGTGAGACCATTTTGGCTTCACTTTTCTGTAGTGAGATGTGTTATCCATCTTCGTCTACAAATAATGACAGACACTCAATAACAGGGATCCCTAGCAATAAGAGGCAGAGTTTTTTCCCTCTAAAGAGGCCACAGGTCAAACCTCTCTTGGATCTGAGTGCAGACCAGACTGCTAATGTGATGTTAATCAAAGTTAGTGAGATGACAGCCCTTTTCATACCACCTATTCAAAGTGGGACAGTTATGCTTTTGTTGTCCCTCATCGCTGTGTTTGTAAGGGATAGAGGTGGAATGAGTCATTAAAGCTGATGCTCCTCTGAGCCGGCAATGGAGGTAGTCACAGACCTAAATCTGTGCATCATGTGGAGCTGGCATGGTGTAACACACTGAGGTTTACATCAAAATCGTCTTTCAACACATCTTACATTTGCATTTTAGAAACGTTGATTAACTAAAAGAATTCTAAAAAGAACAAACTGTTCTTTTGAGGTGATCAAAAAACAGTCGCTGTTCGTAAGGGGAGAAGGAAATGCCGACAGTTCTCATCACATGATCGATCAGCTGATTCTGCTCCTAAAGAATAAACAAGGCCAATACCTGCTGACAGAAGAATAACCATTAAAGTTTTTAAAAATTGCTTTTCTCTCACAAAGATCATTGGTTTTGTGTTTTCTTCCTAAATCTTTTGTTTCCTCTCAGCGACCACTCCTCTCATTTATTACAACTACGTGGAACAGATAGTTTAATGCCACCGTCTAACCACACTGCACACACTAGTTCACCAGCAGATGGAAATTAACCCGATGAGCATTTCATATGATAAGATATTTCAAAAGTTTGCTTCAGATTGACTTTGGAATTGGATGGAAAAACAGCCACTGAGTTGTGCTCAGTCACCTCTGCTTTATCAGTGCGAGTGATTAACAAGAAGCGATGGCGGCATAATGAGCACGTGCTCTTTGCAGCGTTAGTGTGAAAGCTGAGTGAAAGGGGCTAATGTATGAGATGTGAACACACTGCAGTGAATCAGGAGTTGGCTTCTCCTGCAGTGAAATGACAGTGATGTGTTTTCGCTGATTGTTAACAAATAAAATGAGTGGTTCACAAAGGAGTTTAGGATTATTGCATATTACACAATTTTCCTTGACACTGTCAACCAATTAAAATGTTACGCTGCAGAAAATACAAGTCATCGTAAAAATAAGAGAGGAGCTAAATAAAAGGAACTTGCAGCTATTTACACAGTTGAGATTCCCCTAGTGTTTTGCAAATTTCATGGCTCAAGTGTTTGAGAAGATCATTTTTGGAAAGTGTTTGAATAAAGGAAGATTTATGTAGCACTATCTACTTGTACAGGATGGATATCTTCAGGCAATTGGACATATGGTCAACTATATATTTGACTATCACTGGAGGCAGGTCATGACCCAGTTTGGATGAGCTCATAGCGATATGGACAGCTTGCCTCCATAATTAGTACCTGTTCATTGTCCCCAGCAAGGTTTGACTTTTACTTTACAAATTGTACACATTGAAAAACCCTGACAAAGGCACACCATGGAGAAAACAGCAACATCTACATTAGCACAAAGGACTAGATATACATTTTCTGTCTTTGTCAAATATGTACAGAACTGGGAGAGGGGGGGCTGAGATGTCCAAGCAGGTCCAGAGTGTAGGTCCTGTCACACAGCGCTACCATAATGTGGTCCATCTCACTGACACAGCCCGAGGGACAGATCAAACTGTTCCCTATTCCCTGAGGCTGCAAATCAAACTTCAGCCTCAAGTCTGGATTTGTCCTGTGCCAAGTGTCTGGGACATGTTTCAGTCCACATCCTAACTCAATCTCACAGTTTTCCCATCGGCCTTTGTTGCAGTGAAGAAGAATCTTCACATCGAATCCGGAAGAGAGCAGAAACATTGACATCGAGGCTTCTCCAACACCTCGTTCAGTCTAAAATAATAGATTAATAAAAAGAAATCTCCAGCAGCAGAATTCAAGTTTGCCCTTGATTATATTCCTTGACGCAAATTCCAAGCTTACTTCCTTTGCCAAAGCAACATTTATGAAGAACAATGAGAAAATAATGAGGAATATGGAGTGCAGCATGTGGCCTGGCAGTCCTGGATGGAGGGGCAGTTGATCACACAATCTTCTTAATACTGGGTCTCTTGAAGCTGCCGGCACTGCGCTGCTTCTGGACCTGGCTTGCTGAGCCGTGGCGAGTGCGCCCTCCACTGGACAGAGCAGAACTAGGGGACAGCTGGACATTCTCTTTATCCCCACCTGGAAGACCACAGAGAGGATAGATAAGACATAAAATGCTGCATTTCCACATAAATATAGGACTGACAACTGTCCATTTTCTCACTGGAGCAGGAAAGACAAGAGATTAGGCATTCCCCCACTTTCTTTTGCAAACAAAAGGCACAGGCACACACAGTAGAAGTATAACAGTACTGTGGAAAAACTGATCTGATTTTTAAGCAGTCAATTACTCCAGATATCTGAACTGTGCTTCAGCAGAGAGTAGTGATGGAACATAATACACTTCTACCGATGGGGTTAGAGTCTGACTGCTGAATTGAAACCATCTTTACTATTGTTTAGTCAAGTCCATCTTTGAGATAGCAACTTGAAACAAAACCACACAGTAATAAAGACGAAACCATTGTCAGAAGTCAGGAAAAGGTTGTTCTATTGGAACTTGAATTAGCAAAACATTTTAATATCACACCAAATGGAGGACATATTTGTGTGTGTGTGTAAATGGTAAATGGACTTTATCAGGGTCTCTGCAGGTTTCAACAAGTCAAACTTAAGACTTTTTAAGACCATAAGGAATACGACTTAAGACCCATTTCACAACCATACTGGCAAAAAAGTACAAAAGGCATGAAGGAAACTCGGAGGCCCGGAATTACTTGCAAGGTATGGTCTTTTTTTTTCCCCACATTGGAATGCAAAATGCTTAACCTAACTAAAAACACCAGAAGCCTCTCTATTGTGAACTAATATTTGTTTTACTGTTGACTTTGGAGATGAGAGACACCTGCCTGGGTGTGAACACATGCCGGGTGCACCGTGCCGGGAAGCCCCCCGCTTTATCAGAACTTCACAACGGAGCAATAACAGAAAAATTATGTCGTGCGCCAACACACTAACTAGTTGATAAATTCTGACCGGGGTGCACAGGTACTTTAGTTCCATTTTGTTATGTTATGTTATAGCTTCCTCAAAAATTTTAATAATTAAAAGCAAGACTGAAGTTCATGCATTTGTTTTAAATAAAAGTAACGTTAATACATTTTTAAGACCTTTCAAAATTTTGTCTAATTCAGTATTGAAGACATTTTCTGAAATTTTAAGATAATTTTAGACATTTCAAGGCTTTAAATTCAAATGATTGGATTTTAGATGTTTTAAGACTTTTTAAATACCCCGCGGATACCCTGTTTATATAGCACTGTTCTAGTCTAGTTGACCACTCAAAGCGCTTTTACACAACAAGCCACATACACCCATACAGACACACACAGCTCTTCTTCTTATCATACACATAATATGTGTTCCTACTACCAACCTTCTTCCTGAGCTACAGCCGCCTGTGTGTGTGTGTGTGTGAAAAACAGAAACCTGGTGAATGCTGTGAGGTGGCCAGTGAGGTCATGGAGTTGGACAGGTTGAGGTTGGCAGTGATGCTCAGCTGGCTTTGGCTGGTGGGAGGGTAGGGGGAGGTGGGCGTCCTCAGCTGCTCCTCCCCTCGTTCCTCGTCAGCTGCTGGCAGGTAACTGTCAATCAATGCCTCCAGAAACTTGACAATGAGTTCAGCATAATCGGGTATCTGGGTTTGCTGCAGGGTTAGCGTATGTGGGGGAGAAGACAGAAAAAATTAGAAATTTTAGATGGTTAGTAACTCTACGAACAATGCTGATGAGATTTCGCTGTTAACACGCTGATCTGACATTTCAGCGAAGGCCATTGATTTATGAATGGCTTTTCGATCAACCACCATTACAATTAAGAAATGCACAATTTAATTGCTTCGCTGTTTTCCATTCAAACTATACATTTTTTATATATTTTTCTTAAAATAACAAAGTCCCACTGAGATAGATAATAGATACAAGACACTTGCCTGGGTCAAGTCTCCTTTGCATCTCTTTTACAAACTTTCATATTCATGTGGAAAACAGTACACACTCTTTCAATTCTTTTGAAAGAGGGTATTTCTGCCCCTCTATTGACAAACTAAGAGTTACAACTTGTGAAGAGGTAACTCTGGAGTCGAGATCCTTTATCTCTGTAACTGTTAAAGCCCTGGTTTAATGAGACACGGAATGCGATATCACTGAGATAGTCCCATAACCTTTAACCCTAACCAATAACCTGGTGGTCACAACTTAATCTAGCTGCTTCCTTTAGGTTTAAGTATGCCCGTTGGGATTTTGATGCGACACACACAACATGACATTGACCAGGACAGTAAATCTCTTCTTTCGGTTTTCCAACTGCTTTCCAAGCTGTAGATGACGCTCATGGGGATGGGCCAGTACATTTGTAGTGTTACTGCCTTTCGCAGCAACTTTTTTTCTTGCATGTTCTGCAGACAGGATAATTGTCCTCCACTAGTTGTCCGGTAACCGTTACATCCCTACCACAAACCATCTCCTCAAACCCCAGACTTCCCCACTCACAGGAATTACAGAAGAGCTCTGGAATAATTTCAAGGATTTAAAAAAAAAAAAAAAACACTTCTCAAAAAAACGTCTTTAACCATAAAGTCTCCAAACTTCAAGCCCATATCCAACCTTCCATTACTCTCCAAGGTCCTTGCTGCCCACCTTCAGGACCATCTCAAACACAACAGTCTGGTTGATAAATTTCTGTCTGGTTTCCGTCCAGCACAGAAACAGTCCTGATCACAGTCACCGATAACCTGCTAATGGCAGCTGATTCAGGTTCACCTTCCTTCCTCGTCCTCCTTGACCTGTCTGCAACATTTGACACCACATCCTTCTCAACAGGCTGCAACACAATGCTGGACTCAGTAATTCTGCCTGAACCTGGTTCAAATCCTACTCCTCTGATAGACCTGAATATGTCTGCATGGGTGGCTCAAGGTCCAGGACACACTGTCATCTGTAGGGTTCCTCAGGAATCCGTGCTTGGACCCATTCTGTTTACACTAAACCTGGACCAAGACCAAGTCATCAGCAGCTGTGGAATATCATTCCAGTGCTATGCTGATATCACACAACTCTACATGAAAACAGACGCACACCTTTCGGCATCATTGTCATCGTCATCTCTTAAAACTCACTGCCTGTCTGGAAGAGACACAGGTGTGAAAAAACATCATTCGCAAACATGTGTCATAACTAGAATCGCTTTCTCCGGCCAGGAGAATTCCCCTCTCATCAATAGTCACCAACCTGGGAGTTAGATTTGACTCTCATCCAATCTTTGAGGCTCACATCAAACCTCAGAAACATTTCCAAACTCTTACCCTCATCCACGCCTTTGTCTCCTCCAGACTGGACTATTGCATTGCACAACTAATCGAGATCCCCAGCAAAAGCATTCCAAAAGCTACATTTAAGAGATTTAACCTCTCCTTTCGTACTTTTTCAAGAGGTTAAGAGGTTTTCAAGGACTTTTGAGAAAACCCAAGATTCCAAGAGGCTGTTTTCAAACTCTGGTCAGAACGGAATGGTACATTTTAAATAAAAAAAAAAAATAAAATAAATAAATAAATAAATAAAAAGAAGATGCATCATGCAGCGAATGAGGACTCAGTTATGAAATAGAGACGTACATGAATCTAACTGATGGAGGGGGCAGGGAGGGGGCATTTTATGAATGCTACTTCAAGGGTGGTAGCAAATCAGACCTCATCATCTCTGATCCATTCCAAGCAGAGCAGATCATCAAGATTTGGAGCAGGTGAGCCCATACTGGCAGCAGAACAAAGTGTGGCTTAAATGGAAGTGACTAATTCTGGATTAAGACAACATTAAACTCTCACTGCAGCTGCTGTTACTCATCCCTGTTTAACAGCTTTAAGACCTGAACACAGCAGTTCCATTTTAAATCATATTGCACACATTCACAGTATTTGGCAATCAAGTTCAATGGCAAGTATGACTGAGCGCTTTAAAGAAAAAAAAAATCTACTAAACTGTGCTTTCTCTCTAAATACTAGTGCCGAAAAGTAGACAGCAAATGATCTGCAACCTCTATGCTAAAGTGCTAATTCTTTTGAGGGTGCATTGCTTCATATATCACTACCCCAACTGGCAGGCTGTGGTCAGTGTATAACTACTTTATGAGCTGAATTCCTGCAAGGGAGGATGTGATAGAATGAAAGGAGAAAACATCATTCATACCTTAGAAAAGGGTCCGGCAAACCTCCAAAGTCCATTAAAGCCAAAGCCTGTAAAATTAAAGGTAAGAAGCAGAATAAATAAGAAGTTGATGAGAGGTGACAGTTAAATGCCATCCATTTCAATTTACTGTTACAGCTTGAACAAATGTGCTATTTGGGTCTACAGGTCTAACTGTGTACACAGTTGAACATGTCTATCCTGTACAAGGGGAACATTTCCTCTTTACTTTGTAAATATGAGGGCTGGTATTGAGGGGGTGACTCCTCGTGGTACACCACACTCTGGACAATGCCGTGGACAGGATTCAGGAGGTTGGTGTCCTGGCACATGGACAATACAGAGTTGATCTTTGAGTCTAGCAGGTTGTAGCTGAGGAGGAGGCAGACATACAATCATTCAGTGTTAGAAACTTCTTTGTGTAGCTGAGCATGCCTGTGTTCAGCTTGTACTGTAGATTTGACCAAAGGACATCTCTAATAATTGAAACAGCAAAAATATGTTTAAACTGAGAGAGAGTATCCAGCAGTTAAGTGTAGGGCTCATTTCACATCTGTGAAATGAGGATACCACATAGAGCTACATTGGGTGGGGTTATACATGATTGCAACTTCACAGGAAGCCAGAGGGCCTCTCTGTGAAAAGGTTTAAAAGGTTGTAAATAGCAGTCCACAACAGTCCACTCAGGTATCCTCTTAGATTGAGCGCTTCTTTGAGCTAAGATCCCACTAGATATCCAGGTCACATATCACTTCCAGAGATATAAACCAGCTGTACCTACAACAACTTTAATATTATATACTTTACAAAGAAACTCGAAGAATCCAAATATTTCCCTTCAAAAAAGAACGTCACAAGAAAGATAGAAATTGTCAGTAAATAAGCTAATGAAGAGAAAGGGATCAAGTGCTCTACTTACACAACTGGAAAAACCTTTGGGAAGACAACGCTAGCTTCCGCCAAGTACTCATACAAAATCCGCTGGTCAAAGTCATCAGTGCTGTATTTGACCTGGGTAGCCTGGAGAACAGAACCACAGTCTGTTGAGTTGAATAACAACATGAGCAGTCCCATCATTTAAACTCTACAGAGTTGTGTGTGTCTTCACCAGAACAGTGAGTAGCAGAGCCTGGATCTTTGGGTCAGTCAGCACCTCCTCATCCAACAAAACATTAGACTCTGATACAGACACCTTGCGTAGGTGAGAGTTTCCAATTCGTTGCGTCTCTGTAGTCGTAACAATGAAAGATTCCATTACATATGTTCTCAATGAAACTTTTATATCACAAAAGACAAAAAAGGTTGTGCCAGCATTATCCCTCTGGTCCTGGCCTCTCACCTATCTCATAGTCATTTTCTGCTACACGCCTCATCTTGGGAGGGGTAGTCATACCAGACTCCATCTCTGGTCTCTTTGGTGCTTTAGAGTCTGATATGAGATGATCAAAGCTTTTCCTGGTGCCTGGCAAACACACACAGACAACACATATTTTAGCAGTCTGCAGATTTAACACTGACAACATGGATAGTTAGTAAAGCTTGACTGATATTGTGCACAATGAAGAGATTATCCATACCCAGAAGCTTTTTTGTATTGGCCTGCGAAGGCTGGCCCATGTCCAGGCTCATGGACTTGCGTGTTCGTGGGCTGATCTGGCCCATTATGGGGTAATGATGTGGTAACAGGAAGCGCTCCGAAACCTGAGGTGATGTCCACGGCTGAGGCTCGTGTAGAGTTCTGGAAAGAAGGTACATGGATAAAGGTTGTCAAGGGGGTTATGGAAATGGGAACAACTTAATTGTCAAGTTAACTGGCAGTTTGGTTTCATATTTCACAAGAGCAAAGACACTGCAGGCAGGTATCTGTTTTAACATAATGCCTACTTCAAACTATCCACATCAACTATAAGTAATCAAAAGTTTAACTTTTGTGCCAAATCTCTATTCTAAAGTGAGCATGAAAATGAAATGAGTATTTATCCCAAAGGGAAATCATATAATCATCACATAAGTCACAATTATTACATTTTCATAACTTATATTATATAGCATGTATGATATCATATAGCCTGACTATGTGTGCTGTGGATAGGTCAGAGAAAAAGATCCCATTCTTTCAGCCACCTGCAGGTGGGATCATTGATGTGAGCAGAGTAGGTGTCCATGGGCACTGGGTCCATGGAGAGGTCAGAGATGAGAAGCGACTTCCTGTGTTTGAGGCTGCAGCGACTTCTGACTTCTTCAGATACAGTAAGCAAAGCTACGCAAAAAAGAAGGAGTAAAAGAAAAAAGCAGCTTGTGATGATGGACATCATCGATAGTATGGCAGATGAAAACCTACAAAATGACTTCATCAAAGAAAGTCACAGTTTAAATATTTGTTCTGCATTTGTTAATCAGCGGCCCTTTACCGCCTTACATTCAGCCTCAGTTAACACTACCTCAGTCCCTCAACATTTGCAACATTTCTAATCATACCTGTATTCAACTGTATAATGTGTTTAAGACTTTACATGTAAACAGAATTTCAATAAAGTGTGATGAGAAAATATACAAATAAGGTCTTATTTAGTTTCATACCAGCCAAATAAGCCACACTCTGGGTGTTGACCTCAAACTTGTCACATTTCAGATGCTTGCTGATCAGAGCCAAAAGTGTGTGCAGGATTCGCACTGTCCTCGCCACTGTGGTGGGCGATGGGTGTCTGTAGCCTGTAGTGACACAAGTGTGAGAAATTGTAACAGTCAACTACTAAACACTGACCGAAAAAAGCATCACAATGCGACCTTAAACAAACTAACAAAAAGTCAAAGTGGCGCAGTAAAAAAAAAAGTGAACCAAAAGTTGGGAGCATTTTTATGTACCTTCATTAAAAATCAATACCAGGAAAACCATAGTAATAGCAGATTCGGCTGTGCTTTATGAGGGCGTTTTATTTAACCCCTTAACGTTTTTACGTCCTGCCAGCGGGATGTTGAATCTTTCAGGACAAATCTGGGGTTTTCCTCAGCCCCCCTTTATATGTACCCAAACATGTTGTCTACCGTTGGAAAGCTAAGGGTCTTGTGATTCGAATGATGTATGCCAATCCAGGATACAATCAGAGCTGTGGGCACAGTAAACATTTATGTCAAACCAGTCGCAAATACAAAAAAGAGACAAAGTCACTTATAAAGCCTCACAGCATTCTAAGAAAATATACAACTGTAACAAAAATGGTCCTGTTACGTTGGCAAGGGTCCAGTTAATGTACTCCAGTAAAATAGTTAGTCTACAACAAGTCTTACGCCCACAAAGACACAGTCTGCCGCAGCAAACTTTCAAAATTTCCATCAGATGCATATTTTTCTGCATATTCTTGATCATAACTTCAGTTAGCATGCATGTATTAGCCACACCATGATACCGAAACAGCTCTGGTCTTTAACCTTTTGAATGACATCTGACTTGTTCCAATAGATGACTGTTTACCCTGTCTGCTGGGGCACAATAGTCAATTACTCACTGATGCGTCAAAAGTATCTGTACCTATTCTTATGTGCGAGGCTCGAACCAGTTGCGGCGGATTTGACTTTGGAGTAGCGCATTGAATAGCTAATGAACTTCTGAAAACAACTGTATGCAGGTTGGTCTCTTCTTCCATATATGGCAAATGTAATGCGTAAAAAGGTCAGAGAAGTAGTCTTGCTTCTAGAGTTGCAAATTAAGCATCGTAGTGCATAGTCCGCAGTCCTATGCTAACGTCACTTTTAAGACATATTTGGGAAGAAAAATTAGGCAGACATAAAAATCCATCTCTTTCACTTGTCTCAAGCTCATATTACTCTGTGTCGGTAGCACTTACCAAGATTTTGACTGTTGTGGGTGAAAAGTGTTCTCTTTCAAAAGAAACCTCAACCAGACGTCTACTCCAAGTGGTTCAAGAACAGCTTTCAATTTACTTTGGGTATGCTTTTTTTTTCTTCAGGAGTTTCAGGCAAAAATTGCCCAACTGTTAAGGGGTTAAAGCATGAAAAAGACCACGCACTGCCTTACCTTTGAGTAGGTGGCCCACCAGTGCAAAGTTGAAGTTGGCACTAAAGTTGAGTCCCACAAAATGATCCATTTGCTTACAGTGCCATTCTAAAGGACGCCTGATTTCCATGAACACTTCCTCCGGACTCTGGAGGAGCAAACAATAGCAGATGGGTGAGAAAGCTTCATTCTGCTATGTCTTCTTTATAAAATATTTTCTGTTATTGGCCACACATGATGCACAGGGAGCATATACTTTGGTGTATTTGTGTGCTTAATTAAGTAATTGATAAGTTAAGTTAATCAAGAAATTGTAAAAGAAAAAAGAGAATAAATAACATAAATTGACCGTGTTCTGTATCCTTATGAGAAATACACATCTGCAGTCTTCATCCAGTTACAGAAGATGTCGGATTGCTGTCTGGCACCTCACAGCAAATCCACACTTCAAAAGCTGCCAGAGCTCATTGGTACATCTACTCATTTAAAAGTCCTCATTCAGCAGTCGTTAGACTTTCGATTTCAATTCATTAAGACATGTCACCTCTAGCCTGAAATAGTCTTCTGACAAAAAGGTTGTGGGTTGTGACGAGCACCTGACAACATATTACTCATTTCAGAGAACTGCTGTTATTTTCATGCATGCAAACTTTATCGCAAGTAAAATATAGATGCGTCAAGCCAACATGATGCTCTGCATTATGAAAAGAACAAGTGGCCTTTAATGAAAAAAATAAAACAAAAACTATCAACCCAGGACAGTTTGTGCCTTCAACAGTGTATTGCGTGCGCTCTACCTTGTCATTGAATACACGCATTGTGTCAAGAGTATGGAGGTTCTGCTCCAGAAGGGCAGTTCCAGCAGAGTACAGGTTAACTTCATCTAGCTGTAGCACTGCCACTGCCACCCAGAACAGAGCCTTGTGCATTGGAGAGTCCTGCAAAAAAATAAAAAAAAACACACACAGGAGAGTTCAACTTGGAGCCAACTCAGCTAAAACATACAAGATGGTTGTGACAAAGTGCAAAGATAAAAGAATAAGCAGTCATGGCTTAACTAATCGTGCAGTGGGTCATTAATTCTGATTAAAACTCATCAAGCATAGTGTAAAAGCTGCAAAAGACAGAAGAGTGAGACTTGTCAGAAGCCGGAGTAGCCTGGATATTAGATGCAGCTCAAGAGTGTTCTTTGCAAGTCACTTCTACATCAGTCACTCTGAGTGTGATCTTTGTTCTTCACGACAAGCATTTATCGAAACTACTTCATAGTTGGTAAATATAGCTGCAGACCTAAGCAAGTGCAACAAAAAGTTTCAACTTGTGGCGATAAGAGGAAATCTGTGTTTACAATGCCATAATGACTGTCTGGAATAAACACGTCCTAAGTTTGATGGCACTCAGAAAAAGGCTAAGCTGTACAGGAAATACAGTGCAGTGACTGGGTTTGGCAATTATGACGATGATCTTGTACCTTGCTGAGTAAAGGCTGCAGCTTGGTCAGAGCAATGACTGTGGCCTCTATCAACACTTGGCTGTTGTAATTGTCTGGCCCCTTTAAACAGCTCTCCAAACCCTGTGATGAAAAAGAGATTAAAAACCAAACAAGATTGTAACAGCCTTCATAAACATGCTTTATAATGTGATAACCTTTCTTTCAAAACAAAATAAAACCAGCAGAATTAATGCCAACCGCATACCATATTCACATGGTTTTAAAACAAAGTTGGTAAGTTATCCACATTTCTAAATTTCAGATTACTTCAGGAAAAATCTGCTTGAGCCGCCTATAATAAAAAAAAGTCAAGCGGTTTATCTCTCGACTGCAACTACAGATTAAAAGATAGTGAGAAAAAGTCACGTCAACAAAGGACAGATAGGTGGCATCATGTTTGTGCTGCCCTACACAAACAATGGCAACCGAAGAAACTGGGTATACAAGGAGTCTATTGGTGACGTATTAAAATTTTACCTGATAAAGAGACCCTCTTTATCATATTATCGTTATTTTTTAATAACAACTAATACTCTATTAATTCCTAAAGGGAAATCATATTGCTAAAGTATTATTCAATTTAATTGAATAACTAAGTAATTTCTTTTTTTCTAACCATCAACCTTTGGAAGATTTAAACCCAGAAAAAAAAGACAAAATATCATGGCATTTAAGTTAGACCTATACATACACTATGTTGGCAAAAGTATTCGCTCATCTGCCTTTCCACGCATATGAACTTAAGTGACCATTCTTAAGCCATAGGGTTTGCAGCTATAACAGCTTCAACTCTTCTGAGCAAGCTTTCCACAAGAGTGTTTATGGGAATGTTGGAGGTCTGTAGCGACTGACTCTGCTCACTATGCGCCTCAGCATCCGCTGAACCCGCTCTGTCATTTTATGCGTCCTACCACTTCGTGTCCGAGTTGCTGTCGTTCCCAATCGCTTCCACTTTGTTATAATACAACTGACGGGTGACAGTGGAATATTTAGTAGCGAGGAAATTTCACGACTGGACTTGTTGCACAGGTGGCATCCTATCACGGTACCATGCTGGAATTCACTGAGCTCCTGAGAGCGACCCATTCTTTCACAGAGGTTTGTAGAAGCAGTCCGGGTGCTTGGATTTACACACCTGTGGCCATAGAAGTGATTGGAACACCTGAATTTAATTATTTGGATGGGTGAGTGAATACTTTTGGCAATATAGAGTATATATAAAAAAAAACACTGTTAAAACATCCAGTCAAGTTAAACAAACTCTCCATCAATTGACATAATTTGTTTTCAGTTTTCCGTTCTAGATAGCAACACATGACAAATACTTTTCAGTGCTACCTCAGCTAAGATTCCAAACAAGCTGGGACAGTACATAGATACATGTGATACACTGTAGGCCACTGACTGGTCAGAGAGAAATCTCATCTGTAGATACAACCACAATGTCTTTGCAAGAGCACTGAAGTACTGCATGCACAGGGACACTACTTTAAAATGCATGTGCACAATTTACAGTTCTGTGGGAGTGGATATCCTACCATGAATTGTAAATCCACAAGCATCTTAATTAACCAAAAGTAGAATTTATTCATCAGTGTATTTTACTTCACCAACTCGAGTTGACTTGTATGTGTCACAACATTTGCTTTTCTTTTTTTTTTTTTAATTCAAACTCTCTAAAATCAAAGTCCTATCACAAAGGTATTTAGTAATCGCTCTATACCCCCACAGGGAAGTTGTGTGCTCCGAACAAATCCAGCCCACACTGAATGGACCCTGACCAGTGGAAAGCAGGAAAGAGCCAATTCAAGCAGAGTTGAGTTGAACCCTGCCATACAATGGCAAAAAACAAAGATCAACAAGTACCAAATTGAGGGGAAGAAAGAGTGTTGGAGGCCTGATCAGGCTCCTGAGAGATATCACCTAAAGAATATGTGGAGGTAGTTTGACAATATGGGCATGCATTGCTTCAAATGGCACTCGGTCACTGGTGTTTATTAATGATGTGACTAAAGACATAGATACTAGATAAATACAGAGCCTTCAGCTATCAGACTCAACTATTGTAGATTCAGCTCATACTTTTGTTCAGGACAAAAACACCCTCTGTAATTTCACAACTAGGCCTTTTATATTTCCTGACTCCATGACTTAATTGGCTGAGGCAGATAGCTATCCTCCCCGAGTATGTTTCTGTTGGACATTTGTTTGATCCAACTGTCACCATTTGCTGCTCAGATGGAATTATTGGATTTCTTCATGTGAAGTGAGAAAAGGAATACAACTTCTTCTCAAATTCATCAAAATGCAGCAAAGCTTCTTCACAGTACAGATGGACAATGACCATTTCATAGAAATTCACTTGCTGAAGATTAAACCAAAGGCAGAAAGACTCAAACAGACACACAACTAACAAGGGTTAACAAAGCATCACATAGAACGAAACACATTCTTTGATGAAGTTCATTGGTTCAAGACTTCAAGCAGTCCCTTCATTGTGGTGGTATAAGAGTCATGTTGATGCCACAGAGCACAGGCATAACGGAGAGGATCTTGTAAGTTAATGAGTGCACTCACCCGGTCTATGCTGAGCAGAGGGCTAGCCTTGCTGAGGATTCGTATGATCTGCTTGATCTGGCCATGGCTCACTCTTTTGCTGATGCAGCCAAATACAACCAATGCTCTGGGCTGGAGAGATGGGTTGTACTGGAATGCAAACCTGCAATCCAAACACATACACATATGTTCCACATACTTCACATTCACTGTATTAGCCCAAATTTGTTTAAATGATGGAGGTACATACTTCTGTGCAAGCTCTGTCCACTGGTCTAACCACTTGCAAGTTGGGATGTCTCTCATACAAGCCTGGAGAAAAAAACAAAGAAACTCTCATATAGCCAGAGGTACTTTGATGCAAGTTGTACAATACACGTTCATTTTGATAGATTTGGCACATCTAGCACAAATAAGCTGTTAAAGTGCCATGCAAAGAAAACCTGGTGACCATCTTTAAATTGCACCCAACAGTTTTACAGTGAGTAGCATGATGAAGAGTTAGCTCAGTTTTGTCAGTCTTGTTGTGTTTCTTTCATGACATAAACTTAACATTCTATTATAATATATCACCTTTATCTTATACTGACATCATACTCGTATTGTTTGACACATTTCCAAACAATGCAGTGATCGATGGGTGTTTCTTTATGCTAGGCACACACTTATTTTGCTGACCTCCATAATTTCCAGTAAAGCCTCAGTGACAGTCTCCAGAGAGGATAGGGCGAATGTCTCCCTCTCATAAGAGCCTGGTGAGAAGGAGCGGTCTCTGTAGCTGGAACGGAAGGCGATGACGGCAGCTGACTTGACTTTGCTGATGCCAAACAGCAGATAAAACTTGGGCAGTGAAAACTCAGTCAGGCTCAGCCTCAGAACTTGCTTTGTCTCCTCTGGAATCATTGAAAACATTTTTTTTTCCATGAGAAGAGAGTTGCTGTTGCTTGAGGATTGCATTGTATAGACTGTGAGATTAATGTGTCAGAAAAGCTTTCAAATACAGACAAACCAGCAGAATAAAAAAAAAACATCTGAAGTGTTTCCTTACCACTGAAGTTGAGCTGTGAGCAGGTGCAGAGGGAATGGATGATGTTGATAACCAAACCATGGGTGGAGGCCCTAAGGGACAATGGGCCCGTGGCTACTAGTAGGGTCACTACATGAAACAAGTATGGCAGGTGGGCTGCAACATCAAGAGAGTTGTTGAAGGACAGCATGAGCATGTAGCGTGCCAGGATTGCAATGTCATCCCACATAAGGTGTTGCTCCAGTGTGGGTGTCGGTGAAAGACACGTCTTGTCAATGATCTTACACATCCGACCGATAACCTGCCACAAAGAAGAGCACAGGACCAACATTTAAATAACAACAAGAGCAGGTCTCATGCTGTACATTTTTGTTTGCTGTTAAGCTGAAAATAAAGGGCAGAATCTGCACTGTAAGACATGTGAGACAAGCGGACAGTTCTGCAGACTACACAGGATGGAAGTGCCAAAACTGAGCTGATGACAATCAAGGTCACTACAGCACATGTCAACTGAAAATGTGCATGTAACTTTTGCATATGACATGACTATCAAGTTCATACATTCTCATGTGATATGACCATTCAAAACCCATTTGATTTAAACCATTTTGGTAAGAATAAACCACAGTTAAGCTAACAAATGGAAGCATATACAAGTCTATTTAAATATGAAGCTGATGCACATGACAAAACAGCTCTAGTTCTAACCAGTTAGAAAACAGTATTTATTCAAATCTTGGGTGACAAAGAGTTCAAGAGAAGCAGACAAGGCTCCATTGTGCTCAGTAAGTTGTCCCTGACATGACAACAAGTAGTAATGCAAAGCAGATAACACGAGTATAAAGACCCACATATAGTTCAACAGCTGTGTACAGTTGTCAGTTTGTTACCTTTAATTCAGTGCAGCACTTTGGGAAAACGACCCTAAATCACTGAGGGGAGCAGTACTACAGCTTAAACACTGCCAGCCATTTCTTAGTCAACAGTCCCCACAATGGCTACTATTCAGCACAGCACTGATGTCTGCCATAATAGGAGCCAGGCCCTGGCTTTTCTATTGTATCTGTCTGTCTATGTTGTGTTTGTTTATCTGAGTAGAATGCAGAATTTGGAGCCAGAGCCCACAGATGATGGATAGTGAGTGGATGAGGTTGTCTCTTTTGTTTCTCTAAGTCAGGCAAGATTCACAGCTTTGGAATTTTTCCCTCTACAACCATGTAAGTAATTATCAAATTAAATCTGATTCCAATATCAAAATTAAATAATTGGTACAGAAACTAAAACTAGGTTATATTTAGTTCTTCTTGAAAATTAATCCAGCAATTCTGTAAAAAATCTGGTCTATCTTAATGTTTTAAAGTAATTTTAGTTAACTTATTTTGGAATTACATGTGCATGTTGTACATGTTTCACAGAAAAAAAATCCTCAAAAAAAGGTGTAATTTTTCTTTTCAATGAAAATGTCCCACTGAAATCTCCACATTGAAGATTAAAGTGTGTATTTGAATGAAATGTTAAACTTATGCTACCCCATATATAGTAAGTATTTGTTTCAATGAACACTTGACCTGAAGGCCAAATGGTTTTGTTTGGTTGAGGAAGCTTCGAGCTGCATGCCCAGGTATGTTGGACTTGTGGAGAAAGAAGGGTTAATGCAATGTTCTGGGAAATCTGTGACAAAGCACACACCTAATTTCTCTCTTAATGTTTGATTCAGTCTTCTATCCTTCCTTACTGTGTGCAATCATTGGTCTTACTCACTAGTAGTGAGCAGACTAATGATATGGTGGCAATAAAAGCATGAGTTCTGGCCAATCAAAATTTGAAAGATTTTCTAAAGTGTATACATTCTAATGACAAAAAAAGGCCTCTTATTCATTGAACCTTTTAAACATAAAATAACTATCCTGTAAGTATGTTAGTTAAAATATACTATCAAATTGTGGTGTCATAGTTAGTCACAATAGAGTCACAATAG
The DNA here is from genome assembly GCF_036924035.1 of Leuresthes tenuis. NCBI lineage: Eukaryota > Metazoa > Chordata > Actinopteri > Atheriniformes > Atherinopsidae > Leuresthes > Leuresthes tenuis. The sequence goes on along the minus strand of NW_027325363.1, from coordinate 33,356,777 downwards.
AGACAAAATTAGCTGCTGAAGCAAAAGATCAAAATTACCTTGATGGGTAAGCTATATTTTCTAAATCTGTGAGATTTTGCCCACACGCTGAAACTATAAAGAAAGGTGAAACGATGTAAATATGATGGCCAACGATTTTTTGAGCCAAATATACTGCAGAAAACTGCTTAAAAATGAGCAACAAATTAAAAATCTAGATGGAACATGGTTGTAGTGTGACTCAAGCTGCAGCTGATACTCATGTCACACAGCCGGCTTGTGCATGGTCTAATCTGATAACGTGAGCTTTAATGAAAATGTTTATGTTTCACACAAGCAATGCACACCACACGAAGGAGGTGTTAAACTAGCCCAATACCGTGAAACACTCCAGAGACATTGAAACTAAAAAAAAAACTTTTCAGGTTTCAATAAACAAACTGTCTATCATAAAATGTACGTGACAAGCAATCATCCCTGGTGTAATAGCCCACACTATGAGAAGTCTTACCTTGTTGGAGACCAGTTTGACATTCCCTGAAGCCAGAGCCACTGCAGTATCAGCCATGACTTCTGCTTTGATAGAGCCCAGGCCTCCTGTGGCACTGGTCTTAATAAAGCTATCTAACACAACATCCAGCAGGTCTGTGATCTGAAGACAAGGGGAAACGGTTACAGGTCAAAAACTCCAATACAAGACATTTTTCTCTATAAAGGGCCTTATGGTCTATCATCTATAGACTCACCTGGCCCAGGCTGCCCCAGATCTTGGCCTGGATGGAAGGATACATCTGTTTCTCATTGATTGTCATGGTGATGAGTTTGTCCAGGATGGCAGTGACACGCTGGCGTTTAGCATCATCATTATGCTTACAGAAGCGAACCAGGTTTAGAAGCCACGGTGTCATGTACTCAAGGCAGAGGTGCTTAAGCTCAATACCTGTAACAGAGCAGTTTTGCTTTAAAATATCATATGATATACATTTGTTCAAAGGGTGCTACAACGAAGTGGCCACCTATCATTACTGGCCCATGTTTGGTCTCAATAATTTGATTGGATGTCACAAAAATGGCTAATCGGAGAGAAGAGCTGTAATATCTAATCTCTTTGTGTTTATCTGGTTAATATCCAGGGCCAGATGAGTGTAGCATAGGAACTTTTCACTCACCTGATAATGTCAGTACAACAAGCCGTGGGAATATGTTAACAGTAAAGTCACATCAATCAGGGATTAAGGAATATTACCTTGTGTCATTTTCTGTGCATGTGTGCAGACTTACTGGACTTGCTGAAACCTGAGATGCACTCCTCCAAAAACTCGAGCGTCAGATGTGGCTCATTGGCAGCCAAAGTCTTGCTGATGGAAACTATAAATAGCGTGTTGTTGGCTGGGATGCACAGGCCTGATGTCTCCAGGAGCTGGCCTTCTATCTTTAGGTTAAAGGTGCATGTCAAAGCGCAAAGCAGATTGTAAGCTGCAGACCTGGATGTGAGATGGACAACAAGTTAAAGGTGTCAGACCTCACCAAAAAGCTTTAAAGTGTCCTAATGCTTTTATTGAGATTTAATTGAACCCCTTGTATTTAGATTATTTTGTCCAAATACAAGTGGTTAAAGATGTAAATAAATTTCCATTTAACCTTCACATAGGTCAATATATTCTTGTGCAGGTCTGCTTCACCTGGTTTTTGACTTTTGGCTCTAGTGAAGGAAATCTTAATACAATCATATTTCACATAGATGACATAAATCAGACCCCCTTTTCTTTGAACTAAAGCTAGGAAGGTAATGCATTTTTTGGGGGTAAAACTATTTTTCCAAGCATGACCAGCTTTACTGCCCTGCAGGACTGACCTGAGGCTGGGGTCAGAACTGCCCAGGTTTAGTAGAGCAATGTTGAGCAGAGTCCCTGGAACATCTTTTGGTCGAATCTTTGTATGCTGTGGAATAGAGTCCGGCTGAGACAATTCCCAGCGTGTCCTGATATGGATTATGGACTGGACAATGGCATCACACTCTTGGTGCATGAAAGTGAGTGGAGTGCCCTGGTTGGCCATGGTAAGGGTAAACTGACTCTCATCCACCAGACAAATCTCCTCTATCTCTGAGGCATAGTAAACATCATTGAGGAAGACTGGTTGACCAAGAACACGGGTCCGCTCAGCTGAGGTCACCTGAACTGCTGTCGAGCCCACCTGATCAACAAGAAAGAAATATGTAATTTTTGGAAACCAACATTTTTCTTCAAATCTCTGATCATACTAACCTTTGTTTATCATAGAATTAAGTTTTAAGCCAGGTGCAATCTCACCTTTATTGAGACTTTGGTGTCTTTATGGGCCAGCTTAAGGGCATTGTGGAACACTTTCAGGTCTTCTTCCAATGTCAAAGTGGCTGCAGGCAGTTTCTGTTGTTCAGGTTCAATGTGCTCAGCTAGCTTAGCTGGAGAGTCAATAAACTGGAGTCGCTTGCTGCCCTTCAGGCCAGTCAATAGCCGCTCGTGATACTTGGTGTACTCCCTCACCCAAGTGTTACAGTTGTAGACATAAACTGCTGCTACATTCTCATAAGCAAAGCCAGGAAAGACCACAAACCACTTGGACAGGAAGTCCGTCTTGAAGCGATTGCTCGGTCCAACATGAGTTAGGTCCACTACTATCTCGTAGGGCTTAGCGTAGTAGGGCTTAAGGGTGAGGAGGACATGGTAGATGAGCAGGTCTCCATTAATCTGCCCGGTTTTAAACCTAAAGAAAGAAGAAAAATAAGTTATTCATGTCCTCTGTGCTAACTGATTTGAATGCATTTGAGGTGCGCTTTGTACAAATGAGCCAGGAATATAAAAAAAAAAAAAGATCATAGCTATATATGTGACTTAGCTGTTACAGTTTTGGAACCTTTTGACTCAGACAAATAACGCAATTTTTTTTTGTCTCTGTTTATATATAAGATTTTTGACCTTTGTGGTGTCAAACCACAGACCCTGAAATAACCAGAGCAGAAAAAGACCCCGAGAGGGGCTCAGGAAGTGAGTTCATAACATCTCTTGAGTCTGTTCGCAGCAAGTGCTTCTCTTTGTCCCACCACGAACCCCAGAAGACTTCTACAGGTAAGTATTCAATAAAAAAATGAACAAAAACTTCTCCAGTTTCTTCCTGGCTCACTCGCCTTAATTACAGGCTGTACATTATTCAGAAAGTCACAATTTTAGGATGAATGTGATTTCTCTAAAGTGTTTTCTTAATTTCAGAACACGATGGAAACCCCCAGAACACTCTGTCTGTTTCTACTGCTCAACCAGCTGCTGCTAGGTCCTATTGATGCAGACCAAGACCTTTCAACAATACAGACATATTCATCCAGACCAGGAGACCAAGGCAGCAGCCCAACCTCCGCAATGCAGGCTAACTTCACGACCACTGACCAACAGGACTTTTCTAATGGCAGCATTGCCACTCGTGGTGATTGCTTGATTGACACTGAGATGGGTCTAATTGCTATCAGTTCAGCAGGAGGGTTGATTATCTGCTTGCTGGTTGCCACCATAGTACTTGCATGTCAGGTCTGCCTCCTTCAGCGCCGGGTATATGCCCCCCGAACCTCAAGGTCCAACATGGACTTGGTAAGTGGTACTGGCTACTGGGACACAGACCAAACAGAAATTGGGGGATTTGTTGGCCCGTGTGACACCAGCGTCATCCTTGAGGAGGTGAGGGCAGACAGCAGTATGGAAGAAGAGAGGCAGACTGAAATACAAGAGGCAATGGAGGAGGCTGAGATAGGACTTGAGGAAGTAACTACTGAAATGTCTTTTGACCCTAAAGAGAAGGCCAGTCAGATGCAGAGCTCCGGTTCCCGGGACTCCTGCTTGGAGATTCCCAGGGATGTAGAGAACATGCCCCTTGTTGTGTGAAGAGGTAACCCCACCTCGGTCGATCAAGGCACAAACATAACCAGTTTTGTTGCTCAGTCGTACTTTGACTTAAGTTTCATTTTTATTGTTGTATGTTTATTGCACACCAGAACTTAAGTCGCAGTAAATTGTGGGTCTGCTTGGGCCCTGCAGGAAATTTTGAATGCTAATGCTTACAGAATGTGTGTGCTTTGGTAGTTAATACAAGTGTTTTCAACTTATTTTACTCAAAAGCAAATAAATAAAGTCTTAAATATCTACAGAATTGTACAGCTGGTGTTATATAGTTCAAATCTATCAAAATTCTGATCAAAGAATAATTTTGTTTGATACAAAAAAAAAAAGCTGTGTGTGTCATTACTTTCAGTAAGACGTTAGAAGATAAATTTCTTAAAGATAACTAGACCATTTAGAAAAAAGTAAACAAAACCACAATATATTTCTGGTAGAAAAAATGTTCTGCTGACTTCAAGGTTAAAGCATCAATAAAAAGAAATGTATTTTTGCCAATTTAGAAACCAAAAGTAAACTTTCTTTTTTTGATTAAAGATATCAGGAACAATGCTTCAGTAAAAACATGCCTCATATTGTTAGACAGTTGTTTGTTCTGGCAGAAACTTTTTTCCAACATTGAACATCAATTGAACCAACACAACAATTCAAGAAATAGACAAAAGGCAGACCAACAGAAAGAAGATCCACAGCTACTTTATCAAAGACATTCCAAGATCAAATTCAAGCTTTAAGCAATGCTGAAATGTTAGTTAGAAAGCTGGTGACAAATATACAGCTTAAATATGTAGCTGCCTAAATAATATTGCTCCTTTATAACTTGTATCAATAAAAACTCCTGTTACAGTCAGAATTTAAATAAATTGATTTTTGCAAGGTATTTCTGTCTCGTGTTTCAAATTAATACTAATGATTTAGGTCACAGTCTCTAGACTATTATTGGTTTTAGTTGTATAGTATATGATAGCATAATTGTAAGAGATGATTAGGCAGATAAACTAAAACTGTATACACCTAACGAGTGTCGGTGAAGAAAAACAAAGAAAAAATTTACACATTTATTTCAGTGTTGCCATTATTATTTTTGTTTAGATAAATATATCATTTGCATTGCAACCAGCCCTTTTCAGACATGCACTACTTTGTATTCTGTGGTCTAGCCCTGACAGATATGTTGTACTAACGGTATCGGTGAGTGGTTAAAGTTGAATTATAATGTCACAGGAGTATTTTCTCTCTCTCTCGGTTATGTCGGGGCAGTTAATGCTTATGAGACAATAACTTACAAAAGAAAATCAGACCTGAATAATGTACATCATTGACCTTTGACCTTCTCCACAGCCGGGGACATGAAGCTCTTTTTAAGCCTGGAGAAGTCAGAGTTTAAAAAACTAATGTGAGCATTTCACCCATACGAGGGATTTGAACTCAGGTGATTCCGTATTCATGACTGAGTCTTGTGGATCTTTCGTCTTCTTTTTACACGTGGTTGCTTAGCAACTGTCCAAATCTGTCCACACTTAATTTGCCAAACTAAAGTATGAAAAGTGAATTAAAGTTAAAGATAGCATTACATTTAACATTTTCTCCTGATAACATGATAATAGAGGTGTGATGATACACACCAGACTTTAAGAAAAGTACCATGACAAAATATGACTGGACCAACAGACTTTTATTTAACCGCATGTTTTATTATAACTCTTTACATGCGTGATATAAGCATGAACTATTAATCAACTTCTTCTTCCACAAATTGAAACTAAAACTAAAATTTATAAAAGTTAAAATAAAATAAAATATTTCTTTCTCCCCTGCGACCTGACCGACGGATTAAGCGGGTATAGAAAATGAGATGGAAGTTTCTTTCTTTTTTTTCAAGTGCAAACAATATTATGTGCAAAACCAAATCGAAGTTCTACTCTGTCAATACAAAATGTGAGAGTGGGGCGACGGGTGTGACGCCGAGAGAGGCGACATTGTTATTGTTGTCAGAGTTGCGGTTGTGAGATGGAAAATAAACGGAGTGTGTTGCTCAGCTCCAAAGAGTATTATGTTGGTGAGTTTTTGTCAGCAGAAAAGAGTGACTTTAGAAGCCCCATACACTTAGAGAACGCTACACAAAGTGCAAATACTGTAGTGCAAACAGAGCCTGACCAAGTATGTCACTGACAACTTATCAGTCACTCTACTGCCATTTATCATTTCCACCGGGTACCCAAAATGCTGCCAAACAAACTATTTGAAATTGGTGGGGGAATCTTCAATGGTAATACTAGTATTTTCCGACGTCATTCTGGCTGCTTGCTGCCTCCCCTCCTCGTCCTTCTTCAGGTTCTGGCAGGCTAGACGTAGCAAAGGCGCATTACTGCCCCCACAGGTCACAAATAGAAGTTCAGATGGCTCACAAATCTTGTGGCACCCCAACACAATAATATTCCCATTATGAATTTCTTTTTTCCAGGATAATTGAGCATAAAAATATTACATCAGTACAGCCCTAATGTATTTGCTTTCATTTTAAGAGGTAGCACCTTTTTAATTTATTTATTTACAAACATCAAGTGGTGGACAATAGGCTAGTGATAGCTGGCTTGTACTTGTAGCTGAAAATGTTGTTGAATGCGATTTATCTAAATATCTTCTCAGTGAGTAGATAAACGTATTTCTTGCCAGAAATAAGGTCTAGGTTTAAAAATACAGGAGTTCCCCTTTAAAAACATTTTTCGACTCCTCACCATGGAAATAAATTGAACAAACATTACATACGTACTCAAAACGGTAATTTTACCTGCTCTTTTACATTAAATCAAAGTTATTGCATTAGAGAGAGACAACATTTTGTTTACCTATAGCATTCTACAGGTTGAACAATGACATGACTGTAGTGTCACCTCCTATATGATACAATATACTGGGTATTGTACATAACCTGTCTCATCTGTATGAACGACAAATAAATATTTTTCAACTAATTCTCTTTTGAAAAATTATAAAAACATTCATTATTGAGGAGGGCAACCCAATATGGAAGACTGAAACTTCCATAATTCAAAGTACAGTGCATTCAGGAATTCACATCACTCCACTTTTTCCATAATATCCTATGTTACAGCCTTATTCCCAAATAGATTAAATCCATCTTTTACCTCAAAATTCTACAGACAAAATCCACAAACAAACAAAAAAAAATACTTAAAAAAAACTTTTGCAAATTTATTACAAATAAAAAACAAAAATAAAACATATACATCAGTACTCAGAATGTTTGCCATGACCCTCAAAGGTCAGCTCAGGTGCACCCACTGGTCATCCTTCAGAAGTTTTGAATTTTTTGAAAATTCAGTTGATTGGTCATGATTTGGAAAATCACACTTTTCTATAAAAAGGTCCCATAGTTGATAGTGCATATCAGAGCACAAACCAGTTGTCTGTAGACCTCCGAGACAGGATTGTATTGAGACTTCGGGTACGTTCACACTGCAGGTCTTCATGCACAATTCCGATTCACTGCTAAAATCCGATTTTTTGTTTGGTTGTCTTTAAATGTGGCCCGTCTACGGATTGCTGTGTGAACACTCCTGAAGTGACCTGCATGCGCAGTTGATCATTGATGACATCACGCCCATAGACCATGCCCCAATGGTGTTTACGGAAGCGACCATGGCAACGGCAACTGGTACTGCAGGACTGTATGACTTAATGCTAAAAATATGTGGCGACAGCCGGCAAATCTATGATCGGGTGACATCACAAAGGAGGAAGAGGAGGAAGAAAATTCAGATGTTAATGATGGCTCTATGCAGAGCAATAACCGCAACATCCGTATTTGCATGCGGCGTCGGAGCCAGGAGTGGTGGGATCAGGATGTGGCTGGTTACACGGAGCAGGAATTCTTCCAGAACTTTAGAATGTCGAGGAATACCTTTAATCACATTTGTCAGTGTCTCTCCCCGAGACTTTAAGAGGAGACATGTTGTTCAGGAGATCCATCTCCCTGAGACAGCGAGTAGGAGTGGGGTTATATTGGGTAGCAACGGGGGTGGGTAACCGCACCTTGGCCCACCTGTTTGGCATCGCTAAGTCCTCCGTTTGCGCCATTGTGCATGACTTCGAAAACAGATCGGTTACGAAAAGACCCTTCAAGTCTAGCTTGCACCGAAGTGTCACCCCAAATACTAATGAGGTCAAAAACTTCCCTATCCCTCTGCTAGCCGACTGCTTCACTGCAGTCATCCATGTTTGTTTTGATTGTGTTCCTGGCTCCCGCCTGTCCCTGCCTGTGGCACGCTTTATTTTCTTTTTTCAATGAACTTTGTCATTCATTTACAAAACAGTGCAGCGTGGGTCACTATGGTGTCAAAGTCGCATTAAATGCGACCTGGCTGTTCAGATTGCAGTCACATTAAAAAAAAAAAATAATAAAAAAAAAAATAAAAATCAGATACGTATACCATTCAGTACCACATTTAAAACACATTTTGGCCTGATAAAATATCAGATTCAACACGACTTGCGCTGTTCACACAAATTTGCTCACAAGCAAATCAGATATGCGTCACATATCTGAAAAAAAAAGTGGAAAAAAAAAAAAAAAAATCGGATTCAGGTCATTTGCAACTGCAGTGTGAATGTAGCCTAAGATATGGGGACGGCTACAGAAAAATTGCTGCAGCATTGAAGATCCCAATGAGCACAGTGGCCTCCATCATCCATAAATGAAAGAAGTTTGCAACCACCAGGACTCTTCCTAGAGCTGGCCACCCATGCACTCTGACCGATTGCTGAAAATCCCATCCCAGTGTGCAGAACATACTGTTTAACTTTAAAACAAACATCTTATTTTAACATATAACCCTCCCCAAAGTTTGTGCTGACACAACTGATTTTTGATGTATCTTAAACTTAAACTGAACTATTTAACCAACCAATTGGACTATATTTTTAGTTTCTCCTTTAATTGTTCTTTGATAATTCAAAGTTTATTTGATTATGGCTATTCTGGTACTCTAACTATGCTAACTACTGTACTATGCACAACTGTGTGTGACAAAGAATAAAGCCCTCCCATAATATATGCATGGTGCGACACTGGTGTGTACAGTAAAGTTTAATTTTCTTTTTTAATTTAATCTTTTTTTGTTATGAAAACCTTTAGTACCATATTACTAAACAGAGAAATTTTAAATATGCCAATTCAATTACACATTTAACAGTTCTGCAGTTTGGTGTAAAACATGAACTACTAAATTTAGCGCTGCCATCCGGAAAGCATTGGTTTCACATGTCTTCCTGTCAGTTAAGGCAAGAAACAGTCAAGAAACATTTCAGTAGAGTGGAGCTGTTCCTGCCCTTGATATTGCTTTCATTAAGAAGACATTTTACAACAGGCAGCAGCTGAATATCTTACTACTATCCAACTTATAATACATCCAGGAACGTGAGCTTACTCCTGTAAAGTGTATCGGTAAGTGCATTTTAAGTATCACTTAAGTCAAGTGCCTTGAGCTAATGCTGATGCGAAAAAAGTTAACCAAGGATAGCAAATCTAAGTAACAACTAAACAGTCTTGGAGCAATTTGTAACTGAGAAACAATAAACAGGAAGATGTTGAGAAAATATTACTCTTTAGTAAACCCTCTGGGGTTTTGTCCACCAGGTTTTTGTTTCAGTACAAGCAGTTACAAAATGTTTGCTAACATTTTATTATTACTAAAAAAAAAATGTTTTAAAAAGATGTGCGTTTACTTTCCTCACACTTGTAGCCAGAAGCCTTGGGTTATTCTCTGTTCATTTATGGCTGAAGTGACTATGTAAAACTAGAGACTACTGGATAAATTACAATAAATCTGATTAGACTGTTAACTGCAGGGCTACTTTTAAAGACCTAAAATGCGTGCTTTTTGAGAAATGACAATGCATTATCAGAGGAACAGAACCATTTTTACTTAAAGTCACTTCCTCCTTCATTTCCTCATCAGATGGCACTTGCTTCAGACTGTATTCTATGCATCTCTGACCAAAACTTCCTCTATTCTAGCAACGAAGACACAGCAACTAGCCTGAAGACAGAGGAAGACAATGACAAGTGATTTCGTAAGCCTAATTTTCATATGGTTCTTGCCACTGACGGCAAGCAACACAGTAACATCTGGTCTGCACAACAACCTTGCTAATGTGATGGCGAGTGAGGCAACCCAAAAGAATTTCAATCACAGCCAGCTGATGACACAGGAGACGTCAATCTTACATAAACCCTCAGAGACCCCAGGTATTGACAGCACACCATCAACCATAGATGATGTAAATCCACCGGAGGGAAAAACCAGCAGGAGTTCGTCACTGCAAACAACCCATACAGCGTCTCTGACAACTTTTACGGTGAATACTCAAACAGCAGCAACTCCAATCACTTCCATATGGCATGATTCAAACAGCTCAACAAGCACAACAGAAGAGAAATCCAAAGGTATGACACCTAGAACAGTGGTTGCAACCATTCAAGCTGGCAAACCAACCAAACCTTCAACAGTACCTCCAGTGAGAAGCACCTCCACCCAAACCATAGACACAGGGAAGACATCAGCCATTAAATTCAACAGGAAAGAAATAATTTCCTCGACTACACTTCAATCGCAGTCGACAATCCCAATCTCTGCAGCCTCCACACCGTTCAAGCTCGAAGACAGCAAGTCTACAAGTACACATCCAGTTACAAGTGGTAATGCTGTAGGGTCCACAGGCCCACACACAACTACTGTAAGCCCAGTCTTCCACATCACCAACTCAAAGAAAAAACAGGACTCCAAAAAGGGAACTAACGACGGCAAAGTAGTGGCAGGGCTAATAGGCGGAGCCCTGGCACTAATGATGATAGGCTTCCTAGTAATTTACATAAAGAAATGGAGGTTTCAGAAGCAGCAGATAACAACTACTGACTGGGCTGGTCCTACACCATTTCTGGTGGGTGAAGATGATAATGGCCAAGTCACGCTTAGGTCTTCTAACCGAATTTCTCTTTCAAGCTTTCTGCCACAGAGACTGTCTAAAAGACTGTCCCTGCTTCCAGAAATGGATGAAGAGTTACAAGACATGACTCCAAGTGCTACGTTCGGAGGCAAAAAACAAGGGAACACATTTGGAAAAGATGGACAAGTAAACAATGGGTCATCTATAGTGATTCCAGAAATTAAAAATGTAGATGAAGCAGTAGACACAGTTGAAAACCGTGTCTCAGAGACACCTTTGGAAACCAAAAACATTCTGGCCACAAATAATTCAGAAGCAGCTAACCAGCCACAAGATAATTCTGTGAATCTCTTCAATGAATCTGGAGCACAGGAAAAAGAGCAAGGAAAAACATAAACGATGACCTTGTGCAACCTTTAACAAATTTCTAAACCATCCAATAGATCGAGCAGATGTTCAATCTCAATGATTTTACTTGCACTGGTGTTAGGCAATACTGAAGTGACAGGAACAGGAAATTGATCAACTAGTCTTTGCTTGAGGAAATTATGAGACATAATAATCAAGGACTCTGAAAATTTGACAAGCAGTACTACAAGACTAAAGTCTATTATACAGTAGAAGAAAACAAAAGTTTTCTGACCCTTTTCAGAAAGTTAATTGTCTTACCATGTAACAGCAGACCCATAATATAGTATATGTATGTATATGTATAATATATCATTTTCATTTTGTCATGTAAAATAGCTCTTCAGTGTAACTCTACTGATTGATGACTATTCATACTTCCTTCTCACTTTTTATTTTAACACTGGGTGTTCACAGTGGAACTTGGTAAATTTTCTTGCTGTAAATATAAAAGGCTATGTTTTAACTCTCAACATCTTACTTCATGTAAGTGATGTGATGATAAAAAAACTTCAAGGTGGAAATATAAATAAAAACATGATTCAAATTTATTCTGGAATTCAGTCTACGTGAATATTAAAATGTGATTTTCATTCGTCTGTGTCCCTTACTCATTCACTCTCTGCACAATAGCATGGGTTGTACAGTGAACAAGATAAGAGACTAGGGTGACCACATTCTAATTCACCACATGTGGGACAAAGACTGTTTGTGTGGGACAATGTGGTACAATGCCAATGCATCAAGGTAGTCTAAAAAAAAAAATAAACATCTCTATTCTGCCCCTTAACTTGTAACATTACTATACTATGCCATCTGGTTGATTCATTAAAAATAACAAACTGCAAATAAAAACTTAACAAATATATCTTATTTAAATGCAACTTTCCCAAGTTCTCTCACGTAAGAAAACATAGTTAGCATGGAGCTTTCATATCATTTTACAGTGACTCTCAAGTTAACACACCTGATAGTGTACAATTACACAGAATAGACAGTCAGGACTACAATTGTTCTTTCAATTATCATGCTAGTCTGTGTCGTTTCACGTCGTATTCACCTCTGTGTGAAACAGAAAAATGACTCAAGCAAACTTCACACAAAACTTTACCAGACTCGCCTTGCGCTGCAGGGTAGATATTTCCCCGTCTTTGTTGTAGCTACATTTTCTTTTCTTAGTTGTACGAGTCGTGCTTTCCTCCCTTCCCGACCATATTTCCGCGTTCCCGTTTGATTGACATGATCAAACAGCTCGCCCCACCCCCCGATGACAGTTTACGCCACACAGCCATTTGATAAATATCAGATTATAAAACACGCATGTCAAAACTGGAGTCTGGCTGTAAATAACAATGCGGATTATTTGGAAAACTCTAGGTATTCCATGAAAAACCTTTAGTTCTTAATCACAGAAGAAAACCAAAATCATGAATTTTTAGTATTTTGTCAGCGCATTCTCATCACCAAACCATTCAAAGTCTAATGTGTGGAGAAAAAGCTGGATTGACACTGGTCAGATGTGAAGATGCAGCTCTTGAATTTCAGGATGATGCAAGATGTGACAATATTCAGGAAAGCCTGTCCAATTTCTTCCAGACAGACACGAAAACAGTGAGTCCTTTTCATCTGAAATATGTTTAAAAGGATAACTGATGAAATTATTAGCTTCAGAAGACCATCTATTAGGATTGAAAGACCAGCTTCATAGATTTTTTAATGTAAAATCAATCTGCACAATCTGCAGTGCAGACAAACTTTCACACACACGACACACAATGTCATTTCCAATCATCTCACACACCAAATCTGCACCTGCACATATTGACTTTTTAAAGTGGCAAAGTCTAGAGATAATCCAGTGACTGCTCTCTCATAATCCTTACACTTCATATCCTCATGGGTCCTAACGAATTTAACAAAACTCAAGCAAAGCCTAAACAAGCAAACGTGTTCACCTGTTTAACTTCCCTTTTAGAATGACATCTCAGGCTGATGGATTCCGCTGTAGTGATCACTTTGTTTACTCCAATCGGGCCAATTGCCTTAAAAATGAATACTGATGAATCATCGTTGCGTATGTTGTGGAGAAAAGAGTAGTTGGACTCACCATTGCAGCCTCTTATGGGGAATTTATCAACAGGAAGCATGATGAATGCACATGTGATGTTAGAAGATAACGTTAATTATATAAGGGGTCCAGGTACCACTATATCTCCATGATGTAAACATCTCCATGTCTCTGTCAGATCAACTCATTTTCTCATTCCTATCAGTTGTTGTCATGGTTCAGGATCAGGCGATACAGATATGAAGGAGAATTAAAACACATCCACATTCATGAAGTGCATTACTCTGACCACTTATGTAAAAGTTGGCCTGCAGATAGTATCAGTCTCATCCACAAGTGCATATTTTCAGGTAGACTGCGAAAGGGAACTTTGCAGTCAGTTCCCTCAAAGAGCTATTTTTAATTTAATCATTTTATGGTGCATGCTTTTTACTTTTGTTCATGCATTTCTTTTCTTTTTTTCTTTTTGCAAAAAAAAGAAATACAACATTCACTTTGTGTATATATGGATCCTATTCACCCTTTTATAGATGAAGCCCAGATCTCATGCAGTTTCATACACATGGCAAATTATGCGTTGTGTTTTAAGTTGAGAATAAGTGACAAATAAAAAACCCTGAAGTTTGAACTGAGCCTTTAACTTTCCAAACAAAATGTTTTCCTAAGTATATAGATATTTCTAGCATTCATATGAGAAGCACATATCTACATATTCCACATTCAGATGACAGTTTGCCAGAAGAAGAGATTTTCGCCTCTCCAATGTGCAGTAAATGTGTTGGCATCATCGTCATAAAACAGAATTCACTTGCTAAAGGACAATCAATCATAGCATCATCCTCAGCACTTTTTAGCACCTAACAGCAACTCCTGCTGACTGTCAGCGTCTTTATAAAAGAGAAAGAATCTTACCAACAGAAGGCTATGGAGAGCAAAACAACAAAACGTTCAGAGCAAACAGAATGTTACTTGTAGAGAACTTGAATGTTTGATACACTCAAAGAATTAATAAATGCAACGATAAAATATGATACATACTGTTCTTTTATTAGTTTTGCCAACTTAACAAGGGGAACTCACTCAAACTGAGCAGTGCTCACTCCAGAGGTAAGTTGATGAAATACTTTGCCATCCACTTTATATTAGTCTAGTGATATTGTGACAATGATTTTCACTCACATACACGTTGTCCTCCGCCATCGTGCTGCTCCTTGTATAGTCTAACACTCGCTGAACAGACTGCAGTCCATTTGTCAGCCGCCACATTTACTTGGTCAAATCAGCTGCCTCTGAAATGTGAGTTTATGATCACAGATTCAAATAAGTCTTTATATTTGTGCCTGAAGCAGAGAGGGGCAGTGAGGGACTGTCTTACAAAATGCTTTAAAGAAAAGAAAAAGAGTGCTAAAAACTTAAAAGAAATACTAATATATATAAAAAGTCTACAAATTGACAAATCCAGATGATGACAGTATGACCCAACCAGCATTTCTGCTGTGCAGAATTGATTATTGATCTGGTATGTGTGTACAAATAGGGAGGGGCCAATGTAATACATCTGTGTGTGTGTGTGTGTGTGTGTTAGAAGGTGCGGTGTCGTGCTAAGTCTAACCACTGCGTACAGCTACCATTCAGTATGGTTGTAGGCACAATTGAGTCACGCTGGCCTGTGCCATTTAACTGGACCACCGTCCTGGTCCCACAACAAATGCTGCTGACTGAAGTGTGTCCGGCACTATGTATTGTGTCATTCTGCTGCTTCTAACCTTCGCTGTGGCAGATTATGGTAAATATAAGTACAGCTGAATTCACTGCATAGACATCGTCTTCAAATTTTTTGAAAGGTTTTCAGCAGCATGTATTTACTTGCATTTCAAAAATCCACTTTATGTGATTACTGCACAGTTTTTGTTTGCTGTGATGGGCAGTGACATGGACTGTACATAATTGAGTACTTTCTTTTCTGCACTACAGCATGTGAAAGTCTTGCAAAAGATACATAAGTGCATAACAAACTGCACCAATCACTTCTGAGATTATTAGCTAAATCAGAATAAATATGAGATTGAGAGGTTCAATACGAATGCAATGATTTGACAGCAAACCAGGTCCTCCTGCTGTTTACCTTCCCACATGCACACACTCACACCTAAGCTTACAGTTTTCTGCAGGGATAGAGAGCAAGAGCAGATAGCAGAAAGCAGCCTTTTTCACACATCAGTTGTGCCTCACAGGCACAAAAGACTTTCCTCGTTAACCTGCCGCTGTTCCTCCTCGTAATTCACACAAAATATGTTCAGAGGTAGGTACAGAAATTCCAACTCACACAAGTTACATAACACACCACCCATTTACAGGGAAGGATTTTCCTACAGATGGGCAAATTTGACTTGTATGTTATGTTAGTAATATGGCTGTTCTCCAGCCTGCAGCGCTAATCGATATAAGTAATTAATTCCAAGATAAGAAAAATTCATTCATTATGCGAAGCGATTAGATATTAACTGAAATATGCTATAATAACCTGTTTTAATCACAGGTCTTTGTTTTTTGTAACAAATTAAACATTTAAGCGATGTCCCTTTATATGACAAGCATACAAAAGGACATGTCTGTCGTGTTTGTGACCACATTCTTTTATCCATCTTTGGTTTCCATCAGCTTTGCAGAAATCCCCATTTCTTCACCTTCTACACAGCCTACCATAACAAGATGCTGGCTGGTCTTTAACTTTAACTGCAGCCGATTTTAGTTCTTTTTATTTTTCAAATTGATTCTAAGTGGGAAAAGTGACAATAGATTGATCTCTGTGGTACATTTGACAAGAAATTATATAGAAAAGTAATAAATGCAGTGCGCTGTATGAAAAAGCTGCTTCTGTAAGTACACACATACACACACCTTCAGATCTTGCTTGCCTCATCAGAAGCAGACTGAGCAGGCTTGCTGCTGCAATTCTCCCTCTTTCTCTCTCACTGCTTCTCCACTATGCATCTCTCCTTCTCTTAACCTGGCGCTCAGCTGCATCACATGCCTGCAGAGCAGTGAGCACGACGACGACTAACAGGCAACATGAACTGATCCACACAATGACACCCACAACAGACAAAAAAATACCCTTATCCACCAAAAGCCATCTGGAGCTAGAGGATACGACGACAGGAAAAAGGAAAGATGACACACCAACACTAGAATAATGAGGTGAGTGACCTGAAAAGGAGAGACACATGCTCATGAGCAGAGAGCCATTTGTTTCTGAATACCATTGATGCAGATAACTATTAAAATGTGCTGCTCCATAATGTGCAGATGTTTATTTGGAATATACCATGGAATCAGGGAGAAAAGTAATAATACAGCTTCAAACAAAAATACATAGAGGAAACCAGTGATGTACAAGTAAGGCAGGTGCACAGCAGAGTGTACCCTCATCAAGCAAATCATTAAATGCTGTAATGACATTTCTAAAGCACATTTCAAGGGGGCTGTCATGTCTCAAAGTCTTTTGTCCCGGAACACAAAAATCTCTTTTTCAGATTAAAATGTCTGCATTTGCTGACACATAGTGTATTGCCCTAAATATACAGTACTGCAGTCCTCTGTGCTATAGTCCCACTGGCAAAACTTCAAGATTGTTAACACTCGGGATGACTTAGAAATGCATCAGGAGGTTCCAAATAAGAAGTGGCTGAGCCACAGGGTAGACTAAATCTAAAGAATCTCTATTAGGAATATCCATCCATCCATCCATCCATACATTTGCTATACCAGTTATCCTGTTAAAGATTACGGCATGACGAAGCTTATCCCAGCAGTCACTGGGTGAGAGATGGCGTACATCTTAGAAAGTTGTCAGTCCATCAGAGGAGATATAACCAACCATGCACACGTACACTCATAACTTTATCAATTCATCTAACATGCATGTTCACAGACAGTGGGAGAAAGCAGAGACCCGAGGGAGAATGTAAAGTTGGCATGTCTTGTTGACTGCAGGTTAACTGGTCACTGTTTTCCCTAATACAGCAGGTTTTGAAAATCCTGTGAGCTCTACAGCTGTCTTTGTAAGTAATTACCCTGCACACTAACCTTCTGGATTTTGTTTGTATGTACATATCGTAGGACTAACCTGTGAAATCATGTCTCAGTTCATTTATAGCACCCAGACACTGCTAACCAAAGGCACTTTTCATCAGCAAGTGTTACCACCTCTATAATAACTGATGTTTTGGCAGTTTGCTGGTCAGAAGCATTCAAGTGTGCGTAAACATAATGCTAAGGAAGAAAGACATCGGCAATCGTCTTAGAGAGGCAACTTTTTTGTTCATCAATGAGGGAGGGGGTACAAGACCATCATAAATGCAAGCAACCAAAAATGTTGAGAATGCTGACTTTCAGGCCAAAGTCAAAAGTACCTGTAGGCATGAAAAAGTATTAGCATTACTGTTACTCCCAACAGAGCCATTACCAAGGAACAAAATACAAAAGCAAGAAAAAATACTAATACTTTCTAAGAAAGGCTGGAGTTCAATGATGGTAAACATCGCCTACTAATTACACTAGATAGCAGTGACTGTTGTGAATGTTGTTGGTTTTTCTCAAATTTGTCAACAGCAATCACTGTGACTGGTTATCATGATTCACTGCCATGGAAGCAAGGAATTTAGCCCAACCATCAAGTACATGTTGAGATATTTCCTGAAAAAAAACAAAAAAACACAGGGAACTGTTTTCCTCCTTACAAATCAATCTACCTTTTTGCAATATCTGTCTGGACCAATGTGATGGACAGAGCAGCCAACACGACCAAGCCATGAACAAATGTGTAGTTTCAGTTTTGTTTTCTGCATGATGAAAGAATACAATGCATTCTCCCACAAAGCTGTAAAAATATATTGTCCAAATGCCTAACCTATGCACCCCTTGTCTCAATCTCTAGAGCCATGACCATGTCTACGTGCTCTGCTTCTCTGCTCCTGCTGCTGCTGTGTGGGCCTCTGGGAGATTGGGTGCTGTCGATCTGTCCTTCTGTGTGCTCTTGCAGTGGGGGTCACAGAGTTGTGGACTGCTCTTCAAGAGGCCTAACCAAGCTACTGCCTGGTCTGCAGCACAACATCCGCTTTCTCAACTTGTCTTTTAATAGGTAAGCAGCTGCAGCTCTGCATTGCAATATTTTTTACAGGTTATCTCTTAGATAATTACTTGATTTTTGTGCAAGAGGTAACAGAGGCTACAAAGAGCAACATTGCAGCTGTAGTTCAGGAGTAAGAGCAATCTAAAGGTATGACTTGGCACCTGGCTCCCCCTGTCCACATGTGAAAGTGTTATTTTGCAACACACCAAGCCTGCTTACATGAAAAAAAAGAAAAAGATTGAGTTTGCTGGAGCATTCGATGGAATAAATAAAAATGTATTAGTCTAATCGAAAGCTATGAAACTGTACCATCTTTTGCTAGATTCTGTAAAAACAATTAGTGTAAGTATATATTAATACATCCAAATTCCTAATAAACCTGCTCTCATTCATACGTTTTTCTGATTCTTTTGTCAAGACGGCTAAACCTGTCAGATAGTGTGATTAGAAATCAGCCTATGAAAAATACATACAGTAGAGCATTTGGTCTTTTTTTGTCGCTCTTGTGACTTTTTTGTCATGTTGAAGAGGCCACAAAGATGCCATCAATCAAACATGACAAAAATTGTGAGGGCTGGAAACCAAAGCTGTGAACTACTGTATCGGAGTCCCTGGGCAATGTAGGGCAGTTTCAGGCTTGAGAGTGTGCATAACAACGGTTTGTGCACTTGAAAACGACTCAGAGGCACATAGGTGTATGGTTCACATATTGCCATTCTGCTCTGAAAAAAATCCTGATTTTATAACCACAGCGTAATCAAACAGAATCACAACTCAAGTAACTTAAGGACAAGGTCCTTGCACTGAATTTGGCTATAGTTATACATATGATTATCTCCCTCAGAGAAAATGACAACCGAGAGAAATTCTTGATTCTTGAACGCAAGTAGGTTATGAAAGTAACTTCATTCTGCTCTTGTGAAAGTATACTGGGACCAGTTTGATGGTCCATCAAAATGGCAGTCAAGCTGTAACCGTAGTTCGACTCAATTGTGCATGCAATCGTGCCGACTGAAACCCACAAATAACCCCAAATAAAACCGCATAGACTTTGGCCTTACAGAACATTTACCTTCTATAATTTCTCACATGGAGGCTCAGACAAAAAGAGATGAGATTGGTCCATGTTATCTGAATGCAAATAAAAGTGACAAATACAAATGACTGTCAGCTGTTAACTGTCAGCACTGCTATGTGGGGCTAATGGCTGCCCTCGAGTCAAAAATGATAAACTAGCCTCATTATCACAGAAAGTTGACTTTTAGAAACTACAAGATCAGTGTATTGGCATCTCGTCACTTTGTTGTAGTTATAGGCTTGTTCCCTAGGAGGGTGGGGGAGTTACTGGACCATAAATTAGCACTCAGATCAATGTGATTAAACATGATATGAGAATGGGACAGGATTTCATCAACTTGTTCTAGCTGGTGTCCCCACGTCCCAAAAACAAACAAAAAAAGTTTAAAATGACTACATTCTCCCTTGTCACAGTGCTAACAGAAATTAAAGGTATAGATGGGCACCTTTTCCTAGTAATTTTTCATCAAGGCCACACAGTGTCTACTTGCAAGCCAGCAATTCTGACTCATAACAAGACATTGTGTTGGGAAGGTAACTGTATGTAGGACTAAACTTTTAAAAATGCGTTGCCACCAAGTAAAAAGACTCTCCTCTGACAGTTTACAGGGTCTTGACAGCCAACTTAGTCACTATGCCCACCTGCGAACCCTGGACCTCTCCTACAACCGTCTGATGAGTCTGCCTCCTTCCTTGCCCCGGTCTCTGTGGGACATCCGAATAGTGGGTAATCATCTACGTTCACTGGACAAGAATGACACAGCTTACCACTGGAACCTGAAAGTACTGGATTTGTCAGACAATGAGCTGGAGAGAGTGGTCTTCATCAATAACACACTGCTGAGTCTCAAATTTCTCAACCTCAGTCATAATAGGTTTTGGACAGTGCCAACAAATATGCCTCATAACCTGGAGAGCATTGATTTATCACATAACTATCTGGTGCAGATCCTACCTGGATCACTGGATCGACTTCCGAGATTGGTGAAGCTTTATTTGCATGCTAACCGCTTCTCCTGGTTATCAGAGGGTATTTTTGATAAGCTGACAGGGCTGGAGATGATAACTCTTGGAGATAACCCTTGGGCTTGTGAAGAAGAAGAAAACATAACAAGGCTGCTTAAATGGGCAGAGAAAACCCAAGCAGCCGTCTTAGGGTGCCCTTGCTATACAACCCCAATCTGTGGAAAAATTCACCTGACAACAACAGGAAGGGAATGGCACTCTGCTCTGTTTACAGAGCCACCACTCTGGGTTAACAGCAAAGCTAGAGGGCCTGATGGTCAATCGCCTGCAAGGACTGTGGTAGTCACGTCAAGCTACCAGGCAAAACCTGCACTGTATGAAACCGACATTTATCAAGGCAAAAGAGGTGTGACTGCATCTGGAGACCATGTACTGTTGGTCTGGACTTCCTCTACAAATTTTCAAAAGTTTTCCCCACATACAAGCACAACAACGGGCCCACAATCTTCAACAAAAAAGCCCAAGATAGCCAACTCAGACAACAAAAGTCACGCAGTTCTGGTTAAGATTCAAACTGTCACCCTGACAATTGCAGTCATGACCACAACATTCACCACCTTCTGAAAAACATTTACTGGATGTACAATATCTTGAACTTTGGGCACCAACGTGAGTGCAAGTATGATAGAAAAAGCCCTGCATGTATAGAATAAGAAGTGTTGAATGACTGTATGTGTGAGTGATAATGAAAAACAGCCGTTTGTAAAAACCTAGATAACAAACGGCTCAAGTGCTGACAATGTATCACACCAGATTACCTTTAGCAGCAAATGCATTACATAGTTATTCTACTTCAAATAGAAAAATTAAAGAAAAAAACTGAAGTGTGCCAGTAGGATTTAATCCATTGTTATTTCACAGATAATGTACTTTTTCTGATAATATGCACCAGAAAAGAAGTTCAGTTGTATCAAAGTACAAGAAATAGATTATTTTCTTTGTAAAGACCCAGGAAGAAGTCTCATCAGAAGTTTTAACAGAGGCAACAATAGTTTTGGTTTCCTTACAAAGACATTCTCCAAAAGCTGATCAGATGTATTTTTTTCAACAATGCAAAGCAAGACAACCTGGTTAAGACTGCCCCAGCTGCATGGCTCCTGCTGCGATACCCACCGCAGTGGCATTTAGAATGGAGCAGAGGCTCTGGTCCGGGGCACGTTGGATGGCTTTCCTTGGAAGAATTTAGCAGCATTTAGCCAAAAAGAAAAAATGATAGACTCAGTCTGGACCACTCTTTCACTGTAACTAAGCTGATAAAAAAAGTTGGAATATGGTCATAAAACTTCAATGTTTGGGATTCTATGGCTGTTTATCCAAATCTGAGAACTTTAAGACAACATGAGCAGTTTGGACTTGGAATTGTGCAAACAAAGACAGTAAGGCAGTGGTGCAAAAGTTAAGGAAAAAGGAAGAGAGAGCCTTACTTTGGAAACAATGTGTGTTTGCTAAACTGAACAGAACAGCTGGGGCAGCATGGGTCTACATTTTTTGCAAATGGTATTAAACTGATGCAACAGTCCATCAGTTTAATGCTTTGCTCCGATTCACTTAAACCAATTTGCAAATAAAGATTAATAAAAATAAACATGTTGCTCTTTGGCTACTCATGAACTCACCATTCACAAATATATAAAGAGCCCTCAAGTGATCTAAGATGTTAATCACATTAGAAATGTATCATATCATAATACATCTATCATGACAGACATGTTGAGATGTAGAGTGTTTCGATGTGAAAAATTTAATTGAGTGCATTTGTGATAGATTCCCATATATATATATATATATATATATATATATATATATATATAAAAAAATCACATTAGTAATAATATCATCCACCCATTCATTTTCGATACCTACGTTAAGTCACAGTCACTGCAGAAGGAAATCTGTATCTATGTTGAGACGAGACGCACAGAGAAACTTCTCTTCTGCAGGGTAAGTTATTCTGGGCCCCCACTTTAGACCTGGTCAAGCGTCTACCCCAATAAGGAGATGCAGAGTGGGTGCCTACTGAATTGCACCAGCTGATTCGTGGGTTATATGGTGACTGCTCTGTATATTTGTCTTTGTCTGCAACAGACTGTCAGCCAATTGGTCAAACTGCGACACTTTCCCCGCTTGAAATAAGGAGGAGACATCTTTTAAATACAGCGGAAGCTCCACCTATAACTGCGGGAATATTCCAATAAATACTAGACAAGCTATTTCTACAATGCCTGCTCTGGACAGTTACTCTGATGATGAAACTAAAATGCACATAAGTTGAAACCTACAGTTGTGTTTTCACACACATTTATATGTAAAATAATGGCTAAGACATGTTAACCTGCAGCCACAGGCCATTTTCCATGCTCTGGGAAAATCCTTGAAAATTTCTATGAATTGACAAGGTCAACAAACAAATACGTTATGGACCAGGGCTATGCTGCGACTTTGGCTATATTGTATTTACATGTAAAACCAGTGAGACAGAATTTCTGAAACAACAGACTGTCTCATGAAGATGTCCTGTGTGTGCTTTGCTGCTTCTATGTCTCTCCCTGAAAACATCAGGAGAAGGGTGTTGCGTAAAGTATACTTATGCAGACACAGAGTGAATTACAATGTGAAGACGATCAGTCAAACTGCAGAGATCGTGGGATCGTTTAGGGCAAATTCTATAAATTGCAGTTCTATGCTGATGCACCGATGCACCAGACGTATTACGTCGTCAACCTGACCGACCAATCACAGCGAATTACGGGCAGTGACGCGCTTTCTTACCCGCCTCCTTGTTTGTGTGTGTAGCAGTAGCTGCATGGAGAGCCATGGCTGAAAGCCAAACAGAGGAGTTGGTCGCTACAAAAAATTCCACCTCCATTATATGGAATTGGTTTGGATTTTCTGCAACTGATCAAGCGCAAGCAAATGTAATTTGCAAAGTTTGCACAGAAACGGTTTGCAGGTCGGGTGGCAACACGACGAACCTTTTCAAACACTTGAAGAGGAAGCATCCCAGACAGTATGCTGAGAGCCAAACAGCGAGGGGCCCGGTGGCACCGGCACCACAGGGAGGAAGCAGCTAGCTAAGACCAAAACAGACCACATTAACACAGGCATTTGACAAAGGCACTCTGTGTGACAAGTCAAGCAAGTGATAGAAAGAGGTAACAGAAGCAGTTACCTTTCATTTTGCAAAAGATATGATACCGTTCAAGACGGTAGAAAACGAGAGGTTCAAACGCCTGCTTCAAGTAGCTGACCCGCGGTACGAGCTGCCCAACTTCTCAATTTAAATAAAATGGAAATCGTGATCGAAACCATGATTTTTAAAAAGTGATGTGATATTTTTGCCATATCGCCCACCCCTAGCAGACACACATTAAACTGTAGCTGACCCTGCTTCATGCCACTCTTCACACATTCGTCATGCCTGCACACCTCAGTCCTCCTTCAAATCAAAACAACCTAACTGTGGTAATTGGCTTGGCAAGCAAAGCAACATATGTTCATCACATAGGTAGCAGCCATTCTCCACAATGCTTATTCTGTCCATTGATGTTCTATCAGAGAGTTCTTCAGACTAGACAGAAATTTCAATTTCCAAAGCATTGTTACAGATAAATCCATACTTACAATTAAGCACAGTTTTCATATTATGAAAACCCTCAATATAGCAGGCAATAACTTGACAGAAAAAACTCCTGCAAATGTAAGCTTAAAATGGTCATGAGATGTATAGTCCTACCTGCGGGCCACATAGTAGAAGACTGGATTGCCTGTCTTGGAGGTTCCTGCCTGGTAGAAAATGTTTAGTGTCTTTAAGGCTTTGAACTCCTCCTTTTCATGGACCTGGTGCCTGTGGAACAAACCACAATCAGTCTCACCATTCATCTGACAAAGTGTATAAACACTGACGGTTTTACAGGAGGATTATTCTTAAAAGCTGCATGGTGATAAACTGGCCAATATCCCCAACGCCCTTCCAACACAACTTTTTAATTCATTAGAAAACATTTCTTTGCACAGCAGCAGTTACCTTCCGTCTAATGCATTGATCATTTTTAACCTTTTAAAATTCTAAATAAAATAAATAAATAAAGGGGTCTTAAAGGCAACTTTTCCTTGAATGTAAGATCCACACCAAGGTCTCCACTGTAACTGTGTACCCAACGTTATAGCCTACACTGTAGCTTCCCCACAGCATGACATGCACTTCTTCCGAAGAACAGACCTCAATAATGGATTAATACACTGATTGGAAAAGTATGCCATATTTACCAGCATACTTTCTTGCTCAAATATAATGGAGGGGAGGAGGAGATATATTTTGACTTTAAGAAGAGACAAAGGAGCAATTTTTTACAATGAGGGAAGGCAGCACTTTTGTGTGGGCACAACATTTTTGGAAGATAAAGTCCATCTATCATGGGTCTGGTAAAAAATATCTGAAACCACAGGCTGTCAATTTTGGGCTTCAGTGGAACAACCGGAAAGAAAGTAATCACGTCAGACAGACTCAAAACCAAAACATTTGGGAGGGAACAAATGGAAAATATTCACATGAAGAGTGCTGCTGAGATTTTCCAGAAGCATTACTACAAACACCTCACCTCCCACCGGTCAGCTTGTTGCTGAGAAGTTAGATAAAAACTGCAGCCAGAAATATCTTCACAAAATTGACAATTTTCAGATACCATAAGGAAGGATTCACAATGTAATACAGCCTCCAGTACATAGTAGCTGTTGTGCCAGGGGCCAAGCTAATCACGACATTGAAGTCATCAGTGTGTGCGCATGTTGGTAATATTTACTGTTTCCATGACGATCCATCTTGTTTATATGATAATAGGTGAATCCTAATTTGGTTGTAAAAGTGGACTTTTCTTCAATCAAAATGCATTTCAATGGAGAAAACACAGTAGTTGGAGGAACTGCTGTCCGGCCTTAACCCACATGGGCCTTTACTGGATACATGGAATGAGTCTGGTGAAGACTTCAGATAGGACACCATTTGTTTTCTGGAGATTTATCGAGATGGTTTAGGCTTACTCATCACTGGTACTGGAGTAATGCTCTGCCACAAAATGTCTGACATTTTGCATGAAACTTATCTAATTCCTGGATTAACTGTTGTTAAATGAAAGCTGTTTAGAGTAAAGAACTGTTCGTCTTTTTTCACATTGGTGTACAGCTTGTGCCAGGTCTGCTTTTGCTTATGCAAGAAAGGCAGCTGCTAAAATTTATGGTTCCCAGTGAATGATACTGAAGTATCATATATATCAACTTTTATATATCTGTATGAGAACCATTATGATATAAACAGAGGCATTTTTAATGCCTTTATGTAGTGTTTGGTTATGGTAAACTGTAACTAAATTATTTATTAATTAAGTTTTTTTGTTTAATTTATTTTTAATTTAAAGTAAAAATAACGTTTTGGTACTTCTTAAAGTTGTTACCAGGGCAACTCCAGTATTACAAATAAGATGGAAAAGTGCTGTACTGAAGTCAATTTAAGTGTAGTGCCAAAAGTTTGGAAAGAGGCTCCTACAATTTTCAGTTAAGAACGAGAGGTGCTGCAAGTGGAAAAAGTTAGTCTGGAGCCCTGTGAAAAGTGGTGAATTGTGCAATACATTCAGCTCTGTTTAAAATGTAAAACTATATTAGGAGATATCTGCACGAAGTACAGGTTAGCTTACTGTGCACTTGAGTTGTTATGACAGGGTGGACATTTGCCATCAATAAAATATACACATTTGAATGTTGTGAACATATGACTTACTCTTTTAAAACTTAAAAACAAAACAAAACAAACAAAAAAAAACATGAATGTCATGGAAAGTACATAAGCAGACAAATTCGGTGAGGTAACAGACATATGATATTACCAGTTGGTAGCAATCCTACCTGGTCATGAACTCCTCAAACTTTGAGCTGGTCAGATTGAGACTAGACCAGTGAGTGTCAGCCACCGGTTTGTGTTCTGGGGGTCCCAGGTATGCCAGCAGGGTCGCCATCTTGTCAAAAGGTCGCCTGCCTACAGCTTTATGGTCTCTGGAATATTTCTTATAATTAATTTTTTTCATTAGGAAAAAGAAGATAATTAGGAACACAAGTGGGTAGTCCTGACCTGTTACTGGAGAGATACTGGCCAATTCTCTCCTGGTTGTTCCACAGCAGGCGGTGGAGGGCCAACACATTACCATCACTGATGAAGGACAAACTGTGGTTGACCGAGTCACTGGGTGGAGAGTCAGATGCTATGTCCAAGAAGAACCTGTGGCAGAGTGGAAAGTACACTACACTAGGCATCTCACTCTTTGCGGAATTTTGATGCGTTTGAACTGAACTTGCCAATTATCTGCAACTTTGTCAGAACAACAATTCTCAATTCATGCCTTATTCAGGCTACAGTGTGGATTTTAATTTTGTACACTGGTTGTGTGGGAAGCTGAAAGTTTAAGACTAAAATACGAGGTGGTGTTCTGACTTCGTTCTAACAGTTAATGAGGTTGCATATGTTTCTTTGAAGTCTGGAAATGATGTTTAGTGCAAAACCTTTCACACACCACTTCATGAAGTGAATCCAAATCAATTATTGTGATAAATATTGGTGTTTTTTTCATTAAAAAAACCCACTGTTTTAACCATGGTTTCACAAAGTGTCAAGAGCTTTGTTATATTGTTATAATGAAGTTGACAAACTGATGGGGAATGATGTCTTACCTCCTCGCTGAATCAAAGTTGCTTTTAACAAAGTCATTAAAAGGCCTCATATGTTCTTCCTTTGTAAATAGGACATGATTTGCAATACTCTGCAGAATCTGAAACAAAAATAATTTTTTAGTTGACACTTTAAATTGTATGATTTCTATTCAAATTAAGATTGGCTTTTATAAATAAAACATTTATACTAATTTTCCAATTACTAAAAAAAGTTTTACTACTTCACTAAATTCACTACTATTTCTGGGGTAGCAAATGCCTTTCATTAACAGCTCAAGATGCCCAAAAATCAGTATATCTGAGAACCAATATCTCAGTCCTGACATGGAGCTGCAGAACTAATGCCTGTTGTTATGTTGTGTGCTATCATTTTCAAAGTTCAGACGAGTAGTCTTAAGATGCATCCCGATGGCAAGCATTTGCTCAGTTGACTAAGAACCATCGTGGGGTCTTGGTCCCTGACTTGCTATGTTTCTACTGTAGGGTCCAGTAAAGTACAAACTTGTAAAATCTTTATGTGAGGAATTGCTCTTACTGATTGTAGTCACAAAATTCAAACCGGGACACAAAGAACAACCGGGACACAACTTGATCTTTGAGGGTCTAGCAAGTTTGAGAATTTTACTGGAAAGGGCCACATTGCCAAATCTGTTGTGAATCACCTGTGAATGGTCAACTACAGCTCAGACCCAGTCCTCAGACAACCTCAGTCTGTGCTAACTTCTTCAGTCCCGGAAAAACATTCCTTGGACTAAAAGCTCATATGACTTTTAGTCAATAGTTTTTTTAGTCATATTAGTCATGGATTTACACAAAGAAACGGTAATAGAGTCTGATGAAAACATTAGGTAAACGAACACTACAGTGCACCATGACAAGAATGGTTACACCATAGCTCAATGAAAGTAGATTTAACTGCAGCAAAGACCACTCCATAAACCCACTACTCATTGCCCTGCATGTGCTTTGGCTTGGCTGCTCTGTTATGCTCTGTGAGCTGCAACAATTTACTAATTGAAACAATTTACTTTCTATGTACCCTCAAATTTCTTTTTGACAGAGTCAACATATTCACCAGCCTTACCTTAGACATAAGTTTGAGACCTCTTTCTATTCTGGGCTGGGGTTTTTTGTCCAAGATACCCGCCTCATAGGGAGACACAATAGCAGGGTTGACGAAGCGTAGAAACATGGCACTGCCCACCGCACCTATGCTGTTTTGTGGAAACCGCTGACTCACCACCTGTATAGAGAAGGATATGGGGAGTAGAGGAAGACAGAGGGGAAAACAAATGGGAAAAGTAGAACAGATGGAAGAGGAAGGAAAGGTGTGAGGAGGACCAAATTCAAGCAAAGGAAAGAAAAAAAATATTGAAAATGGATTTCAGCATTTTGCAAAGGAAGCAATGATGAGAGTAACAAAATTTACACATATCACAATGTGTAGAAGAGCAAAGAGGGCTGAGTCATGGCTGGTGTAAGATGACAAGTTCAGTAGATGGAGGAAATATATGAAGAAGAGACTTGGAAACGATCCCTGATCATTCTGTGCTGTCACAAGAGTGAGAATGGTTCCTGCTCCATACAGCTAACAAAAGAAGTAAGAGGTAAAGCAAGATAAAGCAAGGAACTCAATTGTCACCTCTATATTGCACTAAGATAACTGAATGTTACCACACACAAAAAAATGGGGACATTGTGTGACAGATGAGTAGCAGTGGATGGGTGCACATAGAGAAACCCAACCGTAAGAAAACTGCAATTTGTGCATGACATCTGGCTTTGAAGCAAAGCAGGGCTGCATTTGACAGATTCAAGTGGAGATACAACGTTCTGTCATCAGAGACAAGGAGTAATGTGTGGAACATGTTTATGTAAAGGAATTTCAATTTATTTGTGTGATAGATGACGTTAGGTGCAACAGAAATCCCTAATATTGATTATTATACTTTCAGTCACACCTAAACAGATCAAACCTTTAAGACTTATTATTATTACATCTAATTACTCTTTGTTTCTATAAATTTGCTAAGAAGCGACAGTGGATTTTGCACATGGAGGAGGCCCCTAAAAGGTTATTGCAGTAATATTGGCCATCAATTGTTTAATTAAGAATAGAATCATACATAAAAAAGGGAATCCCTACAACTTAAAAGAAACTGTAATAGGTTAAGCATCTAAATGGTCTGTACATCTAAACACTCAGACAACAATCAGTTAGCTTAGTTCAAGTTATCTATATGAGGAAAATGAGAGAGATACGTAAAAGATCTGTTTTTGTAAACAGCCACTTCAAATCTACAGCACCTGTGAGAAATGTGTATCTTCAGTTTTTTAACATTTAGGGGTTGATACAAACATTTTGGATGTGCTCAGGCAAGGGTCTTGCACAAAACCCTCCATCACCCCCAAATCCATCTCAGGTGCCAAATTAATTTTAAAATAAAAAATATTTGATCAGCTTTTCTAACTAACTTGACATAGGAAGAAAATCGGAAATAAATCTGAGTCAGACAAGAAAAAGAAAAAGAAAGAATTCTGAGTTCTGGGGTAGGCACATCACAGAAAAATGTAGAAATATGCTAATTAACAGATCCCAGACACACATCTCAGATGGGCCACACTGAAAGGACCTCTTTATCCCTACCAAATCACACACACTGCAGATATTTCATAATTTTAGCCACCTTTCAGCTGTGGAGTGAGTAAACATCAAATGATGCAACTTACACTCAAAAAGGGGGGGGGGGGGGGGGGGGGGGGGGGGGGTCCTGCCACAGAAAAAAAAAAGAAAAAAAGAAATCGATCCATCGAATGTCAGTTGATCATAATTACTTCTCTAACTTCTGAGTTCTTGAAAGGGTTTGTAGCCCTTTAATATCTGCATTCATTTTTAGCTTCTTACCAAATGTATCCATGCTGTGTAACTCAGTCAATAGTCTGCATACTCGTGCAGTACCAGGACTGGGGTGTGAGATCATTAACCTGGCCATTGAATCCACATAACATAACATAAATCTGACTCTCTGTGCTGGTGTGCAGCCCCTCCAACATCTGTGGTGCTGCATTTCAACTTCACTCCTCACAAAAGTAATCAAATACCTCTTCTCCATCTCTTGCCAGTCTAATAATATATTCAGTTGTCAGAAATTGGGTCAGCTTTCGCTTGTCTAAAATAGCTTGCTGTGTCAATAAGGCCCTATATCAAACCAGCTACTAATCCGGAACAGAACATTTCTGAAAATCCGCAACACAGTTCTCAGTATTCTAACATCTTTGATTGTCTAACACGGGTAAAGATAAAAAGCAAATGAAAGACAGCACAGGTTAATAGTTCAACAGTTCTGACATCAAATATGCAATATTCGTAACATTAACATGAAAGCATACAACTACATTCAGTGTTAATATATAGGGACATGATGCCCTTACCACAGAATGCAGTCACACACCCCATGTGGTTGCAATCCAAGTTTGTCTGCCTATATTGTGGCAGTTGCTGCAGCCATATATGCATGTCAGTGCTTAAGCGTTGGTCTGGAAAATGGAAAGGCTTTTTTCAAGAAGATGATCCAAGTATCTGTAGTCCTCCATCCCCACCTTTACGTTCAGGATGGAATGTTTGGCTTATTTCTAAAATCTACAATAATCTGCCAGTCCTGTACTCAGCCTCCTGTCCATCACTGACATCTGAGTATTTCTGCAGATGACAGAAGTCAGTTGTACTGGGAGTCTGAGGTGTATAGTGTGAACAGAAACGGTATGAGGTCACTAATCCAATAGTCAGATCATTTTAGTAGGAAAAAGTAAGCCTGTAAATCTTGTGAGTTGAGGTTCCTTTTAACAAGCACATCAGCTCATTTACTTCTACCACTCTGCCTGCTGTCTCTTTCCACCCATATAGTTGTAAAGCAGGATAGGGGGTGAGGGAGTACAAAATATATTCCTGCAGTTACACTGTATCGCCAAAAGTATTCACTCACCCATCCAAATAATTAAATTCAGGTGTTCCAATCACTTCCATGGCCACAGGTGTATATATGCAAGCACCTAGGCATGCAGACTGCTTATACAAACCTCTGTGAAAGAATGGCTCGCTCTCAGGAGCTCAGTGAATTCCAGCATGGTACCGTGATAGGATGCCACCTGTGCAGCAAGTCCAGTCGTGAAAATTCCTAAATATTCCACAGTCAACTGTCAGTGATATTATAACAAAGTGGAAGCGACTCAGCCAAGAAGTGGTAGGACGCATAAAATGACAGAGCGGGGTCAGCAGATGTTGCGGCACATCGTGCTCAGAGGTCACCAACTTTCTGCTGAGTCAGTCGCTACAGATCTCCAAACTTCATGTGACCTTCAGATTAGCTCAAGAACAATGTGTTGAGAGCTTCATGGAATGGGTTTCCATGGCTGAGCAGCTGCATCCAAGCCATACATCACCAAGTGCAATGCAAAGCATCGGATGCAGTGGTGTAAAGCACGTCACCACTGGACTCTAGAGCAGTGGAGACGCGTTCCCTGGAGTGACCAATCACGCTTCTCCATCTGGCAATCTGATGGAGGAGTCTAGTTTGACGGTTGCCAGGAGAACGGTACTTGCCTGACTGCATTGTGCCAAGTGTAAAGTCTGGTGGAGGGGGGATTATGGTGTGGGGTTGTTTTTCAGGAGCTGGGCTTGGCCCCTTGGTTCCTCTGAAAGGAACTCTGAATGCTTCAGCATACCAGGAGATTTTGGACAATTTCATGCTCCCAACTTTGTGGTTTGGGAATAGCCCCTTCCTGTTCCAACATGACTGCGCACCACTGCACAAAGCAAAGTCCATAAAGACATGGATGAACGAGTTTGGTGTG
This sequence comes from Leuresthes tenuis, assembly GCF_036924035.1. Classification (NCBI taxonomy): domain Eukaryota; kingdom Metazoa; phylum Chordata; class Actinopteri; order Atheriniformes; family Atherinopsidae; genus Leuresthes; species Leuresthes tenuis. Next base: position 33,324,628 of record NW_027325363.1, on the reverse strand, counting down.
GAAGAACTTGACTGTCCTGCACAGAGTCCTGACCTCAACCTGATAGAACACCTTTGAGGTGAATGAGAGCGGACCTTTTTCTTAGGCCTTCTGTCCAACATCAGTGTCTGACCTCACAAATGCGCTACTAGAAGAATGGTTGAAAATTACCACAAACACACTGCTAAACCTTATGGAAAAGTTGCCCGGAGGAGCTGAAGCTGTTATAGTTGCAAAAAGTGGGCCGACGTCACATTAAACCCTATGGATTAAGAATGGGATGTCACTTAAGTTCATATATGTGTAAAGTCTGATGAGTGGATACTTTTGGCATTACAGTGTATGTTCCGTGAAACGCTTCGTATTCCATTTTCAATATTTTCAATGTGTACTTGTTAGTACTCCAAAATTGTTCATTCTATCTGCCAGTGATCTTACGTTCCCCCATAGTGATCAACAGAAGAAATGTTTTTAACCTCTACAGTCTTTCTCTAAGCTTTACTCCTGCCCACCATCCGCAGTATCTAGTATACATAGTATGCCACTTATCAGAGATTATTCCAGGAATTACTTGGGCTCAGTCAGCTGTTCCAGTATGTAAAAAAAATTCTTTAAACATAAATTGTTACTTTATTGGCTATTTTGGAGCCCCTGGAGCTTATTAGGCAAAGAGAAGTGTTGCAAAAACTGAACAGCATTGTGATGAAACAACAAAGTGTCCTCAGACAAATACTTCAGTGCAATAAATCTATTAATTAATTAAACTGTTCATACATACTTCAAAAATATAGTCTCCCTTTTGGGACCAGTGAAAACTTACTCCATTTTATTCTGTTATTATCTATTAATTGGAATAAATTTGATTGACCTAAGATTCCATGAATTGGATTTCAGTGGATAATAAATGAAATTAAATAGAATTTTACTTTCTCTGTAAAGTGCCCTGATTTCATTTTTATTTAGAAATCCTGCTATATAAGATAAAATTAATAATTCTGTTCTACTCAAAAACAAAAGATTAAAAGAGATGCACACTTGATTCAAAACACCAAATATAGCATTTATCAGTCAATACAATGCACAAGTTATTTTTTCTCTTCTTTTTTCCCCAGCTGCTAATCTCAATATTTGAGTTAAAACAGTTTGGCTATAGTTCACAAGATTATCATGAATAAATCCAGAATTAAAAGATTGGTGAAATATAACAGTTGAGATGAGTCTTTAAATTATCTATGAAAAGGGAACACAGACGATGAGGCTCCCCTCAACTAAGCACATATTTAAAAAAAATTAAAAATAAATCACAGTTTCAACATTTGCAGTTATGATTATCATAATTATTCTGGTAAAGCATCACATTTGTTAGTTTTTGTTTTTTAAAAACAGTTTACACAAAAAACAGTTTTATGTAAAAAGTTTTACATTTTTAGGAAATAATGTTGTATTGCACATCACCAATGATCATACATAGAGAAAGTAACCATTTCATCATTCCTTTGGCTCAGGGAACTTTGATGAGATGACTAAAAAACATGATAACCTAATCCAATTTTCTAAGGGCAAAATTTAAGTGTCTGATGCCTTCAAAGTAGCCAATGGGGGTGATGTGCATGTGAGAGACGAGGTCCTGACAGAGGACACAGGGAATAAATGTAAATGCAGAAAACCATACACTTACATTCAGAAATGCTGAGAAAAGGACAGCGCAGGGCTCCAGACTAACTTTTTCTACCGTTTTTAAAACACGAGAAAAACATATCATATAAAAGAACATCAAAAAGGTAGACAGGGCTTTTTCAATAAACACTCCAAATCCAAGCAAAAGTTGCCTTAAAACAGCCTGGTTCAGCAATTCATTATTATACCATTATTACCGATGCAGTTGCATCTAGATTTCAGTTCACTGTCCAGCATGTTGGCGGCACTTCTAATTAGCAGACTGGGTTGTTTCTATAGGAACTAAAACTGTGGGGGGAGACGACGACTCATGGGGACTTTAATCATTTGGCTCTCTTCTTCAATGGTGTAACTGACTACAAACCCAAAGTCATCTCAGCCTCTTCTGCAGATTTATTAGTTAATTTCTGCTTTCAAAATGCTTTTGGCAGACACGACTGCTTCTTTCTGTCCCCTCACAGTTTATGTGTCATGTTGCTACTATACTTTATTAGCGTTTCACATCTAAAGTTTGCGACTCAAAAGTAGTGTGAGCCACTGCAGTTGGCCTTTTTCCAATACAAGCTCACCTGCTCAGAAATTGGTGTTTGACTGAGCCCAACGAGAGCCAGAATACACCCCCCGTGTGTTTTATTTAATACAGGATGTTGATTTGAAAAAATATATATAAAAATAGATCAATAAGCAACTGAGGCATATTTCCAAATTACACAGGTGTCCCTATGTATAAGCTGCACTGTTTGCAAATATGGTAAGTGCAGTGTTTTCAGTCTGGAGCCCCGCACCATAAAGCTGAGGAATCCTATGCATTCCAGAGGGAGAGCCATTTATCAGAATATTTCATCAAAAAATTGTTTATTCCATTAAAAAGCTGTGTGCGCTAGGCTGGTGAGGCACACAACTGTGTATATGAGCCTGAGGGTAAATCAATACTAATCATAAGATGGACCAACATGACAGAAGTGCAGATGAAATATTCTGAAAAATGACTCCTGGAGTGCCAACAGAAAGTCCAGAAAGAGAAGAGAATAGAGAATGCTGTTATTCTCCAGGAACTGTTAATCGAAAGTACATCAAATGAAGCTGATATTAGTACAGTGATTTTAAGAGAGGGTTGAACACAAAGTTGATTATGGAGAAAATAAAACAATTCCAAAAAACACCAAAAAAAAAAAGAAAAATGAAGAACCGAAAAAAAAACCAAAAGGATAAAATGCAAAAAGCTTTTTTATTCTTATGTTTTGCTTAGGGGGAAAGTGTCTGAAGGAAAATAGATTCTCCAAACTTACTGCTTTTTTGTTTTCCTTTTTTTCTTTTACTGTTGCTTTATTCAGTAGAGAGTGGCAAGTAGCCTACAGAACAGAGATGAGCACAATCATGGTCACAGCACCAGCTACATACACACATACAAACACACACAGGTATCACAGCCTTAAGCACTTGTTGTGTACATACATTCAAACTTAATGAACCACAAAAAAAGAAAAAAAAAAAAGGAAAAAAAAAAATCAAAGGTCGTCATTGATTGGGGAACTTAAAGCATTTTCAAGCATGCGCTTATGTGCCTTAATATCAGCAAACTATGATTGAGTGTATGCATGTGAGTATCTGTGTTAGTTTGCCATTAAAACAGGTACCACTTTTCACTGCTGCAAGTATGCACTGTTCTAAGTTAGTAATATGTGAAACACTATCAAAAAGTCTTTCAGTTACTGAGTGTGAGAAGAACACACACTAAAGAGCTCCCTTTCCATTCAGGTGAGAGTGTGATGGTGGAGGCAGCAGACGTGGAAGCAGTGGTGGAAAACACAAGAAAGTCAAATTGAGTGTTTGAGGAAAACCAATGTGTATCGAGACTAGATCATTTGTTTGTTACATGTGATGATGTAAGCCACCAAGTTTGCCATCAAACTGTGCTGTAATCACACCTAATCCTTTGCTGGACTCGGGGACAGGCACTGGATACATGTGTCTGCCGGGGTCGATGTGTCAGTAAAAGTTCAAAGTGCATCTAAAACAATCTTTAAAAGTTATCTGGAAACAAAGCTCCATTACAAGATGGAAAAAGAGCCTTTCTTAACTAATAATTCTTATTTATGATATTCTATACCACAAATCTTGGAAGCGAAAATGTGTTCTAAAAATAGGTATCCGATCAGAAATGTATAACTCAGATAAAGGCAGGCTATCCATTAGTTTTTCTATATTTTATAGTTTTTATACCATAGTAGTATAGAGAGATACAGACAGTAAATGATAGCCTGCTCTTCTATTTGATAAGAAAAAGCAGTAAATCCCTATTTACTAATTGTTTCACCGTGTTTACAACCTAAAAGAGAAATTATCATGTCAAAACAATCCAAAGGAATAGTTGTGTTGCTGGATTATTTGTGATGGTCCCTTTATGAATTGTGAACCTTTATGTCTGTGCACATAAACGGAGCAGAATGGATCTAAACTGCCTGTTCCGTCTTTAGGCCTAGCTCCTGCTTGCTGCTAAACACCAGCAACATAGCTATAATGCCCGTTGATATTTAGAAATAACATCACTGACCCATTAACACACACAATGATAAATACATGCGTAACTGCAAAACTCATCCACATTCAAATACTCAGGCCACATTTAGGGCTAGTCTAGCACATATTCATTCACATTTGTTTAGTAATCTGAACAGAACAGTGCCCAGGACACATTCTGAGACCACCCAAGCAACTGATGTCACCTAAATGGGAGTACATATTTGTTTGCAGCTTTTATAGAACAGCCCACATAAAAGATTATGCACAGCTGCTGGCTAATCTGAAGTGATGCAACAGACATCTGTGGGGACAGACTGAAGTGGCAATTTTTGGTCAGAATTTTGAGAAATTGAAAGCTCTGATATGCGTGTCATTTTAGCTCTTATAAGCTCTTTTTTAACCTTCTCTCACATTGTATCTGTAACCCAATTAAGATTTTGGATACGTAAATAATTCAGCAATAAATGTGACTGTCATATTACCATTCAGACATTAACAAAAAACATCAACAGACATGGTTTTTTGCTTGTTGCTCAGCATACTGTGTGACATAGACAGCGTCTTTATTTGGATATAGAGTGGTAAAGAGATCTGATCACAAGTGGTCAGGATGCATGTGGGAACACATACATACTAGGCATGGAAATAAGGAGATCAATTAAAAGGTTTTGACAGCCGTCATTAGAAAACTGAGCTGCAACGCTGGTAGGGAGTCTGAGCAACAGTGCAAGAAGATAAGCTCAGTTTCCCACTCATTTTTCCTGTTGTTTAAGTTTTATGTTGTTGTGGCTCTCAGGCTATGGAAAACCAAACCAATTCTTTGCATTAACCAACTTAGAACTGCTTCCAGCACCGGCCCTCAGCACTGGAACTGATAAAAGACTCGTAATGTCCCACAGGATGGTGTGGTGGGTGTGACCTTGTCAGCATTCAAGGTGTGAACGATCCCAAGAGAGTTTCAATGCTTGGAACATCCCTGCAGTCAGTTAGAACTGAGGAAGCCTTTTCAGATGAGAAATGAAACGCCTTGAAGAACCAAACAGAAGTCTAGTTTCTTCCTCTGCAAGCATGTAGAATACGCAGAGATAAGGTAATGTTGTGGACCATTCTAACCGTTTTGTATGAAACTGTGGCACAACTCTGCTTGTTGCTTCAGCTGTCTCTGTTATGACTAACTTCTGATGTTGCTTACAGCTCAAACATGACACCTCGTGCTTTTTGTCTCCTTGGATGTACTATTTTCAGCACTGTATTTCTTGAAACGTTTAGAGACTACATTCGTCATTCATATGTACTGCTGATATGATTTATAATATTTTATCAGGGGGCCCCCTGGTGGCATTTGGGTTGTAGTACCATTATAATTTGACTAGTCCACATCTAAATGCAGGCTTTTGGTAAACGTTATCACTCATCCCTCCCATCTTATTCTATCATATTCTTCACTGTTTCAGCAAAAATAAGTAAGATAGTAAGAATTTAAAGATACAGGCACAGAAAATGGGGAAAATATTTTTGTAGCAGTATGTGAGATCTTATGAATTAACCAAAAATATGACAAAGGAAGATATGTATTGTGAGATGATTTTCCATTTCACAGATTTGATCCCAAAAAATTAAAGCAGTCTTAGCTTACCTCATGACAAAGAGCAGGATTAGGTGTGATCACAGTAGTAATATTTTACCATTCACAGCTTTATGGGTAGCCATGTCTCAGGTCAGTGGTTCAAAGTCCTTGGACAAGACAGTGAGCCCCACATTGCCCCAGTGTGTGAGTGTGTGCCTTTGAGAGATAGGCAAAAGGTGCTGCATGAGTGTATGTGTATATGGTTGAATGTGGTATTAATTGTTAAGTGTCCAGAAGAACAAAGCAAAGGTTTTATAATAGCGATAAAAGTGTGGACCATTTATCATCAAGTCTGTCAAAGGGAATCATTGCAGTGTGTTCAGGGAAACTGTTGCTCAATAAAACCTACAATCACGCCCCATCTCAACTTATTTTTTCTCAGCCACAGCCTGATTTTACTAGTTTTTGCCATCAAGGGTTAGTAGGGTCTCCCAGCTGGTAAGACCATATGAGGGGTTAAAGTAACAAAATGATATGAAAAAAAAGTAAAGGAAATGCATTTGATCAATAAATGCAGTGACAACATTTAACGGATCTATCTTCCCCAGTGTTAAATTTATCATTAACATCTTTTAATTTAAGTTATTTATTTCAGGAAAGTAGCCTAACAGGCAGAAGTAAGAAAAAAACTGAAGTACTGCTTGCAAACAGATAATGGAAGAGATGAAATTCTTCAAGCGGGTGCTTTTTTGTGTACAGACTCATTAAATCTAGGTTACATAGTAAAACACACTAACGTAGTAAACTCAGGATTCATTGTTTCTTATTCTAATACAGAAATACTTTTGTACCAGGTTAATCAAAATTTGGAAAATTAAATTCTGTAATGAAAAGCTTATAAAACAGAAAAGTTTAATAATCTCAAAATGTGACCTATGGCTAGTCTTCTCTTATAGCACAGATATGAAGAAATTAGGAGAATTTTATCTATATTTATTGATACACTGTGTCAGATTTAATGATCAACCCATTACTTGAAAAGCATATAAGCTAATTATAGTTATTATTCATATTTGTGACGCCACTGCTTCTAATGCATCAATTATTGACTTGACTGGAAGTTGTACTTTTCATGAGGTGCAGATGGATCAGTGTTATGATGGCAAAAGCTAGGAAAACAAGGTCCAATTCAAGAGTTACCTTCAAATGTCCAATCAGACTTTAAGAGGATTTTTTTCAAATCTGGGATGTTAACGTCGAGGTGTAGAAACGTTTGGGATGTGAAATTGAACAAACAGGTCTTGATACATCGGTCCAGCAGAATGAACATTGCTGAATTGTATGCAAAGCAGTGCATTGATGCCTGTGATCAACAAAGCATTGAGTTGAAGAGCAACAGGAAGCCTTAGAGTGAAGAGCCAGGAGCTTGAAATGTTTATCTGACATTTAGTGTGCACGCCCACACACACACACACACACACAGGTAAGGGCCGGGAGGCTGGGTGAGTGGCTGAGGGGCATGGTGAGATGACACAGATGGGAGGGGTGGCCTACCTGGTAGAGACAGTGACAGACACTGCGTAGCTGTGGGGGGAACTCGCTTGAGGAACCGATAATGGCCTGGAAGAAGCGCTCAGTGATCTGCAGGAGGTTCCTCTGGTTCTCCTCTAGGTTCTCACCTTGTTCCAGCCTACAAGCCAACAAGCATCTTCGTGAGGTAAGACATGATTTAAATTCTTAAGCTGTGACAACATCAACAGTATTAAGACTGAAAGAGGCGATTTGAAGCACTGTATCCTGTACTTAGTACATCCATGCACAATCAAAAAAAAGGACTACTATCATATCATCAAACAATGCTTATAGTAGTGTTCAGTCCTGCAGACAACATTCTAAATTTGCATTGATTAAGGACACAAATTTGCTTAGTATCACAAACAAGCAGAGCTGTTGATAATCTGGAATGTGTAATTTATCAATGACAGACATAGTTTGCTACCCATTACAACACAGGAAATGAACCTAATTAGCTTGTGTTTTTTAGGGTAAGATTGAGAAATCTGTTCAAATCTAACATGTAGCCAAATAATGTTAACAAGCAAAACCTTTTGGGTTAACCTAAAAAACAACCCTTACTGCAGCTTACTGCCCCAGATATTTGTAAATGCCTATTATTCTGGGAAACCAAAGGAATGTGAATATACCCTGCGGTGACTTCATTCCCACTCATTTTCAACATTATAGTGTTCTGCACTAAGGGACAACAATGCAGGAGAAAATGTGGACAATGGCCAGTTGTAATGTTTCCATTAAAACATGTCAGCTGTAAAACGTTTTGGTGCAATAGTTGTTGCGTGAGTTAGAGATTAAAGACTAAAGACTTTCACCAGTCAGTTGTGGATAATTTGGTTTGGCGGTTGATGTGATCGCGTCTTCCTCTGGCACAACAAATAAACCGTGTATCCTCCTCCTAACCGCAACCATCTACTTTAGTCTAAAACATGGGCTTTTTAAATGGTTCTGGATGAATCCCATATTTAACTTAACTTCTTAAACAACTAAAAACTCAAATTTTGATAGGAGAAATGGTCTCAGAATCCACAGATATTTAAAAACAATATCATGGAAATATTGCTTCATGTTTCACTGCGAATATTTATTATACAATTCTGGGGAATGAATAGAGAAGTGAAAGTCTAAATTAAGTCTGTGCCAGATACAGATACAAGTACTTACCTGGTGGGGTCCACCTCAAAACTGATGTGTTCAGGGGTTGTGATAACTCCCCTTAATAAGGGTTCCAGTAGCTTCTGCAGGTATGCTGCCCCATATACCTGACAAAAAAAGCACAATATACAGTCTAAAATTCAAATACAAACATGTGTCTTTTTTGAGGATCAAGAAACCAGCAACAGGTCTTTCTTATACATTTCAATATTTCCTAAAGAGAGTAATGCTTTGTTTTCTACCTTGAAACAGAAGGTCATTATCTTGCTGGCAAGGCTGTTCCCTCTGAAGAGAGTCTGCATGGAGTCGGCCAGCTCCACCTCTTTGGAAAACATGTTCCACAGCAGCTGGTAGAGTAAATGCCGGGAGTCGAACAACGTCACCAGGACCCGGGCTAGCTCATCCTGGAAATCAGAAAAATGTTGTAAGATCCATTACTACTGGACAACAATACGGTTGTTGGCATTCTACCCCTGTATACAGCTGCGCAATCTCAAATGAAGCAGTCAAAATGTGAAAGGAGTATACAACTTTAGTTTTGTACCTTGAGATGCTTTGTTATGCTCATATCCTACCAAGTACACATAAAGAAACTTTAACACTAAGTTAGCAAAATATTTGAAATGAGAGTGATCTACACACCCACTGGGACCCAGGAACAACATTGGCCAGTGCCATGGCAATGGGTAGCTCTCCCTGGTCTCCCATCATGGTGACAAGCTCCACGAGCCTTTCAAAGCGGTCAGCCAGCACAGTCTCCGCCAGTGTGTCGAACTCTGTTCCCTGCTGCAAGATCTTGGTCAGCACCTCCATGAAAGTTGCTCGAGTCTGAAGGTCCTTATGATAACCCAGACCTGCCAAAGAAGTAATCAATGCTGGTACTCACGGATATGATACTATGATCTACAAAATTTTTGCAAACATGTCTGTAAATGTGGCGACTGGGAGCTGACTAACCAATGGAATGCATGAGGCCGCTGTCTACGTTAGCGTTAAGAAGATTGGACATTGCCAAGACTGTGCAGTGACGAAGGGATGCCAGACGTCGAGACATTCCTCTTTTCCGTCCCCCCACCGTCTGGCCCTCATCCTCAACCTCGCTGCAGTCATTTAGCAGGTTCATAAACAGGGTGAAGTACCTGCACACCACCAAAAACAACACAATGTTTTTATTTGAAAGGCATGCTTTAAGACATGATGCTTCAGATTTGATTTGACCTTGGTTAGAACTGAATAAGGCTCTGTGGCAAATGATGATATGTTTCTACACACGTGCCCTTCTTTGGAGTGTAAAGCCAAAAACTAAATAAAAAAAACTGAAGCCAATTTAAATAGTTTACTTGTTGAACAAATAGTGTATGACGACGTTCTTTCCATAGAATGACACCATCAGTATTTGAATTTTTTCTTGATCAGCATTGCCATTCTGGTTACCGCTTGGGACAAAACTTTCCTGGAAAATCAAAGGCTCTATTCACAGCACGAAGTAGCCGAATCTGCAATTTTGCAAAAAAACTGAACAGAATTCACGTCTACTGATTACGATATGAACAAATATCTACTATCACTGTCTCAGCTGCATAGTGTCATAAATTATGTGACAACATTAAACCCAGTCCAAGCCAGTGCTCTTTTCTCAAGAAAAACCTAAGTATATAAATATAACAGCCTGGCTATGGGGAGGAGAAGTGGTTGAGTCGAAACTCCATGTGCATGGACCCAAACTGTTGTTGCAGCAGGGTCAGTTTGGCTTGTGCACCTTTGCTGCCCGTTATCTCCCTCTCTCTTTACACTTTACAATCTCAACTGTTAATAAAGACAACAAGATCCCCAAAAAGCTTTAAATTTATTTCTACATAATTGACTAAATCAATGCTTGTTATTTATTTCCCTTACTTCTTTTCTCCTCTTGTTTCACTCACCAGAGAACCTAACTTGCACCTTGTTTTGATTCATGTCATACATGAATGGAGTAGGCAATCATTTTCTTCACTTCTTTCAATAAGTCAATTGAAAATAAATAGTTAAATAAATAAGTATTTTGTTAATGTTGAGCCATATCAACTCATTTTATATGCATGAAAAGTTAGTCTCAAGCATATTATGGCATGTTCTCACTTGAGGAAGAGTTGAGACTTGGCCTCCATCAGTTCTACTCCATCACCCTCCTCTGGCTGCAGGGGTAGACCAGCTAACAGGGACACGACAGCCTCCATACTCGCCTGATCCAAGTCTCTGCAAATCACACAAAATAAAATGTTGAGAGGGGAACTCTCTCCCTTCCTTACAATGCATTTGTTAATCTGAATACAGGCAAGAGAGTAGCACCTTGTCAGGCACTTGATGTCATCATCAGCAGCTTGGTTGGAGGTTCCCATCACCCAGTCTGTCAAGTACTCCACCATCTTGTTCCTACAATAACAGTAAGAGAGAAACATTCAAACTCAAAGCCGTACAATTACCGTGCAGCTGTATGCCTCTGCCTTTAAGAAAATCCTTCATGGTTGTCAATACATTTCGTGTTCACAAGAATGGACTGACTGATCTACAGACAAACCTAATGTAGTCCCAGAGGTGGTGTCACTCAGCTGCTTAAAAGTCCACTGGTGTTACTGACCTGAACTTCATCTCCTGGCAGAAGGACAGGTCGTCTCGTCTCTCCATCATAACCTCAACAAGCTGGCACAGTCTGGTTTTGATCTGGATCGCATGGACCATATTACCCAGGATGCGCACATATCTGAGGGATGAAACACAGATCAGTAGAACCCAGGAAATGTTCTCCATCAGTCTCATCTGTATACATACTGTCAACCTGTATATTGACTAAAATCATCAGACAACATGGCTATATGTGCCATGTGAGAAAGAGAACCACCTTCTTTCAATTCTGAGGTTTTACTTATCAGGTCTTTATTATCATCCAATTATCTTCTGGACCAACAAATACAACCCAGATGAAGAACAACAAATGACATCAAACTGTGTCATTAAAAAAAAGTCAAAACGCAGATGCGGTGTGTGAAAAACTGAGAATATCCTTTCTGCTACAAGAACAATTATGAGGGTAAATAGCAACTAGTTAATCCAATGTACTTTATTAATTGTACTTATTTGCTACAAGTATAACAACCTCCATAACAGCAGAAATTCTGCTGGTTTCAGCCAAATGAACAACAGACCTATTCCTTCCGAAATAAAGATACCTTTCCTCTACAAAGTATAGAGGATTAGAGCCCAGGGGTGTGGGAATGAAGACTGGGCATAAGGTTTGTTTGCGTAATAAATAAGACTAGGGCTGGTGTGTATAACTTATCAGTACAATCAACTTGAACTAATATTTGTGAAACTACTACTACAATTTCAATCGCCCAGTGTAAGGTGTGATCGTTACTTTGGTTCTGTTCAAATAAATAAAATTCATTTTACAGCTTTAATGCGTTACTGAGATTTTACATTTGCAACGATTTGATTACCATGATGGGTGCAAAAAGTGGATTCCAACAAAAATCTTACAAAACTTTAAAGGCTGTTTTTTCAAAATGATTTTTTTCATTTAAAATTAGAATCTCCACGTCAATTGTACTCACACTAAAGTTTTCAATTCTATTCCTACTATCCATATTTTTAAGTCTCTCCTTCATAGACTCGTTCAGGAAAAACATGTCTATGTTTTTTAACATAATTTTCGAAATTGTGATTAACAGATATCCGAAATTTGTTCTTTTATTCTAACCTGTTGAAAAAAAATATGAAAACAAGATTTTATCAAGTATTGATATTGTATTGAAACAAATTAGCATGCTTACTGCGACATGTGATCTGATTTGCAAATTAAACTTGTACAATGTAGGAAATAAAATGTAAAAGTTTCATGCTGATACTTATTAATTATCATTTTTACCCTCTTCACCTGAAGTGTCTCATATGAAAGAATGCAAAACAGATCAGTCTTGCACTTTTGTGTGATTTCATTGAGAAACTGTAGCAAGCAAATGCAAAAAATCCATCAGAGATGTCATTTCTCAAATAGGGACAATAATAGCTTCTGATGAAAATGCTACACACTTTCTCCATATAAAAAAAAAATCTGTTTCACTTTAAAAAGGGACTGATGTGTGAAAAAATCCAATAATTTCAAGATTTTTCATGATCATATTTTAGCTTACACCAACAACAAACTGACAAACACAAATCTTTAAGGCTTTACTGTATATTACACGTTTTAATGATTTATCCATCCAGGGTTCCTACAGGTTTCTTCAAGTCAAATTCAAGTCTTTTTAAGACCTTTTTAAGACCATTTATATAAAAACTTAATACCTATTTCACAGACGTACCGGCAAATAATTCTTTTTTTAATTTGTTCATTTATTTCTCAAACAAATGTTGAAATGCAGACAAAAGAAAAGTTTCAGCAGGCCACACAAAAGTTTGACTAACACAGTTCAGTTCCTTTTTTAACATTGGTTACATCAGCTAGCTACTTATTCCATGCTGGGAATAAGGGGAGTAGAGAGAGTCCTTAACAACTGAATCCACACCAACGATGAAAATGAAACTTTCATCGTTGGTGTGGATTCAAAAGCTGCGCGCAGATCCACTCTAGCTGCGGTCGTAGCTGGGGGGGCTGTAGCGCTAGCAGCTAGCTGGTTTACGTTAGCTGCTTCAGGCACATTAACAGCTAGCTGGCTAACGTTAGTGGGTTGAAATACTCAGGCGATAGAAGGAGTTTGATACTTCCCTTTGGTTGACTTGATGTGCTTGAACGACTTGGCATGAGACTCTAAAGCCTTCAAGCCCATAGTACCAAGCCTGGAATACATTGTTGTCCATCGGTTTTAACCAGTGACAAAATGCTTGTATTTCTCGCCAAGCGTCGTTAAATTTATATTTCCCCATAAAACATGAAATGGGTAAACTAACGTTAAAAACAAACTTCTTGTGTTGCGCCTCTGCCTGGCATGTGGCTTGTGGTCCGTGTCTGTGTGGTGGCCCGTGCTGTCGCAAAGTGACGTGTTCAGAACCGGAGCAGCTGCGTTCTCAATTATTGGTTCCACCACTCTCTGTTTAGGCTACGTTATTTAATCAAAATAATAGTGGTTGACAAACGAAACTTTTGAGGAGAATGCGATACGGAGAAGTTACAAATTGCACAAGTTTTAAGACACAATATATAAAAACTTTTTAAGATATTATTTCCAAATTCGTAACTTCAATGCTTTTAAGACTTTTTAAGACTCCGCGGGAACCCTGTCCATCATTTACATTCACCATAGTGCGTTTTAAAATGGCATTGCGTTTTGTTACCTGACCAGGTTGAGCATCATGGTCTCAATGCTGGCCTGTCCCAGGTGTTCAGAGCTGCCCTCTGTGTGGTTATCCAACAGGTTTTTCATAATGGCTATGGTCTGCTCAACAAACTGAGTGTTAGTGTCATTGATGGGAACCTGGAAATACAAGAACAGAGTATAGTTTAGGCAAAAAAACAAACCCACAGGCATCCGTCTATATTAGAATACATATTAAACAACACAGTAGGCTCAACAATGTACTTTGACTAAAGGGTCCATGGCACGTTTTCTGTCTCTTCTAGTTTATCTGTAGTGTGAAAACAATGTCAGTTTAGGAAAAAGAAAAGAGGAGTGGATGCATGTTTTAGTATTTTTATCCAAAAGGCACTCGTCCAGATTTTTTTTTTTTTTTTTTTTTTTTTTTTTTTTTTTTTTACAGCAAACATGGAAATTGTTTTGTTACAATGCCCGGATCCCTGGTGGCCCAGATTGTTTCATTAACAAGGCGGACTACTATGCTGGCTTTGAGGGGACTGACGCTGAAAGCCTAAAGAGAGCGGCTGTACCTCAGGAGGAAGAGGAGCCTATCAATGGGAAAGTCTGAGGTTCGACTTCAGCTTCTCCAGGCCACATGTCGAAGTGTCCTTGGAAAAGACACTGAACCCCACGTTGTCTATCGATGCATCCACCTGTGTATGAATGTGTGTAGCTCTCTGGACTGCAACGTGCTGTGTTAGTGAATGGGTGAATGTGGCATGTAGTGTTACAGTGCTTTATCAGCACCGGGCTGTTTCAACCAAAAGAAACAACTGGGTAAATGTTTTACCAACTGTTGATTGACTCAAGTTCCAGGGTTGGACCACAACAACTTTGGGGTTTTTGGTAAGGCGACCTGAGAGAGGCTGAAAGGCAGCACCTCATCATTTTTCATAACTGATATCCCTGTTGGAATAGTTTCAACTATAAGAACAAATTCTGACAGTTATTTTGGGGAAACAAATTTAACATAGATGAGTTCTATATATACATTTTTTTAGATAAACATGCAAATTCACAACATTAGGTAGGTGGCTTTAATCTTGTAGATAATCTGTGCACAATAAAACTTTGAACTCTGAGTAACAGGAGCCTTGAAAAGCTCTCACATAGCTAAACTTACCGGTCCCTGGGTGTCGAAAAATTTTCCAATGCTGTTTTTCAGCTTGTTGAAGAGCATAGGGTAGAGTGCGGGGCTGAGTTCCAGACCCAGCAGGTCTTTAACATTGTTGCGAACATGAATGCCAACCCTGTCATGGCCACAAACCAGCAGGGCCAGCAGCCGGTCCAGGAAGCGGCTCACAGGTGTCTCGCTGGAAGCTGAAGAAGAGCAGGAAGAGGCCATGGCATTGGACATGTCACAGGGCCCCACTGAGATCATCGAGTGTTTACGCTCACTCAGAGGGCCCATAGGTGGGCTGTAAGTGGCTGGACCAGGGGTGCTGCGCTGCTGAAGACACACACCACCCAGAGCACACAGGAAGCCCGTCATGTTGATCCACTCCTGCTGTGGGGGTTCAGAGAGGACACTGAGCAGCAGTGGCACAACACCCAGTAGCCTACATATGTATATCTACGAGTGAGTTCAATAGTTAAATTGTTCCAATGACAATTCAGACACCAAGAGTAGTGGTCTCTTTCATTCTACTTGCAAGCATTCCTTTTGGGGTCTGTAACTCACAATACTGTCAAACCATATCACCAAAGAGTCCCTATACAGTCAGTTTTCTGAATTAGCAGGTTTCTATTGCAATGCATATTACCTCAACAAGCTGTCATTGAGTAAAACAAATCAGCTCTGAATGAGAGCTGTTAAAAATATCTTATTCATAAGTCTGTTCAGCAGCTGGTGTGATAAAGGACTCCAATTGACTCCTTAGTCTTGACGGTTTTATTGTGCTCACAGTAACAATTTGAGAAACAAATTGTTTTTCATTTGACCTGGGTTCACCATCACATCCAGCCTCTGTGCTGTTTGCTGTGTGTGACAACAGAAGCTGCAGCAGCTTATCACAATCATTCTTATTATTGTTGTCATTATTAACATTGCAAGATTATCATTATTATGTATCTAATATGTCCAATTGAGTCACAGCTACTATGTGCGTCTATCCATTAATGTTTCTCCAGTTGTTCAGACATATGCTGTATAGAAAACATACTCATGAGACAAACTAGACATACTCGTGTTTCTGGGTATAGCTAATAGGAAAGCAGCTGCAGTCTTTTATGGAAAAGCAGTATGTTGCTCATTCCGACATGACGCCAACATGTTCAGTTGAATGAAAAGCAGTGAATGCCTGAAAGAGGCTATTGTAATGCACCTCGTCTGCACCTCTTTGTGAAGGTGGGCATTTTTGACACCGAAAAAAAAGATGCTTACCTGTCCATCATCAGCCTTGTTTTTGGGGAAGTTGAGTATCTGTTTGGTGGCCTGCTCCCATTTAGAATACGTGTCCTCCCAAGCCTTAAGGTAGAATCAAGTGCCATTCACATTGCGGAAATAAAGTGAGGAATGTCAGTAATGGGTACCATTCGTCTTTAAATGATACTGCTTGGTTAAGGTTCAATAAACTAAACAATTCCTACTTATCTGAACTCCAATAAAGAATTTAAAACACTGATAGTTTATCTAAAGAGCCAAAAACTGGGTAAAACATTCAATTAATTACAATTCTTCAACTAATTTCTATTCATTCTTAACAATTACAATGTTAATCTTGACACCATCCAAGGAAACCAATCACCAGTGAACATGGTATCATTAAAGAAGCAAATAAACAGTACAACCCACTGAAACTGGAACAATGAATGGTACCTCAATGTTTCCTGGTGTCGGGTGCTCTATTCTTCTTAACAAGGCCATCACCCTTTTTTGCAAGATGGAGCGACCTGTGGAAACAAGTACCACAGTCAAGAGGTGACAATGTCTCTCCATCCATTAATTTTCTTCACTTGCTTAATTCAATTAGGCTGGGGCCTATCCCAGCGGTGAAAGGTGGGTTACACCGTGTGTGGGTCCCTAGTCCATCACAGAGCCGGAGAGACAAACAACCATGCATGTTCACATTCCCAGGGTAATTCAATTCAATTCAATTCAATTTTATTTATATAGCGCCAGATTACAACAATTGTCATCTCAAGGCACTTAAGTAATATAGTCCAATTCAAGCCAATTGGAATTCAATTCATTGTAATCATAATCCAATTAATTCATATAGAGCTAATTCAGAATGACCAGTTAATCTAACATGCATGTTAGATTTTTGGACTGTGGGAGGAAGCCAGAGAACCCACGCATACACAAGGGAGACATGCAAGCTCCACACAGAAAGAATCCAGCCAGGATTTAAACCAGGAACCCTCTGGCTGTGAAGCAACTGTGCTTACCGCCGGGACAATGTCTGTATTCTATAATAAAATAAAAATTAAACTGCATTGCTATTACTCATCACAGAGCTGTGCCTGGCTTATCCATTCACAAAAGTAAAAAAAAAATTTAAAAAAAATCCTTAATCTTAAAGCACCCTTTCTGTAAACTGTACACTAAATTCTTTTTTCTCAGCCTCTCACATGAATTTTCCCTTGTGAGATTAAACTTTCAGTTTGTATTGGAAACTAATGACTTAGTCCTTGTGTTTATCAAAATACATTTTTCAACTAAAACAGTTTTGGAGATGTATGCGACTTCCTCGAAGCTTGAAAGGTAAACTGCAGCATATGTCAGTCCAGCTCATAGTATGCTAAAAGACAGAGGGATATTATAAATTAGAAAGCCAGCAAATAGGCCGTAAGGTGAACACAGAAAAGAGCTTCAGGAACAAGATTCTGTTCCACTCAAGTAGATCTACAGGATCTTTCTTCCATAATAATATGCATATTCCCAATTGTCGGAAAGTAAGTCGTTCGGCGCATGTAACCCCGCAAGAGGTGTGTAGTGAAGCCGTTTCTGTAGAAAACAATGTGGAAGTCATGCCTCCATTACCTTCCGGTCATTGAAGCCTCACCTACAGAAATGTCTACAGTCAACACAATCCTTACACGAAGTGTTGCATTTGCTGACCGACTGGAACTAGATCATGTAGTTTTAGTGTTTGACCAGGCAAATCCATCCATCTTGCCACATTCAGATCAGTGAAAAGGGTCAGTGGACTGTCCAGCGTCAAAGTAACCATGGATTTGCATCTGTTGCTTGTGACCAAGCCATTGAGCAGACATGCAACAGAGATGCCACGACAAAAGGTGGCTGGACGGGGATAACACTGAACCAATGTGCAGTGCATCGCTGGATATTGTCACAGCATGAAAGGGCTGCTATTGCGAGACATTGTGAGTCTATGGCAGGGATATGTCCGGTATCACATGTACGCAAAGACCTTGACAGTACCCGAAAATTGCTGCTGATGAGAAAGCAGTGACCAGAATTATTTCCACCATTAACTCTATGCTGAACCCTTTTGATACATATCAAGATGGCATTGTGTGTCTTAGTTGTGGAAGAGTAACAACTGAAGAAGTGACAAAACATTTGCTTGCAGTCTCAGAGGAAAAAATAAGTTATCTTCATTATTGTGAACAAGCAAAGTCTGTACGCAATCACAATTTCATTGGACATAAATTCATGTTAAAGGAGGGTGGAGGTTACATTTCTGCATATATCTAAAAGCAGTAGATATTTTAAAAGAGCCAATTAAATATACCCAAATGACATTAGCTCTGGCATTGATAAGAAAGATAATTCTATGTAAATTAGGCCATTACATTGCAATGCTTTTTGATAACAAATAACGGATAACAAAGATAACTCAATTGTAATAACTGGGTTTTTATTATAATTATGTACGATAACCCTGAGACGCAGCGGTCACATTTTTAGTTGTCTGCACCATAAAAATGAAATCTGTAAAAACTGGAACCTGTTGACACTAACTTACACAGCCATCTGATGGTGTCAGAAGAGACTTTGTTCCATTTAAAATTATATGTATATCTACATCATATATAATGAAATATTTATAATATACAAAAATGTATATATGGAAATATGTACATATTTTAAAACTATTTGTTGGTTCCTCCTAACACCCGAATAGCTAGAAGAAATCTAAAATGCAAGCCAAACTAAGACTGGGGTCTCAGGAGGATAATGTGTCATGCTATAAGACGTTTTTTGTCACTAAACCCCATTTTTCTTGATTGTTGATACTTTATCATCATTACAGTGTATGTAGCCCTGATTAAGCACGAGACGAGTCAATTCTGAGTACTTCTAGGGTGGCCTTCCTCATTATCGTAAGGTCGAATGAGGTCAGGGAAGCTTTCAGCTGACAGTCTGTTTACTAAAAGAAAGCACCGGATTGGTCTAAAATGACCAAGTGACTGCGTGGCAAGGCTCACGGTCCATATTTAACTGCGCAGGAACCAAGATATCACTGCGATTTCCGAAAAATAGTACCAGATAATCAACATGATTACAGGATTTTTGCAAGATTTAAAGCACCGAACAAAACGGATTTAAAGAAGTAAGAATAAGTACTTTTTTTTTTAATCATCGAAAGATCCTGTAGATCAAATTTAGTGGAACGGGAACAACTGCTGGTTTGGAAAGTTTATTTGTTTAAGCATGATTAAAATGAGGACCATCCAGTTCTAGACCCAGTTCAGGGCTGACTTTAACTCCTTTGATAAATGCCATTTCCTGTCTTCCTGCCGGCATTATCTGTCAACAAAAAAACAGCTCGTAGCTCATTGCCCTAAAGGAAAGAGGAAGTGACAATATATTTAAAATATACACTTGATTTTCTTTTATCTTTTTTTGACTATTCACTGTTAAAGTAATGCATTCTTCAGCCCCTTACTCATTCCATCACAGCAGAATGCCTAATCCTAATCTTAAATCTGACCTAACCTTTACCCAATGCCAACTCTAACCATAAAACTAAGTTTTGGCACTGAAAAATCCCCTGGGTCAATCTATCTAATCTGTTAACAGTACCACGTACAACTCAGAATACAAAAGAGACCAGTGTAAACTCCACAAAGCTCGCTCTACTTAATATTAGATCTCTGTCCAATAAGTCACTGTTAGTTAATGACTTCATAATTTCACACAATTTAGATATTCTTTTCCTGACAGAAACATGGTTAACAGAAAGCACAAGTGCTACTGTTCTTAATGAAACAGCACCCCCAAATTTTAGTTTCATGGATAAATGCCGAAATGGGAGGAAAAGTGGGGGAGAAGCCGTCTTATTTAAAGATACATTCCAGTGTAAAGAGATCTCATTTGGTGATTTCACTTCTTTTGAATATCTTAGTTTTATTTTAAAGGGTGTTCCTAAAATTCTGTTCATCATTTACAGAGCTCCAGGATACTGGAGATCTGCAAATGATTAGTTTTATTGATGCATTTTCTGAATTATTGTCTGTTATCTCGACTGATTTTAACCATTTTATTTTGACCGGGGATTTTAACATTCACATGAATAATATGACGGATATAAACGCCAAAGAATTTTCTTCTGTGCTGGACATGTTTGGTTTGTGGCAACATGTAACAGAACCAAACCACCTTCGCGGTCACATTCTGGACCTGGTCATTTCTAAAGGTGTTGATATTTCTTCTGTTGTGGTTATTGATTTGGCCTTGTCTGACCATTTATGTATTTTATTGGATTTATTGATAACTCAGAATCTTCAAACAACCAGCTTCTCAGTTAAGAAGAGGTACATTAATGAGAAAACAAGTGCTCAGTTTAGGGAGGCCATAGCTATGTAACTATGAGCGCAGAGTCGGTTGACGGACTGCTGGATCATTTCAACTTAAGAATATTGAATGTAATGGAAGCTGTTGCACCGATAAGAATCAAGAGCACCTTAAGCAAACCGAAAACAACATGGAGAAACACCACAACGGTCAAAATCCTGGAGGAAACCGTTCGGCACCTGAAATCAACAACTTGCACTCTGGACATAATACCATCTGACTTTTTAAAAAGTGTTTTTACCTCAGTAGAAAGTGAAATCATACAAATAGTTATCAGCTCACTGGCATCAGGCATTTTCCCAAGTCACTAAAGACAGCTATCATTAGGCCACTCCTAAAGAAGAGGACTCTAGACGCCATTATGATGAACAACTACAGACCTGTGTCTAGCCTCTCTTTTACATCCAAGATTATTGAGAAAGTTGTATTTAACCAGCTCAATGACTTTCTGAATGAAAGTGGAAGTCTCGATAACTTTCAATCAGGCTTCCGACGTCATCACAGCACTGAAACAGCTCTGGTCACAGTGTTAAACGACATCAGGTTGAATACTGATTCTGGTTATGTTTCAGTCCTGGTTCTGTTGGACCTCAGCGCTGCATTTGATACTGTAGATCACAGAATCCTGTTGCACAGGCTGGAAAACTGGGTTGACTTTCTGGATCGGTCCTTAACTGGTTCAGCTCCCATTTAGAAGGCCGGAGTTATTTTGTTACAATTGGCAGCTATGAATCTGAGCGAGTGGTCATGACTTGTGGAGTCCCCCAGGGGTCAATTCTTGGACCTCTTCTGTTTAACTTGTAGTTGCCACCTTTGGATCAGATTTTACAGAACTTTAACATCAATTATCACAGTTATGCAGACGATACACAACTTTATGTGTCTCTGTCACCAGATGACTGCAGCCCAGCAGATGTACCAGTGTCTGAAGGAAATAAACACCTGGATGAGAGAGAATTTTCTACAATTAAATAAAGACAAAACTGAGATCATTCTGTTTGGTATCAAAAAGAAGAGGGTCAGCATTGGTAAATATCTTGAGACTCGGGCCCTTACAATCACTGACCAAGTTCGTAACCTTGGAGTGTTGATAGACTCAGATCTGACTTTCAGCAGCCACATCAAAGCTGTCACCAAGGCAGCTTTTTCCAGAGCAGCTGAATGTCGGAAACTCTATGGCCAACACTTTTTGCAGACTTTCCAGCATATTGAGCAGCAGTATCTCTGACAGAACACCAAGTGAGTCAATGTATGAATGAAGCAGCTAATTTTCTGGAGCATGTATAGCTTTTGTAGAAAAGGTGTGTGTGCTGGTAACAGCTGCTGCTTTGCCGTCTTTTCTGCTGACCTCTATGCACAGGCCCCTGCTGAATCTTATTAGAGGATAACTTCCAGGAACAAGTAAGCAAACAGAAAGTATCTAAAAGTAAAAAAGAAAAAAAAAAGAAGAAAAAAAAACAGCACCCAGTTTCACCTAAGCAAAATTTGGTCTAAAGCTGCCAAAGGCTGCTCTGGTGGTTGTGTGTCTTGTTTGTCTCTGTGTGGCCCTGTGATGGACTGGCAACCTGTCCAGGGTGTAACCTCCCTGTTGCCTTAATGACAGCTGGGATAGGCTCCAGCCCCCCAACGAGAAAATTGATGGATGGAAGTTCCAGCTCCCAAGCTGCCGTTTCTGATAACAAGGGAAATGTTGCTTGTTATCGTTTAGAAACTAGTAGGTAATGGAATGTGAGAAGAATGCTGCTTGAAAGTAGCACCCCATAAGAGGCTTATACCAATCGACAGCATCGAGTGGGTCAACCCACCTCTGAGCTGCAATTTTTTACTCAACCTGTGGCAGAGTTCAGTCAGGAAGCTCACAGAGTTCAGTATACTGCAGAACTGAGTATCAATAAAACTATGACACAATATCGAATGACTGATCTGAGTACAAAATGGGCAGCATGAGACTTTAACAAAAAAAATGTTAATGTACTATTTCAACACTGATCTTTGCTAACAAAAAGACATTACACAAGAAATTAAAGAAGGCAATTGTTAGCATACCAGCTTAATGGATTGTGGTAATTTAAGGGTTACTGGTATTTCAGTTCTCTAGACCAGACCAAATAAGAAATTTTACATTTAGTCCCGTTTCTCTTTGCCAGAATCTTTGGCTATATTAGAAAAGTGTATATGGTTGTATTCTTTTGTTTGCATTTTTACAAGAAATATGTCAAGAAGAACCTGTGCAACAAATATAAAGAGGTTAAACTGTTCCAGGGTTTCCTCTGTTGCACACATGAAAGAAAATATGCTTCCAAAAAATAAGTTTCTGATGCCTATACTATGCTGTTATGAGCAAAAAAACTGAGTAAACTCATCAAAAGAAATTACAACTGTGTCCTTGGATGTCTTGGTCTGTGCCATCTTCAGGCTTAATTTATACTGCAGAACAGGTGGGACTCAGCCTGCCAGATGACAGCATATAACACTTGTTCAAATCAATCACATTAACAGACTGATAAACAGGCTGACTGCATCAAAGTTCAAACCAGACCTTTAAAGTGTGAACACATCCTAATTGTGAACCAAATCAAAAAATGATCTTACCGTTGTTGATAAAAGTGAACATTGTGTTCATATGTATGAAGATTTGGTTAGAAAAGTTCATCTGTTGTTGTACATTGTAAAAAAAAATAATACAATCAGTAAAAAAATAAAAAATAAATAAATAAAATAAAAAACTTTGACAGGATGTCAAATTCAGAGCCAAACATTAAAAATGAAGGAAGGGCCTAATAGTGCTGACCTGTTCCCATCATGGTGCTGACAGAAGCTAGTTCACTGAAGGTGGCATAGTTGGGCAGGATTGTCTGGACAGGCACTTCGTCAGCTGTGCTGCGGATGTCAGCCTCCTCACAAAGGTGGCGGAAACAGGACATGGCCACCAGCACCGCCTCAGTGTCTGAGCTCCATAAGAACATGTAGAGACACACCTCCAGCTTTGTCTGTGCCTGTCGGCAGATGGGAATGCCACCACCCATGGTGGCACACTCCTGGAATGATCAAGGACAAGAAGAAAAAAAAGGAAATAAAAAAGCAGTTTACACATTGCTTCTCTTCCATACAGTGTACAGACACCTAATCCTAACCATTTGTGAACATTCAAGCCAAGAAGCTGAATCTTTGCCTGTATCATAGACATCAGTAGAAAGTGGCCCATATCACTGTGACATGCGCTCACTGGTACAAGGCTGCAAGTCAATGAGTCATTTATAAAAATGGTTGTTTTTTTGTGTCATTACTTCTGCCAAAGTGATACTTTGTGACAAGTAAATAGTGGGCACCTTGTTCTTGAGCAGAAACTTGTTCCTGCAGATGAGGATCTCCCTTAGCCATTTTAGAACATCTGTCCCGTTAACAATTTGCTGGCTAATCAGTTTGCGGCAGATTAGGAAGAGCACCTGTGAACTGAAAAAAGAATAGGTTCTGTCAATTTCTCAAGTTTGGATGATGACACAAAGATTAGCTTCCTCAAACAGGGCATATAGCTTCAAAGGGAATATTTTTATTGCTTCACATAATCGCATATACAGTAAAACAAATCCTTGTTTGTTGCTGGGCGCTAACAAAGGAAAGATTCCATTTTCTCTTTTTTAACTGAAAACATAAATATATCTTTTTGGAGCGCCCCTCGCTTAAGTAATACAGTAACTGTCTACCAATCAGTGGTTACAGTGTTAATAACAGCCCCTTTACGTGTCCCTGGGTAAGACCTAATTTTAGGTCTGGGGCTAATGTAATGCTAAATTATATACAATATATTGTAATTCATTCTTAGGCATGCTGCTTGTGCACAGTTCTCTGCGGCACCGTGTCTCTCCCTGTCCGCAACAACAGTGAATTTCTATAGCTATAGGACACTATGCAAGTCACTAACTTAGAAATGTTATGATCTTTTCATTCAATTTGTTCAAATTGCTGCTACGTTTGTGCATTTGTTACAGTATACTTAGAAGCAAGTCTTTCCAATAGCAGCTGTTAAGTTAAACGTTGTTTAGCAAGGTTTAATAAATCAAATAATATACTCAGGGTTTTTCCTGCATAAAGAATTTGGTGGCGGCCGCCACCGCCAAATTTATTACCGCCACCAGCTCACGGCTGGTTTTCACCAATCGGTAATTTCACCAAGCGTTACCCTGTCGGGATCTGTCATTTCATTCATATGTAACTGCAGTTGCACGCAACCACCAGTAGTGGAGGTGGCGCTGTGTAGAAATTAGCACTGGCCAACATGTCAAATAAAGCATCTTTTACCGCCACATCCAGATAGACGAAGAAGAGGAAGTTTTCACTGTAACAAACACGGATGATGACAGATCAACAGAAAAGGGTTAGTATTGTTTCTTTTGCACCCAAACACATCCAGTTCAGTGGCAGCCGGCCCATAGGGGGCGCCGCCCTCCCTGATAAGAGGAGGGCAAATGTAAAATATATTTTTACAAGATTCAGTTAAAAATGTCAGTTTACACACTAGTGTGTGCCTACATGCAATATGAATTATATACACTACATTTACCACGAACTGGCATTAGTATCAATTTAAAATTGTTCATTTACCTTATCTGTGGAAATTGTCATTTGGAGAAGGAGATTAAATCATTACTATTAAACTGTAGTCGTCGTCTGACTGTTACTTTGAATTTTTTATACTGGACTAGGCAGGGAAATGTATTGTCACATGACCCTACGCTCGACACTGAAGACAGGCAGCTACAACGCAGTAATTGGTGTTATTGATGAGATGTGGTAAATTTGTCAGACACGAAAGAAATACATCTCAGCAGATGTTGAGAGGCTATTTTCTGCATTCAAGATTGTAAGACATGATTGAGAACACTATCACAATTCATGTCCACACCAGAATAATGCAAAGTTTATAATGCATGAACTTTTCTCTTTTTTTGGAGATAAAAACACCCCTGTGCAACAGACTTAAGGAGAGGCACCTGGATGTATGCTGTAAGGTGGCCATTGATGGCCCAAACCAGGAGGTCTCGGAGTATAAAGACTGCATCAGGAGGTTCTACAGGATCAAACCAAGGAGGGCCAAATGTTCTGCCACTGACTGTGCCTTGTGCAAGTAAATGGTGGTTAGCTTCCATGTAACTGAACTGAATGTTAAACATAGCACATAAAAATAAATGAATATGCTCTAAAACAATACTTGTCATTTTTTAGAATTCATTTAATTAGAACTCCTAAAATAGACTGTTTGTAAAACACTTGCTTGAGCCAGTTGAAGGCACGGTACATGTGCACCTGTGAGCCCACGATCAGGTACCACCACCGCCTCATTTTAAGCCAGGAAAAACCCAGTATATACTGTTGTGTTTCTTCTACATTGATGTTAGTTGTTTTTTTACTTGATTGACCATGATGTAGATGCACACAAGTTGTAATCCTTTCAGGCCATACAATATTGTATATATATAATTTTCTAAGCTAATATACTATACTATATGTTGTTATTAAGGCAGTGTTGGTTTCCATAGCAGCCTCAACACAACCGGCATAAACGTCTTTAAAGAAATGTAATGACTGTTGAGTACCTGATGTCCCAAAATGTCTCTATGGGGGCATCAGGATTCCACAGCTCAATGGTCTCTGGCTGGTGTAGAACTAACAGAGCCTGGAAATTATTAGAACAAAAGGTAGGAGAGAAATGCCAAGAGGAGGTTAAGTTTCACAGAGGAAGAGGAAAAGAAAAAAAAACCTCAATGCCAATATTCTGTCTTAATTTATAATGAACAAATCACAACAGCACAGAGAAGTAGGATTATATCTGGAACAGAACCACAAGAGACACCCTTCATTTCTAATTTTAAGAGGCCTCCCATTTTGTTCCTCTTTTCATTCAATGCTTTAAGACAAAGGAAATGACACTTCCTTAAATTAAATATGTGATTATATAATCTATCATGTGAAACTCAGCACTTTACAATTTTTTCTTTAAAAAATATTTCCAGTTTTCTCCATTTTACTCATATACAACCACTGTGAATGACACCGACTTTCCTCCACAAATCTATTAAATGAAAAGCATTTCCATCAGATAATTCACACTTTTGCTAGTAATCTGATACTTGGATCTTCTGCAAAATGTTTTACGGATATGAAAGTCAGAGTTATTTGTGCCCTCAGCTTTAAGTATTTCTTTTGAATTTTGTGAAGCCAACGACTTTACTGAAATATAGTACAACATTTTTCTGTAATTTTACCATGCTTCTGCAGAAGCGCAGCAGAGACTAAACAAACAGAGTCTGACTGGAGAATATTTTGGAGCCAATACTTTCTCCTACACAGGCTGGGTGTATTCAACTGCTTGCAAACTATAATTTTGTCATTTTATAACAGATAATCTTTCACACTTCTGCGTCTTCAATCTGATTTTTTGGGTTTGGGAGAAAACAAAAGGAACTGGTCCGTGAAATGTAATGACCTGCATGAGAATAAATTTGAAAAAGCTATAGGTGTGGTTCCTGACCTCCATGGCTTCTTGTGAGAGCTGGGTGGTGGTGTTTAGAGGCACGAGCTGCACCAGGCCAATGATGAGCTCCGCTGTGCTGCTCTGCATCTCTGGAGCTTGCTTCACTGGATTCTACAACACAAGCACAATAATCCTTAAACTAAACAGGTCTGAATTTAAAACAGATTTTCTTTTTCCAGTCACACAAACTGCTCAAATTCATTGACACTGACATGAAATATGAACACTATAAAAACTTGAACTGAAAGAAAAACTATCTATTTGAGTTTACCAGAAAACAAATTAATAAAAACTTTTTCTAGTTAATAAACCATTCCAAAAAGCATCATGTGAACTTACATGCAACATGAGTTTAGGGTCTGCGTGGATAAGCTTGACCAGAGCAAGAAGGAGGCACTTGTAACTTCGAGTGTCTAGGTCTGTGGCTTTCTCTTTGAACTTAAGGCTGGTAGTCTTCTTCCCTATAAAGGTCAGACTCTGCAAAAGGGAATCAGACAGGGTATTAGTTAGGTTTGCCCCTTTCAAACTTTAAAACTATAGTCAAAAATACTGTAATAATTTCGTAATTGTGAAGAAGGTGCTGACTGATGAATCTGTGTATATCAAAGCCTAAAATATCCTCGCCATCCATGAAACAGAACGTTTATTCTAAGTCAGTTCTTAACAAACCATTCCGTTACACAAAGTGTGAATGTAGTTCCTCAGGTTTCACCCAGTTTAAGGTTTTAATGAACTAATTCATATTATTACATCACAGGAATAAAAATAAATCAATAAAAACACAAAGAACAAAAACAGAGAAAAGTCATAGCAAAATACATAGAGGCATAACAAAGCCAGATATATCTGGAAAGAGTCTTTTTTTTCATACATATTGTATACCAAGAAAGTCCCTCGATAATTTCCCATCAAAATCATCTTCGTTTGGGGATTATCAAAATATTATTGATTTAATTTCAACTGACAGCGCTTTCATATCAGTGTAGTCTCAGGGGCTCAAGTTGATTGGGCGGGAAATGCTGAGAAATTTCACACCTTTATTTGGTTTGGTTCACTTTCAGGCTGCAGTGGACCAAACTGCCTGGACATTTTCACGCAGTTACAACAGCTGCTCGTTTGGGGCAGTATTGCTCGAAACGAGTACTGACCATAAAGGAAAAAAGCATGAGGAAGAAGAAAAGGCAGCTCATCTATTGGTGAGGACCAAAAATGTAAATCCATCCCCTTCAGCTGGCTTGTTCACAACAAAAACAAACAATGGAGCAACTTTATGCTGCCTTGAGGTTTCGGTTTTCACAAATTGCTTTTGTTTCTTTTTTTATTTTGCTAAAAATAGTGACAAAGGCTAGTATAGTTAATAACAATAGCAATAATGGTAATAATAATATTGTGTAAATGATGAAAACACATGGTTATGGCAGTAACTAAATAATCACAACAACAATAATAACAATGACAGTCATGAAGATTTAGACCAGGATAGTTCCTTGAGGTATGAAGAGACACCCAACAGAAGGGCAGAGATGGGCCAAAAACATGCCCGCCACCCCATCCCAAGCAAGCGATCACCCCCGCCCTCGGCACAGCCACTAACCCACCCACGTGTGCAGCAGACCCAACGCTAGGGGACCCCACAAAGGGCGGACCTGATCTCCCAGACCGGGAGACGCCTCGGGTCCACGGGACCTGAACAAAAGCTCCCTGGTAGACAGCAGACACATCTGCCACCACGCGGTCATATTCACAGGCATGCAAATCAGCCTGCCCCCATACTACCGGCATACTACCACAGAGTGGGCACCAACTGCACCCCTACCTTATCAGGGTGGGTGTTTTTTTTCTTTCCTTTTTTTGAGTGGTGGTGGTTCTCCCTACCGCTCAAAAAAACAACTTATGGCATGAGTTGTCAGCTCACCGGTGTCATGCGTAGTGGAGCGTGACTGCCAGTGCCTTGGATAACCCGGTTGAGGGTGTCTGAGAACATAAAGCGAAGCTCTCCAGAGTAACAGTACACTGCGTCGATCTTAGGCCACCAGTCTAGATGGGACTGAAAGCAGGCAACACAGAATGAGAGATACCAAGTCACATGAAAAACATTCAATCGTAAATAATGCATGAAGACACTCCACAGACTTACATTGGTGATTATTCTGTGCAACGAGTTGACCAGGACAAAGTGAAAGGTAGAAGGGGAGGAGGCGGCCAAACAGACCTAAAGGATAAAAGGGGAAACACTTAAAAGAACAAGAACAGTTCAAGAATGTGTGCCAATGCAAGTTTGCCCATAAACCTTCCTAAGTAAAATGTTAAAGCAGATCTGTTCATAACTTTTTGATTAATCCTGCAAACAAACACCAATGGCATGACTGTCTTTGTACATGAAATTTACCAATATCATCCGCCAGTTCTTAGGTAAAGGTACTGCAGTTAAATAATACAGAAACATTAGTAAAACTTTATTTTCAGTTCACCTTAAAGTGCTGGTTGTTGTGAGGATTGATGCGGAAACAGGAAACAAAGCAGTCCGTCATGAGCTCCACATCAGCATTCTGACTGCCTGTACCCCTCCAAAAAGGTTTGGCTGGGTTAAACAGCAGAGCCTGGTCAAACAAGAGGAGATCAATGAGGGACACTCACAAGAACATTTCAGGTAAATAAACTTCAGAACTGGGACAAC
Source organism: Leuresthes tenuis (assembly GCF_036924035.1). NCBI lineage: Eukaryota > Metazoa > Chordata > Actinopteri > Atheriniformes > Atherinopsidae > Leuresthes > Leuresthes tenuis. The sequence goes on along the minus strand of NW_027325363.1, from coordinate 33,294,850 downwards.
ATAATCCCAGGACAAAATAATGAGACAAATTTAGGGCAGCTAATTTGCATCTTCATTGATGCGTGGAACGTTTCCAAAACACAGACACACTATCCTCTGCTCAGAGGGGACACAAATTGTGTATTATCACCAATCTTTGATCATAGCTCACTCAAAACTATCACCATATCCAACCAACTCATGTGATCATGTCATTTCTATAATCTAATGGATTTTTTTTAATGCACTGTACTTTCAAAATGCCACATCTAAAAGACTTCCTTCACAATGAATAAAGTTGAATACCAAGCCATAGTCATTTGCAGATCACACATTCACAGTGACAGTGTATATACCAAATTCTAGCGGGGACTACCCTTCTTCAAGCTTCAGTACTATTTATTTCCAATGAAAGTTTTATTATCTCCATTTCAAATTGAATAAACTATCTTTCAAAGCCAACCAGAACTCAGGGATGTCTCCACCAGCAATGTAAGAAAAACAGAAGCACAGCTTGGGGACAAGTTTTTTTGATAAATGGGAATTTTTTTTTGAATGTCACAATGTAAGGCTTGAGCAAGTCAAATTTTCCTGAAGTCCCCAGCCCCTCTGCTCTAAAAGATATAACTTGGATATAAATTTGAATTAACAAACAGTCCAACCAATCCCTTTTCAGTAGGAGGTCAAACCTTGAGATCCATGACGATGGACTGGACCAGAAGGAAAATGGTTGAGTGATCTTCCCAGTTGATGTAGGTAGAAGCTTTACAAAGCTTGACGCAGGCGATGGCAGCACTCTCCGTCAGCTGCTTGCTCCCACCCTGCCCTGCTAAAGCTTTCCGCAAACTATCCAAAAAAAGTTTCTGTAGACACAACAGGACAGTACAGTTTGTGTGAATGACCAAGTGGGTCTGTGCTCGGTTCGCACGTACATGCATTTTCTTTCCTCACACCTTGTTGGCCTTGCTGTCTTCCACTGTGTCTTTAGAGATTGTGTGCGTTATCTCTGGACAGAGGATGAGGAGGATGATCTGCAAAGGCCATACAGCTGCCTTCCGTTTGGCACTCTCTGCAAAACTATCCACCAGATCAAACAACTTCTCAGCAGCTTCTGTGTATACAGACACACGCATATACACGCAGTTAAGGACACAAACATCACAATTTTACACCGTTTTCAAAATTGTGTCTTTTTGGTAATGTTATCATTTTATCCTGACTTTAGTGATTTTTGCTAACAATCTTGCAGAAAACAACAATGCACGGATCCAGCTTTCACAATTAGCATAATGTGGCACATGCATAAGATAGGAAAACAACCCAAATAAAACTAAATTTTAGAAAAACAATATGAAAAAAATAAATGCTCTTCCACTTTTGGAAGACGATTAAATCCCAAGGAGGAAAAGATAAACTTCACCATGAATAATCAAGGAATATATGATAAGACCATAAGAATTGGCTGTTTTAATTAGCACGTTATTGCTTTTGGTTTCTTGTACGAGTCTCTCAAGAGCTCTTTTCACACTGCCTACTTAAGGACAGAATGATGCGCACTCATTATGCATTAACATTCTATTTGCTCGATAAAGAGGCCGAATTGAGTGCTGAACGTGCGGCGCCAATGAGCCAGCAGCAAACAGTAAAGAGTGAAAGGTGAAAGAAGTGATATAGCCTAAGCACAGGCCATCAGCACATCAAAATTTGACGGACCAGTTTGAAACCATTCATACCTGCCATATCTGTCTGTGGACGCTGGTACAGCATGGTGAACTCATCTGGGTAATTTTCAACCCAGTTCCAAAATGCCTGTAGGGAGAAAACTGAGGGTCATTTCAGCTATTCATTAGGGCTGTGCAAGCACACATTTCTACAAAAGAGACAGAATTCATTTTTGACAGCTATACAAATGTCCAGTATTATACCAAGACAGATTCAGACTGGAAGAACAAGTACCTTCTCTAAACTGTTGATGACTGCTAGCTGGGCGGGTTTCTTGAGAGCTCTGAACTTCAGCACTGTTTCTGAAAAGGAAAAAACAAAACAGCATTACAGAAAATAACGTGTTATTAAATGATAGATTTTTCTCCAAAAAATAACACTGCAACACAATCATTTTGCTTTAGTTGCAAGTAATTCTCACGTATTTTACTAATCCAGCTGCTTACAAATGCTGAATTGAATCAATATTGTATTAATAACTGCATATGGCGATATTTAGCACCTTTTAAACGTAAACAGGCATAGACAGTAGAAGCAAACCTTGCAGTAGCCTCTTAAGTTTGGAGCAGTCCACATTGATGTACTGCATCAGCTCAATGTCATGAACATCCACATTGTCCTCTGAGCACACAGTCAGCTCCTGCAGCCTGCAGAGACACACATATCAAAGCTGCTACCCTGGATGCAGTCAAAAAGGCAAAGACACGAGGTCAAGGTTTTTTTTTTTAGCTTTCCACTGGAGGTCCGATCCAACCCAGTCAACCGGATGATCATGAACCACTGGAGCTGTGCGCTATGGCTGAAAATATTTTCAAGACATGAAATTAATGTTGAAAAGCGTAGCACATGAACAGGAAATGACACGAAACAGCTTCCCAAGTGTAAAACAAAAATAGTTAACCGTGGCTTTGTCATTATCAATTTGAACAATGAAATAGTTCTGAAATACCAAAAGATCATGCTGCGATGACTAGACCTTTTTGAATTGGACACGAAACTGAAAAGCTACAAACAAACAATGATGAGTCAGTAGCATATGTATTGATATTCTGTAGAATTTGTAGAAATTATTCAGTCCTTTTTTGCTACTAGAAAAAGAAAAATGTGTCAGAACAGAAAAGGATGATAAAAGCTTTGGGGCAGGATGCTTCCACAACCACTCCCTGAGTAAATGTGAGGCCTCTGAAGTGCAATGTTAAATGCAGCGGCTTGAAAATGTAAAAAAAGAAAATTAAAATATAAAGCCACACCTTAAAAAAAAAGTAAGCTACATTTAAACTAAATCATTTAACTTTAGGATGTTACTACTTTACATTTCTGCACTTTTTCCATTATCTAGATGGGTAGTACACTATAAAAAGAAAAACTTTGAGATGTTTTTCAACAAACTTCATATCTATATCACAAGTGGACCTGAGTCATCAAGTACAAACCCTTATAAAATGAGTCGCTTTGGATAAAAGCATCTGCCAAATGTATAAACAAACACTTTTCCAATGGATTCCAAAAAAAAACTTCAATCTGTGACCAAAAATAAATAAATCTAGAATTTGATGACAACACAATTCAAAAAGTTTATAGGTTACAAGTAACACAATCCTAGAAGATTCTGCAATAGGCAGATTAATTGACGATGTAACGATGTCAGAATTGGGTGTAAACGAAGGAGCCACCAAAGACAAAAGCCCTGAACTACAAAGAAGAACAATCTTGCAGAAATAACACTGATGGGAGTGTCCACTGATGCAAGCATCATCGTAAAATAGCGCCTCGTACTCGAGAACGCCAAAGGCGATCAATCTGAGATGAAATTGTGTGAGCGACAACGAAGAGACTGAAGGGAGTGACAAAGTTCTGAGGTACTGAAGAAGATGACTTTGATGGTTCTAGTGCGCAGGAGGAAGATGAAGAAGGCGATCAGTGACTTTTCCTGGTAGGCTACCCGTAAAATTAGAGGGTGTTGCTTATTTTCAGGTGCGCTCTATAGTCTGGAATTTACGGTAATTAGATTTGATTGTATTGCAATAAACTGGATTGTAATTGGAGGTGACATTTGTTAAAACAAATAAATAAAACTAAACTGAATTGTCTTAATCTTCTTATGGTCTTATTAAACATTCCTTCACTATGCATGGTTAAGATGATGCATTTATTTCTGTATATCCTGATGAAGTCTATCAGCATGTCGATGTCTTGCTCAGTCCTGGCTCAGTCAGAGCTTTATGTCGTTCATGTAGAGGAGGTGGCTAATATTTGCTCCACTTCAAAACTGGTATACATAGCCACTCTTTGTGATGATCTGGCTGAAGGGGGTCAGACCTATGCAGAACAGCAGTGGGAACAGAGAATCTGCTTGGTTGACGCCACACTCCAAGATTGTCTTCTAAAATCCCATTGAGTTTTTGAAGAAGGCTCTTATAGTCCTGTTAATATTCAGAGTTCCAAACATACCAGTATCCGTGTGCTTGGTATCAAGTCTTAGGCTTTCTTGTGATCAGTCCAGGTGGTGCACAGATTTGTATGTCTGATCTTACAGTCTTAAGTGACAGTTCTGTTGATCAGAAGGTGATGTTAAGCTCCTCTGGTGTTAACTCCAATTCCATTCTGGGTCTCACTCATGTATTTACCCATGTGCCTGCTCATCTTATCCATCATGATAAGAGATTCCATGTTGTACAGATGCAGGTTACTGGCTAGATGGAATAACCCTCTTCAGTGGATCACTCATGATTAGGACTGTCCTAACTCAAGTCAACCAGTCAACCAGAGAGGGATCCACCTATTAGCAGCTGGTTCATTTGTACTGTAAATGGAGGGCTGATAGTTTTAGCCAATGGGTGTATCATGTTGAGGCCTGTTGCAGTCCAACCCCATATATTTAGTCCCTTTCTTGGAGGTCTGCCACTTTGATGTTCACTGGTTCCTGTTCTGGGAGACTGCTGTGGTCAACTCTTAGATCTTCCTGCCATGGATCATTGGTGTTATATGTTGCTTCTTTCTCCCATATGCATTTCCAGTACTGTTCGGTCTTAGCCCTGAGCAGTTCACCCGATTACCCTGCCAGTGAGGGTAACCTTTGGATGGTTCAGCGGAAAACCATTGATGCAAATGTGTATATTGCATTTCTAAAGGAGACATCTACTACCATCAAGGAAAGGTTTTGTCTTGGGAGGTCTGTGGATCAGCAGGACAATGCCAGAGCTATTTCTGCTATACTTACAACAGGGCGGCTTCAGTGACAAAGTACACGTGCTTGCATTCAAGATCTGTTTCCCATTCAAATTGTATGGTGTATGAAAAGGAGGAGAATGGGACAACAAAAACAGACGGACACAGATTTTTCTTTAAAAACTACAATAGTCTCAGTTTTCAACTACTAAATCTCATTAAAAGGAAGGCTCAAGTAACACAATGGTAAACATACCACTCTCCCAATTTTCTTTAAAAGTTTTCCTCGCACATTTTCAAAGTAACACAAAGTTTGTCAGTGAAGACAATAACAATTCTCCCTTCTATTTTTGTCTGTTGAGTAAAGGTTCAAACTAACTGAACTGGCTTGACTTGGTGAGGCACTGGGTAACTGAGTTACCTGGTGGAGATTCGGCTGAAGACGGCATTGAAGTTGTTGCAGCTCAGAGAGAAGAGGACAGCTGAGGCTGAGGCCCGCAGCTCAGCAGCGTGCTGATGGCCCTCACGATATGTGTGAATGAAATGGCAGATCTCTGGCAGCAGCTGTTTGACCAGCATAGTCTCATCAAGGCGCAAGCAATCCTTAGATTGCTGAAAAGGAAGGGTAGGGAAGGAAAGAGTCAGCATAAAAGGGCTTTAAAACTGTTATAGGTCAACACCTGTACAAAACCATGGCCTTTGTGTTTTTCCATTTTCTCACTGGTTGCAAGCAGTCCATCTACACCATACAGAAATACAGACATCAGTCAGAAGTCAGTCCCGAGTCCATATCCAATACAATCAATGAGTCGACAAAGAATAAAAGGTTCATTTTCTCATGTAACAGAGCCACTGTTCTTCAAAACAACTCAAACTATATTCTTCAGTGACAAAGATTCCCACAATGAGGGATAAGACTTAATTCCATATTTGTCTGTTTATCTGAAATGGAGACATTTCTGAGCTATTTGAGTAGCTGCATCTTAGGTTTCACTTTTGGTTATGGCTGTATTCATTTTAATCGAAGAATTACAGCAACAGAAGAATTACTTTTAACTGGGAATCTTGCTTTCTTTAATGCAATGTACTGGATGTGACTTTGTTTGGGAAATTAGACAGGTCAATACAATGGTTGACAAACCATAATACTACTAGATCCATACAATCAATCCTGGCTGAAGTAAACCACCTAACATGCCAAAGACAAATTATTTTTCTTATTTTGTTTGTTAGCATGCTTTGCACTCCTCATACAAATCTATGAGATGTCAATCTAAGTGATTTCATTTCTGCTAAGCATGTTTGTTTTGTTGATTGGTAATGTGTCAACCATTAAAAAGAACAACAGACAAAATATATGTACCCTTATTTGATCAATAAAATAATTTCTGTTGCCAAAATATTTCCATGGTAACGGAATTCTTTTTGCTTCTTTTGCCATGTTCAGACAGCAGCTGAACTTCACTTGCATGCATGGACTTTGTTAGTAATAACCAAAGTGTACAATAGATGAACGTTAATCATTTTGATTCAGATCTCTTCTATATGCCATTCAACTTTTTCTTGCTTAAGTTTGCTTTACTTAACACTGCATATCTTGTGCTGTAACAATTGCACATGAACACACTGTTGTACAGATAAAGAAATGATAAAGCTATATAAAAAAGAAAGACTACCCTATTTCAACTGAAAGCAGTGTTTCCCATTCATGAAGGAGATTGTGTCTTGTTTGGGCCCGCCACAGTGTCATATGGAGAGAGAGAGAGAAAAAACAACAAGAACAACAAAAAAGATCTGTCAGTCTATCAGACCATTCCACAGCTGTACTTTCTTACCGCCCATAACCAAGCGAGAGGAAGAATGCGAGCTCACTACCGCACCCGTCACGCTCATAGACGTCACTTTTTTCTTGATGCATTTGGCGCGACTGCGGAGCACGACTGCGGGGTAAGTGCAACTTCTTCTTTGGCCAATAGAGCCCATGCAGAGAGAAAGCTATAAAGTTGGATAATGGAGCAGTAGGCTATGTTGTTGATCTCATCAAACCAGTCAACTTCTAACATACCAAACCGAGTCTAACTTTCTGCCCGCCATGGTGCTGATTTTCCGCCATTTCTCCCTCTGCCGCTCGCGCCATTTATCTCATCCCTCTACGCCAGTGCTTTTAGCTACTTTTGATCCAGACCCACTGACTGATTTCCTAACTTATGACGTGAGGTTACCGTGGCTTGTGCGTCAAAGACACCAACTCAGCAGTTCTCGTGAGGGACCGTCTATTTCTACCGGATCCACCCACGCTACGGAATGGCTACTCCACGGCCACCGACGATGGTCGCTTTCACCGTCTCGGTTTCAGAGTTTCTGTAACGTAGTCGGCTCCGCTGCTTCATTACCACCGAGCATTCAGAGTCGGAGCAGGCACACAGCACAATCACCTGTTACCGGGCGCTCACACCAAAAGCGTCTTTAGCGGCCGAGGCGGCCAGCTGCCATTCAGCTTCAATGTAAGCTGGCGTCGATGAGCGGCCGGCGTTGTGAGCGGCGCAACATGAGCTTCATGAGCTTCGAAAGTTGAGAGAGGCTCAACTTTATGCAAATGAACAGCGGAGGACACAGCTGACCTGGATTCCGGAGGCGGAGGCGGAGGCGGAAAAGGGCAAAGTGAGAGTAAAAACCATGGAGGAGAAACTTATTATTGCAGAAACCGATGTATAGATGGATTATTAAATATGCCTGCTTCGGCCTCTTTGGCAGCAGAGGTGGGGGGTTGTGAGCTCCCTGTACCAACGAGCTGATGTGGCTTGTTAATTTATATTCTCCTCTCCTGATTTAAATAAACACTTTTTTTGATGTAACTCAAACTTTTTTTCAAGACTTAATTATTCAATTCAAGATCAAGACAAAACTTGATCAACATCTCTAAAATATTTTTTTCTAGGACAAGAACCAATCTGAAGTCCTGTCTCTCCTGGCAAGTGAGTGTGATGAATGGGGACAAATCTACCCATTGCTGAGCCACTTGGCAGCAGTTGCGCTGGTCATCCCAGTTTCCAGTGTAAACTGTGAGAGGAACTTCTCCACAATGAATCGAGTAAGGCAAAATGGCATGACTAGAGTTGCTGAGTGGTGTGCCTAATATTCAATCCATTTACAGGGAACTGTATACCTAACCAGACTAGGGTACAAAATGTGTGTTCCAAAGGCACCTCCTGCTTTCATTACTTTTGATTAATTGCAGTTATTTTCATTTTTAGGTGAAATCAAACCTCTGTAATCAACTTTAGGGGGAACACCTCGCTGCCTGCTTGAGGATCTCCATTAATGGATCCAGCCCTGGAGATTTTAATTATGTCAGAGCTCTGTAGCTGTTCTTTGAAAAGCCCAGAAAAATAAAATGTTCAGCACCTGGGTGCAGAGCGTGTAAATAGTTTGTAAATAGCCTGTCCAAAAATGTTGTTTGTTCAGTAGATTGTTTGTTCGAATGAAGGAGGGAGTGAGTTCGTTTTTGGTAGTGTTTTATTCTGAATTAAATTTAAAATACTTCTGATATGCCTTTGTAAGTTCTTATTTGTCAACGTATGTTCATATGCAGCAATTTACATCCATGGTCTCAAAATGCACTTAAGTGTAAGGTCAGAGAGTCTCCCACCACAGTCTCCTAAAATTCTGTGGGAAACACTGAAGGGTTTTACATATCAGGACACAAATAAAAAGGGATCATCTAGTTCATACCCACTCTTAAAATTAGGTTAATACATCTTCAATTAAAGAACCTCTGAAGTTTTATTAAACAAAAATTAAGCCAAGAGATAGAAATTAAGAGTATCCTAAGCACTTTCAGCTGTATTTCTTGAAGAAATAGTTGTCTGTATGATGTTATCAGTCACTCACAATGTTGTAGATGAAATTTGTCACCCAAATCTTTACAATGTTGCTTCAGTTTCTTGAGGTTTGCAAGCATTCATGTATGCAGAGCGGGCCTATGGTCCCACTACAGCAGTTCAGTTAGCTTGAAGTCAGAACTTTGGCTTGACCATTGCAAATCCCCGATTCTCGTCTTTTTCAGCCATTCTGTAGTAGATTTTTTGGTGTCCTTGGGAACTTTGTCGCAATGCCTTACCTGGTTTAAGCCATTATTTTCTCCATTTTCTTATCATCTGGTCAAAGAACATTGTTCCAGGAGTCTTGTTCACAGTTGCAAACCAAAGCTGTACCACCATATTCTTTCAAGAGAGAAGATGATTTCTCCTACAGCCCTTCCAAACAAGCCATACTTGTTCAGTCTTTTTCAAATTGTAGTCATTAAATGTAATATTTAACATGGTAACCGAGGTTTGTAGAGTCTGAGATGTAGCTGAGATGTAAGTTTTTTTCATTTTTATTATTGCTATGAAAATACTATGGTCTGACCTTGGGGTGACCTTCCTGGGATGTCCACTCCTAGGAAGTTTGGCAAAAGTCTTGAAAGTTTTATACTTGTGAATAATCTTTCTCATAGTATGATGGACTCCAAAATGATCTTCTAACCCTTCTCACAATGATGGGCAGTTATAATTAAGGACGTCATTCCTCCTCGGCACTGCAAATTCACAAGACTTCCGCTTTCATAGAGTTGCTCACACTTGCTCTGATCAACTGATCAAGTGCATCTGATTAGCAGCACCAGAGTGCTACTAATCTTTTTCATCACCATGGGTCTACATGGTAATAATACATAGCAGTAAGCATTTATCTACTTTTTAACATATTTCTTGTTAAATAAATGATGGGATTTTGTAATATGTTTTTCATCAAGCAGATTTCTATCGTTTCCTTGGATTTTTAACCTTAAAAATTAGACAAATTAAGTATTGATAAATAGATTCACCTCTCAGACAGTCCTAGCCACCAAAAAACACCATACAGAAGTCTGACAAGAATCAAAGAATAAAATATGAACTTTGACCCTTGCATCCAAGTCAGGCTAATAATTCTGGTCTGTCCTTCATGGTCATTCAGCAGAATTAGATAACAACAAGGACTTGATGTGTATTTGTACTTGATTTTTTTGCAACAGTTTTTGCTGTAAGGAAAGGGGAAACAGATATTTGACAACGTCAGGGAAAAAAGAAGCAGAACACGGCAGGCAGATTAGAGGAACGCAACAGTCAACACTGGTGAGGTGTAAGATCCACCAAAAAGAAAAGCTGTCAATTTACTGGTCACCAATGGCAATAAGCAATGAGTTTTTGCTCATCCCCATCAAAAGGAGTTTACTGAAGTGTTTCAAGCACCTTTACGAAATGCTTTTCATGTGCCTCCCTGGTAAGGTCTTTGGTTAATCACAGCAGGAAGCAAAACCTGGGCAAACTTGAGACATTATATATAAAAGTGTCTTTCAAATAACTTTGAGATAGTATGGCATCCCATGAAAGAGCTGCTTAAAATTAAAGGGTTGGGGAGCGAGGTCTATGTAGTTCTGCTTCGACACCTGCCCCTGCGAACCATGGTAAAAAAAAAATTTAAATAATAAAAAAAATGGATGGATGAACTGATTAGGGCTGCAACTAACGGCTATTTTGATCATCGATTATCGAAACGATCAATCGGCTAATCGGTTAATTACTAATTAAAATAACCCAAAACTGAAAAAGGATACATTCAAGCCATATTATATATTGACTTTTAACATCAACTGAAAATGCTAAGAAGATGGCTGGGAGTAATGCACCAACAGTCAAATCAAATTCAAAATGTGAACAACTGAAAAAGAATACAGCCTGGTTGTAACTTTGGACTGTGAAGTTGAATGATACAATTCTAATGTTGCACTTTAATGTTAAAATCCAAGACAACTCTGCTTATTTAGCTAGCAGGCTACGCTAACAAGCTAAATATCTAAATACCATGGTGAGTCCGCGTCTCCCAGAGCTCCAACCTGCTTCCTCTTCAAATGTTCATGCGTGATACCTGAGGTCAGCTTTACAAAACTTGCAGGTAATCTTTTTTTTTTTCTGGGTGTCGAGGGTGAAATGATACCAGACCCTTGACACTTTTGGAGGAGAGGACGATAATTCAGCCGCAGCCATTTCACTATGTTTAAACAGGTCATCTCCCGCTATTATTTATCTTAACGCTCTCTAAGCAGACGTACAGTGCAGCAAGGATATTGAAAAGTTTTTGGATTTGACGTAATGCAGAAATCACAGATTAGGAGGACAAACTCAAACTATCTGAACAAAAACTAAATGTCTTCAAGGCATAGAATGACTGGTTGCCAAAACTCACAAAATCACATTTCAACTCATCTTAATTGCCATTTGTTTTCATAAGCCCTGGCAAAATGAAAGAATCACCATATTTGGAGAATTCAGCTTTAGAAAATATATCATCTTTTGTCAGACTCAGATATGACACAAAACAACTTTGACAGCTGAATATCAAGGCAAAACTTGCTTTTATCTGCCTTTATTTGTAATTTTTCCTTTTTGTGTGTGTGTGTGTCAAATGAAGTAGAAGGAAAAATGTCAACAGTTGGGGGAAGCAATTGTGGAATATTGAAAAAAATAAAATAAACAGCTGGTACTTTGAGCTCATCTTTTTCTATGACAACTTGAATTCTTTGAAGGATCAACCTCACTATTGAAGAAAAAAACTTGAGTTAAGAGTTCTCTCTGTTGTGAGAACTGACTACCTACGAGGCAAACTTAACATTTTTGTATGAGTCATTATCAGTTTGATGATATTCTGCCAATTGTCATATGAGATTATTATAAATTTGAACTCCTTTTGTTTTGTGGCAAGACGCATTAGCATCTTGAAAAACAACCTCAGCATCACCAAAGCTCCTAGAAAAGCAGATTACAAGGTGACATTTTTTTTCTTCAAAATTCGGGTGAATCAATCATTTTTTTCCTCAACTTCATCTGAAAAAGAAATTGCAAAAAGTCTATATCGCAATCCAATCAAACAATTTAAGTGGAAAATGAAAAAAAAAAAGTCTAGCTGTCATAAAAGCTAGAAGAGGTGCAACAAAATACTAACAGTGTTTTTATTCACGTTTCAATCATTTTTTTAAACTACTTTATCTGAGACAAGGCAGCGATTCCATATTTTGTGAGGGATTCTACTATAGAACAGAGAAAAGCAGAATTGGAGAACCCTCACCCCAGCCAGGCACTTCTCCAGTGTGTCCAGGATGATGAGCTGGGAGAGGTAGAGATTCTTCTCAGAGGCTTCTCCAAATATCCGCTGTGAAGAAAGTAACAATCAAAACATCACTCCTGTGATGAGTCTTAAACCAAACTTTACCCTTATGAAATAATAAAATTCAATTCATTCAATTCAATACTTTTAATGGCTGAGTAAAAATTTAAACAATCTTTATTAGAATTTTGTTTGCATAATAAAACACAGACTTAATGATCTTCTTCAAATTAAAAGGCAGTTTTAATTTCAATTAAAAAAACTGTTTAGTTAATAAATCCTTCATTTTATTTTAATTTCTGAAATTAATTTTCTAAAACGTGGAACACTTGCTTATCTTGTTGGACATAAATTCAGAGTCCGTAAACTTTTGTCTCAGTTACTTTTTTTTGAACACCTTGAAATTCACCTTTTCTCATTGACAATTTCTGCCCTTCCAATGCAGCTTAGGCCAATTATTTTTAAGTTATTTATTTTTAGAAAGTTTAAGTTGATTCTTGTGAGCTATTATATTGCATTTAACTTTTTTTTTGTTTATTTGGTTAATTGCTGTTCAAATTTTTATTCATCCTTCTGCAAAACAAGAATTTCAGAAATTAAGATTAATAGTTGGGTTGCACAATGCAAACAAAAAACAAATGGCAACAATGGCAGCTTTTAGACAGACTGGCAAAACATGATATTGTCTAAAATATTTATTATTACGTACCATTACCAGGTTAGGTCTCTGTACAACAAAAATAAAACTAGACTTGTGAAATTTAATACTGCTGACTTTTTTTCTTTTTTTAAATGAAGATGACTAAAAAGATATTTCATCATTCTTTTGTGAATACTTTTAGGTTGTCAGGTGTACTTGAAGTAACCAGCAAGATTTCAGAGTTTACAAGGTGAACCTTAAATGCACGGTCAAGTCAATTATCTTCAGAAGTGAAAAGTTAAGGCTTACAATTGGCACTTCTAAAGTTCATGTAGGTGCACAATCGGTCCTCAAGATTAGTTTTTTTTATGTGTCCCTTAATGATTTCAACTGCGTTTACACATAAAATCAAAAATTGAGACACTTTCATTCAAACCTGTTAGAGAAAAGCTGCAACAGTAGTGGGAACTAATACCGTGTTTTCCAGTACAGAGGCTGGTCTGTTTTTTCAATGTTTCTGTCTTTTTCGGATCCATATTTTTCTTATTTAAATGTTTGTTATGGAATGTTTTAAGATGACCCTGGTGAGGGCCAGAAGCTGAAATGCACTGGTTAAACAATAAAGTTGTTCTTGTATCATGAGAGTGGCCTACTTCTCTTAACGTTTTTTTTCTCTGTACACCATGGCAGAGGGTGACATTGTGCCTGGAACTCTTACGTTTGAACATCAGAATGCAAAACTAGGATTTCAAACGAAGACTGTCAAAAACTGTTGCACAGTCAGAACAATTAGGTTTTTTTTTTTTTTTTAATAAATGGTTACATCTGTTCATGTTCTTCTCATTAAACAGAAGACCTTTCTCACTCACCATGTTGTTGACATTCTTTAGGATAGTAGTGAGGCCACTGATCACTAGGGAGAACTTGTACTTGGAGATGTTGATCAAACATTCCTTGTTGTGTTCTGTGCTGACTTTACTGTGGGTGTTCTGATGTCCAACTTTAATGGGAAGCTTAAGAAAGACACCACAAAAAAAGAACGAGGACAATGTTAACATGTTCATTTACTTATATATTAAAGCCATCAAAATAAATATGTACATGCTTATTGAATTTAACAAAAAAAAAAAGCAGCAGAATCAACTAAAAACATGATTCAAACAATTACCATCAAAGGTCTATTTATGTCTACAGATGTGCATCAATGTGCTTCCCATCAGCTACTGCATGCAAGCAGTGTTAGCCTATGTTTCACACTAAATAATGAATTGTACAATGTGTAAATTTACACTAAACATATTCATCTAATCTGAAGCATCCAGAATCTGAAACTTTTCTGCTCAAAATCACCGAAAAAAAAAAAAAAGAAAAAAAATTATGAGTCACATATTTAAAACAGTAAATTAAACAAAGTTGCTCTGTCTTCTGTACCGACGAAGAAGGAGAAAAGCTGTGGGAGTGTGTCGCGGGTCATTTTGACTTCATTGTTTCTTTGGTTTTATTTTGTGGGTAGTTTTTTTACCTAACATTATTTGTAAGTCAGTAATTTACATAATCAAGACTGGATGATTTCAGAAAAGAAGCATTCCTTTCACTATTAATTAGTTCATCTGAAAGAGGTAAACAGCAACTAAATCTAAAGTATGCGATTTATCATTTATCTTTTCTTAATACAAAGCATAAGATTAGATGAGACGTGCACCTCTCCACCACAGAGCTCAGCAAGTCTAACTTATGTCCAATTACTGAGGCCTTTTTCACCAGTTTCTCCAGCCTTCTCCTGTCCTTCTCCCTGATGCTGCCTGCCCAACAGACAGCAGCATAAAAAAAAAGAATACTTACCACATCTGACTGGTAGAACATGTGGAGCATCTCACTACAGACACCAAAGTACCTCAACCTCCAGAGGAAATACAGTCGGTACAGAGCCTAAGTATTCCAAGACTAATCCAGCTGGTGGTCTAAGTGGACACCTAAATATTTGTAGATCTCCACCATCTCAAAGTCCACATTCTGGATCTGCTGGAATTGACCGAGCAGAAGACTTGGTCCTGCGAAACTCCAACACCATTTCCTTGGTCTTTGCAGTATTCAGAAGACAGTTTTCATCTCTCCCCTCTCTGATGGCCTTTCTCAGCTTTCTGTATTCGTCTTCCTGTCCACTCCTGATGCATGCCACAATTGCCATATCATCCATACATGTCTGGATGTGGCAGGACCTGGAGTTGTACACAAAGTCTGTTGTGTACATGGGGGTCAGGAGCGGAGCCTAAATGGTCCCATGTGGTGCCCAAGAGCTGCTTACCACCTTGTCAGAGACACAGCTCCTAAATCAGACAAACTGCGGTCTTCTTGTCAGGTAGTCTGTGATCCAGTAGGTTACAGAGGGGTCCACGTGCTTTTCAAGTTTGACCTCCAGCAAGGAAGGTCTGACGGTGTTAAACACACTTGAAAAGTCAAAGAACATAATCCTCACATAACTGGAATCATCCAGGTGGGAGCAGACACGGTGTAGCATACTGAATTTCCTGCACCCAGGCGTTCCCTGTATGCAAACCGGAAGGGGTCCGCCGCATGTCCCACTCTAAGTCTGAGCGCCCTTAGAGGTAACCGCTCCAGAGTTTTTATGATATGTGACGTGAGGGTCACAGGTCTATTGTTATTCAACTTGCCCAACCTTGGACTTCCACAGGAACGGGACCCTCCCTGGCTGTAGTCTCGGCTTGTACATCATCTGGAAAGGCACACACAGCTGGTCAGCGCAGTTCTTACGCAAATTTGGGCGTATTCCATCAGGTCCAGCTGCCTATGCCAGCCTCAGTCTCCGTAATTCTGTTATAACCTCATCCACAGTGAAGCATGGTGTAGATGAGTGTCCCGGAGTAGAAGAGGAAGAGGTATCAGTAGTGTCGGCATTAGATGAAAACCATAGGAGCCAGGCAGTTAGTTGCAATGGAGGTACAGGTGTGGGTACTCGTGCCAGGTTCAGGCTGCTAGAGGGGGCAGGGGTGACAACACTACTAATGGCAGGGTGATGAGTAGCCAGTTTGTCAAATCCATACTTATTGCTTCTGTCTACATCACAATCTGTGGTTTGGCAGTCTCTGCTGTTGTAGTACGAAATGTTTCTCAACGACCTCCAAACCTCTCTGGTGTTATGATGCTGCAACCTTCTTTACATCTTTTATCTGTACTTGTCTGGTGCAGTTTCTTCTTCAACTCATGTTGCACCGCCCTGAGCTTGACTTTGTCACAATCTCTGTAGGCTTTCTTCTTCTTGTTCAGAGGCGCTTTAAAGTCACGGGTTATCCAAGGCTTCTTGTTAGGAAAGCAATCAACAGTCTTCTGTAGAGACACTATCATACCAATTAATTGATGTAATCTGTAATGACATCTGCTGCCCTACCAATATCACTGTTGGCACTGTTCACCTGCAGCCCCTGCAGGATGTCTCAGTCCGTGCATTCGAAGCAGTCCTTATAAGTCTCTTTAGCTAATGGTGACCCCTTCCTGACTACTATGCCTCATCACAAGAATGTGAATGATATCAACACAACAATGTGAAGCAAAACCTTGGAGCTGTCCTGCTTTTAGCTCAACATGGAGAAGAATGCGATCCTGGCTGTATTTTAATTGCCTTTTTTTTCCTTTAATTTTTAACAAATCATTCTGGACTTCCGGTGATGCAAGCACCTGAGTAGCCACGTTTTGTCGGAGCTCTGACACACTAATCCTGCAATATTGGCATTTTTTATTCTTGGTGGCATTAAATCTCACAGAAATTCGGAGTGATTACTCTGGGTGATGTCCCTGGATCGATTCTTGAGCAAACTTGCGAATAAAATGCCTCCTGAACAACTTTTGAAGGAAAAAGATACGCCTGTGGCCTCCCCTCAAGACAACGATGCTATGCTAGCGGCTAATACTAGCACGTGATCCGGGTCTGACCAAAGCCCTTGAAGCGAAGACAGCGAATATTGCTATCATGATGGATGAAAAACTACAAAAGATGCTGCACGATAATCGCCACAAATATTTCTCAGAGTTTGAAAGAAGTCACTGACCGTGTCAGTGAGGTGGAACAGAGAATTTCAGTGTTGGAAAATACGTCAATTGATGCTGATCAGCGCTTGCTTGCTTTATAAAAAACAGAAGGAGCTGACAGAGCGGCATCAGGATTATGACAATAGAGGTCGACGCAAAAACCTGAGGATTATTGGCCTGCAAGAGAAACTGGAGGGGACAAACCCAGCTAAGTTCATGGAGTCTTGGATTCCCCAGCTCCTACAGCTGGCTACCAAAGCGGGCCGTGTCAAGTTGGAAAGGGCGCACAGGCTCCCCGGTCTCCAGACCTCAAGATCTCCACGCGCAATGATAATGAGGGTTCACAACTTCAGTGACCATCAAAGGGTGATGGATGTGGCTAGATGACTCAAAGACATCTGACAGGATGGAGCGAGGATTCACTTCTTCCCCAACTTTGCTGCTGCTACACAGAAACGACGAAGCGAATATGACCAGGTACGGAAGAAGCTCCAGAACATCGAGGGAGCTTGTTATGCAATGATCTACCGTGCTTCCCTCAGAATTACAGTGAATGACACGGTTAAAACTTTTCATTCTCCAGAAGAGGCTTCAGCATTTGTTGACTCTCTGTACCTGTCCTATGATGCGCAGGTGAGGTGAGCCACTTCCTTGTGTTAATTGTCGGGCGCTTCACCTGGAAGCTTCAGAGGCTATGTTTTCCCGCAACTTCCTATTATGTTTCCCCGCGGAAAGACTCTTGACTCAGAACGGGATATATCTTTCATAAATAAATAAATCTTAATGGGTATTATTTAGTATAGTGATCTAGAAATATACGGGCGGTATTCACCCATGCCGCACCCATTAATTACCTCCCATGTAAACTACGTGATGTTTCACGGGGTTTGTTTATTTTTAATGTAGGCTTGAGGCTCACGAGATGCTCTTAAGATACGGGACTTGAGAGATTTTTTTGTGGGTTTTGCTTTATTCTTCTTGTTTTTGTTAGTTTGGTTATTTATGCCCTACCAATTGTGTTTTTTCTTTCCATTTTATTCGCTTTTCTTGTTGGATTTTTATTATGGTTATTATCATTGTTACTTATGCGTGGTAGGGATAGTGTCTGTCAATATTTTCAGCCACTCCTACTATAACTTACTGTGCCAGATAAGTAGGGAGTGTGCTTACATTTAGCGTTAGGCAGGGGGTCCTCCACCTGAAAGGAGAATTTGAACCTGCTTTCTGAGGCGTGATCTCAAGTTTAGAGGTTCTAGAACACTTTGCGAAGGACCTAGTGTTAGCCTTTGTAAATAGTTTTGTCCCAGGAATGGCCACTGTTTTGTTACGCATTATCAGCACACTTAGTCCTGTTGGTATACTATTTATGCTGCCCAAAGACATGCTGGATATGGGCTGTGGATAATGATAAATGTGTGGCAGTGATGAGTAGCAACAATTTAAGATATGCTAAGTACTTAATTTAACTATGAGTATTCCTAGTATTAAACTCTCTTCTTGGAATGTACGGGGCATTCATCATCCAGTGAAGAGAAAGATTCTCACCTCTATCAAAAAGGACGGAGTGGAAATCGCCCTCCTACAGGAAAACCATTTGAAGGATCAAGAACATCTTCAACTTACACTGGGTTGGTCAGACTTTTTTCTCATCCCACACATCAAACATCAGAGGGGTATGTATCCTGATAAATAAGAAATTGCCCTTCAAACTTGAATCTTGCGTTACGGACAGTAGTGGACAATATATTATAATTAAGGGTCTGCTGTACGGAAATAAATCTCAATTCTTAATGTTTATGCGCCTCCAAAATCACCCTAATGAATTTGTCACAAAGGCATTCTTGGAGTTTGCTGAACTTTAAACTGAATGTTGTATTGTGGTGGGGGGATTTTAACTGCTACTTGAACCTGCTTTTTGACAGGATGCCTGCAGATTCTAGGGTCCCATCAAAAAGAGCCAGGGCATTAATAGACACATGTGAGGAGGTTGGGTTTATTAATGTAGGGAGAACTGTACATCCTACTTCTAAAGAGTTCACTTTTTTTTTTCTTCCAAAGAGTAGTTCCAGAATAGATTTTTTTTTTATCCCAAAGTTAAAGCTTTCCTCTATTGTGTCTTGCGATATAGGAACTGTTTCTATTTTTGATCAAAGCCCAATATTTTTACAGTTGCTCTTTATCAAGAAACAGTGCTCTTCTAATCCCTGGAGGTTCAATTCACTTACTTAGTGATCCCAAATTCATTTCTTACTTTAAACCAGAATTTAACATATTTTACGAAATTAATAAAACCCCAGCTATAACCCTGTCAATATTGTGGGAAACCTGTAAGGTTTATGCTAGAAGCCTTATTATCTCCTATACTAGAAGTAAACAATGTAAATCTTTAGAAGCCCAAAGAAATTTAGAAGGCACACTTGCTGATTTGGAGAAGACATATGCATATGAAATACCCCTCTAATATCAATATGAAAGCAATGTTGGCTACAAGAGCATCTCTAAATGCTCTTCTCACTCATCGAGCTGAGCAGAGTATTCGAGTCGCTAAACAAAGATTATACGAGTATGGTAATAAACCAAGTAAACATCTTGCAAGACTAGTGAACAAGAGGACTGACTCTCAGACAATTTCATCCATTAAAGACAAAAATGGACATAGGAAGTCTGACACAGTTAATATCTGTAAGGCTTTCAGGGAATTTTACAGCCAGTTATAAAGCAGTGAAGAGCCCCTGGACGCACAGTGGAAGATTTACTTCTTGTTGGAGGCAAGAAAGCAGTTCTCGGTCAGGGATATGCTGAACTCAACTCTGCTAACAGTATGAACTTGAGAGTATCTTCGATGCAAATGGAATGCTGATTTCAATCTTACAATAGATGAATCTACATGGTTGGAAATATGGTGGTTAGCTAGAGAGATCGCCATATGTAACAGAACCAGAGAGACCCAGTTTCCTCCCAGCTGTCAATTAATGTAATAGGACTGAGCATTTCCATGTATATGTGTGATTGTGTATATATGTGTATGTACATATACTTGGTTCCCACATCCTCCCAGTGATACCCTCATAGATCATTAATATGGGGAGACGATTTTCTCGAGTGTATTGTACTGTGTATAGCACACAAGTAGTATGAGATTTGTTTTTGTGGCCAAGTTGTTTTGTTGTATTGTTTGTTGTCTGTGTTCATGTCAGAAAACATCAAAAATAAAATAAATAAATAATTCTGAAAATGAGCTCAACAATATTGTGTTCCACTGCTACTGTCCTCATAGCTGTTGTGTAGACATCGTGGTTACTATACTGATTTTGGATAGCCTTTACTCTCATATATGTTATTATCAAAAATTATATCTGTGATACTTATCACACAGTCTTTTATTTTTGACAGTGTGGTACATACCCACTAAAATGTTTTTCTTTCCTTGATTTTCAATTTTAAAAGTAAAAAACAAAAGAGCAGACATATGAGAAAAGTGTTTGATTACATACATTTGGGTGTTTGTTACTTTGGGGCTCCCAAGGACTGAAATATCTCAGTGAGTCATTCACATATGATACAGATACAGTAAATCTAAGCATGGGAGTGAGAGAAAGGTAAACAAGATGTGACAACAGTTGCAAGTTTTGCCCTCTGATGATATCTTAAAAAGTCAGAACTGTTCTCATCTTTACATCACTGACTAAGATTTTCTTGGCACACATAACAGTTACAATAATCAGTAATAATAATACAAAATCTTGTCACCTAAAGTCTAGAACATAAACCTAGCAATTAAAAACTTACCTGATCTCTTCAAAGCAAGTCTTGTTCATGGAATAAAAGCATCTATTTGCACAATAGTATGATACTATATCAAATATTACTGAACTTAGTAAGCATCAAACATGGATGTTCGAGATCTGTTTTCACACACTTGAATGAAAATGTGGTTCTAATAATCAACATGTCAAAAACACAACTATGTTAAATCATTTTAGTAGTTTTTTCAGTTTTGAATTTAAGGAGAATATAAGGCATTTCACATAAGGCATTTTGCCAAAATCATATTCAAGTTGTGGGTGAAATGCGGTCTACATGAAGATGTAACTTTAAGGCATTAATTAGTTCATATGAAATGGCACAAAATGTATCCATACAGGCTGTGTACTGCCAAAAACAAGCTTCCTGGCATCTGAAAGGGGGCAGTTGAATGCAGAAAAGTAAAATAAGAAATTGCACTTATTACTATAGCGTGTAAATTCTTTGGATTTACAGCTACACCAGCTGGGAGTCGATACTTTAGCAATAAATATGTGTCATCATGTTTGGTCTAAAGGTGGACCATCTAGACTTACCCATAGCATTAAATAAAATGTGAAAAAAAGAAAAATCAATGATTTAAGAATAATAGTTTTGATGCCACTAGAGGCATAAAGTCCCCTTAACTTTGCTAGGGGGAGAAATATAATACTTAGATATGATGAATTTTGCATTGGCAATGGTGTACGTCAATGGCTTACAAAGAGTGTTGAAAACGTAAGAATTTTGTGTTCGACTTCAATCGAAATATTCACTTCCGTTCCATCAATCTAGGTAAAATCTGGGAAACATGTAAATATTTATTACTCATCTTCAAATAAATGGTGAAAAAAGATCTTCTTTACCAATACCAACACATTATCATCAGTAACTACTGTTGTTTTTAAAAAAATGGCATATGCCCTTTTTCAGAGGCTGACAGGGTTTCCGGAGGTCTTTCTGATTATCTAAGACATGCTTTGATCAAAATAGCACAGAGAGAGATAGTACTACGGCATCCTTTTCAGTCATAAATATGACCTCTATTAAGAACAACCCATTTTAGGGCTTTACTGTCACTCAATAGTTCCGAATCCCGTTTAAGTTTCTAGTGGAAATAATAATTAAAAAAAACTGTTCAGAGGGGCAAAGTTTAACCCATGTTTGTAATACCAGAATGCTGTTACAGTCAAGATAGATGAAAAATCTGAATTTCAAACTTCACACAAGAAAAAATGAAATACCACCAACTATAAAACAGACACGTTCCATACAATATAGAAGTGAAACATTAAGTGTTACCAATTGGTTTCTTTAGCACTGCTTTCTATCCACTGCAATACACTTTATACAATGACACTTACAGTCGGGAAAGGCAACTCCCAGTTTGTGTGGTTGCACCCGTTTCTTCCCATTATTTTCATCTATTTTTCTAGGAGGCTCTGAAGTTGTAACAAAGCTATTGTCATTCTTTATATTGTTATTTTTTAATAATTTATAATGGTATCATTATTATTATTATTATTATCATACTTAGTGTAGTGAATCACTAGGCACACTGTGTCAGAGAGGTTGTTTGTCTTATAAACAAGAGTTTAATATTTTTTACAATATGTGTAAAATACTGATTAGTTTCAATAACAAACAGGTTTCTTAACAGATTAACTAAATTAAACTCCTTGAAAGGTTTTATTTAGAGCTTAGAGTAATGATAACTAAGAAGTGTATAATACCCAAAGCCACTTTCTTCTAACTGTAATAATCCAAGCTGAGCTGTTAAACCCAGCTACAAACCATAATCTCTGACAGTTACCTTAACAAGCACAGACTTTTAAAAACTTCCAATTACTATTATGTACAAAAACGGTTCTCAGCTTAAACTGTCTGATATATTTCCATTCAGTAAGACAGTATACATTCATTTAAAATAGCCAGTTACTTCAGCTGTAAGTAACTCAAACAAACTGTGTTACAAACAAGAAGTTTTAACAAAGTATTGCTAGAATACGTCAATTTAGGGCTAAAACATTGCTTTAACGACAGATTAAGCGAGTTATGCAAACTAATATACAATAATAAAATGTAAAAACTTATAGGAAACAGCAGCTTTGTTTAAAAAGAATATTAATAAATAAGTACAACCATAGGTATACTACACAAAGAAAGTGATAGCTCACTGATAAAGGGAAAACCAAGCTTCATTGAAGTTTCACCTGCTGCAGCAAGCACACAAATAGTGTATCAGAGTGGTTGTTTAGATATTAATTAGCTGAGTAGTTAGCTGTAGCTCCGACTTCATTCGTTTTCTCATACGTTAAAAACTTAAGTTAATTTGTTTACATGTAAAACTAGGCCTGCTAAAGTTAGCTTCCTAGCTGGCATGAAACGACCGCTAGCTAAGGAACTTTAAATTGTCCGCAGCACCGTGTGTATGTTGACACGTCCCTAACATATCGCTCTATTGTGGATTTTTTAGTGGATTGAATGGCATTGCCTTCACATATCCTGGGTGAAATGCGGGATAAATGTGCTAATTGATTGTAGACACGGCGCTAGCTCGACAGACCCCGTCTTCAGTGCTTTGCAGCTAGAACACCCAACACAGTTCGTGTTTCTGTAGGAAAACTACACCTGACGGCGAAGAAATCTACTTCAAAATAGTTTTCATCCGTATACATGTAACATCAGAAAGAATAGTGAGGCTTTGAGACTCTCCGAAACTTGCTACACCCATCCACTGAATCAGCCCATCTTACCTGCTCATCAAATCTTGTAATCACGGCCTGGACCCATTCCACTGGTTTGTGAGCCGCCATGGCCGGCTAGAGGGACACGAAAAGCTGTAAGGGTAAGTCCAAGGTATAAAGCCGGAGCTGACAGGCTTATCTATACATGAAAAATGACCTGAATGGATGAGAAAGGACGGAAGGGGCGAGTATTTTTCCCTTTCTGTAGGATTCACCATGCCACCGCCATGACACACCACCGGAAGTCTTCCTCGGTGAAATTGATGGGAGGTGTTGGATCAAGTTAGCTGAAACGAAAAACACAACTTCCAGGCAAAAATGATCAGTTCATGTTCATCGAATAAATTAACAAATACACATTGTTAGAAAAAAAACTTTTTGAAGAGGCTGGACATTACCCCGTAATTTTTTGTTAATTTTCCTTGATTTTCTGTCTTGTTTAAATAACAGAAGATTACAAATTCTTACGCAACTATCAAAATGTGCATATGGAGTAATGAAATAGCCATTCTATAAGGACAAATGATGATAGCATTTATATTGTGGTTAGATAATATCCAACAAACTACAGATATAGTCTCTGACCTAATATTCTTGGTTTTACTTTGAAGGATGATTTGCCGTACTTCCGCTATGAATGTACGAAACTGAAAAAAAATTCTGGCCCATTTTGCGCATGCGTTTATTATGGTTAGCTCTATCAGTATGTTTCAGCCATAAGAATAGATTTTATTATTTTTAATAGCTATTCGTTTTCATTGGGAGACGGTGTGCAGGGACAAGTCCATATGATATAGCATTACAAGTTGGACAGCGGCAGCTGGCGGTGTGCACTTCTGGTTAATATAAAATGGTCAGTCGATCATCATGGTATGGTGCCAAGTGCTGTTTACATGCTTTGGTTTGTTTGCTCCCCGTGGGGTACGTGATACAGAGGATTCCTACAGATCTGCGTTGTGGTCTGTACCAGAGATCAAGAAATACTATTTTTGTTTGATTTATAATAATTTTAAACTGATTTGAACTTCTCAGTTTAAGATCATTTAGAGTAGACGCAGACTTGCATAGCCTATTTTATGTGATCGAGTTTAACTTTTTTTATTTACTACTTTGCCTGTAGAGGTCATGTAAAAATCCCATTATTACAGTGGAATTTCAATATTATCTTTTTAAAAGTGTACTCTATAATAATGAATAATAAAATAACTTTATGAGCTGCTTTCTTCACTAGTAAAAAAGTTTTGGCATGCGGGCATAAGGCACAATTTTTGTCATCCTGTTGAGCAATAAAATGATTATTATTTAAAATATCAGGGTCAAAATGAGCAATAATAGAATGATGGGAAACACAAGACAATGGTAGGCCTGCTATTTATAGATAATCAACATAAACATGCCTTCCAGCTTCTTTTGCATTGCATCTCATATTTTCTTGTTACAGTGCCATGAAATGACAGACTTTATTTTGCAATACCTACATTTTTTGCATATTAACAAATTTTAGTGTTGATTAAAGAATGTGAAGACATGTCTCAAGATGCACACATTTTTGCTTTTTGAACTTTTTTTCAAATGAGTTTTCCTCATTTTTTTAAGGTACATTTTTTTAGATTATTATCTATTAGGAAAGGCTTTCATTGGAAAACTATTATAATGCAGAAATAAGGGATTTCTTGCGTAAATTCAGTCAAGACAGAAGCACAGGTGGACCCCAATCACAATATCCCGGTTATCAATGATCTTCCATATCAGGTCAGCCTCCCTCATGTAAAGGTTATCGGGGCTTTCTTATGGGACTTGGTACCCACTTGGTGATTAGTCGACTATTAAAATAGTCATTTGTGGAAGCCCTAATTCCCAGGCCAGAACGGATATATCATCTCCAAGAAGGGCCAAGCAGGAGGCATCCTAACCAGATGCCCGAAGCACCTCAGCTGAATCCTTTCGATGCAGAGGAGCAGCCCAAGGGAGCTGCTACTGTCGAAGCCATCACACCTTGCAATACATTTTGCTTCAAACACAGGCTGTATATGCAACTAAAACAGCCACATGAGGGCCCAAATGACAAGATCTTCAAAAATCTAGCTAAAACGTTCAACTATGTAAATGTAGCTCCCCCGAAAATGGAAAAAGCAAATGACATTTTATGACCCATGTATAAAACTACTGGTGGTACAGTGTCATGTCATTTCTGAGTCAAACTTTGATAATCTCATAAACCATTCTTTTTTTATTCACAATAGATCATAGAAAATTAAATCAAATGTCTGAAAATGCTGAAAGTAAGACTTTTAACTATTGAATTAAAAATATCTGTCATGATCCGTGTTGTGTTGATGACCTCCAGTTCCCTCGTCGCTGGTCGTCAGACCACCCACCTGGTCCTCAGTTGCACTCATTCACCAATTACCCTCCTCTGTATTTAGACTCCCGGTTTCCTTCACTCTTTGCCAGATCCTCACCATTACCCCCTCTCATGCTCTTTCTAGTTCCTTGTGTCTATTTGGCAATATAGTCCATTCAAGTTTTTTCAGTTTTGATTTAGCTTTCCCATGTTTTAGTTTTTATGTAGCCTATTTCCAGCTTTGCCGCGCCTTTTTTAAAGATAAATCGTTTTGTTTAATTTTTGCCTCCTTGCTCTCAGTCTTTGTATGCACCTGGGTCCTCCTTCTTCGCCTCCATCATCGACACGTGACAATATCAGGCCATTTTGAATTTGATACCAGCAACATGTCTCAATAAAGTTAGCAAAAAGGCAACAAAATGCAAAAAAAAAAGTAAGTGATACTAAAAAGAAAAAGCCAAAGAAACATATTGCAAGAAATTGAGTCAAATGGGAAGAGTTCAGTTACGTGATTTTAAGTTTGAGTCATATTCATGTGAAAGATTCCAGTTTGTTCTAATAAACGAAGAATCTTCCTTACACACCAGAGTAAGTCATGGTGTTCCTCAGGGTTCTGTGCTTGGACTGATTCTTTTCACTTTGCACATGCTTCCTTTAGGTAACATGATTAGACAGCACGGCATAAATTTCTATTGCTATGCTCATGATACTGAGCTGTACTTATCTATGAAACCAGATGAAACCAATAGGTTGGTCAGACTATAAGCCTTTCTTAAAGACAAAGACCTGGATGATTCAGAATTTTCTGCTTCTAAATTCAGACAAAACTCAAGTACTTAACTTTGGACCTGAGAGCTTCAGGGGAAAACTATCTAGCAATATATTTACTCTAGATAGCATTTCCTTGGCTTCTAGTGCCACAGTGAGGACCCTTGGAGTTATTTATGACCCAAATTTAGCATTTGACGCACATATAAAACTGGTTTCTAGGACTGCCTTCTTTCACCTTCGTAATATTACCAAAATCAGGAACATCTTGTTTCAAAGTGATGCAGAAAAACTGCTCAATGCATTTGTTACTTCAAGACTGGACTACTTTAATTGTTTAATATTGGGCTGTCCCAAAAATTCCCTTGGCATTACTCTGGTCATTAACTTGTGTTTCCCTGTCTCAGCAGGTATTATTTGAATGGTGTCATGGTGTTTGTTGTCCCCTCTTTCCTGTCCTCTCTAACCCCAGCTGGTTCCGAGTCTCTGGTTTTGCCAGAGGTGTCTTCCTGTTAAAAGGGAGTCGTTTCTCCCCTGGAGACTGGACTGAAGAGGAGTTTCAGTGAAATCTGTTGGTTTCCGTAGCTAGGAAATTATTTTTGAATTGGCTCTATATGTATGAATTAGACTGAATTTAATTAATTGGATTTGATTGGATTTCGATTACAATGAATTGGACTCCAATTGGCTTGAATTCGACAGGATCATTGAAGTGCCTCGTGATGACATTTGTTGTGCTTTGGCGCTACATAAATAAACTAAAGTTAATTGAATTGAATTGAATGATCTGGGTACAGACGTCTGGGTATTGAAAAACAGAGCCCCTTAGAATTTGATTCAGGAATCTCTAAAAAGCTGTGTCAACTAATTGTGGAGCAATTTCTGAATAGTGTTCCTCAAAGTCCAATTGCAAAGACTTATATTATCATATTATATTTTATCATCTAGAGTACATAATATCATGAAAACAGTCTGAGATACTGGAAACATCTCTGTGTACAAGGGACATGGCCAAAAAGTCTTATTGGAAGCCTGTGATCTTCAAGCTCTTAGGTAGCACTGTATTACAAACAGGCATGAGCTTGTCATGCAAATCACTGCATGGGCTCGGGAACACTTCCAGAAATCTTTGTCTGTGAACACATTTGGCTGTGCCACCCACAAATGCAGGTTAAAGTTATATCATGCAAAGACAAAACCATTTGAACATAATCCGGACACATCCAACTGTCCTCTCTGAAAATCGCCAGTTAATTTAAAATGGACTAAGCACAGTGAAAAATTGTTCTGTGGTCTGATGGCTTCGTAGTGGCTTGGTGACCTTTCACCCACTGTCTCCTCAAACATATCATTTAGCACATCATGAAATGCTAAATAGAACAAAGAAGACCTAAAACTTTTGAGCAGCTAGAACCTACATCATACAAGAATTGGACAACATTTGTCTCCCAAAAGTCCAGCCACTGGTCTCCTCAGTTCTGTCACATTTATGGACTTTTGTTAGACGAGAGGGGGGCCACACGGTGCTAAACATGGCTCCATGTAAACTTTTTGAGAGTGTTGCAGTCAAATTCAAAATAAGTTAATAGTGCTTTTGTTAGACGAGAGGGGGGCCACACGGTGCTAAACATGGCTCCATGTAAACTTTTTGAGAGTGTTGCAATCAAATTCAAAATAAGTTAATAGTGCTCATGAAATAATAGTGTCTCACTTTAAACATTTTATGTTTTCTATGTTCAATTGAGAATACAGTATTGGTTTATGAAATTTGTAAATGATTGCATTCAGTTTTATTTACACAAACAGAATGTGTCCCAACAATTTGTGGAAGTGGGGGCTGTGTAACACTTTTAAACATATCATCAATTAAATGATTTACATGTTGCACTAATAATGAACGATTTGAAGTATACTGAAAAGAAAACCTAGATTAGAATGCTGGGTCATTGCTATTTAAGATATGCATACAATTGCAGTGCAAAATTCCCACAGCAAACAATAAGACAGAAATTGATTTTTTAAAAAGTGGCATACTAAAACAAAACCAGAGAAGACTTTTTGCGAGGATAAAAAAAGAGACGGAGAGGAAAGGAAGGGCTTGTCATGTTAACCTGAAGGATTTAACAGATGACTTTGTAAAGGGAAAAAGCCAGACGAGCACCGGCTATGTAAGATCAACTTTCATTTTGGCCTAAGAGCAGACAGCAGCACCGTCACAGATTTTATCCTTATCTTTGTCATACACGGCCATTAAGTAAATTATTTAATCTTTTTTGATGCACTCACAACAGGTTTTGTCACACAGAGCTTGTAGTCTACTTTCTTTCTAAAGTTTCTTAAAACATTTCTTTTGATCATCTGATGTTAGAGTGTTGTTAAATTGGAGACTGAATCTTTTGTCAATTGGTCTCTCTCTCTGCAGACTGAACAGTAAGCTTTATATTTGGATGCATTCCAATGGGCAGGACCCACTTCTTGCTTTAGAGCCCTGTGCTCATTCGTTTCTCCATTGGCACCAGAATATATATATATTTTTTTTAAAGATATTATTTTATATCATAAAGATAATATCAAAATGACACATTTAAGATGATTATTGTAATCTGATTTGAGTTCCACAGTTTATGTACGTTTACACATAAGCATTAGTTAAATGACAACAGTATTGTTGGTAGAAGCGTTGTGTTACACCACCCACTTAACTTACACTCCAATTCAGCCTTGTGACAACTTACATTGCAAGCTCAGAGGTGTATTAGCAGCACATCAACTTCAACCCAGTACTTAAACTTAGGACACCAATGTGCCACAAAGGCACACAGGTCCTAATGAGTAATGTGATGAAAGACTACGAATGTGGTGCTGAGCCACCTGTTTGATCTGTATCAACCAAAGGGGGATGTGCAGCAGTTTTTTTTTTTTGTTCAACACAGTGCCACCACTGTGAAAAAGGGGTGAGATCACTCTGTAACAGCTTTATATGAATCCAGCTCATAGCAGCTGATGCCTCCTGTAAATAGTAAATTCAAAGGTTGCAAATACTTTTCAAAACCTAAATCTTAAATGTGTAAAATACGAGTTAGATACTGCCAAAAGCAGTACGAGTTGTGTTATTAAACTCTGGTATCTTACTCCCTGAGCCTTTACTGTTATCTGAAAACTAGAAAAAAAACATTGTTGCTTAATGACCTTTAACGCACACAGTGGTTTATTAAGACTTAATAACAGTACCCTGCTGACCCAAACAATCTCTAACAACCAAATGAGTATTCATTGCATAAAATAGTCTCCAACAAACATCTGTAAATTATTTCTACAGTGAGCAGCTGTCAGGGAATCTTTCTAACAAAGTCTTACTAAAAGATGACAACCGTTTTTATAGATTTTCATCTTGAAAAGTAACATGAGGGCGTGCAGACATACTCAGAAGTACAGAAAAAAAGCATTACTCCTTTTCATGTCAGTTGAAACCAACACCCACAACACCAAATAAAATCCACATGAATGTTAGTGAATACGGAGAAGCAACAGAGACTCATTTCCACCAGGAAGACTTTTTGAATTCATTTAAATACTAGGGCTGGAAAAAGATCAATGGAGTTAGATTCTCTCTGACATTTTGTGACACATATGCAACACTTAGAAATGCAGAACACAGGTAAAAGGTGCACTTTTAAGACTTCCTCAAAACTAACCAAACTCCAAGTTATGAAAAAAAAAACTTGACTTAAATTTAATAAAACTGTTTAAACTCTATTAAGGCACCTCAATTCAACTGCAATTTTTTCACAAGTGACTCACAGGTGTGGCTGTTAGAGTAACAGCAAGACAGACAATACATTCACTCACAAAATTAGGAAATCCAATAATGTGTGATCTTACTGGACAAGGATGGATCGTAGTTGCTGTGAGTGCTGTTCAAAGTGTTGTACGTGTCTGAGACCCGGAACACTGTCTTGAAGCATCTACAGTATCACCAAGTCCTAACGTGTAAAGGGATTTTTACGGTTTCATAGTCTAGACATTTTCAACATCTGTGGTCAAACTTTACAAGCTCTGCACATTTTCTTTGGTATGTAAGATGCTGTAGAATTTCTTATGACATCAACATTAATCCATTTTTTTTAAAGGACTGGGATGAAATGGATATCATTTATTTAGAAAAGGCACTTTTCTTGAATCCTGCTCAGGCAATCTTTGGAGGAGGCTTTCATTAAGACAGATGGTAAAATGGCCATTGGCCTACTGTGGACAGCTGTCACATGATGAGGGGAATCCTTTGGGTTTAGCCACTGTCATTTTGTCAATCCCCAGTTAGTGATCCCTTTCATTTTTACTCAATAGTATCAGGTCTGGTGGCCACATAGACAAAGACAACAATAAGCAGCACGACTACAGCCAGTGTCGGCAGCACGACAGTGGCCACCTGCTGTCGGGCTTCCTGCATGGCCTGCTTCCGCTCCTTCTTATCCTTCGAGGTCTCCTTTTTAGGCTTGCCTTTGAGCTGCCTCATTGTGCCTCACTCAGTCTACGTCCTTGTTGTTTTTACAGAGAAACCTGGCAAAGACAGAAGTGTACCATGAGTCACCTCATTTTATAGACTGCAGTACATCAGCTTAATGGAAATTTCTACAAGAACTATTTGACCTAATGTTTGAAGTAAGACTAACAAGACCGTCAACTGTTTACAAGGAGCTGTGGTTATTACATGAATCTGTGCTCCCAAATTGTGTTCCTTTACCAAAATACTCACATCAGAAAGCTTCCAGACATGGTGTCAGAAATCAGCAAACAGAATAGAGCAGTTATAGGAATACTAACAGCAATACCAGACAAACTCAAATAATCACAAAAGTGAATAAACAATGGCATGTTGGAGTCTAAATTCCCTTACTTGATATTTTCTTGTTAATCTGAGAATCATTATTGTCCATCTGTGTGACGGTAGCTCAGGTAGTAGATCAGAAGTGTTGTGTCTCCATAGACAATTTAACAAAAAACATATTTCAATGACATCTCAAGGCAGTTTGTTACTAGCATCCTGTTGCAAAGACACACTTTGTTCACATTTGCTGCGACAAAAAAGACAAAGTCATCGCTTTGCCAGACAAAAATTTTATTTTTTGCACCAACAGGGTTATTTCTAGACAGCTACTGAACAAAACCTTTAAATATCTTCAGTTCAATTAAACTCAATACAATTCAGTTTTATGTATATAGCGCCAAATCACATCAAATGTAATCTCAAGGCACTTCAAAGATACAAAGTATAATTAAAGCTAGTTATAATCCAATTAATTGTAATCCAATAAAGTCAAACTAATTCAAATCCAAATTACATAATAACTGAACTGAAAATCAGTGGCAAAAATACCTCTTCTGTAGGTATGTTTGTCAGCTCTAAAACATGACACCAGTTTCTCGTGTATAGCTGTTCTTGTGCATAGCTCAAATGGATCGTACAACATCCCACAACTGAGGGGTAAGCCAAAGAGCAGAGAATCCCAAAGTCTGTGGCTATGCTTGAAATAATAAAACCAGGCAAAACGCAAAAACTACGCATTTATTTAGACTTAGTCTTTACTTTGAAGCAACAGTTTTTATTAACATTTTTCATTAATTAGGTCAATATTATTTATATTTAAATAATTATATTTATATATTTATATTTATTTATTAAACTTGTTATATTAGCTATATAGTTTATGTAGACGTCATATTGAGCACGGATTTATACTTGTAACTCAATTGGAAAGTTCTCCTTAAAAAAAGTTTGTGACTGGAAAATAAATGATATATACTATATTTGATGACTATAAGACATCAAATAGAATAAGTGCCCTCTCATATTATAGACCAACCTCTGTGAAACTACTTAGTTTTTAATGTTTAAATACGTCTCAGAGGAATCTATGAGATGAGCATGTTTTTCCTTTGTAAAAGCTCATTGGTTTACAGGAAAACGCGAACGTGTTGTTTTTACATTTGACTCCACGATAGCAGATACTGTTAGCAAGCTGAGACATTTTCTTTTCCTTGTAGTCTCATACTGCTGGGATTCAAACGAATTGCTGTGCTGAAGTAACGTGGGTCAGCACTGTCAAGCCCGGCGAAAGTCAAAGTAACAGTACACGATTTAACACTAGTATCAATTCATATTAGGTGGTTACTTAATCCGTGTTCTGCTGTATCTAACGAGCTATATACGAGTATCTACTCTACATTTAGTCAAATGAAGTCAGAAGAATGGCTTCAGAGTTTCTCTCACATACGTCACCTTCTGTTCTCCTGCTTTATTTAGTTGGTTATCTTGTATCGCTCGTAGAATTAGCATGTACTCATTGGATATGGAGTTGATAACGATTTAATCATGCCGACATCGACTTTCTTTCTTTCTTACTTACTTTTCAGGATGGCTCAGAGTTGGGATAGTTTTTGTTTGTTTTACTACTCCAGTGTTTCTGACGGACTCCACCATGGCAGGTTGAATAAAGCGTAAAATAATTAAAGTAACAAACCTGCAGATCCCCACGGAGCTCAACGTGGCACTTAATTCCAGAACCAGTGAAATACTGTTGTCAAAACAGCTGCCATAAAAACAGTGACAAACTTTTTTCCTTCTTCTTCGTTTTCTTTTTTTCTTTTCTTCTTTAGCGTTTACTGGCATCTAACATATTTAGGTTCGCTTTACTGCCTCTTACTGGCCTTATCTATCCACTGCAGTTATTGTTGCACTGCTTCCACTGGCTTTGCTATTAGTCCGCTTCCTTTCCTGCCTCCTTCTGTGTCCTCCCACTCTGGCAGAGCTTCAACTCTGGAATTCACGTGTCCTGCTCTTAGGATATTACTTGACTATTACGATAATACAGTGTTTTGTTTTTTTCTTCCGACTTTTCTTTTGTGTGGTGAAAATTAAACTACAATACCAGATTATACCGTTGCTTTTGTGTAAATGTTGGCTGCATTGTATAAATCAATTTTTAGCTGATAGCAGTTTTTTCCATCCCCCATTATGTCTCATCCCTTTTTCCGTATTGTTTGTTTTCTGTGTGTTCTCCCTGTCTGTTTGTGCTTCTAGGTGTGCCTGGCTGTGTGGCGAGTGATTGCTCATATCACTCAACTGTGGCTCATCATTCTTCTAACAGTTTATATGCTCAAGTCCATTCTCCAATCCTCACCGTTGGCCTCTGCGTTTGTACTACAGATCTGTTTATATTGAATCTTGAAGTAACAGTGTTCTTTTTCTGTTTAAAGTAATGCAAGCTTATCTGCCTCACCTGTTCCAATGCCCATACTCACCCAGGTGATTTAAAGCCTGTTTACTTACCGCTTCTGTTGCTCCCACTCCATTTGTTAAACTTCCATTTTGCTTCCAGCCTTTGCTTGAGGATCCCATTCTCACTACACATTCAATTTCTTTCATTCAACATTGCATGGGAAAAAAGTTCAAATAGGCTTGCTGTGTCACTGTGGGCATATTGAAGTTTAAGCAAAATTTGCAGCGTTCTGACTGAGGAGAGCTCTGTGAGAATAGGCAAAAGTAGTAGAGGGAGTGTCTTTCTATTTATTTTTTGTTCTTTTTTTCTCATTTCAACCAGTTACTTTTGTTTCCACAAAGCGCACAAGTTTTTATCCCAAACACAATCTCCAATGTTTTCTTTGCCTTAAAGGTGTTTTAAAAATGCCTTTACTTGGAAGTGATCAGACCTGTCCAGGGTGTACCCCGCCTTTCGTCCTATGACTGCTGGGATAGGCTCCAGCCCACCCGCTACCCGACCGACAGATTGACGGTATAGAAAATGGATGGATGGATGGAAGTGATCAAAACTTTAATTCAATTCAATTTAGTTTATCCATATAGCACCAAATCACATCAAATGTCATCTGAAGGCACTTCAACGATACTATTCAACTCAAGCCAATTAGAGTCTAATTCATTGTAATCATAATCCAATCCAATAAAATCCAATTCATTAAATTAAAAATTAGTCCAATTCATCAAAAACAATTTCTGAGCAAAGGAAACCAACAGATTACACTGATATTATGACAGATAATTTAACAGGAAGAAACTTCTGGCAGAACCAGACTCAGGAAGGGTGGCCATCCGCCTCAACCAGCTGGGATTTGAGAAGACAGAAAGAGGGGACAACAAACAGCATGATATCATTCAAATGATACCTGCTGAGACAGGGAAACACAAGTTAATGACCACAATAATGCCAAATATACATCATGTCATATGAGGGAAACAAAAAGGGGAAAAAAGATAGCAAAGTGAGGAAAAGTGTGACATAGGAGGCTCCCCAGCAGTCTAGACCTATAGCAATTTAACTATGGGATGTTTCAGGGTAATCTGGACCATCCCTAACTATAAACTGTATCAAAAAGGAAAGTTTTAAGCCTAATCTTAAAGGTAGAGAGGGTGTCTGCTTTCCAGACATATATTGACAGCCACAAGTAAACCTGCAGTTTGAGAGAAAAGTGCTCTGTAAGGAAAATATCTAACAATGAGATCTTTCAAATATGATGGCGCTTGGTCATTGAGAGCTTTATATGTGAGGAGAAGAATGTAGAATCTTTTTTTTTTTTCAAGTATTTTTTGGGCTTTTTCAGTGCCTTTATTGATAGTACAGTGGAGAGAGACAGGAAACAGGGCAGAGAGAGGGAATGACATGCAGCAAATGGCCATCCGATTCGGGACTTGAACAGGGGCCAACTGCATCGAGAACTAGCCTCTGTATATGGGACGTCTGCTTAACCCACTAAGCCACCGACCACCCAGAATGTAGAAATTTCTATTCTGAATTTACACATGAGCTCTGATTTCATCAGAACTCTGGCTGCAGCATTTTGGATCAGCTGGAGGCTTTTCAGGGAATTTGTGGGACACCCCAATAATAATAATAATAAAAAATGACATTACTCCAATCTTGAAGTAACAAATGCATGGATGACTTTTCTGCATTACTCTGAAACAGGATGTTCCTGATTTTGGTAATATTACGAAGGTAAAAGAAGGCAGTCCTAGAAACCTGTTTTATATGTGCATCAAATGCTAAATTAGGGTAAAAAATAACTCCAAAGTTCCTCACTGTGGTACTAGAAGCCAAGGAAACACTATTTAGAGTAAATATATATCTGGATATATTTTTTCCCTGAAGTGCCCAAAGGGAATTACTTTGGTATTGTCTGAATTTAGAAGCAGTAAATTCTCAGTCATCCAAGCATAGATAGAGTGAAAAGAATCTGTCCAAACACAGAACCCTGTGGAACTCCATGTCTTACTCCGGTGCGTAAGGAAGATTCTTCGTTTACAAGAACAAACTGGAATCTATCAGATAAATATGACTGAAACCAACTTAATGCAGTTCCTTTAATCCCAATAATATGTTCAAGTCTCTGTAACAGAATGCTGTGATCGATCGTATCAAATGCAGCACTGAGATCCAACAGGACAAGCACAGAAACAAGTCCGCTATCAGAGGCTAAGAGGAGATCATTGGTAACTTTCACCAGTGCCGTTTCTGTGCTATGATGCACTCTGAATCCTGACTGAAACTCTTCAAACAGATTATTTCTATGTAAATGATCACAAACTTGAGCAGCAACTATTTTTTCAAGAACTTTAGACAAAAAAGGGAGATTGGATATAGGTTGATAATTAGCCAACACTTCTGAATCCAGAGTAGTTTTTTTAAGTAAAGGTTTAATTACAGCAACCTTAAAAGTCTGAGGTATATATCATGTCAACAAAGACATATTGATCAAATCCAATATGGAAGTGTCAATTAAGGGGAAAACCTCCTTGAACAGTCTGGTTGGGATTGGGTCTAAAATATAAGTTGATGGTTTACAAGAGACTATTGCTGTTGTTTGCTCAGAGAGATGGATTGGACAGCAACAGTCTAAATACAAATCAGGTTCTAAAGGAACTAAAGCTGCTCGATGAGACATTAGTGATAATAATGAGAAAGATTCCATAAATCTTCTCTCCAATAGTGTCACAATCATGCTTGGCTGTGTTGTGGTTGTTGTGGTTTCTAGGTCTTAGATGGGGCTGAGCAAATCAGCTGATTTTTTTGAATGCGACCGCAATCTGAACAGCCAGCGACTTTGACATAATTTCTTACCCCCACTGCACTGTTTTGTAAATGACCTGGTGCACAGCTTTGCAGAAGTCATGCACAATAGCGCAAACGGAGGACTTTGCGATGCCAAACAGGTTGGCCAAGGTGCGGTAATCCGCCCCCCTTGCCTCCCAATATAGCCCCACTCCCACTCGCTGTCTCAGGGAGAACAACGTGTCTCCTCTTGAAAGTCTCGGGGAGAGGCGCTGACAAATGTGATGAAAGGTATTCCTCGACATTCTAAAGTTCTGGAAGAATTCCTGCTCCATGTAACTAGCCACATCCTGATCCCGCCACTCCTGGCTCAGACGCCGCATGCAAATACGGATGTTGCGGTTATTGCTCTGCATAGAGCCATCATTAACATCTGAATTTTCTTCCTCCTCTTCCTCCTTTGTGATGTCACCCGCGCACAGATTTGCCGGCTACCGCCACATACTATTTTTAGCATTAAGCCATACAGTCCTGCAATACCAGTTGCCGTTGCCATGGTCGCTCCCGTAAACACCATTGTGGCATGGTCTATGGGCGTGATGTCATCAATGATCAACTGCGCATGCAGGTCACTTCAGGAGTGTTCACACAGCAATCCGTAGACAGGCCACATTTAAAGATGTAACGTGAACAGCCAAACAAAAAATCGGGATTGAGCAGTAAATCGGAATTGTGCATTAAAACCGGTAGTGTGAACGTAGCCACGGAGACTATACTTTTGAGTACTTACCTTGCCTTCTTGTCTTCTTCAGTGCCGATTCTGTCATCATTCTATTTGCTCTGGATTCCCATGCTAAGAACTTAGCTCTCGCTGTTGGATTCCTTGACACCTTACTGTTTCACCTACCTGCCTGCTCGCCCTGCCGCCAACTCAGAACCACTGCACCACAGCCAGCATCCTCCTCTCCACTCTAGATTTCCACCTGGACTCAGTAAGAACAGATCAAATCACTCTATCGGATCCACACTAACCATCTCCCCTCTCTCTCAAAGTTCCCTGATGACCTGGGACCTCCCTTTGGTTTCCAAAACCACCACCATCTACCTGTAAATAAACTCTTAACTAAAAAAAATAAATAAATAAAGTCTTCTCCCAGTCTGGCGACAGTGCTGAAATGAAACCTGGGATTATTCTTATTCTCATATCAATGATGAAAAATAAGTGATTATAGCTTTATAAAGGGCTTTCTTATATGTTATTAGACTATCTTTCCAGACTAAAGGAGACTGCCAGTCCAGTCCAAGGAATGTCATTGTCTCTCCAGCTTTCTTGCAGTCTGCTTTAAAGCACTTTACTGGTCCAACCCAGGATCTAACCACAAGACCGGACAACTCCTACAGGAAAAGGCTATCACAAGGTGCTCTGCTTTGGTGATGGACAGGATATAAACCAGTTGACAAAGCTAAGAGACGAATACATGTTTGTTACCATGTTAAATATGCGTAAGTATATAACATAGTGATGGCATAATTGTATTGGAGTAACGGCACAACTAAGTCTACTTCTTTTTTACATGTATTAGCCAAAACATTAAAACAACCAGAAGATCTTGTGCCCTAGCATTCATGCAGGTGTTATTTTAAACATCTGCCACCTTCCAAAACATTGTTATAGACCAGACCACAGCTACCATGGCAACAGTACTCCCTCCACTGGCCTCCCCTCAGGGATGCTAAGAAATGGCCAAAGGATCATGTAAATGTTCCAAGTCACTGATCTGATTTCCAAACTTGCTGGATCAAAATATGATGCAAAACATAGCTTTGAGTGTGACACCACTCTGGGAGAGATCTTTCTGACATTCTATTTTTTATCAATTTGCTGTTTTAGAAACATTTTGGTTTCACATGCTGTTTGGTTATGTTTAACAACCAAACCTAACTGTTTTAAAAAATTCATACACTGTTCATGGCATTAATGTAGGGTATCAGATACTCATATCAAATATACAGTTTCATTTTGTTTTAACACATATGTTGATACTTGACAAAAAGCCTTCTTATTGTGTTTGGGACTCCAGTGGTCCACAGAAAATGGGATTGCATGACACTTTTCAGGATATTTTGATATTGTACCAAAATATACTGTACATATTTTGTTTTAAAATAGAGAAATTCCAGCAGCACAGCATCCAAACAAGCATAGAAAAAGAAAAACTAGCAGAGCTGTCACAGAAAACAATCATAAAAAGGTACAAAGACACTATATTTGCAGAACCACTCCAGCAGTGCCACTGTTACACTGCCATTCTTGAACAAAAAATCCCCACAGACTTTTTATTTTTAAGCCAAGACATTTGTATTTAGAGTATTTTTAACTGTATATTCTTCTTGGCATTGGTGATAATAGCCAGTTTTTTTGTTTACCTATGATGAAAAGGGAACCTTGGAGTGACTGACCCTCAACTCATAGTTAGTTGCTCTTTCCTGTTGAACCCACTGTCGTATTCTACTGCCACATCATTTTATATTTCATATCCTTTTCTTGCACTATCCCACTGAAAGTTGCCAGTTTGCTTTTTCCCATCAATTTTGCCTACTTTCCCCTCTTGACTGCCTCTTTTGCACTCTTGTCTGCTTCCTTATTTCCTGTGATTCATATGTCTGCAGGTACCCATAAGAGCACAACATTTTCTCCCTGACTGGCCAACTTTAGGTAAGTAATTAAAGTTTCACACACTATTTTGCCAAAAGTTTTCACTCCCTCATACAAATAATTAAATTCAGGAGCTCAGTGAATTCCAGCATGGTAACGTGATAGGATGCCACCTGTGTAACAAGTCCACTCGTGAAATTTCCTAAATATTCAACAGTCAACTGTCAGTGGTATTATAACAAAGTGGAAGCGATTGGGAACGACAGCAACTCAGCCACGAAGTGGTAGGCCACGTAAAATGACAGAGCGGGGTCAGCGGATGCTGAGAAGCATTGAGCGCAGAGGTCGCTGACTTTCTGCAGAGTCAATCGCTACAGATCTCCAAACTTCATGTGGCCTTCAGTTTAACTTAAGAACAATGTGTTGAGAGCTTCATGGAATGGGTTTCCATGGCTGAGCAGCTGCATCCAAGCCATACATCACCAAGTGCAATGCAAAGCATCGGATGCAGTGGTGTAAAGCACGTCACCACTGGACTCTAGAGCAGTGGAGACGCGTTCTCTGGAGTGACCAATCACGCTTCTCCATCTGGCAATCTGATGGAGGAGTCTGGTTTGACGGTTGCCAGAAGAACGGTACTTGTCTGACTGCATTGTGCCAAGAGTAAAGTTTGGTGGAGGGGGATTATGGTGTGGGGTTGTTTTTCAGGAGCTGGGCTTGGCCCCTTGGTTCCTCTGAAAGGAACTCTGAATGCTTCAGCATACCAGGAGATTTTGGACAATTTCATGCTCCCAACTTTGTGGTTTGGGAATAGCCCCTTCCTGTTCCAACATGACTGCGCACCACTGCACAAAGCAAAGTCCATAAAGACATGGATGAACGAGTTTGGTGTGGAAGAACTTGACTGGCCTGCACAGAGTCCTGACCTCAACCTGATAGAACACCTTTGGGATGAATTAGAGCGGAGACTGTGAGCCAGGCCTTCTGTCCAACATCAGTGTCTGACCTCACAAATGTGCTTCTGGAAGAATGGTTAAAAAATTCCCATAAACACACTCCTAAACTTTGTGGAAAGTTTGCCAGAAGAGTTGAAGCTGTTATAGCTGCAAAGGGTGGGCCGACGTCATATTAAACCCTATGAATCAAGAATAGGATGTTACTTAAGTTCATATGCGTGTAAAGGCAGATGAGCGGATACTTTTGGCATTATAGTGTAGGTTAGAGTCCAGGCATGCGTGAGTATGTATTTTTAACCAGTGTAATTAAAATACTAATAACTCTAATATTCCAGAATAAGATCCCTTGCTTTATTTTTGTTTGATATTTAAAGCTATATGTCCACACAAGCATCATTCAATCACCAGACTTGTGTCAAAAGCCACAACATTTTAACATAAAACTTGCTTTCTCTATCACTATCCATCGAAAAGAATTTTCTCTCACTTTTTCTTTGCTGGCAACCCCTTTTGTGCCATCCAGATTTAACCATTAGATTAACATCAGATAACCCACTAATTATGGCACATCTTCACATACACAGTTAAATATAGATTAATAAATACTTGCAAACAAATAATTACTTTTATAATAAATACTTTTGCGATATATAATAGTTATTTTTTTCATTTCTGGTCTTGACTGTAAGTATGCTTCTGAGCTGTCTTTAACAGTTTGCTATTCAGTGCTCGGAAAGATTGGCACTACGTAGGTTCCAGTCCAAGATGTGAAAAAGTTTAGGATGACATTTCTTCTAAAGGAAAACCAATATGAGGACATAACTTTCATTGGTAAGAAAAGAGATAATGGTCAATCTAACACATACTGTAGTTATTGTCACAGTTTATGCTTTGATAACCATGTTTTCAGGTAATTTGTTATGTTTTCTGTCATGTTCTTGTCATGTTTCTCCCCTGCCATCAGCTTCACTCATGTCACCTGCTTCATTGTCATCAGCTGCACTCCCTCCTCAGTATTTAGTTTCCTGGTTTACTCATGTTCATTGCAGAATCCTCACAACCCTTCATGCTTGCCACCCAAGTTAAGTCTGGTCTCCTGCCTCATCGTCTTGTTTCCAAGTTATTTATTCATAGTCTGGTCTTGTTTTCATAGTCTTGTTTATCGTTAATTCAGTTTATTTTTTAATCCGGCTCTGCCGTGCTTTATGTTTTTGCCTTGCTCCCTGTTTTTGTGTTTTTCTGGAATAAACCTTTTGCTTTATTGAAAGAACTGCATCTGGGTCCTACCTCACCATCGATTTTGACAGTTATCCTTTTTAAAGGACTTCGGAGTCTCCGGACTAACCACATTAAGACAACAAAACCAATACAAGATAATGTGTTTACTGGGAGACAAACATGCACAAATAACAAAAGGACAAAAAAGAAAACCTCCTGGATTTTGAAAATAGAAATTAGAATCAGCATGAGATATAGAAATTAAGCCATTATTGGATATTGACCGGATTAAAAAGATTTGAAGTGGGCAATTGAGGAAAAAAAAAATCATGGACTAGAGGAGAAAATATCACATTGTTGGAACACTACCATTTCAGCAATCCCAGTGAGAGGAGCTATATGCAGACCATGAGACCTTGCGGCTACTTCATAACCCAACATCTGAGTGAGCAAAGAAACAGCTTCTAACCCTGTGTTCCACTGTTTGGACACAACATCTGCTATCATAACTGGAGATCAGTGAGGTACGACAAAAACTTATAGTTCTAGCTACTCTTCTTGGGCGGTATGTGGAAGAAGCAGAAGCCAGAAGAATACATATGATATTCTCCACCAAATTCAGAGGCAGGGTAATATGATAAGAATAGACCTGCCTAATGAAGTATATGGGACAAAAAAGCATAATATGACACCAATGTGACAAGTGGATTTGAGAGCTGACCACGCAGACTTCCAGAACAAGAATTAATGAGCATCAAAGTAGCCAATACCAAAAAAAGTGCCTCATGAATGAAGAGCTGGACTGCACTAGGCCTGGACATGATACACAGCCCACACTCCTACTGGCTTAAGAAACTCACATCAGTCTATGAACTAATAGACTGGTATATTGACTGCATCATAGTGGATAAAATGAGTAGGCGCATGGCTAAATACACAGGGGAATTTGGAGTTAGCACTGTAGAAACTAAATTCCAGCTACCGATCAACAGAACGGTCTGTTGAGACTGTGAAACTTTGCACCACCTATACTGACTACAAGAAAGTCAATTGCTCAATACCACACCTATGAATACTGAAATGCTTAAAACTAAGACACTAAGAGTCTATATCAACAACTCTAGAGGTCGATTAAAAGCCAGTTGGTCAAGTTACCATTAACTGCAGCATCTCCCTGCTGATGTTCTGGATTGGCTTATACCACCTCAGCCAGATCATTACAAAGAGTGGCTATGGATACTTGCTACCTCACCTGCTGCATGGATGACTTAAAACTGTATTCCAAGACTGAGCGAGATGGCGAGAGGCAAGATTATCACAACGATAGGGGTTGAACTATCAGATATCCAGGATAGTGTGTAATGTGCATTTAGTATCATTATATAAAAAGGTTTCTTTGGACTCCACGACAACCCTATGTGGCTGGTTGCCCTTTCAAGTTCAGGTACACTTACCAGAAGCCTGGAAACTTTGTGTTATACATAGTATATTAGCTGGTCTTAGCTGGCTCTGGGATCTGCTTCCTCTTTAAGTTCTTTAAATATTTCTAGAGCTTCTTGTTTCCCTTTGTCTTGATTTATTGCTACATCTAATCACTGCTGTCCTCTTTTATGAACACCACGATGTCCAGTTGGTTAGCCATCATCAGTTTATCACTCTGGATCTGGAAGTCCAACATGATCTTAGCTCTGTCATTCTTCATTATCTTTAGAGGACTTTGAGAATTTTTACCCACACTTGGTACAGACACTCCTGTGAGATGAGAATCAAGAAATACATCAGTCTAGCAGGCTATATATATATATACACTTCTATATATACATATATATACACTGTATGTATAACAAATTGTATGAATACATGCTTCCAAAAACGAAAATGTAATTTCTTTTTGGAAGCATGTATTCATACAATATGTTAATTTTGCAATAGAAAGATAAATTCACTGAAGATATCACAGGGTCCCGAGGCTAACTGTCAACACCGCTGGCAACCCATTCAGCAAACGCTATTGGCTGTGCGTGGTGACGATCAAGGAGATTACAACCACGTCATTGCGGTACGACATGTGATTGGATGGCTCTCCTGCATAATCTCAACGCCGTGTAGCTAAGAATGTGTTCACCATGTTGGATCAACTATTCATCTTAGTTGTTTTGTGATCAATCGTTTTAACGTGTTGGTAGAGTGTCGTTAGTCCAAAGTGTAGAGACACGACTGGATGGCTTCCCCGTCCTCGGCTGGCAGCAACAGGATCCGCCGACATGATCACAAGGACGATTATTTTGACTTGGAGACACGGTCGCCTATCAGCTAGCTCCGAGCTGTCAGGTTGAATAGCCTTCTCTATCTTGACACAGGCAGAGAGGTAATTTGCATGAACTTGCATTAAAAAAAGATTTAACTTTTCCCTCGCATTTTTTAACCAAGTCTCCCTGGATGTGTGCTTATGAGCCACGAAAGAACAGACTAGAGCGTACTAAACACAAGGCTGTCGCTGGGGACTTAAGTTTGCCAGCCGACAGTGAGGATTCCTGCTGTAATATTTTGAGTTATGGTCGCAGCTTCGTCACTCGTCAGAATGATGGGGGTTTCTATCTAGGTGTGCTGTTCTGTGGATTGCCCTTGTAATATGTGAGTAGAGTGGATGGCGGTGGCCTGGGCCTGTCTGCCTGCCTGCGTCCGCTGTTGTATTGTCGCCTGAGCTGAGATACACTCCCTCTGCACCGGATCTGCGGCGTTAATTACGGCTCGGAGATTACCCCTTTTTACGAAGTAGTTACCTGGCTTGCGCACAAATTGGAAGAGGACTCCATTTGGAATAGTAGATGCGGTTTCCAAAACGTGTGGAACCCCCTTGGCGGGAGGATTTACGGCACTGGTCCGGAGCGTGTGGAAAACTTGGGGACTTTTTATAATGAATGTTCTCCTTCCCTGACAGGATTTATATGACAC
This sequence comes from Leuresthes tenuis, assembly GCF_036924035.1. Taxonomy (NCBI): domain Eukaryota; kingdom Metazoa; phylum Chordata; class Actinopteri; order Atheriniformes; family Atherinopsidae; genus Leuresthes; species Leuresthes tenuis. Next base: position 33,250,621 of record NW_027325363.1, on the reverse strand, counting down.
TGTACTATCAAGACAGGGAAGCCACCTCTATCATGAGATACATCAAGGGTCACCAACTTTATTTATTGAAGGGGGTTCTTTTCTACTAAAACAGTTTGAGTGCTCATTTTTAGTTGTGGCGCTCATATTTTAGACTTTGGTCACTGCTGTACATGCTAGCGATATGCCTTAGCCTCAGATCACTGTAGTCAAATGGTGCACAAGCGAGAAAATTCATTTACTGGAAGTAGGTCAGATCCTTGTTGGCATTATGATAAAGAGACAGTGTTTTATTCTCTTTAAAGAAAAACACTGGCTGATGTACGATAATTTAAAACCTTAATCTGTTTTTTTTCTATGATTTCGGCAAGTTTCTTTAGCCGAAGTGCTGCATTCTGGTGACCAGCATCATCACCTTTAGAAGCAGGTTCAGGCAGGGTGCATTTCAGCATCATTGAATGGCTCTTTGCAGCACAACTGCTACAAATGTTCCAAAAATGATGGCTGCTTACAACGGTGGCTCCTCAGCAGTGGCTACCCATCACCACCACCAGCTCCAGCACCTTCCGCCTCCCCACATGCACCACCACCACCCCCATCACCACCACGCTGGCCAGCATCACTTGCAGCACCCTGGCTCCGCCGCTGCTGTGCACACAGTCCAGCAACATACGTCCACAGCTGCCGCTGCGGCTGTCATGCTCAATCCTGGTCAGCAGCAGCCTTACTTTCCATCCCCTGCCCCTGGACAAGCTCCTGGGCCGGCGGCGGCGGCGGCTCCCGCCCAGGTTCAAGCCACCGCTGCTGTCAAAGCTCACCACCACCATCATCACCACCATCACCAAAACACGCACCACCTACCACAGCAGCTGGATATAGAGCCTGACAGGCCCATCGGCTATGGAGCGTTTGGGGTTGTCTGGTAAGTGCACTACACTGCATTTTCTTGACAGACTGTTTCTTCTCAAAAAACACTGGTAAAAGTGTTTTACCTTTCATGTCCAGCCGCCACCTCACTTTTCACTGTCAGTTTAACATGCAAGTCACCTGGTAGAACCTTGAATCCTGACATTTGTCTAACTTCAAGCCTGTGCACCTTGGTTAGCTTTGTTTTCCTTTTTTCTATACACATTTTTTGAATGGGTGCTGTAGTTGTTAACGCACCTATGCTCACCCAATTAAAAGTAATCGTAAACACTCTTGTAAAGTTTATTGTGATCAATTAACTCGTCTTTTTTTTCCCCCCAGCATTTAAATGTTTGTTCAAGCACTAATATCGCCAGTAGTTGACTATGGTCAATTGTCAACAGCCGTTTTGTGTGCATGATATGTATTTATTAACATCCCAACGGCATGTGCAAGTTGGATTATTTTATCTGGTGATTACTTGTGGTATACACTTGAACTGCTGAATGCCATTCAGCATTGTGATGATAAATGGAAATGATTTAGTTTTCTGTTTGACTTCATAAGTCGGTTGGAAACTGCATGCCTGGAGTTTAACCATTTAGGATGGAGGGATACTCAGAATGCTGCTAAAGTGCGTCATGGGATGTGTAGTACGCTATTTATTTATTGCTCTTACTAAAGATAAAGCTGTTATGGTTATGTACGTTTAGTTGACAATTAATTGTTATTAAAACAATTGTCATTTTTAAATTTGATTTCTGTGACTCATTTTTGTGTCATTATAGTAACTGCCAAACAATAACTTTTCATGATTTATTCCACCTATGAAAAATATCAGCCATCAATTGGGAATCCTTGCTTAAACATAAATAAAAACAAATAATCTGTTGGCCCTTCGGGCTTTGCATATGGAAGATGTATGTACAAACCCTTTCACCTAAATATACAGTTGGATATATATTGTGTTAGCTTTTACAAAATAGAATAAGATAACATAACCCATCATAATTGCCTATCTTTATTCATCGTTCGATCTCCAAGTTTATTGTAGAATAGCTTTTGTTGGTTCGTATGCTAATTAGCCATGGAAATCAATGGAGTGTCAGAGGGCCAAACCACAATGGAGCAAACATATTTGAATGTTAAATATCATCTAACTCTCTCTGTGGAGAAATGTAACTCTGTTGGACCTGATTAGGAGCCAAATAAACCAAGATTACTGTCCCAGATCTGGCAGTTATCAGTCAATATATACAGCAAGTTATCTAATGTGATCAAGTAAAAGCGAACTTGCATTGTAAAACTTGGCCTTTTTCAAAAGTTGAAATGGGAGAAGTATCTTGGGACAGACAATATAAAAGATCTGTGCTCCCTGTTTTCATCTTTCAGTAGCACATAGATAATTTGTGATTATTCTTTTTGCCTCAAATTCCTATATTTGTTTGACGTTTCAGAAGTTTGATTTGTTTGTATTGGTACTAATCCGATTCCACAACCCCCACAAGTTGACATAATTTACTGTGGTCTTAAAGAAATATCTGACACCAATTTTCACATTGACCTGTTTTACGGCCACACTGCTCCATCTCACACCATTCTTCCATGGCATCTGCCCCCTCTGAACTCACTAGTACTCAGTAACCCTAAAAGTACATTCTAACCATATGATGGCTTGTAGTGAAGAGTTCCAGAGCTCACACTAGCACACAAAGCAACACCAGCTCACATTATCACCCACTTAATTGACAGAGAATTACTTGACTGATAGTTTTATTTTTAAATACTTCCATTTCCCTTGTCTGCAGTTCAACGTGTCAAATGTGTTCTGATCCCTCTTTTAAGCATCATCATTTGTTAAACTGGCTCAGGTTGTAGAAAGTCAGCACTACAGAATGTAATTGCTATCCTGCAAGTTTAAATTCCGGTCAAAATGTGTATAGTAATTTCTCTGTAACATATCGGCTCCCTAAACCTTGTGCTTCACTGTTCATCCATTCCTGTGTTTCATAAAAGTATTTAGAGGCTAATGTTAAGAACGGTTGCTACTTTTCACCAAAGTTTATAAGTTCACTATAGTAAAGTAAACCCACTGATATTGCATTCAGTGACAAATTTTCCAACTTCTCACTGGGGTGAAAAGAAATTAAATGAAAGAATAAATAATTATTTTAGATCTAATCTATTTCTTTAGTAAACTATAATACTGCCAAAATATTAAAATTTTAATCAAAATTTGCTCGTAAAATCAAAGCAGAATGCAATAGAGTTCTGATTTACTGCTTCTGAGGTACAGCAATGCAACATGACTTTAAGTTGGGTGGAGATGAAGATGAGGATCCTGGATATTTCTGCTCTGAACTGGGAGTGAGAGATAGAAATCCACTCCTAATTTGAGCTGCTCACTTAATTTTCAAATCCAGGATGCAATAGTTGTGTAGTGATTCTATTCTTTTCTAATGTTTGAGTTATTTTTTTATTTTTTTTAATTTGTATTAGTAATTTTTAGTTTTTGAGTTAGCAGTAACTTTAAACATTTACACGTATACTCTGGAGCACTGAAGCAAAGTTTCAATTTGCTTATTTTTCTTTGTGCCCTTTCAGAATAAAGCTTAGTAGTGCTGTGGTTTTTTTGGCTTTAGAGCCAAATCCATGACTTTATGATCAGGAGATGCTCACTTAAACACAGTGAAGCTGTGTGGCTAAAGAAAATGAGTTGATAACTTTAAAGGGCATCAACTCTACAGGTGAAACATTCCATTAGATATTTGAAAATTACAGTTTTTATAGAAACAGATAAATGATTGTGATGATTGCACCTGCATGATTGTGATCATATCAAATATTTGCTGCCATAAGAATTTGTAAATAACTTTGAATGATCTAACTGCATACTATCTTGGCATCTGCTGCTTTGATCTCCAAAACAAGAAAATAATGTAATACATGCATTCTACACTGATATGGAATTGGGCAAGAACGTGTGTGTATAACTTGCAAATACCAAAGCTATCATGTCAGTGCTGCAAGGAGTGGTAATGTTGCCCAGGATGCTTGGCAGACAGATATGCAAAAAATGATAAATAAAAAGTAGGAAGGTTTAAAAAAGAACAAGAAAAGGGAAAATAGAAGTAAAGAAACAAAGGCAAAAAGCTAAATCAATTAAGTGGAAAAAATAGATGTTTTTAGAATGAGTACTTAAGAATTCACATTGTTCACATCATGGATATGCTACCCAAACGGGTAATGCTTGTTTTATGGTTGCCGCGTCACTCAAGGCGCGTGACGTCAAAATGACGTATTTCCACCTGGCTCGCACCATGAAAAGGCGGCGCGGCACGTAGTCAACAAACCGGATGGACCTATTTGAAAACAGACTCAGCAAGGAAGTGCGTCTGTACAGGCACCTGTACGACACTGCACTGAGACAACTCCCACAAGTTGTTCTGTAAGAGTGCCTGGAAGAAGCTACGGGACAGATACATGAAAGCCGGAGGCATTGATAATTCCCAAGTGTGTCCATTGAAGCACACTATTGCATAACAAACAAAAGGAAACACAACACACTTTAAAGTCCTGGAACAATATTCTAAGTACTACAGCAGACTATAATGGTGATAACATACCTATTGAAATTTCAACTTCTGCAACTTCTTCTTCTCCACTTTCGTCGTTGTAGAGTAGTTAGCAGTAACCTTCACGTAGCAGCGACACCTCTGTGACGGAGAATATCGCAACTACTGGCACATCGACTCGCGCCACTACATATGACCGTGATGTCATCACGGCAACCATACTGTAAGCTTAATGATGCAGTAAGGAAACCTTGTTTTCCACAGTGGCCAGCCGCTACACTGCAGCATTCCAGTGCTAATCATCTTTTTTAACTTTGTGACTGCCTGGTCTATAACCATTTTAAAAAAGGGGGGGAAAAGTTGAGTATTATTGAATCTTCTTGATGTCACTTATCAGTAAGAAATGACAGTCATGGAAGATTTTACCAAAGTAAACGTGACAAACAGTTCTTTTTGATATGAGCCAAAGAGTATTTTAATCAGGTTTATGTTTGTGTAAATCCTGTGTTATAATAAGAGGCAAACTGCATCTGTGTTGCTGGTAAATTACAGACCCCTAGTTATCAACACTTCTACTTGTTTGCAACTCTACATTGATTTGTACTGCTTCTCTTTTAGTTATTATTGAAATGTATTGAATGATGAGAGCAGTTCTGGAATGTCACCTTCAGAACTTGACACTCCCATCAGCGCAATTTATGATTTGCGACCACATGCAAATTCAGTTGTCTTAATAAATGGGGGCGAAGAAGTAATTTCAAATAAAAAAAACTAATTTAGTTGAGCATTTAAATACAGCTTTTTGTGCAACTAGGGGACAGTAAGTAGCTCTCAACTCGTTTTGTTTGGCATAATCAAGCTTCAACACAGAGGTGACTTGTCAGTAAACTTTGATAAATCGCCTAAAAAGATGGATAGAAATTTTTCAAGATTCCAAGATAATCATAGCCCTTTGCCAAGAGCAGAAAAATATAGTAGATCTAGGCAAGGAAAATTGCATCTGACATCCTGCAAGTCCCAAAGGCAGCAAAAGTGTCTGCAGTGCTCACTTTGACATAGGATCAGAGTTTTGCATTTTGAGACACAGAGGATTAATCTCTTGAATTAACATAGAAAACATGGATATAAGCATTAGGCTGTGCCTGCACCCAGATTTATTTTATAAAAACAATCAATGACACCTTCAGTAAGATGTCTCAGGTTATGCAATTACTCACTTAAAACAAGACAGCTAGCTTCGTCTGAGATAGTGGCTTTAGCTTATTGCATTGTTAGCTTGAACCTGAATAAATTAATAAAACTTACATCAAATTTGGACATCAAGTTTTGATATACATTATATAGTGACTATAAATTAATCTTGAATCAAATGTGCTGGGAAATTGTAATCCTACCACTATTCCTGACATTGAGTAGTTTGAGGTGTTTTGTCCAGTAGGTGCCGTTTCTGTTGAATGTTGTTAAGTACAGCGTTGTTAACATTATTACATATTGAGCCCAGTGAAACTGTTACTACCATGTTGCTGAAATTTTCAGTTTCGAAGAGCAGAGGGAATACCAACATTATAAAATCGGGTAAGATCCTTCAGAAATATTTTCTGCTTACATTTTCCATAAGTCTTTATTAAAACCCTGAACTATGAAATTGTTTTATTATTCAGTTATTTCATTATTAAGTCAACAAGAGTTTACAAATTATGAAAATGTATGTTGATTAAATAAGTTTATTTCAATCTTATGACTGCCAACAGTGGTACTGCCTCCCGTTTGGGTGTGGACCAATAGTGTTTGTAAACAAAAAAAAAACAGCTGTAAGAGATTATATCAAATATTATTCCATTTACAAGTTTGTTTTAACAGTGTTTCCTATGTTAATGAAGACAAAAAAGGAAGCTTTGAATCTCCTTTCTTGAGCATTTCGAGAATTTGATCAGCTCTCATTATGGCTGCTACTTAGATCCTTCTGTATTATTTTAGTCAGTTTGGAACCTTTGTAAACAAAAGGCTGGACATGGTACATGAACAATTATACCCCTTTTTCCACCAGTTCACACAGGTTCCAGGCACCTTAATGACATGTCTGTGAAATTATTTGGTCAATTTCCTCACGGATCAAAAACAGCAGCCCTCTCTGTACACTGTCTGTAGCACTTTGCTCTAAGGCGGTCGGATTTTCATGCCGTGGCTAATGCTCACTCCACCCTTCAGTTCGGCGTCAGGCTGCTATGACAACAGTTGAGCACGAGCACTGGTCATGGCTGCCCACACACCATTGCAACCATATATGTTTGAGCCAGAGTCAGACCCTGAGGATGCAATAAAACACAAGCTGCTGTATAAACAATTTATTTCAGCATCATTTGTACCTGCATGAGCTAGCGGTTAGCATTAGCTTGTGGTAATCGGGCAATAGAAACACAAAGCACACTTACATCGTCTGTCCTTTCCCCACAGATGGTCGGTATCGATCTCTCTTTTAGGAAAAGTTTTGCTGTCAGTCCTGCATTGTACTGACCCAAATTGTAGAAGCACTCCATGTCAAAATGTTTGGCACACACAGATAGGTTTATGGTGACCGTGGCCGGAACTTCGCCATCAAAAATAAACTTTATCCACTCCCGTTGTAGGTCCTTTGAGACTCTGGTCTTATGCAGGGTCTTGTGCTTGCCATTGCAGCCAACAACAGAGCAACTTGCATTCTTAGCTCTCAAATTCGCCATACTGTCGCCAACCGTTTTTCTTCGCTGTGATGAATGAAATATTGGCGCCTCACCTGAGTTTTGCTGTTTTATAATATGTAGGGTGTGGTGGGTGTTGGCCACTGCTGGAGTTCAGCAGAATCTGAACGCATCGCCCAGACTAGAGGGACAAGAGAGTGAGTGGCCGCAGCAAATGGACGCGGTTGTTGTTTTTAACATTGGGGGGTTGAACGCACCCGAATTCAAATATATTAGTGTAGAAGAGCTGGAAATGGGATTTTTGCATAGTATGTCCCCTTTAAGTATGACTTGGGTGGTTTAAAGGGAAACATTTGAATGTTGTGCAACATCCGAAATGTTTTTACACCAAAATCCTGTTTATACTTTTTAAACATAGGTACACCCTCTATGACAAGCAGACTGAATCCTGCCCCATTGCCAGTAGTGGGATGTTTACCTTTAGTATCGGAGGGCTACAACTTATTTAGAACTGGTCCAATATAGCTGTTATTTTATGCTATGTTATATTCTACAGCAAAGTAAAATTAGTGTTTAGAGATGCATGCATACATGCAACAATTTTCAAGGACTGTGACTACTTTTTGTACTTATGTGTTACTGTGGTTTGAGATGTATTGGTGTTTACTCATAGTGGTAGTCTTGTGAAACCTGGGACCTTTGTCTGCTGCCATCTGTTTGTCTTGACTGATCCTATTTGAAAAGGTTCACTGAAGGTTACACTGGGAAGGACTTTTGTGTAGAGTTGAAATGCTCTTAATTAGAGCTGCTGTGTTCCTCACGAGGCCTTGATCTCCAGATTCCATAGAATCTTTAACTAATCGCTTAGAAAGGTGCTCAAACAAGAATCACAAAATAAAGTGTTCTCATTCCTTAATGACATTACCACATTCTTTTTCCAATGTATTCAATATAACAGCCTGGTGTGTGTGTGACGAGTGTGAGAGCATGTGCGTGGGAAGCCTTTTTTTGCATGCTTTTGCTTGTACTTGCTGACCAAATAGTAGTGGCATAGGGCTGTATCAATTTTGTCCTCTAAATAGTAAGCTGGTGTTGTTGAATTGCATAGGTAACAGTTGCAACAGTGTTTTGAGTGACTTCTTCTGACTCTCCCTCACACACTTGTAGTAGGACTCTGTTACTGCCTATGCTCTCGACTCAGAGACACCTCAGCTTTGATCCCTATTCCACTATTTCAAATTAAGACAGGTGAGGCTTAACAAAGGCAAACAATCCTGCCATTAACAGGGAGTGGAGGAAAAAAAGGGAGGTGTGTATGTTTTATCAAAAGTTTTTGATATTTCTACCATGTTTAGGCAATTCCTTGTGCTCACAGTGAAACCAACACTATTAATGTGGGTGTCGAAAATTGAGTTTTTACATTTTAGACAGCCTAATGCGACTGAAATCCTAACATTAACCAAAATGGCTGTTAATTTGTGTCTCAGTTGTTCTTAATCCACATATGATTCACTGAGTCATAGTAATGTTGTGTTTGTCCTCTGCACCAAGGTCTGTGACAGATCCCAGAGATGGAAAGCGAGTGGCCCTCAAAAAGATGCCGAATGTCTTCCAAAACCTTGTTTCTTGCAAGAGGGTCTTTCGGGAGCTGAAGATGCTTTGTTTCTTCAAACATGAAAATGTAAGTGCACAGCTATGCAGAATTTCCTCTAGAAAAAGAATAATTAGTGTTACAGTGCTTTTAAACACACAGGTGCTAGAGACCAAAAAACTAATTTGACCATGGCTTTAACTCCTTTCTCAGGTGCTTTCTGCTCTGGACATCCTACAACCTCCACACATCGACTACTTTGAAGAAATGTATCCTTTGTCTCTTTGATCCTTGATTGTAAGATTGATGCAGGAATTTGAGTTACTTTAACATATAGGTGTTTGTTCATTTGTATGACATATCTTTCTACTTTTAAACCACATACGGGTCTGTTGTGTTGTTTGTGATGGCATTTTTATGGGCTTCTGATTAGAGGTATGCTGGAGCTGACTGTTGAACACTGAAAAAGGGTAAGGCAGTGGTGAAGTTGACATAGCCTTGTCTTTGTTCATTATTACATAATTTGTTGTGTAAATTCCAAAATACTTCCAAACATCATTTCTCAGATCATCAGGTGTCACGATGGTCCATTAAGGATGGCACAACTTGCAAATTTTCCTCCATTTTTGTAGCAACTTTGCAAATAACATAACCTCTGACACACTTACAAACTGTAAAAACTGTTTTTTAAAATTCATCAAAGTTTCTATTTATAAAAAAGGAATTTATTGTTAACATCCACTGTTGTTAGAAGTCTCTCCACTTTCAAACAGGTGATTGAACTTTGAAGAAAAAGTGACAGACCTAGAGTGTATAATACAGAAAAAAAGCTCTGCATATGTTCAAACGGTATAGAGACAGAAGTGCTCTGCAATTAGATAAATGTTGATTGTAATATGAAGCTCTTAAGCCATTGGCAAGACTAGAAAAGCTATTTAAATGCAGTCGTTATACCATGTGATGTTCCGCATGTCTTTTATTTTTATTGTCTGACAAGTCCAACCCTTGCAGGTTGAATAAGGGTTTTAAAACTGAAATATTAATCATATTGAGGAGATACAGGCTTTTACTTTGGATCCTTACATTTGTAATGTATGACGTATTTCTCTGAATTTTTTAGTTGCTGAGACTATGGGAGTACAGACACAAAGATACTCAACTTTAAATTCCAATGTATCAAAATACTATCAAATACTTTGATAGAGAAACAAACTACTATTTGCTATGTGACAAGCAATTTAAGTAATTTTAGATCAGTTATAACACAGATGAAGGTATTGATGAGCATTGCCTTTGTGATTTCACATTTGGCTTTGACTCATTTTGTCTTTAAGGGAGGTTTATAGACAGTAGTTTTCTAAGGTGGCAGAGCACATCTTTAAAATCCCTTTCAGTTATTAATCCCATTAAAAACTGTTTTACTGAATATTATATACCTTAAAGTTTTTACCCTTGAGAGTTGACCATGAACTAGTTGCTGGGTAGTGGGCAGGACAAATGATCTCTGGGCTGCTGTAAGGAAATATGGTTGACAGCTCCCTGTACTGTACACACAGATGAACAGGCAGACAGTCCACCTGAATGTCTGATTCTTTTAGGCTTGCTCGTCGGCATATACCTATCCCAAAATCCCCAATAGTAGCTCTGCCAAAATATACTCCATGATGACAAACTGCAGCATTTCTCTCTCCCCCTCAAACTCTCCTTTGCACACACACTTGTCTGCCACGTTCCTCAGTCACTTGATACAGAAGGACGGGTGATCTGAGTGTCTCCTGAACCATTAGCTGAGATTCTATTCAGGTCAGCCCTCTGCAATTGTTGGAAACTCCCCTGAGCGATTGTGGAGGAGATAGCGCTGTGGGATGCACCTTCCCTGTAAAGAAAGGCAGAAAACACATGGCCTACTTTTGCAGCAGGCCAGTGATGAACCAGTAATGTTGGTCGTCGCCGCCGTCTTCTTGTATATCTCCAGAAACAATCAAGGGTGATTAGTAGTCATCATCCATTGCAGAGTGATGCATGGCACCCAGTGGCGGGCCGTGCATTTCACACCTAGGCCTTCAGTAGTGCTGAATCAATCCACCCACAATAACTATTTTATGGCTGTAAAAACATATTTTTATGCAGAAATGCAATATAAAGAGCTGTTGCATTGCAGATAGATAACTTGTGTAGCCAGAATAAATGCATTTACTGAAGAAACAAACCTGGGGTGCACATGTCTCCTTCTACTGCAGCTACAGCTGCCGCACACATAAAAAGCATCAATAACAACCTCATATTATTTATTAAGATAGCAACATTTTACTCACCAAAAATCCTGATTATATGTACACAGAATCCATCCTTTCTTTTCTCATTACTCCATGGTACAGATTATCCGTGCATTTCAGTTCCATCAAGAAGTCCTTTTCAATCGCCATCGAAGCTAATCCTGAAAGTTGAGCCTGCCCTGTCGTATTTCTGGCATAAGTTTCATAAGTTTTAAAGTCTTAAATGCATTTCTTCCCCTCCTTCAGCCATTGTGGGTTGACAAAACAGCTATAAAATCAACACTATATTTTTGCTCGTGCAGTTCGCTACAGATACAGTTTGCTAGCTCTGGCTAGTTCGCTCTCTGACTATCCAAGCAAAGGGTATGAATATGCTGACGTCACCGTATGCCTGCTAGAAGGCCTTGGTGTCGCCAACTCAAAATCTGATTGGTTGAAGCAACAGTTTGATCGACACTTATTTTATGCTACAGGGCCCGCAGAACTGATTTTGAAGGCCTCCAGGCAGATTTCTTTGACCCTGGCAACAAATGATGGCTAAAATGTGATTGGTTAAATGCTTTAATATGAAAATGCACGTCTGGAATCAGCACAACCAAGGGAAAAGCTATGAAAGGAAGCGGACAGACTATTTGGAATTATTTGATAAGTATTCATGGACAAAATATAATTAACATCGTCTGTGATTGAGATATTTTTTAGGCCAGCAGAGAAGGCCTTGCAGGTCCTGTGCCCCACCTCTGCACATGCTCCTCTGTGAGTACTTGCTATGTAGCACTGGTACCTAGGTCTTCAGCTAAGTCTCAAGCAGATATTGTGGCTGCTGCAAGTTTTTGCAATTGTAGGTTTCTTCCCAGCTGACAAAAAGCACATCTTATTTGTTTAACAGTTTTTATTTATTAATTTATTTACAAAGGGAAAAGGCACATCTGACAATAGTCCGTCCGGATTTAATTCCAGGATTGTGCAGACCAAGTTCTCACCACATTACTACAGATGAAGACAAGGAGAATGATCAGAAAACACATCATAACTGCGCTACTTCAGTACGACTTAACTGAGACTGCCTAACGTCCTTCTTTCTGTAGCTCAGCAACAAATCAAAATAATTGCAGCATGAAGTGAAACGACTTAGGAAAAGGGAGATATTTTTCATTATATGCAGGAGCTGCGAATATTTAACAGCTTTGTGTAGTTTGTTTTTCCCTGACAGATATCCAGATTAAGGAGAACGAAAGTACTTAAATTTATCTTGTTTACTGGGCTCACATAATATATAATGCATTAGCATATAGCGTCTTCGAGTCTGACAAGGTCAATCATACAATGAATGCAACACATCTAACTTCTGAATTTATTTTGATCTCACAGTAATTTGTTGAGAACACCATCAGACTCCAAATTTATCTTGAATGCTAAACAAATATGTGTATAACACATTGAAATGGCAACTTTACGGCAGAATATGACCCAATTTATTTAACAGACTACTTGACTCAAGTCTGGAAGGTACTTATTCAAGACTTTAAAGCAGGATTTAGAACAGCTTTTTGGGTTAACTTCCCTTTAAAAGTGCTGTCACTCACCTATTTTTCTGTTTCTTTTGTCAGATGTTGAAAATTTTTTTGGAAATTAGGCCAGTCAACTGCTTAAAGAATTTGTAGGGAGAGCCTACAAATGTGCTTGAATAAAATTCTGATTTTAGAACTACAGCGCCATCTGACAAAATCACCATTTAAGCAACTTAACATGTGAAAGGTGAATTCAGCCATAGCTAATAAAAGCCACAGAAAAAGTTGTTTTCCCATACAGTCTACAGCGTTGCAGCATTTGATATATTTCAGTCAACAACTTGATTCAGCTCCCATGCTTGCATACTAGGACAAGTGCGGTGGTCTAATTATTGTCCAGGTTGAGTTGTAACTTTAGCTCAACTCAACTGCATATAACCATGCAACTCTGTACATATCTTTACATCTTATTTTTATAGTTCAGAAGGAAAAGTGGTCATAGCTAATTGGAAGGTCTGTGGTTCAATTCCTGGCTTCCCAGTTCATATCAAAGTGTTCGTTGTCAAGACACTGAACCTAATTTTTCCTCTGGTGTGTCAGTTGGCCTGTGAGTGTTAGATAATAACAGTATAGCTTATAAGTCTGTATAAATGAAGAAGTGCCGTATGAGTGGATGTGAAGGTGACTTGATACAATAGTGTTTATTGTGCATTGGTTGGTCAACAAGACAACAGGTGTCATGTAAATTCAGTCCATTATTCATATTTACTATGTTTATCACTTTCTCTGTTGGAATGTTGTCTATCCAAGATGGGCTCATGAAGAGAGCAGTCAACATATAATGTGGCCTAAGGATCACTGAGATTAAAACTGAGTGAATTCACTCTAGTTGTAAAACTGTAAAGATGCTTAGACTCTGCAGTGGTCTAAACCGAGTCCTTTGCTGATGTTCATCCCAAAGCAACATAATGCCTTTGAGAAAATGACGAATACAATACAATTTTTAGTATAATTGAAGCGTTCTCCTGTGGAACAAATGAAACACATAATGACATAAGGGGAATGGGCTGAGCCCACCTCTGCATGTAGAGTGACTAGTGATGGTGTCATGTGGCAACCACTAGATACCAGAGCACTGCGGATACTCGTGCTTAATCATGGTTTTATGAAACACTAAAACTATAACTTTAGTATAACAGCACAGTCTTCTATTGATTCTCAGAGAAATGTATTTTATGTGCTCATTGATGTGTCATAGTTTTTTAACCTTAATCTCCTATTGGCCAGCTATGTCGTGACGGAACTTATGCAAAGTGACCTCCATAAGATCATTGTATCACCACAGCCTCTGAGCTCAGACCACGCCAAAGTTTTTCTGTATCAGATTCTACGAGGTAGGTTGTTTTTTTTTCTTTTTGATCATCTTACCCATTTTTGTTGCACTTGTTGAAGTTAAGTCCATGAGATGCTCTCGCTGGAATAACAATTGGGATGAGAGTTGTACATATATGGTTTTACAGCAGACCATATCAAGTCTTAGTAAAATAAGATAGTGTAATGGTAAAGAGTAACAAGCTCTGAACACCGGCAGTATGCTGTAGATATACTGAGGGGTCCCACACACACACCCCACACACACACACAATAACTGTGCCATTGCAAAGCGAACTGCAGTAACATGAGCTTTAAATCTTGTCTTACTTAGAATAGTAGCTGTACCAGTTATGGCCATCCACTGAAGGTCTCCTCATCTAATGGTCTTCTAAACTTGTATCCATACTGAAAAATGGAGAATAAGCTCTAAAATTGTCTTTGCCTTCTACCCTCAGTACTTTTATGGGTGACTCCTGAATTTCTGTGCCTAGTGTTTTAGTTTGATTCCTGCTGCATGTTAAAAAATTGTCAGTAATGAAAATTGAATGCAAGCAATGTAATGATACCCAGGTGTGTTGCAGTGGAAAAACTCTCAGTGCAGAAGCTAGAGTGCGCCGTGTGACTAACCTCTACCACCCAATGGACAAATCCTATTAAAGTATTACGTTTTTTAATTAAGAGCTGATCTGGGTGCTGTCCTCCAAACTCATGTACATCGCTCCAGCACTCTAGCACGTTTTATTCCAGTATATTAAAGACTACACACAGTTTTTATTTGTATTTCTAATTCCCTGATTAAGTAGCTAATCATTTTAATCATTACCCATAGTTAAATGGTCTGAGCATACAAAAGAAGACCTCTGCTGATGGATGTGACTGTAGTGGTGATAATGCTCTGTTTTAATTTTTTTCTGTTATCAGTGTTTATTAAAACATCAAACAGTCCTTTTGCCAAATATTCAATCAGGTGCCTTCTGTGCCAGAAGTTATAACTGTTGGCACACACATTAGCCTGTTTTCAGACTAAAGTCATAGCTCACATTTAACGTTCTATTCCTTTCTCTCCTTCATCTCAATCACCAGGACTTAAATACCTCCACTCTGCTGGAATTCTACACCGAGACATCAAACCTGGGAACCTCCTGGTCAACAGCAACTGTGTGCTCAAGGTGTGTGGAACAGGCTACTATTTTTCATGTTATCAGACAGTCAAAATCCACATTTGACTCAGGCCTAAAACTCTCATCATAACTGAATTCTTTTTCCTTAAATTTGAATTTGAATTGTTTAGTGTGGCATCAATTTACAACAAAAGTTATTTCAGGGTACTGTACAGAGAAAGTAAGCAAGTTCAACTGAAGTCCAATGAAATGCAGTCCTTATTAACACTGTATTCTAAAGGATTTTATTCTGTGTCATTGTACAAGTCTGTCATTGTTGTTTGTATTGAATTGCATTTGATTGTTTGGGTTTGTTGTTTTGCACTACATAGTTTCATAGTTCCTTATCATCAGATAAAGTTGTTTAAGCGATACCATTCGAATGTAATATCATCACTTTTTTTTGTTTTATAAAGATATTAAGTAATTTTATCGAACAACTATTGCAAGTATAGATATGTATAGTAAAATGAACTGCATGATGTAACAAGTGCCCTATAAAAATCACTGGATTATTAGAAGGTAAGATAGTCACTCTTAGTATGAAAATAACTATACAAGTCTTCACTCCAAGCTGCAAGGGTAGGAAAGAAAATACATTATTGAAAGACCTGTAGTAATCTCTGAATGACTGTCCTCCAGATCTGTGATTTTGGTCTTGCACGAGTGGAGGAGTCAGACGAGTCCCGGCACATGACTCAGGAAGTGGTAACGCAGTACTACCGAGCACCAGAGATTCTCATGGGGAGCCGCCACTACTCAAATTCCATCGATATCTGGTCTGTTGGCTGCATCTTCGCTGAGCTGCTGGGGCGACGCATCCTCTTCCAAGCTCAAAGTCCCATTCAGCAGGTAAATTCTACGCTCTGTAGATAACTGCAGCCTGGTGTTTTCGGGTTTGTTTGTGTCACTGTCCTGTCCTCTCACCCCCCCCATCCAACTGGTAGAGGTAGATTGCTGCCTTCCTTTTGCCTGGTTAAGGTTTCCATGTCCACTGTTGCCTGCTGCCGTTCCATCCTTAGAAGAGGTGGGAATTAGTGGGGCAGGCATTGAATTGAAGTGAAGATTAAGTGTAATTTTTTTTCATGAATGGAAATTATATGAATCCATTTATATTTAAATGGCTTATGATTGTATTGACATGGACTGTATCCAATTGGACTTGTATTGAACTTGTTTACATTCTCATTAAAGTGCCCTAAGATTACTTTTGTTAAGAGTTGGCACTATATTAATAAACTGAATTGAACTTAATAAGACATCGGATATGAAAGGATACTGTTCACCCTCCATTGTATTTTTTTTATAGCCATGTTTAAGAGCTTAGGGAAATCTATATGATGTATATAAAATTGAATTATAGGCAAAGTGGAGTCACTTGTCAGTGAAGCTTTTTTAACTTTATACATTTTTATGATACATTGTATTTTTAGACAGCTCTTTACTGTCCAAAATCACAGATAAAATAACTGTACTTAAAAACAAATCATTCTGCTTGTTGAGACATTGAGAAACAAACTTCACTGTCACAGTCTGTCTGAGGTGTCTGTGTGTGTGTTTGCGTGTAGCTGGATTTAATCACGGACCTGTTGGGGACTCCTTCTATGGAGGCAATGAGGACAGCGTGTGAAGGTGCTCGTGCACACATTCTCAGAGGACCTCACAAACAGGTAACTAGACTTTTTTTTTTTTTTTTGTCTTTTGCAAAGAGCTCTCCATCTGGCTTCCTGCTTTGGTTTTAAAACAATTTAATTTATCTGTGTAGATCATGAACCTTTGAGAAAGACCATTGGAAGAATCTTTGAATTATCAGAGAAACACAATCTAGTCTTGAAATTTCTGCTGAACCCCTTTTAAAGAGAAAGAAGTAACACTATGCAGTTCTGCCCATGTAATGATTTGCATGTAACAGAGCAAAGTGCCATTATTGACAGCAATGTTTACCATTAATAACATCCATATCCCGCAAATCATAACAGGGGTTTCTCTCACCATGAAACCAGGTCTTTTTCTTTTTTTTTTAACTTATGACTTATAACTTATGTTAAAGTCTCTAGGCCATGTGCCATAAAATAGCAATGTTTGTTGCAAGATACCGTGAAAACTAATAGTGAAATTGAGGTATATACATTTCTACATAATGCGACTAAGATCAGCATAGTCCACATAATAAAATTATTGCTAACTCCAAGTATGACCTTATTTAGTTTTAGGTGATCACTGTCTTACATAGCAGTCTTATTCAGATAAGTCTTATTTTATTAGAATTTTGCTGTTAACATAAATAAACTCAATGACTCTTTTCAGAATGCATTACATGTATTTTAAGACCAGATAAACCATATAGTACATTTTGTTGCCTATTCAATTGCTGGAATGCTGAATATTTTGTATGCTTTCTTTTTCCAATACTTTTGTTTGCAGCCATCTCTTCCCGTTCTATACACTCTGTCAAGCCAAGCAACACATGAAGCAGTCCACCTCCTCTGCAGGATGCTGGTGTTTGATCCAGTGAGTCATTATTTTATGCATACTGTAGTTTTGCATTATGTTTTGTTAAATTGATTAAATAAGTTCACTGAAGTGCATTTATGAATGTGAATTATCCCATGTTATAGTCAGTATGTATAAGGGAAGTGTTAGATTGTCATTTTAAGTATAGCCCAAGCTTTTACCATGAATTTGGGATTTGCTGAGCAAAACCATGGTAAACCCAAGAAAAACCTAGTCTCTGAGTTGAACTATTTAGTATGGCAGAGGCACACTTGGATCACTTAGCTCTCATGTACACCAAGTTGGAAAAAGTCAAGAACATTGGGGACATTTTGAGTCTCAGTCTTTTATTTCTCAATCTTTCTCTCTTGTCTTTTCAGTGTGTTATGAACTATTGCCACTTTGGACCTGGTCAATATATATATTCTTTTTCTTTTTCTTTATCATTATTCTTATTGTTATTTTAGTTTAAACAAAATAAAATCACACTTTAGTTAGAACTATATAAGGTAATAAAAACTGAAATAATTATTAACTGAACATGATGTGAAAATGGCTTCCTGCAAATTCATATGCTCTCATGCAGGCAGGGATTTTATGTCCTAATTGACACTTGTATGTTGTTTGCGGTTTGTTCAAGTATTTTGCTTTTTGCACGGATATTGGTGACGTGAAGAGACATAGCAGAGGAGCCTTCATTACAGCTGGTTCTTCATGTCTGTTTGATGTATAAGAACACTTTGATGTGTGACATATGAAGTTAAATCATTACGAGTTCTTTATTTGGTGTTTTCTTTACTTTCATCTCTTTTTAATTTAATCTTTTGAAGGGAAAAAAAAGTACAGAACTAGAACAACACTTTCAAGGCCAGGAAAATTATCCTGATCCAATGGATGATTTCTTTGCCCCTGTGCCTCCTCTCCAACAAATGTAACTATGTTTGGTTTAATAGTGTTTTTGTTATCTTTTAGACAGACAGACTGAGATTACTATGGCTGTACTTTTGTGTAGCAATAACTAACCACTACTACGCTGCCGCTGCCAGCAGTGCGCTGAATAAGTGCAGTCTACACACCATGGAGACAGTGTTTTGATTGGGCCACTCACTGGACGCCCCACTTGCATCACAGTATACAATGCATCATCAAATGCAATGTCTGGAAAGCAATCGAAATGTATTAGACACCATAGAGAAAATAGTGTTGAGCAAGCCCGTACCTACCATAGAGGACACCGAGGTCGTGTCCTTGGTATTTTTATTTTTTATTTTTTGCTTAAATTGTGGTGATTTTATATTTGAAGAGCCAAGAGTAGTGCGACTGTTTAATAAAACAGTGGCTCAGTTTGGGCATACGTGCTGCGCGTCATCAACAACGTGCACTGTCTATGATAACTACCACACACAAGTCGGGCTTTGATGTTGTTACTGTTAGTGAGTCAGTCAGTCACACCAGTCACTGGAACAGGAGCATATTAGGCTAAAAATGTAGGTGGAAAGCAGTTTAAGTGGTGGATGACTGTGAGAAAAAAATGCATTTTAATGTGGAGATATTTTTATTGCAGCCCAGTGTACTACTCAGATAGCAAGGAAACATGAATCAAAGTTTAATTTTGGTTAACTCCATCAGTACCGGTCGTCAGTCAATTTCCACCGGTTGAGTCAACATTCATTTTGCGATTGAAATGTCAGCGACTTCTTCGATTGAAAATGAAACGTTTATTCGGTGTTGATTTCTCAATGTTGGATGTTGAACCTGTTATATATATCTGCCGGAGCACAACACAGCAACACTACACAGCGCAGATCGTGCGGCACAGGAAGTCGTGCACAGAAACAAAATAAAACATCCGGCTAATTTTCAAAATAATAATAATAATAAATAATGTTCTGTGGTAACTTGCCCTTACTTCATGAGACACCATAATGGTCCTTCAAAAAGCCTCAGAATGCCCCATTTTTACCTCAAATTTCAAAAGCTCTGCACCGCCCTCAAGGTTTTTTAAGATTTCTGACACGTCTGAAACATAATGTTGAAATGTATTAACAGATAATGTATAAACAGAGTATTGTTTTAATTTCAATCAGTTTAGTATTTTGACTGTGTTAAGATTCAAGAGTTTTATTTGTCACATACATAATCATACATAGTACAATGTGCAGTGAAATTTTCTTTTTACCTGCTACCAAGAATTAAGGATAAGAATTTAAAAATAAATATGTCAAATAAAAAAAACCATGGCACAATAATTCCACACAAAATAAGAAAATGCTTCAGTAAAAAAAGTGTTGACTGTCGGGTATTAAAATATAAGTGTAAAAATGTACAATATTAACAATAATATTGACGTTAGCAATAAGGTGCTGGTGAGTGAGATAGCCCAGTTTTTTCTTCACTAAAGGAAAAACAGGATAGGGAGGAAAAGGCTGAGCCAAACCAAGCTCATCTTTGGGCCAAGCAGTAAGAAGAGGAGCAGTGATAGAGGGAGAGCAGGTACTATAAAAGGAAGAGACTATGCCAGACCTGTATACGTTTTAAAAGTCAGATGTATAATGCATGACAATTGAAGTATTGTGTAAGATTATAATAGAATTGTGTTCAAAAGCTGGCTTTTGTCATGAACTGGTGGAGAGGTAGGACCCAGATGCAGCTCTTTAGGTTAAAAAAAAGGTTTATTCCAAAACAACACAAGAACAGGGAGCAAAGGCAAAAACAAAGCGCGGCAGAGCCGGATCAAAAATACTTAACTAAGAAAATGAAACAAGACTATGACAGTGAATAAAATAACTATGTACAGGACTATGACAAAACAAGACAGGACTATGGCTATGAGGCAAAACCAGACTTATCTTTCCGTGGCTAGGCATGAAGGGATAGTGAGGATTCTGCAGTGAATGAAAGGAAACCAGGAGGCTAAATACTGTGGAGGGAGTGATCAGTGAATACGGTGCAGCTGTGAACAATGAAGCAGGTGACGTGAGTGAAACTAGGTGGCAGGGGAAAAACATGACCAGAACAGAACCTGAAAACGTGACTAATAAAACATAAACTGTGACATGAAAAACAAACTGTCAGAACATAGACTGTGACAGTTTTCCTTAACAAGGGTGAACAGTTTAGGCACTATCATCAACATGATCGTGTAATAGAGCTTGGGTATCTATTTTAAATACTGAAGGAAATACGAAACAGTTGTACATATTATCCCTCTGTCCCAGGACAATTCATTCCTTTTTATTCCTAATCCATTTGATGAAATTCATTCTCCAGTTTTTCAATGGGACTCATTTGCAAATAATTTAGGATGAGTCTGATGTTCTCTGATCACAAACTAAATAAAAAAGCCTAAAAGTCATTATGATGTTATTTTTGTTTCTTTAAGACTCTGAAAATGGCCAGATTTAAATAACGGAATGAAAAAAATTTCCAGGGGAGCATGCTCCTGAACCCGATTAGAAGTTCTGACTCATGACCTCAGTATTTTTTGGGCCCTGCGTACGGCCCTGGTATTGAGAGCACCGGTGAAGTGCACTGGTTGCATGACAAGTAGTACATGATAATGAACCCATAGATACTAATACAGATACAGAGCCACAGTGAGGTCAATTGTTATTACAACGTCTATTGACTGATTTAAAGCTGAAGATTTACAGTATGATTGACAGTGAAAATATTGTATGTGCAAGATCAAAATAGAGAACAAAATCAAACAAGTCAAACAAGTTGAACTATCAAATCCCCTCCCCCTCTCATACTAAGTATAAAAAAAATACTTGATATTCTCTGGTCATTTAAAAGTCTGTTTTAAGGTAGCTAACCAATACCACATTAATAGAACACATTAATTGGTAACAGCTGAATGACTGCAGACATCTTTGACAGCTCATATCATGAAGACCTTGGAGAGACTCCTTGTTTGTCGCATGAGATTGCAGGTTGCTGAGGATCTTGACCCCCTCCAGTTTGCCTACCAGAAAAACATAGAAGTGAAAGACACGATTCTGTACATGCTGCAATGGGCATATGCTTATCTGGATGTGCCTGGTTCATATGTGAGAATCATGTTCTTTGACTTCTCCAGTGCCTTCAACACCATACGGCCTCCCATACTGAAAGACAAACTTCTAGGTATGGGTGTGGCCCCCTCCCTGACATTGTGGATTATAGACTATAGACTGGCAGACCACAGTTTGTCAGGATGGGGAGATGTGTTTCTGGAACACTGGAATGCAGTATTGGGGCTCCGCAGGGTACTGTTTTTTTTGCTCCTTTTCTTTTCACCCTGCACACATCGGACTTCAGATACAACTCAGAGTCCTGCCACATACAGAAGCATTCTGATGATACGGCTGTTGTGGCATGTGTGCACGGTGGACAGGAGAAGGTGTACAGGGACCTTGTGGAGTCCTTCAATGGCTGGACCTAAAAAAAATAAAAAAATCTTCCTCTGAACACTACCAAAACCAAAGAGCTGGTGGTGGACTTAAGGAGATCTAAAACTCCATACCAGTTAGTCTGCATTGATGGAAGGGAGATGGAGACTGTTCCGACCTGCAAATACCTGGGGGTGGTGCTGGATAATAAACTGGAGTGGTTGCCAACATAGAAGCAGTGTACAGGAGGGGCCAGAGCCGTCTCTTCTTCCTGAGACGGCTCAGGTCCTTCAATGTCTGCAATGACATGATGTGCATGTTTTATCGCGCCATCATTGAGAGTGCACTGTTCTATGCTTTTGTCTGCTGGGGGAGTTGCACTACTGACAAAAACTGTTGGCGCCAGGACAAACTGGTGACAAAGGCCAGTTCTGTGATAGGCAGGGAGCTGGACCCTCTCAGTGCTGTGGTGGAGCAACAGATGAGGAGGAATCATATTCTGTTTTTGGAGAATAATAGACATCATCTCCACAGCATCCTGGCAGGTCAGAGGAGCAGCTGCAGTGAGAGGCTCATCTCACTGTGCTGCAGGACTGAGAGGTTCAGGAGGTCCTTTGTCCCCACAGCCATAAGGCTTTTTAATAGTGACTGCTGACATGTTCTTCTCAAATTTATTTATTTAGTCATTGATTATTATTATTAGTATTATTGTTATTATTATTGTTGTTGTTGTCATCTAATACACAATCATTGTAAATATTTATAATTTTTCTATAATTTTTTTGAGCTACTTGACAAATTTGAATTCCCCCCACTGAGGGATGACTAAAGTATTTTTCTATTCTATTCTAATTAAGACTGCATCAATTCACATTTGAATTGCATCAACTCAAATCAAATTGTTCTGTTTAACAATATATTGTGCCTAAACTAGATCATATCCCATTAATCTAGATGCATATCAAATAGTCTTATAAGGGAGAGACATATACATCTACTGTTCACAGCTGGATTTGTTTTTGGACACTATACATTCTGATCTTTGATATTAACTAGAACTAAGGCCTATCACATTAATTCAATTCAATTCAATTCAATTTTATTTATATAGCGCCAGATTACAACAATTGTCATCTCAAGGCACTTAAGTAATATAGTCCAATTCAAGCCAATTGGAATTCAATTCATTGTAATCATAATCCAATTAATTCATATGGAGCCAATTCAAAAATAATATCCTAGCTAAGGAAACCAACAGATTGCACCGAAATGTGTCTTCAGTCCAATCTCCCGTCCTGAGCGTGCCTGTGGCAACTGTGGAAAGGAACGACTCCCTTTTAACAGGAAGAAACCTCTGGCAGAACCAGACTCAGGAAGGGTGACCATCCGCCTTGACCAGCTGGGGTTTGAGAAGACAGAAAAGAGGGAAAAGAGGGGGAAAAAACATCATAACGCCATTCAAAGGATATCTGTTGGAACAGGGAAACACAAGTTAATAACCACAATAATGTCACATGTCACATGTACATAAAATCAATTTTGAAATTAAACAGGGGGAAAAAGAGAGCAAAGTGAGGAAAGGTGTGACAGATGAGGTCCCCCAGCAGTCTAAGCCTATAGCAGCTTAACTATGGGATGTTTCAGGATTACCTGAGCCATCCCTAACTATAAGCTTTATCAAAAAGGAAAGTTTTAAGCCTAATCTTATAAGTGGAAAGGGTGTCTGCTTCCTGGACATTTACTGGCAGCTTATTCCACAAGAGAGGGGCCTGATAACTGAAGGCTCTGCCTCCCATTCTACTTTTAGAAACTCTGGGAACAACAAGTAAACCTGCAGTTTGGGAGCGAAGTGCTCTGTTAGGAAAATATCTTACAATTAAATCTTTAAGATATGATGGAGCTCGGTCATTAAGAACTTTATATGTGAGAAGAAGAATCTTAAATTCTATTCTGAATTTAACAGGGAGCCAATGAAGAGAAGCTAAAACTGGAGAAACATGATCTCTCCTGTTAGTTCTCATCAGAACTCTGGCTGCAGCATTTTGGATCAGCTGGAGGCTTTTCAGAGAATATGTGGGACAGCCCAATAATAAGGAATTACAGTAGTCCAATCTTGAAGTAACAAATGCATGAACTAGTTTCTCTGCATCACCCTGAGACAGGATGTTCCTGATTTTAGCAATATTACGAAGGTGAAAGAAGGCAGTCCTAGAAACCAGTTTTATATGTGCGTCAAATGATAAATTCTGGTCAAAAATAACTCCAAGGTTCCTCACTGTAGAACTAGAAGCCAAGGAAATACCATCTAGAGTAACTATATAACTAGACAATTTCTCCCTGAAGCGCTCAGGTCCAAAGAGAACAACTTCAGTTTTGTCTGAATTTAAAAGCAGACAGTTCTGAGTCATCCAGGTCTTTATGTCTTTAAGACAGGCTTGTTGTCTGACCAACCTGTTGGTTTCATCTGGTTTCATAGATAAGTACAGCTGAGTATCATCAGCATAACAATGGAAATTTATGCCATGCTGTCTGATAATGTTACCTAATGGAAGCATGTATAAAGTAAAAAGAATCGGTCCAAGCACAGAACCCTGAGGAACTCCATGACTTACTCCAACGTGTGAGGAAGATTCTTCATTTACAAGAACAAACTGGAATCTATCAGATAAATATGACTTAAACCAGCCTAATGCAGTTCCTTTAATCCCAATAACATGTTCAAGTCTCTGTAACAGAATGCTGTGATCGATCGTATCAAATGCAGCACTGAGATCCAACAGGACAAGTCCGCTATCAGAAGCTAACAGGAGATCATTGGTAACTTTCACCAGTGCCGTTTCTGTGCTATGACGCACTCTGAATCCTGACTGAAACTCTTCAAACAGATTATTTCTATGTAAATGATCACAAAGTTGAACTGCAACTATTTTTTCAAGAACTTTGGACAAAAAAGGGAGATTGGATATAGGTCGATAATTAGCCAACACTTCTGAATCAAGAGTAGGTTTTTTAAGTAAAGGTTTAATTACAGCAACCTTAAAAGTCTGAGGTACATATCCTATCAACAAAGACCGTTTGATCAAATCCAATATGGAATTGTCAATTAAGGGGAAAACCTCCTTGAACAGTCTGGTTGGGATTGGGTCTAACATACAAGTTGATGGTTTAGAAGAGACTATTGCTGTTGTTAGCTCAGAAAGATCAACTGGACAGAAGCTGTCTAAATACAATTCAGGTTCGAAAGATACTTCTAAAGCTCCTCTACTTGATGATACATCAGTGATAATAATGGGAAGGATTCCATTAATCTTCTCTCTGATAGAAACAATTTTATTGATGAAGAATCTCATGAAATCATCACTGCTGAGAGTTAAAGGAATACATGGCTCAACAGAGCTCGGACTCTTTGTCAGCCTGGCAACAGTGCTGAAAAGAAACCTGGGATTATTCTTATTCTCTTCTATCAATAATGAATAATAAGCAGTTCTAGCTTTACGAAGTGCTTTCTTATACGTTATTAAACTATCTTTCCAGACTAATTGAGACTCTTCTAAATTAGAGGAACGCCACTGTCTCTCCAGCTTTCTTGCAGTCTGCTTTAACGCACACAGCTGTGAATTATACCAAGGAGCCAAGCTCTTCTGACTGATTACCTTCCTTTTCAGAGGGGCAACATTGTCCAGTGTTGTACGCATTGAAGCTGTAGTGCTGTCAACAAGAGAGTCAAGTTCTACTGGAGTAAAATTTAGGTAGCCATCCTGTGTCATATCAGCACATGGCAGTGAAGAAAAGGATGATGAAATCAACTCTTTAAATCTGGTTACAGCATTCTCTGACAGACACCTTCTATATGTAGAATTCTTCTCAGAAACCGTGTAGTCAAGTAATGTAAATTCAAAAGTTATTAAAAAATGGTCAGACAAGACAGGGTTATGAGGGAACACTGTTAACTGTTCACTCTCAATGCCATAAGTCAGCACAAGGTCAATGGTATGATTAAGGCAGTGAGTAGGTCTGTGAACACTTTGAGAAAATCCAATAGAGTCTAATATAGAATTAAAGTTAATATTTAGGCTGTCATTTTCAACATCTACATGAATATTAAAGTCACCCACTACAATGACTTTATCTGTACTCAGCACTAACTGGGATAAAAACTCTGAGAATTCAGAGAGAAACTCAGAATAAGGGCCAGGTGGACGATACACAACAACAAACACAAGAGGTTTTTGTGATTTCCACTTTGGGTGGGAAAAACTGAGAATCAGAGATTCAAAAGAGCTAAAACTAATCTTGGGTCTAGGACTGATTAGTAACCCTGATCTGAAGATAGCTGCCACTCCTCCTCCTCTACCTGTGGTTCTAGGAACATGAACATTTAAATAGTCAGAGGGAGTTGATTCATTAATGCTAACATGATCCTCCTGCTGCAGCCAGGTTTCTGTAAGACAAAATATATCAATATGATGATCACAAATCAAATCATTCACTAACAGAGACTTCAAAGGGAGAGATCTAATATTCAGCAAACCACATTTAATAGTTTGATGTTTTTGTTCAGTTAAAGTTTTTGTTTTAAATTTTTTTTGCACAAGAGGATTTGCTCCTTTTGTGTTTTTTGATTGAGGGGGGGGCAGCATCAGGTGGGAAGCCGCAGAGAAGTGTGTAAGACTACAACTCTGCATCCTGGTCTCAACCCTGGGTTGTCATGTTTTTGGATGACTAATAAATTCGTCCATATTTCTAGAAATGAGAGCCGCTCCTTCCAAAGTGGGATGGATGCCGTCTCTCCTCATCAGACCAGGTTTTCTCCAGAAAGATTGCCAATTATCTATGTAGCCCACGTTGTTTGCTGGACACCATCTAGACAACCAGCGATTGAATGAGGACATGCGGCTAAACATGTCATCACTGGTCAGATTTGGCAGGGGTCCAAAGAAAACTACGGAGTCCGACATTGTTTTGGCAAAATTACACACCGATGCAACATTAATTTTAGTGACCTCCGATTGGCGTAACCGGGTGTCATTACCGCCGACGTGAATAACTATTTTACCGTATTTACGCTTATCCTTAGCCAGCAGTTTTAAATAGGATTCTATGTCGCCCGCTCTGGCCCCTGGAATGCATTTGACTATGGTCGCTGGTGTCTCTAATGCCACGTTTCTGACTATAGAGCTGCCAATTACCAGGGTTTTGTCCTCAGCGGGTGTGTCGCTGAGTGGAGAAAATCTATTTGAAACGTGGACAGGTTGATGGTGAACCACGGGCTTGACTTTAGGACTATGACTCCTGTTCCTGACAGTCACCCAGCCACTCTTAAGTCCCGGCTGCTCGGGATCTGCTCGGGGATGACTAACAGAGCTAGCTACGCTAGGTGGCTCCGCACTGACTAAAGGGGCCTGGCTCGCTATCGGGTGGTTTTCAACAGTGCAGAGCCGAGCTTCCAATTCAGATAACCTTGCCTCCAAAACTACAAAAAGACTACATTTGTTACATGTACCATTACCACTAAAGGAGGCAGAGGAGTAACTAAACATCTGACACACGGAGCAGGTGAAAGCAGGAGATAGAGGAAGAGAACTGGTAGCTATGCTAAGCTAGAGAACCAGACACACCGCTAAAAAGTGAAAAATAAAAACTAAAGATCTGTAAGAGTGAGCGTTAGAATATAACAAGTATGGGATAGAGTTAACTATGCAAGATGTGTAAATTATAGGGAGAAATAAGGTGATTATTAGTAGTTCAAGAAGAGCGAGAACTGTCACAGTGCACACACAAAGCAACAGGAAGTGATGCAATACGTCTTACCGCAAAGCAAAGCCGTCAGCCACCAGAAAAACGTGGTCTACACCCTAGTAAGCATAAATGTAACCAAGTTATACAGGGCTTTTTTGTATGGACATTTTGAAAGATGGGTCTTGATTTCAAGAACCATCACTTGGAAAAGAAGTGCACTTGCTTTCACTTCTAAGGTTTTATTGGTCAGAACAGAATAAAATAAAAATCTGGTCTTTACTAGGTCTGAAAGTAAGATGCCTCAGTCATTATTTATACAACAAAAATAAGTCAAATTAGCTTGACTGTTATTTACTTGTATCATCTTCCAAGCCCCAGTATGTGTGAATTGGATTGGAATCTGTGTGAGAAAACTTTCTAGAAATCCCCCCCTTTCTAAGTTTCATTTGGAGATAATTTGAAATTTAAGTATTGCCAAATTCACTGCATAGACTTTAATGGTAATTTTTTCAAATGGTGCTGCAGTTATGAAATCAGCATTTTACTAGAGCACAGTGGCATACTGGAAATGCTTACAGCAACCATGAGTTGACAGGTAGACCTAATGGCTGGTTTTCAGTAACAATTTCTAACACGTCTGGCAGAAATAACAGCCATATACACTATACTGCCAAAAATATTCACTCACCCATCCAAATAGTTAAATTCAGGTGTTTCAATCACTTCCATGGCTACAGGTGCATACATTCAAGCACAAGGGCATACAGACATCTTCTACAAACATTAGTGAAAGAATGGGTCGCTGTCAGGAGCTCAGTGAATTCCAGTGTGATGTCAACAATGTCCAGTCATGAAATTTCCTCGCTACTAAATATTTCAGTCAACTGTCAGTGATATTATAACAAAGTGGAAGCGACTGAGAACGACAGCAACTCAGCCACGAAGTAGTAAGCCAGAAAATGACAAAATGACAGAGCGGGGTCAGTGGATGCTGAGGTGCATAGTGCGCAGAGGTGGCCAACTTTGTGCAGAGTCAATTGCTACAGACCTCCAAACTTCATGTGGCATTCAGATTAGCTCAAGAACAGTGCATAGAGAGATAAATGGAATGGGTTTCCATGGCTGTGCAGTTGCATCCAAGCCATACATCACCAAGTGCGATGCAAAGCGTTGGATGCAGTGATGTAAAGCACGCCACCACTAGACTCTAGAGCAGTGGAGACACATTGTGCCAAGTGTAAACTTTGGTGGAGGGGGGATGTGGGGTGGGGTTGTTTTTTAGGAGCTGAGCTTGGCCCCTTAGTTCACTTAAGTCACTTAAGTTTAAGTTTGCGTGTAAAGGCAAATGAGCAAATTATTTGGCAATATAGTGTATGTGAATGAAAGTAGGTTTATTTGGAATTTATTGGGAATTGCCCAACTGCATTATCTTGGTTTGTTAGCCTGACAAGCTCAATTTTGGCTGATTTATGTCAGACTAAGATGTTTACATGCATTTTAAAAGTCGTTTTGTTCAAACTAGCAATATGTATTTTTTGTAGTTATGATAATTATCTTTTATTTTATGTGTGTGTGTGTGTGTGTGTCATGATTTTTGTTTGCACTAAGCGTAGTGATGTTCATTATGGCCAAAAGTCTCCAGCTTGGTCTCATCCATCCAAAGGACATTTGGATGGCAGTGCTGCCATGTTTACTTTTTAGAGCTAAGAGGCTTGCAACCAGCAAACTGCCAAAACCTTTCATTGGTAGATGCCCACTCGTCCTACAACTGCCCTTGATTAGCAAGTGTGGCCACCTCTTTTAAAGGAGAGAGTTGATGGTTCGATACCAGCCTTCACCAGACGCCTGTCACAGTGTCTTTGGGCAAGACACTGACCCAACTAGGCCTTCAATACCTCCATCCATGTGAATGTGCGTGTTAGAGAAAGTGCACTGAGTCGCTTGTAACACTATGTAGACTTGTAAGTAAGTAAGTGAGTGAGTGAGTTAGGCTTGTTGTGTAATAGCAATTTGAGTGGTGAAGTAGATGAGAAAAGTCCTACATTAATAGTTCATTTCACCAAGTGAATGTGATTTGCAGCATTTGACTGCTACTTTTCCTCTGTGCTTAGTTTTTTCCCCAAACTGCATCAGCCTTTTTTTTTTTATTTTATAAATTATTAGATGGTGTATTATGTCATGTGCTACAAATAACCATTGATTTATTTGCAGTTATTTATTGAAATATTTACCTTTTTTTTCTGTATACTTTTCTTTTTCAAAATCATTTTCACACACATTCTGAGACTAAGGAGTATATATAAAATACAGCTAATTGTCTTTGAAACACATCTAACTAATGCACTTGGTCTCTAGGCAAAGAGGATTTCAGCCAAGGATGCCTTGGCTCACCCTTACCTGGATGAGGGTCGACTGCGCTACCACACATGCATGTGCAAATGCTGCTACACCACATCCTCTGGCCGTGTTTACACCAGTGACTTTGAGCCTGTCACAAATCCTAAGTTTGATGATGGCTTTGAGAAGAACCTGAGCTCCGTGAGACAGGTCAAAGGTAAGTTTTTTTTTTCAAAATGTATCTATTTTTCTTTCTGATGTTACCCTTTCTAGGTGGTGGGCATACCTACTACCTACTTCACCTTTTGAAATGTTTAACCCTCAGTGATAGAATTTCTCTTATTACCTAAATGGTTTTTTTTCTGAACACACTGCTGTGGGCTGGTTATCCTAAGTTCATTATGATATCACTATTCCTTTTTTGAAAATAAACTGATTTGGCAAACTTTAGGCAATACTTTACTGCAAACCAATCAAAATCATGTTCTAGTGTCATCAGACAGGTACACTAAATATGTTTATTAGCTGTGCCGTATACAGTTTCTTCTCTTGTAAACTTGTTAAATGTACAGTTGACACACTGTTGAACTACTGTCCTCAGTGGAAGCCAACATGAGCTGGTATATGTGGAATGTGAAACTACACCAGTCTACCATAACATTATTACCACCTACCTTTACTGTGTTAGTCCTCCTCATAACGCCAAAAGAGCTCTGACCAAACCGGTTAAGGCATGGACAAAGAACTTCTGAGTGTCTTTGAGTGTCTGGTACTGACGTTTGCAGTAGATCCTTTGTGCCCCATTTTAGTTGTGGGATGGGGTATCTGTGGATTGAGATTGCTTTCTACAGATGCTGTCAGATTCCATCAAACATCTGGGAAGATTGTAGGTTAGGTGAAGAGTTAAGGCACCTTGTCATGTTCTTTGAGCCCTTTTTAGCCCTGTCCTGCTGGGGTAGGCTACTAATGTTGGGGAGTCCTTTTCCCATCTGGGGGGAAGAGTGTCAGCCCTTTTCTAACTACTTGTAAATCATATTCGAAATACTTTATTTAATTTCTCCCTCTGTCTTGTTAATATTTTTATAGTTTTCTTAAGGTCCCATTGCATGCAATACATTGTTTTCTGGCTTATCTGTTAAACTGTTGACTACAGTAATGCCATTCATGGGTCACCAAGATCTTCTCCCCTGCCCCTCAGCAAGCCTGCAGGAATTCAACCAATCAGAAGCTTCCCCAAAATCCACTCTTGAGAAAGAGTTATGATAGATGAAGAGTTAATTTAGAGGGACCCAATATTAAAAAATAAATGACTGGAAGCAGTCATGCCATGTCCACTTTAAGTTAAACTTGATATCCTGTACTTCAAATTACCAAAATGTGTTCAACAACTCCTCTTTTCTGTCTTGAGGATTGTCATATTGAAAAAGGGAAGAAATAAAGTTGCTAAATTAGTAACAAAATTGTAGTGGTGTTGACAAAGGAATAGGTGCTCTGTGAAGTGCATTTTGGAACACTGATAGTAATGGAAATGATCAAAATAAGACACTTGAGCCCTATCTATTACATATTTATTTTAAATAATCAAAGACAGGACTATGAGTTTTGTTTGAAATAAGTGACTAATGCTAATTCATGCTTCCCTCATAGAGATCATCCATCAGTTCATTTTGGAACAGCAAAAGGGGAGCCGGGTTCCACTCTGCATTAACCCTCAATCAGCTGCTTTCAAAAGCTTCATCAGGTGAGAGGATCTTTAATTTATATAAAATTGAAACATCTTAGAATAGTAATTTGGTTCCATTTTTGTCCTAAGCTATGATAAATGAGCCAAACAAATTTTTCATGTACAGAAATACTTGAAAATGTTTGAATTCGACTTGGAGAATTCTTTTTATTTCTGTATAATTATGACTTAAATTCTGATCAGATTTTCAAGAAATTAGACAACATATTATTGTTGGTCATTTGTTGCGCAATCCAATATGACATATCTATAAGGGGTAAATATACGCTAGTCCATCAGTTCTTCACATCAGATTAGAAGAATTTAGCTAAGATTATACTAAAGTATAAGGTTGCTACTATGGAATTAAGTTGTTCCTTTCTCCAAACATTTCTTCATTTGGACATGATCTGACTGTAAAATGGGTGCCTAACCAGACCTCATTGCCATCCCTTAGATTTGAGTCTCTGATCCTAATTTCCAACTCTGTTTGACTAATAATCCTTGAGGTTCACATACTTTTGCGACTTGCATAACTGAAATTTTGGATAAATTTGATTTGAATGAAATAAAGACGTCCATTTCATTTGGACAAGTTAGCTGAACCCGTTTTATCATGTAGAGAAATAGTCACCAGCCTTTTGATCATGATTGACTGTTTGATCTTTGCAATCTACTGTGAAGATTATGCTCCATGCTCAATTTAGGGAGCACCTCTTTTTCTCTCCCTAGCTCTTTTATTCCATCTATTTTTTTGTCTATTCATTATGAAATTTTTTTTTTTTTTTGTCTAGTTGCTGCAGCTGCATTAAAATAGACATTTCAGACTTCCTCTCTAATACTTTTTTTAAAGGACCAAAAACAACTGGCAACAAACAGTTGATTATTCCCCCACAGGATAAAGGTCTCTCTGTGGCTGAAGCAGTGTTGTGTTTATGGTCTGATGTGGTGCATTGTGCTCTTTCTGTTGCTTCTGGCATTCTAATTGTCTTGCATGTATATATAGCTTGAGCAACTGGATATATGTTGCCCTCAACATATGTACATTGGGAGTTTTTGTCAAGATCCAAGCAGCAAAGGGAAAGTTCCTCAAGAGAGACTGTGGAATGATATGCAGATTTATTCGGCCACTTTTTGGTTGCAGTTTTAAAGAGTGTTTGGATAACAGCAGCTTTGTGGGGAATTTGGCTGTAACAGTAACTGCAAGCATGGGGAGCTAGGAAAAAGACAAGCAAGGTGAAAAGAGACTTTCTTAGCACACATGACACATGGACTGATGTGTTCAATGCAGGAAGGTTTTTATTTTCTTCATAGTAGACAATCATCTAGTTAGATGGGGGAATAAAGACCATTTTTCCTTTTTGTATTGGCATGAAATTAAAAAGTTTGTAAGATCTTATGCTTTACATTAAAATGAAAGTAATATTTTCAATATACAAATTAAGAGTTCAGACTTTTGTGTCTTTTTTTAACACTTCATTTCCTCAATAGGTAATAGGTAAGATTGTGCATTTCAGCAAGGCTGAGTAGTAGAGTTTGGACTGAAAAAGGTCAGGGGGCAAAAAATGTCATACAATTTGGACATCCATCACAGAATCAGCGAATTAAAAATGATCAGTTAACCTAATGTGCATGTGTTATGACTATTGAAGGAAGCTTAAAGAAAATATACTTATGGAAAACATATTTTAATTCCACCCAGAACCTTCCGAACCATCTTCCCGTGAGGAAGTGCTAACCACTGTAAATAAATCAGTCAGTTTAGCAATAAAGACTTATATTTTGACCTTTTAGAATGGATTATCTTATTTTATTTATAACAGGATTAGGGTAAACATTTGATCATGTTTAATCAAATTTATTCAGAAATAAATTTAGAAAATAGAAAATTCTAAAGAAATTCACATACTCTCTTGCGCTACTGTGCATTTCAATGGTGTCAGTGTTATATGACTGTTGATGAAAAGATATTCGCCAAATTTTTGAGAACTTTGTGGCGCTTCAAGTTTTTACTGCTCTCTTACTTTTGCATGTCATTGCTAATAATTGGTCCAAACAAAGTATGACTTTTGACCTAGTGTTATTTTCCACTGATATGGTGTTGTATCTTTAAAGTTAGTAATTCCATTAATTGTTTTTCCTTACGAATATGATGACACCATCTTCATTAGGTTGCAACAGCATCAGATTTTACAGTACATTAACCATATTATAAAATATTACATTTTCATGTTGATCCATTGATGATAATAGAATTATGATAAATGTTATCAACACTATTATTAGTAGTCGTCCTATAATTATATAATGTGAACAAACTATGATAATTTAAACTTAAAGCTATTTTGTCTACGGTGCAGGAAGGTGCACCAGATGTTCTTCTTTTCTTTGCATTGTGTTTGTGTATATGTGGTTTTAAAAAACAGAGAGAGAAGGAAATGTAAACTGAATGTTAATTGTACATTTTTGTTCCACATTATACTCTAAAACTAGCATATTGCTGTAATCTTGTAAACACATTGAAAATCATTCTCATTCTTAACTTGTCACATAGGCTATGTTCACACTGCAGGTCCTAATGTTCAATTCCGATTTTTTGCTGAGATGCAATTTTTTTGCATGGTTGTTGACATTATAATTTAAATGCGACCACTGTCAGACTACAGTATGAACGTTCTACAGCCTGAAGTGGCCCGCATGCACAGAATAAGACGTAACGTAAATATAGATGTTACACATGTCAGCGTGTGTTGTATCAATTCTGAAGTTGTTGAGCAATCGGAGCAAAAAAAAATACAGAGGATTTTAATTTAAGTCCAAATCCTCTCTTTCTTTCCACTGACTAGCTCCATCTTCCATGCTTGTTTCGTCCATTGTTTACATTTGATCCTGCCACACCCCTCCTCTGATGCAGAATTGTGACATCTGTCTCACTTCAATTATGTCAAAGTTGAATGAAATGCGACTTGACTGTTCAGACTGAGGTTGCTTTGAAAAAGGTGATGTGTATCAGATTTAGGACCAAAAATGAAAGTGGCCTGAGTCTGTCATAAAAATATCATATATGGGTCACAAATGGGCAGAAAAATTAAGATTTTGGCCACTTTTTTCTGCAGTGTGAATGTAGCCATAATGATGCTTGGTCAGGAGTCTTTGGCATCACTAATAGTACTCCATAAGCATATTTACACAAAGGGGACTGATCTACAGCACATGAAGAAATAAAAAGTTTAACAGTACTCTGGGCATTGAAGGGTATCTGATGTGTATAGTTGGGTGTGAGAATGAATGTTAGTACATTTTTCTATTATTTGTGAAATACAAGTAGTACATAAGTAATTATTACACTTACCAAATGTCTTGAGCTAATTGATAGGTAAATATCTAAATTTAACCTCAGTCATATGTTGGCCTGCTTCTAAACAGCTCCACAGTGGCTCAGCCTTCTGAAATGCCTCCATCTCCGCTGGTGTGGGAATAGCTGCTGGTGTGTCATCCTCTTTCCCGACTGACAAGCTGCTAAACTGGGAACAAGAACACATCAAACATCTTCCATCATCTACGTAGTTTTTCACTGGAGAACAGGACTCACAGGTCTGATGTATTTGTGCCGATATATCGAGCGAAATCCACTGATACTTGCTTTATGGTGAGAAATGGAGGGTTTACTTACCATACAGTTTTGGCTATTCCCACGTTATTATTATATTAACCATCTGACCCTCCCAAATCCAGTTTGCTTCTTACTAAGACAATCAGTGTAATTGTGTTTGTACATGCTACTGAATCTCCATTTTGATATAAAAAGAACAAACACTGTTTTAGGTTTATTATTATGTTGATTTAATTTTATTATTTAAAATTATTGTTTTCTTTTTTTTCCTTGAAATTTAGCATTACAAGCAGCCCAACTGCCCACACTCATGTTTAAGGGGTTTAGGCTTAGTCTCATGTATAAATCATGCAAAGAAAATCAGGTTATGTGCAAATTTGAAAGTTTTTGGATTTATACGTACTAGTAATTATATGCACAATTGTTACATTATGCCCAGGCATGTATGGACAGAAATGTCAAAATGGTATTTTTGAAAACAAAGTAGTTCCTGCATGATTGGAAGATAAACCTTGCAGGCAGCATCAACAGCCTGCCATCACAACATTTTCCAGACTCATTCACGCTTCATAGCTCATGTTTTTTTGTCAATGATTTTAGAGTTCTTCCGCCGAAGTGGACAAAATGTATATATTTAGCTTCAAACAGATTCCACAATATTTGCAGTATTCATTACAGACATTTTGTTTTCACTATTACAGATACAAAATACTTAATATTTAATGCTGGTATCTTTCCATGTTGAACAGCCATCTAATCATTTCACAGTCTTCAAAGATTCAGTCATTTACTCTAACACCAGCAACATGGCATCTTTGTCTAATGTCGGGGCAAAAACATTTGACCCCATCACTAAAAAAAAAATATATATATATATATATATATATATATACTCAGGACACTGTCCATCCATTCATTTTCTATACCCGCTTTATCCAGTTCAGGATTGTGCGGGGCTGGAGCCTCTTCCACTTTCCACCGGACGAGAGGCACCCTGTGTAAAAACTAAATAAAGACAGATATAATGATTTGCCAAACATGCCAACACTATCTTTTATTTAGAACAATGCAAAGACACCATATATGATGGATTTTTTTTTTCTTACAAATTGTGAATTTTATACCAGGAACGTGTTTTTAAAAAGTAGGGACAGGCAAAAAGAAGAAGACGAGAAGACTAGGAACCTTTTGTCAAGCTTATAAATAAATTACTAAACACACAAAAAATTCATGAATGAAAACACTGTGAATTGGCAGCAGGTCATTAACACGAGTGGACAAAAAGAAGCATCCCAGATGGGCTTTTAGAATATTTCAGAAATTGAGATGGATAGGTGTTCATCTTATGCAAGACAAACAATATGAGGTGTACGAGGTAATAAATGTACAATCTGTGATTTAGATTATATGAAAAAAAAATTGATGCAGAAGACATTTGGACTACATTTTTATGGTGATTTGGAAAAAGGGATGCACAAATCCAAAAATGATTTAAAAAAAATAAATCAATTAAGTGCACAGCAGGGACATTAATGGTAAGATATATGCAACATTGTAAATATGCTGTAAAACAAGTATATGTGCTGTTTTGCACATGATGACTGTTTATACATGAGGCCCCAAAATAGCAATGACTGAACATCCTTCTCTCTTTGAATCTTTCTCAGTCGATGTGGAAAGGGTCAGGTTTCCTCTTAGAAGTTCACTGCTTTATCTGGGTGGCACAATGAAACTGAATGCTCACGTTGTGTAGTAGATTAGATCAATGTTTTTAATTTTTCTTTCTTTTTTTTTAGGTTGATGGTGTTTTTTTTGTTGTTTCTTCGTTTTGCTGTTGAGATCATTTGGCCCTAAGAGTTTAAATACTTGCACATAACATGAAGAACTATTGAACTTTTAACTTCACGAAGGCAAACACAGACGCTTCTCTGACCTAAAATATGTCATCCAGTGTTCCGATGTGATATTTGCTCTCTATACATGGAACTTAAATGGTGATCAGTTATAACTAAAACCTCTTTTGTTGTCTCATAGTCTTTGTTCTTCACAATCTGGGTCTTATTTTTGTCCATTTCGCTATGCTGTTTTAGTCACTATGTCATGTTGGCAGGCTGTCTCTGCTTTAAGATAGGCTTTGTCTTCCAGCCACATTAATGGGGCCAGGCTGCTCTCACCCATAGTTCGTATGAAAACGTACAAAAAGTTATGCACAGATTTTCGTACATAATCCTACGAACATCCATCAACATGAGCGACCAGTGCGCCTGTGCAAAGCCTGAAGTCAGGGCTGACGCCTTTTATTCACAAAGGAAAATAAACATTTAAAAATGGTTTCAACATTATAATACATTGGC
The DNA here is from genome assembly GCF_036924035.1 of Leuresthes tenuis. Lineage (NCBI taxonomy): Eukaryota > Metazoa > Chordata > Actinopteri > Atheriniformes > Atherinopsidae > Leuresthes > Leuresthes tenuis. The sequence continues at coordinate 33,212,939 of NW_027325363.1, read as the reverse complement.
GAAAAATTAACTTTTTATTTTTACAATCTTCCTTCAGGGAATGTATGCAAGCTTTAGTTTGTTAGTTATTAACCTGTAAAGTTTCTTTTTGTTTTGAACGTTGCTATGGTGATTACTAAGGACGATATTATCGCTGTATCTTCCGCAAACGTCACACTAATCATTATAGGCTACTTTTTTGTTTGTTTGTTTTAATTTGCTTTTGTTCCGGCTTCGCTGCTGAAATACACGCAGGCAATGGAGAATTAAGTTTGTTTTGGATGAACAACCGCGCACCCTGAAAGATCACTGCCCACTGACATCTTCTGCATCGAATCAGAGCGCCGAGGCCAATGGAGAGAGCCGGAATAATTATATTTACAGGAGGATGTATTCACGGACAGCTAATATATAAACAAATAAAATATAGGTTTTGTTTGTCATTCTCATGCGTCACATAAAAACAAAATTGTGTTTCACACATCCACCGTTTGGAGATCAGTGCAGTTAATTTCAACAATAAATAAGGAATCATGGATAAATAAATCAAAACAGATAAAAATGGTCAGGGATAAAAGAGAATAAAAATGATCATTAAATAGGTTGCTCCAACAAATAAACAGCTTCAGACACCAGTTCTATTTTGAGCTAAACTTACACAGTTTGGACAGGGTGGAGCAAATATAATGAGACCCAGGCTAGCTGAATTTACTGCAAGATCGAAGTGTATGGAAATCCCTTCATCATCTTCACGGCATCGCTAATAAACAACATTGTAAAGTTATGTAAACAAAAGTTAAAACTGCATATCCAGACACGTGTTGGCACTACAATATACTGAAGTCTTGGTCATCTTGGACCATCCTGTCAGCCTGGGGAAAGGGATTTTAAAAGTTTGACAGTGTATTAAGCAGACGTCAATATTTTGAACACATGTGGCCACTGATTACCCCTTAAAACATTTAATCCAGCTTGGTCTTAATAAGGGTCTGAGAAATTACACCTCAAAGGGCTTTGCCTTGGAGCAAGATGAAAATTAAACTTTGGTGTAGGACTAAAGTGAAGACATCATTGGAAAGGTCTTGAATTAGGGAGTAACATATGTCAGTATGAAAATTGTGGGCAGCTCCTGCTCCTCAGAGGTGACCTTTGAACCTTGAACCTGAGACACTTTTGAAGGCTTACAGAGCAGAAACAAAATGGGCTACAGACCAGTTGTAAACAGTTTAGGAAAGCCCTTGACCTATTCTACCATCACCTGTGGGACACCTGTAGGGGGCGTCATCTGCATATTCTTCAGTATACCAACAGTATAAATATAACCCTAACGTGTATATTTATGTCGTGAGAAAAGCTATATTATGAAAACATAAAAATATGCTAATTTAGACATGATTCCTGCCACTCTGTTTCGCCGACGGAAAGGGCCGTGTTCAATAGCTGAAATGAATGGAAGCCATTTTTCACTGCAGGGAACTGGACATGCGCACCGGTCGCTCGTGTCATTGGATATTCGTAGGATAATGCACGAAAATATGTACATAACTTTTTGTACGTTTCCATACGAACCCTTTCATGAGAATATGTTGATGGGGTAGTCTCATAAATGATAATTCCAACTTAACCACATATTTGGGGTCAACACAATGGAAACACAGTAGCCTGTTAAAATTGTTGTCCCTTGCAGCTTCTCCAGACAGTGTAAGTAATCGATTTGGCTGTGCTGAGGATCCAGTGAACGAATTTGCCATTTTGAACATAACAAATAGATAGCTTAGCAGTGTAACTACGCCACATCAGCGACTGTCACATGCGATGGAGGTCCGTTTAAATTACATTATTTATTAATCGTTGGAACAGTGATGCTGATGTAGAGATTCTAACTGGTATGCTTATCTGTATGATCCTTCGTATATGATTCTTAGGTTAAGACCGAATATCTCTTGACATCTAGTGACAATACTAGTATGTTCACTTCCATAAAAAGCTAAGGCTAAAGCTGTTTGTGTGCCATCTCATAAGTGTTAAAACTGACCCAATCAGACCCAGATTGTGAACAAGTACTACAGGAAAGGGCCTCTGGTAGCTTATTGCAGGCAACATCCAGTCTTCCTCGGAGCCTGTACTCATTACAATAAGAGGTCTCTTCTGCTTGCTTTTCCTTCAACTAGTTCAAAGAGAGAACTGAGAGAATGTGGAAAAAAAGACTATTCAAACGAAAAGAAAACAAACCAAGCTAAAAAAAAAAAATCATAATTCAAACCAGCAATTACATTGTTTTAAATCTTTGCTTGGCCTACTTGAATATATATTCTCATACTATACTTCCTGGATTACATTCAAGCAGCCCACAGCTTAAGGGAAGCAAGTAGCATGAGTCAAATATGCTTCTTGTGATCTCATCTATATGGGTTTTTTCTCAATGGTTTCCAGACCTGTGCAAGTGTGCTCTTGCTCCTCCTCGTTCATGTACAGTGTCTCCAGAAAAAATAGGTTAGAAGTAAATTATTTAATGTGTTTTTACAATTGTTTTCTATTCCTCTTCTTGTGTCATATAGCATGCTTTTGTCTCACTCAAACTATGATTATGTATATATGTTAAATAGAGAAGTAAATCGACACACCAACCTAAAAGAAAAAAATACAATGCCACTGTATAGAAATTGTATTAGCCGGCACATTTCAGAGGCTGTGAAGATCATTTTATTTTTAAAACTTGCATACAAATGTATATATTTAGATTTTTAATCTGCAACTTTGATGTGTAGGGGAGAGCTAATCCTATAACAATCCTCAGAATATAGAGTAATTTTAACTTTAATGTGTGTACAGCAGAGATGTAGATATATTCAAGAAGCAGCATTTTTGTTATTGTTGTTTATTATTTCATCACAGTAACACTGTGTGAATATGTATATAAAGGATTCACTGTTTTTGGTCTCTACCTCTTGATCTTAGTAACTTTGCTTTGTTTGTCTCCACTCATTTCTAAATTCGTGGGGAGGTAAATTTCAAACACTTCAATATGTGTTCAAGGTTTCATTGATAATTTAAGATATGCTACCACTCTGATATAATGCAAAACATTTACCTGAAAATTGATCAAACATGTGTTACAAAGCCCGACAAAGGGCCAAGGGTAACAGACTTGATTTTTACTATAATATAGGATTAGATCTTGTGGGTCGGGAAAGCCAGTTTCCACCACAGTAGTTGTATTCGAATCTTGACATAAAGGATCTGATTTTGACAAAAAGAAGGTTTGACAGCATCCCATAGCTTACTGCTATTAGTTTTCATATTTGTTGTTTCAAGCAGACATGTTTTGGTGGAGGTGGGTGGGATTATGTGGTAGAAAGCATGTTTGTGTATCTGAAGTCACTACCAACTGAAAAACACATTTTTGAATTTCGCACCACTTCCTCTGTTCAGCCTCTATTTCTGAGCCCTGTTGTCTTTTTTCTGTCTTGCATTCAACCTCTTAGAATGTTAAAACTAGCTTTGCATCTCACGTCAACGCCAGCCTCATGGGATATAAAATCCCAGTGAATAAACTTTGTCCATCCATCCATGTTTTTTACTCGCTCAATCCAACTCAGGGTTGCATGTAGCCTAGAGCCTTTCCCAATTGTCATGGGGCGAGAAGCAGGTTACACCCTGGACAGGATGCCAGTCTATCGCAGGGCAACACAAAGACAAACAACCATGCACACTCACTCATGCATGCACATATATGGTCAATTTAGAGACACCAATTAACCTGCCTTGTGTGTTTTTGGGTAGTGGGAGGAAGCCTGGAGAGAACCCATGTATGCACAGGTAGAACATGCAAACTCCACACAGTAAGGCAACAGCCAGGATTCTAACCGGGAACACTCTGTTATGTGCTGTGAGAGAATGGTGCACCACCGTGCAGCCTGGAAAAAAAATGATATTTGAAGGAAATGTTCCAGCAAGAGTTAGCAAAAAAAAATGCAAAGACACTATGCATCAAAGAAGGATTGGCCAGCTCTCTGTTGCCGAATCTGAAAAATAATTTGGCTAGTTTTTTTTAAATGTATTTATTTATTTATTTTTCCATTTTGTACAACCCATGTGTATATATATCTATAGATAAATATTTTATTTGTATAGGCAAATAAAATCCTTAAAAAATAAAAATAATCCTTAACTAATTCAATTAAAAGCAAAGAGTGCAGATGAAATACTTTCAGTTGTCATATGCACAGCTAAATAGAACCGTTTTCAGTCTAGATTTAAACATTATCAGAGTTGAGGCCTGTCTCACATCTTCTGGAAGCCTTTTGGAGCATAAAAGTGAAACGCAGCCTCACCTTGTTTAGTCCTGACTCTGGGCACCAGCAGGAGACCCCTCCCTGAGGTTCTCAGAGCCCGAGTTGGTTCATATGGCTCTAAAATGTCAGAGGTGTACTTTGGCGCTAGACCATGAAGAGACTTGTACACGAGCAGAGCTGTTTTAAAGTCTATTCTCTGAGCGACAGGAAGCCGGTGCGGAGACCTGAGCACTGGACTAATATGGTCATATTTCCTGGTTCTAGTCAGGACTCAAGCAGCAGCATTCTGGATGTACTGCGACTGTATTACAGCTTGTTTAGAGAGCCCAGTGAGCACACCGTTACAGTAGTCTAATCTGCTGGAGACAAACGCATGGATTAGTCTTTCTAAGTCTAGTTAGACACTATTTCTTTGATTCTGCCAATGTTTTTCGATGGTAAAAAGCTGCTGATGTTATTGATTTAATGTGGCTGTTCAGGTCTGAGTCCAATATTACCCCCCATTGCCATTGATTGCTCTTCTTTAGAAGAGACTTTGGACTTTGGAGGCCTTTTGGAAATGTTCCTGGAGTCTGCCCTACGCCGTGCTCTAGGAATAAACTGTTTCTTCCAAACTATTCTTAATTGCCTCCACAAAAACTTTAGGATATCAAGTGCACTGTTATAAACCCTGTAGGGGATTCCATTTGGCCCTGGGGCCGACAAAGCCTTTGCACGCCTGACTACCTCCTCAACCTCTTTCCACCTAGGTGGTCTAACATCCATCTTATGTGCCATCTCTCCTAATGGTGGCATGTCAGGTGGAAGATCTACTACTCTACACTGCTCAAGATCGGAATATGTATTTCTTAGATACTCTGCCACCTCTGACTTTGTTGCCTTAAGCTGCCCTCCCTTTTCCTGATTAAACAACCCTTTAACAAACTTGAACGGGTCCCTGTAATACGCAGTCCTAACATATTCTTTCTTCTTTCTCTTTTTCCTAAGATATTCAGCCCTTCTGAGTATTGCTCGTCTACTTCTCAATTCTTCCTGCAAAACATCAATACCCTCCCTCTCTTCTTCTGTAGCTCTTTTCCACTGCTTTCTTAAGTTTCTTCTTCCCTTAACCAATTAATCCATCTTCCTTTGCCGTCTAAATGTACTCTTTCAACCCTCTTTCTATCTTGAACCCCAAATCTTTCTACACCAAAGGAGTAAATCATATCTCCCATCTTCTCTAGCCTATCACTTGCATTTCCTCCTAACCTATCTAATTTTATCGACAAATCTTTATAGACTGTCTCCCATTCTTTGTTGTCATTGGCCCTAGGCCACTTAACTCTAGCTTTCTGCTCCACATTTCTCTCTCTGACTGGCCTATTCACCTCAGTATCAGCTGCATCCCTTCTTAGAACCTTCTCCTCCATCTCCGTAGCTGTGTTATTGATATCCTTCGGACTGTGGTTTTCTACCTGCTGCTGGACTTCATCCGACTTACATGATTGACTTCTTAAAAAGTACTGATTGATGCGGCCACATTGCCCTTCTTTTACCACATATCTTTCTTCCCTGATGCATTTTAGGGCCTCTGACTGACAAATCTGGAGCTTATTTCCTTCTCGCTGCCCCTATCTTCACTGAGTCAAATCTCCACCTCATTGTCATGTTCGTTCCAGTGTCAATTGCCATGTAGTCTGCCCTGTGAGTCATTTTACGCCTCTGCTCTCGCTGACCCTAGGGGTACTCTCCTTAGTTTAGTTGTAGCTTATGCTGGTTGTAACAAAGCTGCTAGGCCTCGCTACTGCTACCATGGATTGCTAGCACATGGCAGCACCTTTGGGGTCTTTGCCTCCTGTCAGCTGTCCTTCCAATCTGTCACACGGTCTTTCCCTTGTTGTCAGCTGCCCTGCCACAGCAGTTACTACCTAGGCTAAATTTGGATTCAAGGTATACACGAGAAACTTGTGCTAAAGAAAAAATGGATCATGACTCAGTGAATAATTCCCTATAATCCCTATAGAGACCAGTGAGCAGTGCTGACCAACATGTCATTGGGGTCATCAGGTGGGAACCTCCTTTCATCTGTGTTTCATCTTGTTGGGCACGACACCTCCAGGAGGCTAGACCGTGATCACTGGCGTCCCAGAGTCACTCCCCTAATGCCAGCCATCACTGCTTCTCACACCACAACAACCATCTTTTTTTCCACAACCACAAGCTACCCCAGCTTCTCACCAACTGCACACTAGTCATAGCGGAGTGGGGATACAAACCCTGGTTCGGGTAGGGGGTAATGAAAGTATAGAAGGTGCCAGAGGTGGAGACAGGACAAGACAGACAAGCAGATTCAGCAGACAAACTCACCTAAACAGTCCTACAATCACTAAAACAAGGCCATACAGACCAAATCACCTAAAATGGCCGCCTGGTTTCTAAAGGCTCACATGGGCCACACCATAGACATATATACATAGATGCTGCATCGATTGTGCAAGGGCGTGCCTAAAGCGCCGCCATCTTGGTGCAGGGCCAGCAGAGGCAGTGGTGCATGAACTTACGAAGGAAAGAGGTACTTCTCAATCTTAAAGTAGAATTATTCGCTGAATTTTGGACCGATTTTCAAACGTATTGATTTGTTAAAAATGTCACACATGTAGCTATGATACAGGGTGCTTGGATTATTTAAAAATGCTGGTTTTCTTCCAGTGGACTTGCCTCAGCATTTCCCTGAAGCTGAACCTCATTTTGTGAGTATTTGCATGTAATATTTTTCAATCACATGAGAGCATCAATGCCCTGGTCATATTAAAACTTGTATCGTAAGCATTTGCTTTCTGTCACTCATTTTAGACACACTGAAATACACGAGTACACATTAAAACATACTGTAGTGTGTTATGTCCCTGTTAACCCGATTCTTTCATTGGAAGCCCAAGAACAAGCTGGAACAATCTTAAGTTAAAGTATTTATTAGTGGTCACAGATAAAGTATGGCCGTGCTGGACTCAGAGTAACAGAGCTCTCACAGGAAACCCAGCAGACCAAACCCCGATATCCGGAAACATTTCATATTTATGTTCACCTTTATCTCACAGAGGTTGTACTTACACTTGACAGAGTATAATTGGACAGTTTTTTAGTGACATGAGCAGGCCAGCCACCATCTTCATCATGTTCTTTGGATGTGATAAACAACGCGTGTGTGTGTGTGTTATTTTAGGCGTGTATGTAATGTACCTGGCCAGGCTTTATCTGACCTAGTTATTTTGTCCTGTTATGTCTTATCTTAAAGTCTTGGACAATCCAAGGACATACATTGCGTTGTATGAGCAGAGTGGAAAAGTACAAACTAGAAACATAGGTTATTTAGTAAAATACAGAATATGAATACATAATGTCTAAGAACAAAGCCAATTATAACATCCCTGTCAGTTCGACTTAAGACAGCTAGCTCATATCCAGGGTGCAAACAGTGGGATTGAGGAATGAAATTAAGAATGTGGGCCAGCTACATCAGTGAGTGGTGAGTTATAAACTTACTATGTATTTCCATCCGTCTTTCCACTGGGACCACAATTATGCTTTGCCTGCTTCTCTCACTGTTCTAAAGGGCAGACTCAGAGAAGCTCTGGCTAGAGTGGAGAGTTGGAGTGCGAGGAGAGGAATAGCATGCTCCGGGAGCGAAGGGAAAAGAACAATGTGCACACTCTTCTCGAGAATCTGAGGGAGAAAAACCTCATGAATGAAGAGCTGAAAGACAGGCGACTCAGGTAAATTGGAAATACTCATTTGAATATTTTATACAGGTAATTTTAATAAAGACCTGAATACACCTGAACGTTTTCTGGGTTCTTTTCGGTCCATCTATGTCTGTCTGTCATGTCTGACATTTGACAAACGAACCTCGTGAAAATAGCTTGACAACTGAGTGATTTATGATCACTTTTACTGTGAAGAAACACCATTCCTCAATAGATGTAATGTACTGTAGGAGCGAGTGGCACTTTATCAAGATGGCCGCCCTGTAGGCACGCCCGTCTAGTGAGTGGCAGCAGTCAATGTGGCGTCTATGTATATATGTCTATGGGCCACATTCTCCACTTAAATACATCCTGGATTTCTTGCTTGCGTCTTTCAAGAGTCTGTTTACCCTAAGTGCTCACCCTGCTGGGCCCCCAGCTACTATTGCTTCTTCTCGTCCAAATCCACTGACTGGACTTTACTGCCTCATCTGACAATTTCTAACTTTCTAACACTCTTAAATTTTCATCCTAGCTACTCTGCTTCAATTTTATTTGGAAGAATCGGGTACATTTACATTAAAAAGTCAGAAATAGTCAAAGACTATGAAGATGGTGGCTTGAAAGCTATTAATTTTGAGTGTTTAAATAAATACTGTACTAAAATTAGGGTGGTTAAAATCTTTCCTGCTAAACAAAAACTATTTGGTACTGTCTCCCCAGAGAGATTTAAAAAAAAATGGGTTGTATTGAATTTGTCCTTAAATGTGATTTTCAGGTTGGGAAATTGCCAACCAGACTGTCCTCATTCCACAAACAGGTTTTATTATGTTGGAAACTCATGTTCACACACAGTTTCACTCCTCATCAAACCCCAATATTGAACAACAGATATAACAGATATGTCACATGCAATGGGAAGTCTCTCTTCTTGGAACATTGGATGAATAAAAATATCTGGTCTATAACCCATCTAATTAATGACCAGGGATGTTGGCTCTCTTACACGGATTTTTGTTAAAGGTATGATTTCACCTGCACACTAGCACAATTAATCGTAAAGTAATTACTATATATAGATATTATTTATCCGGTAAGCCCCAAAACAAAAGAAATCCACTTCAAGATCATGAATAATATCTATCCATCCATTGAATTGCTAAGAATGAAATTTGGTATTGATCACGACAACTGTGCTTTTTGTGAATCTGAAATTGAGACTACTGATCATCTGTTTTTCCACTGCATATAGTCTGGGACCTTGAGGATCTGCAGGACTGGCTATCAACTAAAATCCAACTCACCCCTCTCACAAGAGAAAATGTTGTGTCTGGTGTTAATTTGAAAGACTCCAAGTGTGATTCATAAACAACTTGATTATCCTGGCAAAATTGTTCATCCACACATCCAAATGGAAAAAAACAAAACCACTTTTCTATGTTTTCAAAAAGAGTCTTTTAGACATTCACCTAAGTGCTTTAAAACTGATGGACAGGAAACATGCACGATCTCTGCTTCTTTTTTGTTTCAGTATTGTCTCTAATTTATTTAACTTGTTTATTCATTTAATTATTTTTCTCAATTGTCTATGGCTTTTATTATTGTAAATGATTACTTCTCAATAAAAAAACAAACAAAAAAAAAACAACCCACGCTTCTGGCATATATATATATATATATATATATATATATATTTGGAATGAATCTTGAATATATTTAATGAAACTTTATACTTTTAAAAACGTGATAATACTTAAGGACATCCAAAGCCTAGTTGTATCCTTTTCATCAAAGTGATAGCACACTGAATTGGCTGGTTTTACAAAAATGCATCAGTTGAAAATATTCCAATGCTTTCTTGAACTGGAAAACTTTTTTGGCACAGGTTGTACTCCAAATGACACTAACAATTTGGAGACTATATTGCGTCACCTTGAGGATCATATCTCCATTATTGCGACATTCACAGTACTTGTGAGTAATGTTCAACAAAACATTGCTGAAAGAACATTATGTGTCATTCTTGAAGGAATTTATGAATCTCTCAGAGAGATGTTAGCTGAAATAACTTCCAGTTGGAAGCTGATGTACAAGCACAATGGCACTGGCACGCATTCTGCATCTCAGAGCGGAAGGTCAAGTAATATTTAAATAAGGGTATGGGGACGGAGGCAAAGAGTAATCTCTACTTAATACATGGTACAATAAAGAAGTTACAAATTTGTTATAATTTTTTTCCACACTATGTTACCTAATACATTAACATATTTGTTTTTTATTAAATTTTTTTCTCTTTAAAGGTACAACATACCAGCTGCTCATCTGATTCACATGCGAGATTTAGGATTTAGCTGGATGGCCATATCTCGGATACTGTCTGTAAACGTATGAACACTGTACAACCACAGGACAAAACTGGGTCTGGTGGACTATGGGAGCTTCACTGACATTGCAAATGCCGATCTGGATCGACTTACTGCTGAGATTCACAGGCAAACCTCCGGTTCTGAAGAGATCTACCAGTCACTACCAGTGACTGGTAGATCTGGTGACTGGTAGTAGTTTGAGAGGAAGAAGAATCAGAGTTCAGCGTTGGCGGGTACAGGAGCATTAAAGAACAGTCGGTCCTAAATGCTAAACTTTACTCTTTGCAAGAACAAAGGAATCAAACATCTGGAACATATAAAAATTAGAAAGTGAACATATAATCCAAAATGGAAATTTTATTTCATTTGATGAGCTCATATCACAACATGGGATAGACATCAATAAATTCCTAGAATATCAACAACTTAAGTCTATAATAACTAAGAAATATATCCTCCACCAACTTACAACTCCCCATTAGGGTAGCAGAATTTTTAAGCATTTGCACCCTAAAACTGGCCACAAATAAGTTTGAACACCTTCAGAATGACTCGAAATCCTAATTTACAGCTCATACAATACAAAATTCTTCACAGAACACATTATACAAGACAAAGGATGTTCAGGGTGGGTCTGACACACTCAAACATCTGCTCACATTGCACAGATAACACACCTGATGATTATGCACACGCTTTGTGGTTTTGTGCCTGTCCAGAAGTTCTGGCTTGAAGTCTGTGAGGACCTATCAACATGGCTAAAGTGTAGCATCCCTGCATGCCCCACACTGTGCATACTGGGTGACTTAGACAACATCAACATGGAAATTAACTCAGTACACATGGTCCTCACAGTGTTATGTATCGCAAAGAAAACTATTCTCATGAACTTGAAAATGAAAAAGAATCTGTGTATTAACCAGTTTAAGGGGGGAGGGGTGGCCCTGCCCTCTGGGTTGGTACGGGTGGATGCACAGTAGCTCCCCGAATACGGTCGCTGTAGGCCCCGAGCCTAGTGAACATCAGGCCCTCCTACCCTGTGGCGGGTCCCAGGAAACTGAGGTGGCTATTGCAGCCAGTCTCTGGCTGCCCTCTCCAGGGGAGAGAAGCTCCCCCGGTCTATATCCCCATACCCCTCTCCCTTCTGGCTCCTGTACACAGCACACACTCACACACGCAGGGTTTTGGGGGCGTGTGTTTTCTGTGGGGTGTAGTGGATGGGGCCACGTAGGTGGTCCCCTTTGGTTGCACTCTGCAGTTCCCCGCCCCTGTTTTAATTACACCTTAGACATCACTACTTATCAAACACACATTAGGTCTTGGGGGGTGGTTACACTGAGTGGCATCTGGTGGGCGGGGCTCTTTGGGTATGTAGGCTGCCCAGAGTGCCGCGCTCCCAGTTCTACAAGTTTGGCTGCCCCTCAATTTTAATCGCTCACTATTAGAAAATATTGAAGAGGCGAGGGGAGGAATCTTCCCACACCCCTGTTGCCTGGTTGCTGCCCGGGGGCGGGAGGGGCCAGGAGGATGAGTTGTTCTGCTGGTTCTGGGTCTGTGGTGGCTGGGGTATTGCACACACACACATGCATTCATTAGCCCAGTAGCATGCTCCCTAAGCATTTGATGTGCTATCCTGTGGTTTTCGGTCATCTATATCCACAGTAGTGTCGTGTGCGATTGCCACTACTTGTGCTTGTTTTTGTGTTTGTTTTTTCTCTGCTTGTCTGCTTTCAGGTGCTCCTGGTGGCTCTAAGGCTGGATTCCCCACAGAGGCCGTGGATTGTCGTCCGTTTTGTTTTTACAGGTGTAGCAGCTGGTTGTCTGGTTTTTCATTGTTTGTCTCTTTCTATTTCTGTTCCGTTTCTTTTTCTTTTCTCTTCCTCTTTCCCTGTCCCCCGGTCCGGTTCGGCACTATCACATGCTAAATATTGTAACAAAAATAAATAAATAAGCAGTTGATGGGCATCAAGGGGAGCTTTACATTCATAAAGCTTCCCTTGGCAAAGCAAATCTGTTCGGCATAAAAGGTAATCAGATTACAATTCTGCTGCCATAATGCTGGACAGGACAAGGGGGGAAAAAAAAAGAACGATAGATACAGTGGAGCGAGACGAAGGGCGATTAAACAGAGAGTCTGCAATGTCTCTGCCCCAAATCAAGTGTGGTATGTGTTGTTTCATAAATTTGATTAACATTAGTTATTTATCCCCCAGCTGGTCAATGATGCAATTCATTGACCACTGACTCAATGAAAATATTGATTTAAGAGCGCCAGAACTGTTTGAAAAATTCACATGAAAATGTGAGATAATGCAATAATGCAGTGTGTTGCCCAAGGACACTTTGACATGGAGCCCGGGAAAGCCAGAGTCAAACCACCGACCTTCCTATTGAGGGGCGACTGCTCTTCCCCCTGAACTACAGATCAAATGCAAAATCAATCCTGATACTTGAAGTGGACAGCTACAGGAGTTAATGTTACCAAACACGAGAGACAATTTAGATTTAAATCTTATTCAAATTAGTTCACAGAATAAAATTAAAGCTATAAACTCACTTAAGTTATCGCAACATTATCGCCTAGCAAGCATTCCAAGCTGAACTTGTTTTTGTTTATTGTCCACCTGGCCCTTATTCTGAGCTTCTGTCTGAATTCTCAGATTTCATCCCAGCTGAATACAGATAAAGTCATTGTAGTAGGTGAATTTAAAATTCATGTAGATGTTGAAAATGACGGCCTAAATATTAAGTTTAATTCTAAATTAGAGGGGTGAACCAGTGAACCAGAATTTACCAGAATTTATCATTTGATGCACATATAAAACACGTATCTAGGACTGCCTTCTTTCACCTTCGTAATATTGCCAAAAATCAGGAACATCCTGTCTCAGAGTGAAAAACTAGTTCATTCATTTGTTACTTCAGGATTGGACTACTGTAATTCTTTATTATTGGACTCTCCCACACATTCACTGAAAAGCCCTCAGCTGATCCAAAGTGCTGTAGCCAGAGTTCTGATGAGATCTAACAGGAGAGATCATATTTCTCCAGTTTTAGCTTCTCTTTTTTGGCTCCCTGTTGAATTCAGAATAGAATTTAAGATTCTTCTCCTCACATATAAAGCTCTCAATGACCAGGCTCCATCATATCTTAAATATCTCATTGTTAGATATTTTCCCAACAGAGCACTTCTGGCCAAAACAACTTTGCTGATTGTTAGGACAGGATTTTAAACATTAGACTAATTACGAGACTTTGACATTTGCATCATCTTGATAGAAAAGCCTATCTAAGAAATCAGATCCCTTAGGGTGTTAGCATGTTTTGCATAACACCCCCACTCCCATTCTTGAAAGCAATAAAGTACACTTATTCAAAAATGTTGAAATTTTTTTCCATCTTTTACTTTTCAAGATCAGTTCATCTTATTATAATGAAAGGTTTATAACAAGTATTTTCACACATTGATAATTTTACAGCTGTAAACTAAGAAGAAAAAAATCAGAATCAAAGTGGAACTTTGGCAAATAAAGCTCTATAGATTTGAAGGACTGTTCTTGACACAGAAGACAGTTATACAGTAACGATTTTAGAAACAATTTAATGGGAACAGAGCAAACATTAACTTCAGTCTCCAGCCTGATCCATATCTGCTGTGCAATCATTACTTTCTTCAAACCTGAGTTCCTAAGATCCTGCTTCTCCTGTTTTGGTCACTTCTTTTCCATCACAAGAAAACACCATTGGTTCTCTCTGACAGCTATGAAAAAAAAAAAAAAAAACAAGAAATGATGATAAGGTCATCTTTAGTTCAGTTAAGGTAATCAAAACATAAAGCATAGGATAAAAAGGACATAACTTTGTCTTCTACAGAACTGATAATATGAAAATATGCTGACTGCCGCAGTCACACTCATCCATTTGTCACAAATATAAAGTAATACTACTCCATACCTATACTTTAGGAGCAGGAAGTGCTGCTGTCAGACCCCCCCCCCCTTCACTTTCGATTGCATTGGAATAAAACTGTTCAGCATAAAATTTCGTAAGAGAATTCAATACAATCTTTAGGTGCAGGTTGTGCTATTCTCAGTATATGTGTAATGCTTTTCGGAAGTATGTGCCTTGAAAAGTTAAATTAAAGTAATTACCCAAACTAACTCTCTTTGAATGTGTTTGAGAAGAAGACATCTATCCTGAGGATTCAATGATGAAAAAAAAGACAAGCCCATGCTGCAGATATGGGGAGTTGTAAAGGTGGAATCAGGTATCACTGTCAGGAATATGTTGAAGGAAGGGTACAACTGTTGACTTTCAGAAGTTCAGCTTAAAATCGCATAAATAAACATGTTAATCTGCGGTCACTAAAATGGGGGGTGTAGGAAGGTTACCTCTGAGGTAACAAAAGCACATCAAATGTCACTAAATGTAAATTTAGTTATCAACATTGCCGTATACTATAAATCACACTTTTTTCCACAGTTTGGCTGGTCCTGCGACTTATTTATCAAAATATATATCATTTAACATGTTTTTAAATGTTAATTCATACTGACTGACATGAACCAAGGAGTAAACATTGCTATCTACAGCCACAAGAGGACACTCTAGGCCACAAAAAATAAAATCCTATTCTGCAGATTATAAACTGCACGTAGTAAAATATGCAGCCCGAAAACAGTAATCGAGCAGCAGAAAGAAAGTTTGGAGTGAGTGACGGACTAGCGAAAACCAGAGGTTAATCTTACTGTGATGAAAAAAACAAAGAAAGCTAATCACGGGCTGAAAGCAAGATGGCCAGAGCTGGAGGAACGAGTCCACAGGTGGGTGGTTGAAGAACGTCTTGCCGGGAGAGGCTCACCAACGGTGCAGTTACGTCTCCACGCCCTGGTACTTGCCAAGTATAGGAATATAAATGACTTTGCAGGCGTGCCTTGTGTGTTACCGCTTCATGCAACGCAACCACCTCTCTATCAGAGCACGGACAACGGTGTGTCAGAAACTGCCAGCAGACTTCCAAGCCAAGGTTGACCGTTCCAAGAGTACATTGAAAAGCAGGTAACTGAACACGTGGTCACCGGATCATATTACCAACATGGACGAGGTCCCCCTCACGTTTGACATCCCCATGGGTCGAAGTGTCGCAGAGAAATTTTGTGAAATAAATTTCTAAATAAATGCGACTTATAGTTCAATGCGACTTGTATATGGGTTTTTTCTCTTCATGACACATTTTTTGACTGATGCGACATACTCCGAAGCGACTTATAGTCCGGGAAATATCAAAAATTTATGCCAATATATTAACCTAAATTATGCACCGAAATTCTAAAGGATTGTCTGAATTCACCTATAGCTAAAGATGGGAGTCGAAAATGAAGAGCTTCACAAATATGACAGAAAGAATGTCTATGTACTTTCTGCGTGAACACAGTTTTAGTAATAAGTCTGCATACACCGATCAGCCATGACAGTCCTGACCACCCACCAAATACAGCGCAAGTCCTTCTCATGTCACCAAAAGAGCTCTAACCAGTGAGGCCATAGACATACATAATCTAAAGGTGTCCTGGACATACTGAGACACAAGCAATATCCACTGGGCCCTGTGGGCAGTGGATGGGGTCTTAGTGGGTGGGGTTTGCTTCCCACAGATGTCATCAGATTGGTTTAGAGGCCAGCTGAAAACCTCAGACTTTGTTGTGTTCTTTGAGCCATTCCTACTTTATTTTTACAGGGTCCACTGCTGTCCTGTTAGGGAAGGCTGAGGTGTAACAGGTCTGCACAAATGTTTATGTATGTGGTAAGTGTTCCATCCATCCATCATCTGCCGCTTCTCCGGGGATCGGGTCGTGGGGGTAGCAGCTTGAGCAGAGAAACCCAGACGTCCCCGGCCACTTCCTCCAGCTCTTCTGGGGGACCCTGAGGCGTTCCCAGCCCAGCCGAGAGACATAGTCTCTCCAACGTGTCCTGGGTCTTCCCCAGGGTCACCTCCCAGTGTTGAATCATGTAAATGCATGACTATTGCATGTTAACAAGACGAGCTGTGTCTCTCATTTCAGTTGTGGTTAAAGTGGTTTGAATTTTATGGGTGATTGGTGTATGCTTTGTGTCTCTGGCTCCACTTGCATTTGCACTACTCACTATGGATGGGAATGAGAACCAGTTCTCGAAGAGAGCCGGCTCCCAGTAGTTTGATTCTGTGAAATTGTTAATGCGCCTGCCTAATGATCCCATTTATAAGTTCTGCTAACATCTGACGCATTTGCGCGATGACTACATGTGCACGCTTCGTCTTTGGCTCAGAATGTTTCCAACATGGCGTTGAGGCAGAAGCGCTCCTAAGTTTTGTTGTATTTTACCAAAAAGGACAATACTAGGGCTAGTTGCAACACGTGCAGAGCATTGATCACATCAAAGGGGGGAAATACATCCAACATGCTGAAACATTTGACCATACAGCAAGCAATTACTTTTCACAAATGTCAAGTCTTTGACACGCTGCTAAGCAATAGGGGAACTCTCGTGGGGGAGCTTGTGGCACCACGTCTTTTGTCTCAAAAGTCCTAGGTAACACAGGGCGCTCAAGTCTCAAACATTGAGCGTAACAGTCACGCTTTTTGGTCTTTTGTCACACACTGCCGACATACATTGTATGTCTCACGCTGAAAGAAAATAATATAAATTTCTCTGGCGCACTACTATCACTATGGAAACGACAGAAAACAACCACATCACCCATGAGTCTCAGAAGAGCAGTTATAAATAACAACAACACTAATAATAATATTATTATTGAAACACCCCCATTCCTGCGACCCATCCAATCAGTCTGCCCAATCACTCTTGCCTGCATTCAAAACTTAACGTAAAACTTCCAGGTCCTTTTCATTGTAATAATGTTAGCGACATACTGTATGAATAATTTCCATCTGTTATAAACATTTAGTTGACGAGAAGTGCAAGAGTGAGGCAGGCTCCTGCATAATTGTGGCAACCCCTTTCATCGAGGCAGGATATAACAGGATGAGAATTGATAAGTACTATCAATAATGGAACCGGAATTGCTAAATTCTTAACAATTCCCATCCCTACTCCTCATGGTGAGGGTGCTCTACAGCATTCTCCTCACTAAGGTGAAAATATACATACATTGTGACTTTTTTATTAGTATACACAGGATGTTTGTTATTATCAACCCCGCTACTGGTGAGTGTTGGAAACAGACAGTGATTCCAACTAAAAAGAAGTCGGAGCTCTGGAAAATGGCTGTTGACTTTTGTTGTCTCCATTAACATTATGCTGTGCCCCTTAACACTGTATTTTTGGGAGAATGTTTCAACATCAAACTCTTAACACTCACACAATTATCAAAACATACGAGGATAGAATTATATTATTTAAACTGTTTCTCTTTTAATTTGAAAATAATACTTTGAATTCCAATTATCTCTCAGGTAGACTTTGCAAGACTGCACCTCTAACTGATTTTATGGATTTACCTTCACAAACACCATTTTTGAGCATAAGGTGGTCCATAAGTATACCTGGCAGGAAGCTGAGGAACTCCTCAATCCGGCTAGTATGTCCTCCATTGAGGAGGCAGAGTCCTGGAGGAAGACCCATCCATCACCTTGGCAGAAGTTGCTGAGGTTGTTAAAAATAATTCCCATTTTTAAGTAAGAGGACTGGAGAGTGTGTTCCAACTACGAGGGTATCACACTACTCAGCCTCCCCAGGAAAGTTTACTCCAAGATGATTAGATTAGATTTCCCTTTATTGTCCCACAATGGGGAAATTCACAAGATTCACAAGTTGGAGAGAAGCTTACGACCGATTGTTGAACCTCGGATTCAGGAGGTGGTCTTCGCCCAGGTCATGGAACAGAGGACCAGATCTTTACCAACTCAGAGTTACTGAGGGGATCATGGGAGTTTGACCAACCAGTCACATGTGTTTTCTAGACTTGGAAAAGGCTTACGACAGTATTCCCCAAGGGATTCTGTAGGGGGGGCCGAGGGAGTATGGGGTACCGGAGCTGCTTTTACAAGTTATCCAGTCCAAAGCAAGAGCTGTATCTGCATTCTTGACATTAAGTCAAACTCATTTAAAGTGCATGTTGGACTCCGCCAGGGCTGCCCTTTGTTACCGATCCTGTTTGTTATCTTCATTGATAGGATCTCGAGGGGTGGCGAGTGATTTGGTTCTGTTGGCTTCTTCAAGCCACGATGTTCAGCGTGCACTAGAGCAGTTGAAGTGTGAAACGGCTGGGATGAAAGTCAGGTCTTCCAAATCTAGGGCCATGGTTCTCAACTGAAAAAAAGCTGGAATGCTCTCTCCGAGTCAGGGATCAGTTTCTGCCTCAGGCAGAGGAGTTTAAGTATCTTGGGATCCTGTTTATGAGTGATGGCAGATTGGAGCAAGAGATGGACAGTAGGATTGGGGCTTTGTCAGCTGTAATGAGGGCGCTGATCCAGTTTGTTGTGGTAAAGAGGGAACTGAGCCGGAAGGCAAAGCTTTCAATTTACTGTTCCATCTTTGTTCCTACACTCACTAGATCTGAGCGGTGACCGAAAAGACGAGGTCGCGGTTACAAGTGGCTGAAATGGGTTTCCTTCGAAGGGTAGCTGGGCTCAGCCTTAGAGATAGGGTGAGGTGCTCGGCCATTCGGAAAGAGTTCAGAGTAGAGCCACTGCTCCTCTGCATTGAAAGGAGTCAGCTGAGGTGGTTAATCTGGTTAGGATGTCTCCTGATCGCCTCCCTTTGGAGGTTTTTCGGTCACATCCAACTGGGAGAAGGTCCCAGGGATGGGAGGGATTACATATCACTTTTTGGCCAGGAACGCCTCTGGATCTCTCAGGAGGAGAGGAGGAGGACAATGCAAAGCGTAAGACAATGGATGGATGGATTTCTCTCACTGTTTTAGGAGCAATAATTGATATTTACAAAGCAGACCCAAACCTTTTACATAAGACAAAACTAAACTTGTTCGTAGAGTTCTGTTTTTGTACATTCTTTTCCATCTGTCTCTTAGTTGAGACTAGACATGGCATATCTGTTTGGCTTTGGGACACAATGAATAGTAGGACAAACCTGTGAAATTGAGGCTCCTGAGTGATCAAGGATTCAAACCGAGTGGCAGACAGAGCCTTTCTCCTCCCTGTCCCGACCAGACTTTGTAGTTTTTCCTGGAGAAGATTCCCTCTGCCTCTTAATACAGTGCTGAGAACACTCTTCATTGAACAGTGGGGAAATGCCCAACTGCAGAACAGAAAGCAGTTAAGGTATACATCCTTAGACATTATTTCCATAAATGTACTGAAATGACTGTACTTGCCTCTCTGTAATAGTTTCTTCCTTGCATAGATATGGAGGTGAGGGTAACTTTATCACCACTGTTTTTAATCTTTTTGACAATGTCCTCATGCTCCATGGACTCAACGCATTCATCATTCACAGCTAGCAGCAGATCTCCATCCGTCATCCCTGCTCCCTCTGCTGCACTCCCTGCATCCACTTCCCTCAGTAGATGAGCTAGGTCAAAGCAAGTTTTGGCAGGGAAGAAAAGGCATTCACTTAGACCTGTGATCTGAACGTTTTTCATAGACTCTAACTCTCACTGTGTTATGTGTGTTAAGTGTTATGTATAGCAGTTAGGGTCAGGGTTTATTTAAGTTGTTTATTCAGATGCAATGTTTGTGTGTAATAGATGAAATGTAGCTACTGCGCTATATTTAGTTTAACTCTGATTTACAGACAAAAATTTGCAAGATTCATGTGAAAATTGTGTTATTAGGAAAGTTATAGGAAACTTGCACTGTTTTCGCCAGTAAGTAGTAAAGTAGCATTTTTTATATTAAATTGAATTTTAGTTCAATAAAATGGTTAGTTAACTCTGTTATGTGAGTCTGAATGTTTCTTTGCATAATTTCCATATTTCCGTGTTTCTCTCACCTATTTTTTGTGGGCCCTCCACCCTCTCTTGTCTCAGCAGGAAGCCGTACCCATCACTTCTTTTAACCAAATGTATGGTTTTGGCAATGTAGGGAAGGTTGATGCTATCTGCCACAACAGGTAGGATGGGCATCTTCCTCCTGATATAGCGGGACTCACTGTCACTGTCAATCACTAGCACTGTCAGTGAGTCCTGACTCTTCCTCACCTGACAAGCAAACACACTGAAAATCTCACACATTTTTCAGTCTAACAAAGAACATGTCAGATTTTACTCAGGAAAGTACAGTCATACAATTCTGCTGAGAGCTGTGTGCGTGAGCGTTGACACTGAGATTCCATTGATCCAGATCAGTATATCTCCATTGCAGACACCAGCTTTTTCTGCTGTACCATCATCTACTGTCCTCACAAAGTACTTGCCCTTCTGACCTGGTGACATACCAACACTGTTAACAAGATTATAATTATTTATATCTGTATGCTGCAATATAAAACAGCCTCACTCAATCAAAATAAGTTTACAGAGAATGACACTGTTACATACTATTTCAGTTATACACTAATAAAAAAACTTAGAATATCTGGCAGCCATTTACAATAATATATAGAACAAGTCAGGAAAATAAAGTCATAGAGCTGTAAATTATAGTGTTATACAGTTTGTGTTTCTGTCTGTCTTTTCTGGAGAGTATAAATGCATCCATTATTTTTTCAGTACAGCACAAGGCTTGTAAAGAAATAGTCCAACATTTGTGGATTTAAAATGTTTTCTCTCAGTACAAAACTGAAGTAAGGACATGTTTACCTACTCTGTTTATCCATGTTCCTAATCACTGTGTCTAAATTTTAAGGTTAATTTAAGATTTGGGCCATTTTAGTTATGCTATTTCAATAAACCAGAAGTTAACCACACTACTTAAATAGAAGAAAAGGAATTCAAAATGGTAATAAGAAACATAGAAAATACCTTGTACATGTCTATTGTTCTCATAAGAGCTATAAATTTGCAAGTATTACTGTGTCAAATGATGACACCAGTGAAAGGTACCATTCACTGAGAGGGTGGTCATGCCAAAGCCATGCTCAGGGTGTTTGCTGATGTAACACAGTCTTGGCCTGGACCAGTGCTCTCCTTTGGAGGCTTTGACAAGCAACTGCAGGTCCAAACCCATAGACAGTGCCTGGAAAAGACAACACCATGATTAAGGTCATGGAATAATTAATTTTATCAACATCACAGTGGAATAATCATAACCCATGTGGAACTATAACTTTACACAGCTGTTTTTTATACTTTGGGGAAATCAAGCTTGTTATACCGAGAACCCTTCTCAAACATAACATAACATTATGTTAAGATGATAAATTGAAGGTATTTATTTGTGCTGTTTGACAATTCCCTTTTGCTACTTCTAGACTGACAAACAGTACATTCTTGAGAAAAATACATATTAGAATTCTTACTGAGACATGCATAACCTGTTTGTACATTAATTTGATAAAACCACTGACAGGTTATGTTTTTTTATCTGCAGGAAACATTGGGCCTCATGCAAGAACCACTTGTACAAACAGATTTGTTCTTAAATTGTGCATACAAGTGATTTAAGAGAACTTGCGCATTCACCAATTCTTTCGTATTTTGAGTTTTCTTTCGGGTACGAACAGAATTTACAAGTGATCAGACCTGTCTTAAAATAGTCCATTATACCCCATAATTATGCTGACATTATTCTGTAATAATGTACCTTTATTTCTATGCGAGTATTCAAGTTAAACTGTATATTTACGGCCTCTTTACATTGTGATTTATCATAACTCATACAGTACTATGTGTTGTGTGTTTCAGATACCTGTTTTGTATTGGTTCAGCCAGAAGGACTGCAGTGTGATAATACCTTCATTTCTATGTGAGTATTCAAGTTAAACTAGAATACTATGCTCCTAACACAACATCTAGTCATCAGTGCTATTGCTATAATTTGGATGGTATTGTATCATGAGCCACAATCTAAGTATTGTGACACTCATGCCAGGTGTTATTGTTGTTGAGTTTCCACACACCGATTGCTTTGGGTCGGGTTTAGTCAAAGTCCTGGGCCGTTTTTTAGTCGTAATCCGTCCCCAGATTCCAATTCACCAGATGTGGGACAAATGTGGTACAATGCCAATGCATCAATATATAAATATATAAACATCTCTATTCTGCCCCTTAACTTGTAACATTACTATACTATGCCATCTGGTTGATGTATTAAAAATAACAAACTGCAAATAAAAACTTAACAAATATATCATATTTAAATGCAACTTTCCCAAGTTCTCTCACGTAAGAAAACATAGTTAGCATGGAGCTTTCATATCATTTTACAGTGACTCTCAAGTTAACACACCTGATAGTGTACAATTACACAGAATAGACAGTCAGGACTACAATTGTTCTTTCAATTATCATGCTAGTCTGTGTCGTTTCACGTCGTATTCACCTCTGTGTGAAACAGAAAAATGACTCAAGCAAACTTCACACAAAACTTTACCAGACTCGCCTTGCGCTGCAGGGTAGATATTTCCCTGTCTTTGTTGTAGCTACATTTTCTTTTCTTAGTAGTACGAGTCGTGCTTTCCTTCCTTCCCGACCATATTTCGTGCTGCATGCCGGTACCGTTCTGACCTGATTTGTATTGATTTTTGCTCGTGTACTCGTGGGCGCGCCCTTAACTTGCGTCCGCATTCCCGTTTGATTGACATGATCAAACAGCTCGCTCCGCCGCCTGATGACAGCCGTCACTGCTTTCTCCACACAGTCATTTGATAAATGCCAGCAGGGCTCTCAACTCTCCCGCAATGAGCGTGCGACACAAGCGTTTCAACAAGTTCTCACCCTCACACGCCACACATGGTATTTTTCACTCTGAAAAAAAAGGACAATATAAATTTCTCTATCGCTATGGAAACGGCAGGAAGCGACAGGAACCCATGAGTCTGAGCAGCTGAGCAACACTAACAACACTAATAATAATATAAGTAATGAATTACCTGTCTGAATGTGGGTGCCATACACCACCCATATTCAGTGGAGGCCATTAACTGTCAATATGCTGAATTCAAGTCCATAGTGAAGCAAAAACTTAAACAAGGGTCAATCAGCACATTCTCAGATATGATGACTGCAGCACTTAGATGTGAGGAGCTAAAGGAGATCTCACAGTTTATGGATATCTGTGCTACATTTCAAGCATCCTGTGCAGATTGTGAAAGAGGTTTTAGCTTAATGAATAACATCAAAACAGCATCCAGAAATCGACTTGAAGTGGCACATTTGGAGCAGCTGAAAGCTGCACATAAAGTCCAACCAAGAAGCAGCGGGGCCATCAATCTGGACAAAGTCTACAACCAATGGAGAAGTGAGAAGGACAGAATGCAAAAATAAGGTGAAATTTAAGTCCCCGATCAGATTTGTGCTAATTCTTGTGTCATTTATTAAGAATTTTCATTATTGATATTAGTCATCATTATTAAGTGCTGTTACTCGATAGTGAGTAGTAGAAATGCTAATAAAAACGGTGTAATTAAATATTTTATAGACAAAGAGTTACAGGAATTTACACATGATTGTGCAACAGCACACATCTCTGTGCAAAATGTAAATGTTTTAATGTGAAAAAAATCTCTGAAAATTTGATCTCTGAAAGGTGTACATGTCTGTATTCTTCCAGAATAGGACCCTCCCTCTGGCATACAACATACTACACAGCTGATGAAAAACAAGATCCAGCCAACAGAATGTACTGCTCACGATATTGTGCAGGCATTCACTCAGTTTTACTCCAAGCATGGACTGGATTTCAAGAGAATGGTTATGTTGAGTTACACAGTCACAGAGTTGCTGAAAAACAAAATTGCTTTTTCATTGTAAGTGTGCCAAATCATTTATATTAAGAGTAATTTAATGCAAATTACTGCTTTAATTTGATCATTTTAATAAGCCATGTAACTTATTATGTCAGGTTTTGGACAGGTGTGATACTGGCGTGGCCACAGTGTGCATGTGTGATGTTGCTCAGGCACATGGAAAATGAGAGGGAACATTGGTGGCATTCATCATTTACTCAGGTCGTTTACACACTTTTCCAAAGTTAAGAGCGTTTGTTGAATCTGATGTGACGTGTTCGTACGAGACCTTCATATCAAAAAAGTGAGAGAAATTTAGAAGAAGAAATACGAAAATGTTCTTGCATGCATTGTGGCATAAGACAGTTTAAGGACCATTATATTAAACCAGTCATTGTAGGAAGCTGGCTCTCATGTTTTAAACCATCAACTTTTGGTTATTGTAGCATAGGGCATATATTTTTAAAAAATGTAATAGGCTTAAATCATGGAATCAGTAGAAAAATACATTATTACAGGCATTTTGAGAACACAGCAGCAGAATATGTAAATTTGCCAATGGGATGCAGTAATGGAATATGAATGATGTATACCATTCTAATATCACATGCTAGTTGAAAACTACTACTTGGATGTACCATTTGCAAAAGTCAAAATTTGACAATTTGACTTAGCTTAACAGCAAGACTTAACATACCAGCATGAATTGCCTCAAGAAAACAGCAGTGTCATACCAATACTTGACAGTGACCCAGTAATAGTATTTGTCCAATAACAATTATGGCTGCATTCCATCAAGGTCAATCTAACTACATATAAATTAGGTATGCTAGCTTACTGGCACGACAAACAGGTACTTATTCCTAACCAACATCACTGGTTCCACTTCAAGCAGCAGCAAGACATTATGAAACTTTCAATGTAAATTTGTGATGGTGAAGAATGTTAATTTTTATACAGTACCTGTTCATACTCATTTTGTCTCAGCACCAGGAGAAACAGACATAAGCCGCATGACTGGATTTTCCTCACAACCTGTAAGGCAGTAAAAGAGACAAAGAATTGCATATAATTCAGTAATTGTTTTCTTGTTGTTTTTTTTTAAACTTAGTTATATTATGTGTATATAGTCCAAAACTATATGGAAACCAATTGTGACCATAATGATAGTCGTCTTTGCAAACTGAATTCCAGATAATCAACTTTTTTAACAAAAAACTGAAGCATGATCATTTTCATTAAGCTAATCCCTTAGGTATGTCATTATTGATTTACAATCTTCCTTTGTGAGCTAATCTGTTAATAACTCCACGGACCTGTCCAGTCAAAATAGTTTTACATTCTGAGATTAAGAAATCTAAACAGCGATCTAGAGCCAAAACACACAGACAGAGGAATTCAAAGGCAGAGTGAATATTGATGTATCTCATACAGTATTTTGAGTGAAGGTGCAATAAACAGCCACAGTATTATGAAATTTCGTACTCTACTAATTACCAGAGGTTTCTAGTTCGTTCCATCACACCTAAAAAAAAAATTGAATTAGAGAATAATGTTCATATTGTAGGCTGTCTTTAATACATTAACAGGGTTCCTGCGGGGTCTTAAAAAGTCTTAAAAGCATTGAATTTATGAATTTGGAAATAATGCCTTAAAAAGACTTGAAAATGTCTTGAAATTTTATATATGGGTCTTAAAACTTGTGCAATATGTAACTTCTCCGTACTGCATTCTCCTCAAAAGTTTAGTTTGTCAACCACTATTATTTTGATTAAATGACGTATCCTAAATAAAGAGTGGTGGAACCAATAATTGAGAATGCTACTGTTCCGGGTCTGAACACGTCACTTTGCGACAGCACGGGCCACCACACAGACACGGACCACAAGCCACATGCCAGGCAGAGGCGCAACACAAGAAGTTTGTTTTTAACGTTTGTTAAGGCCATCAGTGCTTTAAGCACACAGGTGAACCGAATTAAATCAGAGGTCTGTGCCACCATAGAGAACCGCATCACAGAAGTTTCTGCTACCATCAGGGGCGAGATTTCATCACTAAATGTCCAACATGTCCAAAGGTCTATTTCGGAGTTGAGAGGCATGTCGGTGGTGCACGAGGCCGCTCTGAAAGAGCTAGAAGAATGCGCATCAACCCACTCTGACATGCTTTCCACACTGCAATCCACAGTGGATAATCTGACAACGAAAGTTAAGCACCTGAATGAAAAATGTGAGGACCTCGAGGAGGAACAATATCAGGATTATAGGAATACCGGAGGGAAAAGAAGGACCACGGCCCAGAGAGTTCATCGCGCATCTCCTGGCCGAAGCGCTATCTCTGCTGGAGCAGCCGCTGATTGACCGGGCACACAGGATAAACCGCCAAAAGCCGAAACCCGAAGACCCCCCGCGACCCTTCATCCTAAGGCTGCATTATTACCATGTTCTCGAGGAAATACTACGCAAGGCCACAGAAAATAATAACCTGGAATACCAGGGGCGGAAAATATTAATATTTCCGGATTTCCCCCCTTCTGTGGTCAAGAAGAGAGCTGCATTCACTAAAGTTAGAGGAATGTTACGAGGAAGATCGGACGTCAGGTACGGACTGATCTACCCGGCCAGATTGATGGTGACGCACGGAGGAGTGAAAATGTCCTTCACCGACCCGAAGGAAGCTCAAGATTACGCGGAGAAACACTTTGGACAGCCACAATAGACATCGGCAGTGAAATGGATACACCGGGCTGCCCGACTGAGTGGGTAGCGAGCTGCATACATTCATATCCCAGAACGGAGGGCATCGAGAGGACGCTGACCGCCGGTGAGACGTCACCGATGTGGTGAACTTTTTGTTTACTTTTTTTTCACTCTCTTGTCCCGCTCTTGCCTCTTTGCCCCTCACTTGTTTGTTCATCCAAAGAGTGGTAGCCCATCTTTCTGAATGGCATAATATGTTCTGTACAGGTGAACCGCCCCAGTAATTATGCATACTGGTTTAATTCCCCAGAATCTACGTTGGGACTGTGTTACACCTGAATTGTCTTCATACTACAATGAAAACGTTTTTGTTATTTTCAAATCTAAGAAATTTGACGAGCTATCTATTTTGAGAAGTTAGAGTTACTTAAGTTAACAAAGGTTAACAGTAACAGCTCAGGGAAGTAAGTTTTTGGTTAGAGTCTTATTATTTTGTATTTATTTTTTATTTTATCATTATTCTTATTACTTTTTGTAACACTTCCCGAAGTATTCTCGCGCTATACCTTTTGTTTGGTACTGGCTAGAAATGTCTTTGTTTTTTGTCTGCTCAGTTTGTTCTAGGGGGTTTAAGGGAGTTTATGGGAAGGGAGAGGGAGGGATGGGATCTAACCGTCTAGCTATTGTAAAATCACAACTTGAAGGTGGACTAATTGAATCAGATTTTTACTCTGCCTCTGTCTGATATGTCAACACAAGATGATCTGAATACAAGAGAGAGGAGAGGTCTAACTTTAGCCAGCTGGAATGTGCGTGGACTTAACAACCCGGTAAAAAGAGGTAAAGTCTTTGCCCGTCTTAAATCATTGACACCAGACCTGATATTCCTACAAGAAACTCATTTGAAAAAGGACTCTCATATTAGATTAAGGTGTAAATGGATTAATAATATTTACCACTTATCTTTCAATGCTAAAGCGAGAGGTACGGCGATCGTGGTAAGGAAAGGCATTACTTTCATCCACAGAGACACAATATCTGATAAGGAAGGTCGCTTTTTGATTGTAACTGGGGAAATATATTCTACGCCTCTGACCTTGGTGAACTTGTATGCTCCGAACATAGACAATCCATCTTTCTTTCAGAAGGTGATGTCTCTTATACCAGGTTTGTCCCAAACTAATTTAGTTATTGCAGGGGACTTCAATTGCGTGTTAGATCCGTATTTGGATAGGTCTTCCGCTCGTAGAATAGAGAAAAGCAATTCAAGTGTCTTTCTTAATACATTTATCAATAATAATAATTTGTCTGACATTTGGAGAGTCGGTAATCCGTCCGGAAGGGACTACTCCTTTTACTCTGCAAGGCATAACTCATACAGCAGAATAGATTATATTCTCATAGATGCTAAACTGATGCCATATGCCATGAATGCGAAATACCACAATATTCTGATCTCCGACCAATGCCCCCTCACGTGCACTTTGAATATTTTAAACATGTCGAAGCCGCAGACGAACTGGAGACTAAACCCTCTTTTATTAACCGAAAAAGAGTTTTGTGATTATCTAAAAGCTCAGATATCCCTCTATTTTGACACTAATGATAATTCAGAAACAACCCCTTCTTCTCTCTGGGAGGAATTTAAAGCTTTTCTTAGAGGCTCTATTATTTCATTTGAAGCATTCAGAAGGAAAAAGAACAAAGCCAGGTTGCTTGAACTTGACAACCAAATTGATCTTCTAGATAAAGAGAATGCCCAGACTCCTTCCAGTGACTTACATAAAAAAATTTCAGCTTTAAAATATGAATATAATAAGATACTCTCGGCAAGGATTAGTAAGGCATTTTTGTATACCAAACAGAAATATTTCGAGTTTAATGACAAGCCACATAGACTCTTAGCCCGACAGCTCAGAAAACAGGAAAACGATCGCACAATACATAAAATTAAAGCTGACAACGATGAGACTCTGATTAAACCTAAAGACATTAACGATCGATTTCTTCAATTTTATAAAAATTTGTACACTTCCAAAATTGATGCAGACTATATCGCTATGCAGAACTTCTTAGATAAATGTAATCTCACTCAACTTGATGAACATGAGTCAGCTCAGCTGAACTCTGAAATTTCTATCGAAGAAGTAAAAAAAGCCATCACTTCACTTAAAAGCAACAAAGCCCCAGGCCCTGATGGCCTTCCAGGTGAGCTGTATAAAAAATTTAACGAAACTCTCTGTCCTTATCTATATAAGGTGTTTACTCAAGCTCACACTGATGGTGTCCTACCTCCTACCTTAACAGAAGCAGTCATTACAGTGATTCACAAAAAGGGTAAGGACCCAGAAGAGGTAGGCTCTTTTCGTCCCATTTCCCTATTAAACCAAGATGGGAAATTATTTTCTAAAATTTTAGCAAATAGATTAAGCCCCTTCTTAGAGAAATTAGTGCATCCAGACCAGACTGGTTTTATACCAAGCAGAAATTCTTTTTTCAATCTTAGACGCTTGTTTAACGTAATGTATGCTACTAACAGACCAAACTAACAGATAAAATCAATACTTTTGGGTCCTTCTCTGGCTATAGGATAAATTGGAATAAAAGCGAGCTAATGCCCGTGCACATACAGAATAATGCCTGGTTACAGAACCTCCCTTTTCGTGTATCTCCAGAAAAATTTACATATTTAGGGATTCAGATCACAAAGTGTCACTCCCAGTTATTTAAGGAGAATTTCCAACCACTGCTGTCTAAGTTACAGTCAAATATACAGTTCTGGAAGTCCTTGCCAATATCATTAGTGGGCAGAGTCAATGCCATTAAAATGATTTTCTTGCCCCAATTACTTTATTTATTCCAGAGCATTCCAGTGTTTCTTCCTAAATCCTTCTTTAATAAAATAGACATGATTGTGCTCCCTTTCCTTTTGGACTACAAAACCCATAGAATTCGTAAGAAACACCTCTGCAAATCTAAGATGGAGGGGGGCTTGGCACTCCCAAATTTTTTATCATATTATTGGGCCTCACAAATTAGGATTATGGCATACTGGCTGGATGACACAGCAATCCCACCAAACTGGCTCGAATTAGAACAGGAGACATGCCAGCCTTATTCTTTGGGTGCCATTCTCCTGGCACCTTGCACTATTGAGAAGTCTTTATATAATTGCAATGTGATGATCCATAGTACAGTGCGCATTTGGAAACAAATTAAGTCACACTTTAAGCTGAAACCCAATCTTATGCACTACCTATCGCTAGAAACCCGACCTTTCCACCATCCATTTTGGATGATACTTTCAATCTCTGGAGGACTATAGGCATCCATACAATAGGAGACCCATACATTAAAGGTATGTTTGCATCCTTTGCACAGTTACAGAGTAAATATAATCTACCTGGACGTAGTTTCTTGCGGTATTTGCAAATAAGGGACTATGTAAGAACACATCTGCAAAATTATGAGACTTTCAAAGGCTTGTGTCTTGAGAAATGCCTCCGCCCCATGTCTTGCTCAGAAAAATCAATATCTTTTATATATGATATCTTGCAATCTACTAGTCCTGTGAACTCCATCCCAATTAAAACAAAATGGGAGGAAGAACTGGGCACTGAGATACCGGACATTATATGGGAAGAGAGTTTGCAACACACTCATCGATGCTCCAATAATGCCAGGCACTGCCTAATCCAATTTAAAATTTTACATCGTCTTCATTACTCTAAGGAAAGGTTACATAGTAGCCCCGAGTTGTCTCCTATATGCGACAAATGTCATGTTTGTTATTTTTTGTTGCTGTTTTCTATGTAATTTATGTAACTGTTTTTTCTTCCCTTTACATGTATTTCACTTTCCATTATGTAAAAAAACAAAAAGAGAGCACTGTATCCTAGCTGCGCACATTTCTATTTGGTGTACTGTATACTTATATGTTTGCTGTAAATGTGTAACTCTATAACAACGTGCTCTAATAAAAAATATTTGAAACTAAAAATAATCTATTCTACATATGATAAAAGCATGGATCAGTATCTCTGCATTGGACTGAGAGAGGAACTGTTGCACTCTTGTAATATCTCTTGCAAGATGGATTAAAAGAAAGTGATTTCACTTTTAAAGACAGTTCCTCTCTGTGTGCTTCAGAACCAATGACCAATTTTTTTTTTTTCCTGGTTGAGCTGTAAAAAGTTTTCTGCCATCCATGTTCTAATATCTAAAATACAGTTAAAAAGATCATCTATAGGGCGAGTGTCATCACAAAACACAGCAATATAAAGCTGTGTATCATCAGCATAACTATGTAAATTTATGCTGTGTCTCCTGATGACGCCCCCAAGGGGCAACACGTAGAGATTAAAAAGAACTGGACCTAAAATTGAGCCTTGGGGAACATCAGTTTGTATCTCCTGGAAGCCAAATCATTAATGTTAATTAAAAGTTCTTAGTAAGATAAGATCTGAAACAATTTAAAACAGTACCAGAGAGGCCAGAGAGGTTCTGAAGTCTGTTTAAAAGTATGGCGTAGTCCACAGTATCAAAGGCAGTACTGAGGTCAAGCAGGACTAGGGCCCTCATGTACAAAGGGTGAGCATGCACAAAAAAGTGGCATACGTACTTTTTCACGTCAACGATCAGATGTATCAAGTTAGCTGTGCCTCACGCTAACTTTAGGGCTGGCATACGCACTTTTCTACAGCCGTTGAATCTTTGGCGACACTTAGAGGTGATGGTTGGGAAACTGTTATAATAAATAAATGTGAACACAATTTGTCCTCAGACTGAGTGATGTGCACATTTGAGACACATGAACAATTAACACTGATGAACAATTAACACACTCATGTGTCTGCAATTACACGAGTGGATCTAAAAGCATGCGCAAAGTGGTGCAATGCATATTAAAAACAACGGCTGCTTTAGCGGAATTAGAAGACATTGCAAATGGCGCAATTCAAAGAAAGCGTGTGTTCAGGGACAGAAAGGATTTGCTGGCACATGATGACAACTGGCTCATCTGCCGTTTTCAGGGCAATCCTCCTGGAACTGTGCGCAGAGCTGCGGCTGGCGTTGAAGCGTAACACAGTGAGGAGCCATGCGCTGCTTGTGCCCACAGGTGATGTGCACACTGGGGTTCCAAGCAACTGGGACATTCCAGAGGGAGCAAGCCAATCGATTGGGACTGTGCCAGTCAACCCTGAGCCTGTCATGATTTACGTTCTGTTTCATGTCTTGTCTCGTAATTTCCTGTTTTATTTTGAAATATTAACTTCCTCTCGTTTCAGGTAACTTGCCCTTCCTCCTGTGTCAATTGTCTGATTGTCTTCCCTGATTCCCAAAGTGTTTCCACTTGTCACCCTTGGTCCCTCATGTGCTCAAATAGTCTGCGTCTCCCTTGTCTTGTGCCAGTATGTTGTCTCTTCCTATGAGCTTCATGACTCGCCGGTTGTTCCATAATTTTCTCAGTGACCACAGCCATAGTTTCCACGAGCCTGCAGTGAGCAGTTCTCCTGCAGAGCTATCTTGTTTTGTAACTTATTCATAGCCATAGTTCATTTATATAATCACGGTAAGTTTCATAGCTCTGTTCTGTTCCTCTGTTTTTTTTGGAGAGTTTTGATTTATAATATTTCAGAGTTCTAGGTTTTGTGCTGTGTTCTTTAAGACCTTTTGTGCCGCCGTTAAAGGCGAGCTTTAAGTTAATAGTTAACGTTTCAATGTTTAATTTTAAAAAAAATTTTTTTTTAAGAGAGCGTCCTTGTTTAAATCTGCCTCAATAGGAGAGCGTGACCTTGTTTTGTTATCATTCATAGCTTTTCTGTTTTCCTCCTAGAGTGGAGAGGCTTTTTTGTTCAAGTTAACTTTCAAAACTGCACTCGTCCTCAGCCATAGTTACTGAGGAGAGCGCTCAGGAGTTTTACAGCCTTTGCTTTGCTCTGCTTGGAGATCCTCAACCTGCCTTATTGCTGCTGTGTTAACAATAAACGCTCTTGCTTTTGAACTGACCCTGCATCTGTGTCCTGAGGTCTGTGACAGAGCCGAGCCATGCCAGCCGTGTGGGATGGAATTATCTGCATCTCAGCCAGACATATCAAATTCCCATACAATGCAGTTGAACAGGCCAACATTAAAGCACAATTTGAAGCAAGAGCCGGTTTTCCTAATGTTATCGGAGCTATTGACTGCACACACATTGCTATAAAAGTGCCATCACATGATGAATTTGTATATGTCAACAGGAAACATTTTCATTCGATCAATGTACAGATCATGTGTGATGCGCAAATGCACCCGTTTTGACTAATATCAGTCTATTCAATGGACGTTATCGGCACACATCAGTCCCATTTATATGGGCTAGTAGGGGCCTACTAAACAATATTATTTGATCATGTCGTAAGTTCTGAATCGTATTGAAGTAAAAATGTGTTTACAGATTATACGTATATATTTTGTGCGTAATATATAGTGTAATTATCAGTTCGGCTGTACTACATATTTGATTTTTGCGACCCTATAAACAACCTTTCTTTGCAAACCAGAAGTACTACAAGTAAGGTGTTGATTATGTATGACGTTACATGGTGTGGCTCTAAAAGTATCTGAAATAAACTTATTTAATTTTTCTTTGTATTGATCATCTAGATGAAGTGTAATTGCTTGTACGCC
Source organism: Leuresthes tenuis (assembly GCF_036924035.1). NCBI lineage: Eukaryota > Metazoa > Chordata > Actinopteri > Atheriniformes > Atherinopsidae > Leuresthes > Leuresthes tenuis. The sequence continues at coordinate 33,179,358 of NW_027325363.1, read as the reverse complement.
GTTTCCATAGCGATAGAGAAATTGATATTATACTTGTTTTTCAGCGTGAGAAATACCATGTGTGGTGTGTGAGCGTGAGAACTTGTTGAAATACGTGTGTCTTGTCAGACTTGAGAACCCTGACTTTTAGCATTAAGCCACACAGTCCTGCAGTACCGGTTGCCATTGCCATGGTCGCTTCAGTAAATACCATTGTGGTCTATGGGCGTGATGTAATCAATGATCAACTGTGCATGCGGGTCACTTCAGGAACGTGAGCTGTTCCCACAGCAATCCGTAGACAGGCCACATTTAAAGAGGTAATGTGAACAGCCAAACAAAAAAATCGGATTTGAGCAGTAAATTGGAATTGTGCATTAGTTTCGTTGGCATGGCAAGTCATAACAGATGTCAAAAAGTTTAAAAAAATAAATACATAAAAATAATCCACTCAACCAGTATAACTTCTAAACCACTGTAGAAAAATCTTTTTTTTAAAATAATTTATTCGTGGAAAAATATAGCTCAGTATAAATCACAAAAAAATAGACGCCAAATTAGCGATGCTACAGCTAGATTTTAACCCCACCACCTTAACATAACCATATCTCTATATCTGTCAAACATGTACAGTCAAAGGCCTCCAGCTCCATGGGCTGTTAAGATGTCCCACATCACTATGGTCAAGCCAGCCCTTGTTTGCTGAAAGACCATCAAACCAGCTCTCTCTTTCTTTTGTTGTGCCCGTATACATGGGGGATGACGGTAATCACATTGAAAAATACTAATCACATTGAAAAATGCTAGAAATAAAACAACACGCTGTGTCATTCCTACAGCACTCGGGAATCATAGAATTGGTTTTCAAAATGACATCCCTGTTTCATACATGACTTCAAATTCCCAATATCATATTAATGTTGATGCAACATGTTGTTTCCACATACTAATTTCATTCCAGAGTACAACCTCAAAGTCAATCAAACACTATCATCTCAAACTGGTGTTATATTTAAGAAATAAACACAACTGAAATGTCATGTATAGGTTTGCCTTTCAGAGAGTATACCAAAGTGAACCATCTCTGAGAATCTCTCATAAAATCTGAATAGTCTAGTCCAGTATTTCTCAATTCCGGTCCTCATGACCCACTGCCCTGCATGTTTTCAATGTTTCCCTCCTCCACCACACCTGATTCAAATGAATGGCTCCTTATCAGGCCACTGCAGAGCTTGATGATGAGCTGCAAAGTCCACATAAAAATTCCAACTAGGATTCCAACCAGGAACCCTTTTGCTGTGAGACGATGGTGCTAATCACCACACCACCATGCAGTCCCTGTTCTTAATAGAAAGTAAAATGCAAGCTTGAACGCAGTCTTAAATATAATAGATATAATCCTGATGACAGGATCATAATGGAAAAACCTTTTTAGTAAGTGAGTATGCAAAAGACAGGAATAATTTAATAAGGAATCTCAATCTTTGAAAAATCTCGATGAGCATGATCTTTTCACAATAAAATAAAATATAAAGGTAAAGAAGATCACTACCAAATATTAGAAATAATCATGTTTTTAGCATCAATATGTAAAGCAAGATGTCATAGAAATTATTTCAGGAGATGACCATATCATGACTCTGAGCAACAAATGGGTCAACTATTCTGGAAACTCACCCAATAAAAGTTCATGCCGTCAACACTTTTCTCATTCACCTCTAGCAATCGGTCTCCATCCCTGAGGCCACTGAGTTCTGCTGGACTCCAAGGTTCCACATCTTTGATCTCAAAGCCCTGGCTGTGCTGGTCCACTTGTAGGTTGAAGCCAAAGCTCTGACCCTCCAGACGCTTCAGCTGACATAATCTGGGCACTGTGCCCAGATGAGGCTCTTCACAAAAGGTTGAGTAAAAATATCAACATTTAGGTGGTATTTTAATATTATTCAAAGAGAATTGTGTTTGTAAAGTTAGGCGCATCAAACTTACCAGGATCATCAGTTATGACTAGAGCAGGATTATCAATGCCTTCCTTTGGGTTGAAGGTAAAACTAAAGTCCAGTGAAAAAAAATCAGTATGATCATGTGACACAGCAACTTTAATAATTTTAACTTCACATACTATTTATTTTTGTTTGAAAAGTATTATATAGATTGACTAACTAAAACTTTTTAAAAGAAGTTTAATTTCTTTGTAATAAACCTTTCGCCATGGTAAACATTTACAATAATTTATATGGCTATGCTTTATTGTAAACAGTAATTGGACTACATTTGCATCTTTATTTTTTATTTATTATTCTTTTTCTTCCACTGTCTGCATTTATATCAGTGGTTGGTGCCAAGGTCTGGCAAGAAACAATTTTTCTCATATATGCAATTTAATCTTGCATTTTTTCTTGTGTATAGGTGCAAGTGATGGTGAGTGTGTCCTTCACCAGTCCTCTTTGACCGTCTAACCTAACATGCTTTATTGATTAAAAAAAACATTGATTTAGTCAGAGAGGACTTTAATCACCGACAGTGGAACACAAAAGGACAGGACAGATAAAGACAATAGACAGAAGACAGACAATAACAGGTGTGTGTGTGTAAGGTCTACTGTGGTGCTTATTGATGAATGTGTGGAAGTTTGAAGTCTGTAAGTAACCCGAGTAACTATCCCTGATTCTACAGACCAAGGAAGCCGGAAGCCGGAAGACGGAAAGAGAATCCAAGCATACACGGGGAGAACATGCAAAGTCCACATAAAAATTCCAACTAGGATTCCAACCAGGAACCCTTTTGCTGTGAGACGATGGTGCTAATCACCACACCACCATGCAGTCCCTGTTCTTAATAGAAAGTAAAATGCGGGCTTGAACGCAGTCCTAAATATAATAAATATAATCCTGATGACAGGATCATAATGGAAAAAAACCTTTTTAGTAGGTGAGTATGCAAAAGACAGGAATAATTTAATAAGGAATCTCAATCTATGAAAAATACAAGCTGCTCGATGAGCATGATCTTTTCACAATAAAATAAAATATAAAGGTAAAGAAAATCACCACCAAATATTAGAAATAATCATGTTTGTAACATCAATATGTAAAGCAAGATGTCATGGAAATTATTTCAGGAGATGACCATATCATGACTCTGAGCAACAAATGGATCAACTATTCTGGAACTGTATGGCCCAGAAATAAAGCCGTACAAGTAGTCAGACATAAAGTAGTGATGTTGACCTTCAACACTTACTCACCATCAACCAGTGACCACAGCCAGTGACAGGCTGGATCACAGCCTGTGCTGGTGTGTTGGTCCAACGCCATGCACCTCCACCAGTGCTCTGGATTGCCCTGGATTGCCCAGTCCTAGCATGACCCATGCAGCCCAGCTAAACCCTACCAGTAATAGAGTGAGCCCCCACATCCCCAGGTGCAACAGGAAAAAGGACCTGCCCAGAATCCAGGAAAGGCACCAGCCAGGGCATCCTGAGTAAACCAGTGGCCCAGCGGGTATGGTACGGAACGTAGGGAGAGGGTAACACCCCGGCCCCCCACCATTCCGACATCCCGCTATTCCGACATGCAAACGTCCCACCATTCCGACAAGGCTTTCCGTATAAGGAAATGTGGGTTACTCAACAGGTGAGTCCCTTCTTTCTGTTCATGCAATTTATATGTTTAACACTTGTTTACAGATGAGCGTTATTAAAAACACAAACTCTCGGCAACTGGAGGAGGAGAAGCAGACCGTGATGGTTTTCAATCACACACTCCAATGCCACTTGTTTCAACTTCCGAAAATTTAATCCAGGAAAAAAAAGGCTTACAAACATGGACCGAAACGGCTCCATAATACGCACAAGAATCCAAAAGAAACGAAAGTTAACTAAAAGAAAGCAAATAAACAGCACGAAGTGGTCAAAATTGGTTTTACGCATGCCTATTTGCGTCTGGCACATGCGTCTTCGGGCTCTCCCACGTTGGTTTGTGGATGAAAGCTATATGGTCAGCTGTAATGCCATGTAAAAAGAACCTCTACATGACATTTACTCCCAGGTGTGACCAGTTAGGTCCTTAAGATATCAACAGGCTGTATAAAGCCTTGCGCAACGGCTGTGTGTTTGTAGCAAATAGGCAAAGCCCATCCGCGCTTCCCAAAATTGGAGCGAGTACTCATAACTCACGTGAATAACATGAATAAACGTTTTTACTGCATTTTGTTGTGTTTTATACGTTCTATGCTGTCATTTCTCTCCTCTCCTATTGGCAAGGCAAGGCAGAGTGCTCGCAACTGTGTCCTGTGCAGTAGCCGTGATATCTGTAATTGCAATTATTACTTTTGCATATGATGACAGCGTGCAAAAGACGCATGGGCTCTGTGGAGAGCTCCGCTCCAACTGGCAGCTGTGACAGGTCACTGACACTGTATTTCAGTTTCAGTCTCGCCAGAGTTACATTAATATCTGTATATTATATTATCATATTATATTATTATATCTGAAATTTCAGGGGATTTTGATAATAGATTATTAAAGTTTGTTTGCGAGGCTGTGGCCTCTGCATGTGCAAAGTTTGTGCGCTAAACTTTAGGTCGTATTTGTGCCGGCATGTCATTAGTGCAAAATGTTTTGGGTAAAACATAGGCTATTAAAAGGTACTGACGGAATGGCGGTATGTTAAAAAAAAACGTACCGCCGGAATGTCGGAATGACGGGATGTTTGATAAAAAATGGCAGCATGTAACCCAGTATCCTGACCTGCCAACTTCCACTGAAGCCGTCGCTATACAGACAACTAAACTACTATTCATATTGAACAACTTTGTTATGCATTATTTCGTAGAATGTCATTATTACAGTAGTTCACTCTTTCCCTAACTGCACCCTGGTTGCATGTAGATATTGTCAGCCGCTCAGTAGTCCAAAATTAACTTACCTATTGAATTGGTGGACCATTTTTTTTCTCTTGTCCAAGTTTTTGTGAGTAAATTACTTGATTGGTGATAATTATATTGATCTATTTTGTTGAATAGAAATGTGGACGGAGCAGAAAGATATTGTTAGCATTAATGAATCTCGCTCTAGTTATCCAAACTTTCCTATTCCTTAAATCATAAGCAGAGGAGGAATGGCAGCTTTCTTCCAATCAGGGTTACTACTCAGTCCAAGACCCAAAATTAGTTAGAGCTCCTTTGAATGCCTGACTCAGTGTCTCTTTCTCAATAAGGAAATCGCAGAATAACAATTTTTTGTTGTTGTGTGTCATACACATGGCCCTTATTCCGAATTACTCTGACTACTCAAATTTTTTTATCTCAGTTAGTGCCAAGTGCAAGTAATCATTGCTGTGGGTGACTAACATTCATGTAGATGTTGTAAATGACAGCCTAAATATCACCTTTAATTCTATATTAGACTCAAGTGGATTTTCTCAAAATGAACACAGACCTACTCACTCTCTGAATCATATCCTTGGTCTTGTTCTGCCATGTGGCATTACTTAAGGGCATAAGGGCATAAGGGTTACTGCCTGCCAGACTTGTGCCCAGACCAAATCTTCACATCAATTCCCTGCTGGGGTCCTAGGACCTCTGCTAATTCCTCATCGTACTTGGTCCCACCTCTCTATGGATTTCATTACAGGTTTGCCCATCTCTAACAATCATTCTGTCATGTTCACCATTGTTGACATGTTTTCCAAGATTACACACCTGATACTTTTGAAGAACCTACCATCTGCTAAGGAACTGAGAAGTCTTCCGCCTCCATGGTTTCCCTTCTTTTTTTCTTTTATGTATTATTTATTTGTGAAATTGTCAACATACAAAAAACATGTAAACAAGACCTCATACATTGTGAACTAACGCAAATACAGGTGTTCATCAAAAATAAGGTCCTGACAAGGATGGAAATGCAAAATTTACCTCCCTTCCCACCCCTTTCAAGAAACAATGAAAAAAAAACAAGATTGAAAAAAAAAACAATGGACAACCAAGTAAGCAAACAAACAGATAAAAGCAGAAACAATAATAACAACCCAAACAAAGTAAAAATAACTAGTTAAACAAACAAAGCTCTTGTACTATGTGCTGCTGATGTGAGGAAAGTAGAATTTGGCTGGATGATGCAGGGTTTAAATGTGGTGCATGGGGTTGTTTAGTCGATTTGTACAAGATCAAGCTGAGAGGACATGATTTGAGCTAAGAGGGGCAACAAGATTTTAGAAAAATTTGCAGTGGAAGTGCGAAGGGAGTATTTGATCCTTTCCAACTTCATAAAATAGAAAAATCTCTTATCCATTGAGAGTGAGAGGGGGCATGGGGCTTCTTCCAGTGTAACAATATGGCAAGTTTTGCCAGCAGAGTGAGAAAGGCCACAAGTCCAGTAAAGTAAGAGCACAGGACACCAAACAGGGCAACTAGTGCTCAGGGTTGGATGTTGGCAAATAGCTGCACTCCATCACTAATCACCTCCCTTCAGTATTTAGTTTCCAGGTTTCCCCAGTCACATTGTCAGATCCTCAGCATCTTTACTGTTTTCAGGTTGGTCATGCAAAGTTTGTTCTCATATTTATCTCATAGTCACAGTTAAGTTCAGTTTAGTCAAGTATTTATTCATAGTCATAGTTTCATGTGTTTGATTTTCCAGCTTAGCCAGACCTTTTGTTTGTTCCTTTTGTCGCTTTGTATTTAGATAAATCAAGTTTACTTTAATATATATCTGCATCCGGATCCTACCTCCACCTCCAAGCCACACCACAGCAACCAAAGCTAAACTTACCTGACAACATTAAACAAGAATCCAACACAGAGCTACCCTTACAACTCTAAAATGCGGACAAAAAACCCTTCCTGAGAAATACAATTTCAGTTTGGCATGCTGCACACAAACCAGTAGGGGAGTCCAATACTCTCTTAGTTCATCCCGATGTGGGGTAATGAAAAGTTCACTCCAATAAAAAAAGAAGGAAGATTTAGATAATTGAATGTAAAGGGTATTCAGAAAATTAAGGATCTATAGATGAATGGTGTTGGTTACCTTTGATCAATTATGTGAAAAAAATTGAAGTCCTTAAAAGACATCTTTGAATTATTTAAGTATTAAGTCTTCTTTATTGTACTAATGTCTACTTCTAAAGTTTCAACAACGAACAAGTTAAATGTCTGCAGATTTTGTGGCGTTGACATAGAAGAAGCCATTGATGAAACAGACTGGAATGAGGCTTGTTTTAAGGCACAAAACTAGGCTGAAGCTACTTCAATATAAGTGCCTGATGAGGATGTATATAACTCCTGTTAAACTTAATCATGTCTTGTAATATTCCAGACATATTTACTAAATATCTAAAAGAAAAGGGGACCATTCTTCACAGTTTATGGGAATGTCTAAAGATTTAGAAATTCTGGAAAAATATCATCAAATGTCTGTCAGAACTGTTCAATATCAACATCCCTTTAGGGATGCACAGCTCATTCACTCCAGTAAGGACGTCCATCGTACTCAATGTTGTTGTCCACATCGTCAAAATCTGATAAATATCCTGCCATGTTGCACAAAACTGGCAGTAGCAAACTCTGTGTGAAGTTAGCTGACTGTCATAGAGCACGGAGCAAATAAGCCGTGCTGCAGCGGCACGCTTCAATGACATCATCCCAGTAGACAAGTGTGTAGAAAGCCCCAGATTAGCCCCAAATAACAACAACACAGCAGCTCTGAACTAACAATAGTACGCGTTAATTCATTCATTCGTCTTAAAGTATTGGTGAAATAAGGACAGATAATGGCTTATTTAGAGGTTGTATTGTCTATGCCCTGTTCACTCCCGTTATATTGATATATGTGGATCTTGAGTAATCTAAATATCATCTGAAGGACACCGACTTTCACCAAATTGTTATTGGTAAGTAGATGAACGTATTTTATGCCAGAAATAAGGTCCAGGTTTTAAAAAAACAAACTTCCCCTTTAATGGTATATCATCATCATCCTCTCTTATCTGAGAAATGTCTTAATCACCATTGAGTTGATATTACTTGACAACATGGTATCTGAGAAGACATTTCATTATCGTGGGGTCTGTCAGAAAATGCTGTAACCAAATTTAAAGAATCAATTCCATTATCATTTTCTTCAGTGCCATGTGTGGTGATTGTGACGTTTTGTTGCCTTCGTTTAAGTATGTTTGTACCTGGGTGCTGGCTGTTTTTCTTTTGTTTTTTCAGGCTGGGCTGGACGGCTGGGAGGAGCGCTCTCACCATCCCCATCTGTGTCCCATTATCAATCTGGCACCTGTTAAAGCCTGCTCCCTCCTGGCTTGCGGTGTCGGATTATTGCCTGCCTCACAACGGACGAACACGCATGACTACTGGATACACCTGTCAGAGATTGGTACCCAGCCCAGCCTGCCACCGAGCCCACCCGCAGCCTGTATCTGAGACTGTGTACACGAATACACACGAGATCTTCGGAACACTGGAACCACTCATCTCCCGAGCCTTGCACGGAGTCACCAGGACACGGAGCCTCCTTCCACCTCACCTAATAAATCCCTTTTTGACTTCTACCTTCTGTCTCCTGTTCGCTTTTGGATCCAGTCCTACCCAGCACCTAACACCATGTGCTGACACAACAGAGGGAAGCTACCTAAACTTTTACTCCTAAACAACTTGATGATTTTGTTTATAGAGCTACGGCTTTAATTCATACAACACTGGACAATGTTGACCTTCTGAAGAAGAAGGTAATCAGAAAGAATAGGCTGGCTCCTTGGTTTAATTCAGATATGCTTGCCTTAAAGCACACTGCAAGAAAGTTAGAAAGAAAATGGTGTTAGACTAATTTACAATACTCTTAATTAGTCTGAAAAGATCGTTTCAGAAAGCCCCTTGCAAAGTGTGATGGTAAATTTTATGTTTCGGGACTGACAGACTCTCCAATCCACATTAACCATTTGTATCACCTAGACACGCTGTGTCTATTTACCTCTTAATTAACACTCAGACAAGATAATTGTTTTAACCTCCTGTTTCTTAATCATCAAGACTGCATCCTACCCCCCCCCGGAGGTGTGGTTACACACCTAAAGAACAAAGCCCCCCTCCTCAGGTATAAATGCTCTGTATTCCTTTTGTTTGGATCTCTTCATACCATTGCCGCTGAATGGTGTGGACTGATCTTTTTCCTTGCAACGAAGAATAAAAACTTAGCCGGCCGGCAGAAAAAGTAAAGTTCTCTATTTCATTGCTCATCAGAGGTATTAGGAAGGAAGCGATTGAAAACTTCCATAACAAAAGCTAGACCTGCCCAAAATTCATCATTGATAAAAGAGAATAAGAACAACTCCAGGTTTCTTTTCAACGTTATAGCTAGGCTGACAAAGAGTCCTAATTCCGTTGAGCCATGTTTTCCTTTGACTCTCAGTAGTGATGACTTCACAAGCTTCTTTGCCGATGAAATTATTTATATCAGAGAGAAAATTCATGGACTATTCTCCACTATTGTCATGGATGTATCATCAAATACAACAGCTTTAGAGGCATTTCTTGAACCTAATGTAAGTTTAGTAATTTAGTAAGTTTCTGTCTTATCGAGCTCTCAGAGCTTTATCTAAATATTTCTATTGAATTTTCAGCAAAATAACAACCAGAACCTAACTCCAATCCACATGTCTATTACTACAGAGGGAAAAAAAAGTTGATTTTATAGAGAGTTGTTTGGGAGTCTTGATTCAATGATTCAAGAATGGTTGCCATATTTTGTAAAGTGTTGGCAGAACCCCGTGCAACATGTCTCTGTTGTTCAACCTTGAGATGAGAGAGCAAGTCTTCCATCCATCGTTTATGGGAAGGGGGGGTCGCCTTTTTCCAAAATAGAAATATGCGTCGACAGGCCATCATTTTGGAGAAGGCCATAGCTGAAGCCTGCCAGGACACATTGCAAACTTGAGGAACAACTCCAAATATTTCTGTCAGTGGGTTTGGGGAATCTTAATATTCCACAATTCTGATAGAGTGTTAAATACTCTTCTCCAGAAAGCCTGCAGCTTTAGGCATCCCCAAAACACATGTCCAAGTGTGCCCTTCTCACTCTTGTATCTTGGGCAAGCCTCTTCTGACCCTGGAAACAACTTTGCAAGTTTACTGTTTGACAAATGGAGCCTGTGAACAACCTTGAATTGTATTAAGCCATGTCGAATACATATTGGTGATGTATGGATAAGTCTAGCTACCTGCCGCCACTGTGATGGATCACTGCGTATAATGTTGATATGGCTCCTCTCTGTGAACGATCTACCCCGAGGGATTAATTGATCCAACTGTATGCTGGAGTCTGAAGTGTTGGGGGAGGAATATTTTTTAACAAAGCTCCGTAGCAGCAAATATCTAAAAAAGTTGGAGGAGGGTAGACCAAATACTCCCTGCAGCTGTTGGAAGGACATAAAATTACCCTCCCTGATCAAGTCCTTCACAGTAGTTATATCTTTATTTGCCCAGACATGGAAGGCGGAATCAATTAAAGAGGGTGGGAACAGAGCATTTGCTGATATAGGGGCTGCAAGGAGACCCTGTTTTTGTTTGAAATGGATCCTAAATTGTTCCCAGTGTAATTAGGTTAGTTGTAATCAGTTGTCTGTCAAGTGGCAAAGGTGAGCAAAAAACAGAGGCCAGTGAGCCAGATTTACAAGAGTTTTGTTCGATAAGTGTCCAAACAGGTACCATTTCGTCTTCCCCAGACTTAAACCAGAAGCCAAGTTTACAGATATTAGCAGCCCAGTAAAAGTACATATTGTTAGGCATGGCTAAACCACCCTCCTCTATCCGTCTTTCCAAAAATTCCTTTCTGATACAAGGAATTTTCCTGTTCCAAATATACATAGAAGTTATCTTTTCTAGTTATTAAAAAAATTATTTGGGAATAAATATTGGAATTGTATGAAAAAGGAATAACAATTTTGGCATTATAACCATTCATCCATTTTCTATACTGTCAATCCGTCAGTCGGGTCCCGGGGGGGGGGGGGGGGGCAAACGAGACAAACAACCACACACGCTTACACTCACTCCTAAGGACAATTTAGAGACACCAATTAACCTAACATGCATGTTTTTGGACAGTGGGAGGAAGCCGGAGTGGTGTTATAACCATTTTAACTGAATTTATCCTCACTGCTAGAGACAGAGGGAGGGACGGCCAACGTTCCATATCCTGTTTAAACTGATTGAAAGTGGTATAAAAATTGTAATTGAATAGGTCCTTATATTTTCTGTTTATATTTACTCCCAGATAACCAAATTTCTCAGTATTCGCTGTGAACGGAAGAGAATTAGGGGGTAGCTTGTTGGTGTTCTCATTAACAGGATTAATAAGACATTTTGATCTGTTAATCAAATATCCTGATATCGTACCAAATTCCTCCATGCACTTTATAGCTTTCGGGATGGATTTGCATTTGTCAGACAGAAAGAGGAGGAGGTCATCGGCATATAATGACACAGTGTGCATTTGTCCTGCTCTATTTATTCCCCTAACCCCTGGATCGCTACTACGTGTGCCAGCAAGAGGTTCTATAGCTATATTAAACAACAACGGGGATAGGGGGCATCCCTTTTTCGTTCCACAATAAAGAGGAAAGTACTCATACAATATTGTGTGTCCGAACTGCAGCCTGTGGAGATCTCTCTGAGCTAACAGCAACCATGACTTCATATAAACCATCAACGTGTATTTGACGATTCAGAGTGCATCATAGGACAGAAATTGGTGAAACACACAGCATTGGTGAAAGTTTACAATAATCTCCTCTTAGCCTCTAATGGTGGATTTTTGTCTATGCTTGTCCAGTTGGATCTCAGTGCTGCATTTATGATCGAACACATTATTCTATTACAGAGACCCAGACATGCTATTGGGATTAAAGGAACAGGATAAGGCTGGCCTAAGTCATGTTCATCTGATAAATTCCAGTTTGTCCATGTAAACAAAGAATTGTCCTCACACACCAGAGTAAAAGTTCAACAGAGTTAGACCAATTATTTTCACTCATACATGCTTTAATTAAGTAATATTATTAGACAGTATGGGATAAATTTACATTTCTATACTGATGATACTCAGCTATACTACTCTATGAATACAGAGGAAACCCATCAGTTGGTGAGGCTACAGGCATGTCTCAAGGACATAAAAACCTGGATGAATTTCTGATTCTAAATTCTTACAAAACTGAAGTCATCGTCTTTGGACCTGAGCACTTCTGGACGAAAGCCTCTTATTATATAATTACTTTAGAGTCCAGATGGTATTTCCTTGGCTTCCAGTACAACAGTGGAGTTAATTTTGACAATGTCCTTTGACTTATATAAAACAGGACTGCCTTCCTTTTACCTTTATAATATTGGCAAAATTAGGAACGTCCTGTCTCAGAGTGATGTAGAGTAAAACTTGTCCATGCATTTGTTACTTCAAGATTGGACTACTGTAATTCTTTATTGTTGGGCTGTTCCAAACATTCTCTGAAATGCCTTCGGCTGAAATGTTGCAGCGACAGTTCTGATGAGAACTAGCATGAGAAATCATATTTCTCTAGTTCTTCATTGGCTTCCTAACTTCAGAACAGAATTTTAAAATCTTCTCCCTACTAATAGAGCTCTTATTGAACGATCTTCATCACATCTTAAAGATCTCATTGTTAGATATTTTCCCAACAGAGCACTTTGCTCTCAGACTGCAGGCAATTTTTCATGAATCTGCATTGAATTGGACTAATTTGTATTCATATATTTATAAATGGGGGCTGCATGGTGGTGTGGTGGGTATCATCATCACCTCACAGCAAGAGGGCTCCAGGTTAAACTCCCAGCTGGTGCCTTTCTGTGTGGAGTTTGCATGTTCTATATTGGATTGGACTATATCTTTAGAATGCCTTGAGATTGCTTTTGTTATGAACTGTCACTGTAAAAATAAAGCTGAACTGAACTGAATGTCAACATATTTTGCAATGTTGTCTGATAACATTCTTGCCTGCTGATAAAGATCTTTTATGCTGTAATTACTTTGGTATCAACAGAGACATGCACAGATAATATGTCCTGAACATTGAGTTAACAATTAAACTTTAATTTAGATGGCTGTTATCAAAGTTATGTTATGTAGAACTCAAGACACTGGAATTATTCTCTATCAATTCTTCATTTAGTATTATTTAGTATTTATACAAAGAGTCAGCGACTCTGATCCTGGAAAAATATTTTGTTTTTTTTTCATGTTATTTTCAGAGCACTAAAATATCAACACTTAGTGGAAGCTAAAAACAAATATTTCAACATACATCAAAACATTTTAATTTAGCCCCCACTTTTACATATTTTTTTCTTTAAACAGCAGCTTGTTTTCATTAAGTTTTATTACTAAGAATAAAACTTAACTCACCATTGAAATTCCATTTCATCCTGGGAACCTGTGGGAGTGATAGCAACAGTGAGATACTTGAATCTTTTTGCCCCTATGCATTTCACTGCTATAATCACATAGTACACAAACACCTCTTCTTAGTACAAGCAGGGTGACTGGAGTTTTTGTAGCTTCTTTTATTACAAAGACCAGTCAGATCAGAATGTCACACTCAAAGTAGATCAGTTAGCATTTAAGTAATGTATGTGTTCAAACTGTTATAGTCAGTTAGTGACCTTTTAGAGAAAAAAAAACACAACAAAAAACAATGCTCAATGCACTACCAAATGCTCAGTGCACTACCCATCCACACAATGTGTAACATGTCAGATATGATCTTCAACTGCAACTGCAACTGTACTTTGTCTAAATAGATGTGCAATCTTGTTGCCCCATTATTTTGACAAATAATAATCAATCAGATACATCACAATCCCTTTGTGTTTGTATGTGTTAATTTTTTACACTGTTTGAGCAGTGTTAGAATGTGACCTTTAGAAACAGTTCAGTTTACATAGTTAGTAAGTTAATATTTAAGGATATCTGTGCACTGTATTTTTGTTGTGTCACAAAGTGTGAGTGACTGGAGAGCAGGACCCATACGCTGGTTCACAGGCATGATGCAGGCAGGTAATTCACTCAGTATGTAAAACAGGGTGTAAAGCTAATTAGGGTGCAAAGAGAAAACCATTTTCAAGATAGAAATAAATTTCACTGCAATAAAGAACAAAGTTCTATGGAACAAAGTAACACTAAAACAAAGAAAAAAGGAATGTACATAACAATACAAAAACAAGTCATGACAAAATAACATTTGATTAAACTATGATAGTGTAACACTTTGTAGTGCTTTGTTTATTCTGCACTGTCCAAATGGAAATAAAAACATTTAAATAGACATGAATATTCTGTTTTCCATATAAATTGGTCATGTTTGGGTTGTTGCTTTGGACACTGATTTTTTTGCAAGAATAAAAATACTGGTCATTATTAAAATTTTTATCTCATGTGTTTTGTGCTTACTGTTGGACATCTATAGACAGATGTCTACAGAACCAATCGAGTATATATTACACAAATAACCATGCATTAGTAGTACAGTATGTTATTCATTAATATGATTAATAAATTATTAATAGGATTCTTGTAGACAATGTTCACAGTGTCCTTTCTTGTTTACTACCCATATTCATTCATAGCCAGTTGTGGTTTTAGTTATTAGATGGCTATGCTTCACAAACTGCATGTCATTACCAACATTCAGCAACAAAAATGATGTGTCTTCATGTGGTCATACAGAGGAGGAAAAATATTTATCACAGCTTAGCCTAAAAATGTTTACCGTTGCCTCCCTCCAAAAAACTGAGGAATGACTGTTGCATAGCAATACAACAGTTAAAAACAATTAGGACTACATTCATTGGATTTCATTGGATTATGATTACAATGAATTGAATTCCAATTGGCTTGAATTGGACTATATTATTTAAGTGCCTTGAGATGACATTTGTTGTAATTTGGCGCTATATAAATAAAACTGTATTGAATTGAATTGAAAACTACCTTAATTAAAATCCATTTAGTTATTTCAGACTTATTGCTAGTATATACACATATGTGCACACATATATTTATTCACAGTATATATATATATATATATGTGTGTGTGTTTGTGTGTTATATGTATTATGTGTTACAAAGGCGCTATGACACAGGCATGAAGGATATACCAGACTATTTAATTCTGAGGAAAATATTTTTATTTACTTTTCACCACTGACATTTCTATTAATCACTTAATGTCAAGGTTAAATTCCTAGCGACTTCCATAAACTACATCAAAAGTCCAAAGTCCCTGAGTATTAGCTTTGAGTTTGATTCAGCGCTGTAACCCACTACAACCAATACAATACATTACATTACATTATATGGTGAGTGACCCAACCAACATGGGGGCCTCTCATTGGCATTGGTTCTTCACATAGGTTTGATCCATAGGAGTACTAAAATTAAGTCAAAATTGGTTACACTGGTTTCCACTACTCTGAACGCTTGTCTTTAACAACATCTTCAACTCGCTGATGTAGTAGCACAACAGAAAGCCTACTTTCAGTCAGGATCCTCTTAAAGTGTAACAAGGAGTTTGGATGGGCAATTTTTAACCAGATAGAAAACAGTTGTAGCGGTAACGTTGCATCATGTAACGATGTATCTCTTTGAAAGAACCGAAGAGTTTAAAAAGAAGCATCAAAAGACCTAAATTCCAGAAGTAAAATAATCCTGATTTCCCATCACAGCCATGGATCTTTCTCCACAGGGGAACTACAGTATGTCAAAACTAAGTTTCATATTTGGATAAAGTGTGAAAAGTATTTGAGAAGCAAAAACAGAAATGCCTACCCTTGGAGGACTTCATGGAGTGCGTCTTCAGCAGCTCAGACTAAGGCAGCATATGGATAAGGTTCAAAGGTCACACAGTCAATAAAAGTCTGTCAGCAGGTGACATGGTGACTCCTTTCTTCACAGCCCTCTGTGTTAAACATTTACTTGTTATTAGAGATTGGCTATGTGCTGAGTGTGACGCAGAATGATGGAAAAGACAAGACTGGGACAATGTAGCTTTTTTAAATCTTGACACAATAGTCAGCTGTCATCATTTCTCAAATAGAGCCAAAGTCACTGTTTCTTTATGAGTATGTCAAGGTAGAAGTGCTGCCTACACAGTAGAGGAAGTATATAAAGAAGACTCTAAACTTAAAAAAAAAACTTTTTATTAGCAACTTCAGTAATTTGTGAATAGATTTGTCAGCACAATAGTGTCAAAAGATGAAGTAACAAAACTTTATTTCTGAAGTAGGGATCAAGTTTAAAGGTGATTTAAAGGTTGGCTGTCGGTCAGTTGAGTGCTTGCATGCATGAGATAGATCTAAATGCAGCATTGCTGTTCCAGTGTTTCAAGAGTCTCTTTCAGAAACAAATTTGTTGGTTGATTTTACGTCCGTATTTAATGGAAAAGGTTCACCTTCAGTACAATTGACTCTTATTCCAAAAGTCTACAGCACAAGACATAAAAAAATTACAATAAAAAGCTCTACAATTGTGAGAGGGCAAAATTTTAAGGCGCAAAAATAATTACATACATACAATCGTCTTATTTGTGGGGTGCCTACATTTTGAATTACATGAGGCTGTCACAAGACACATGCTGTCCTACTTTTGACCTACATTTTTTGTTTTTGCATAAAGTGCATCTGCCCTCAGCAATGTTGGTAATAACGGCATTATTTTTTGTCAAGTAGTCAATAATTCAGGTGGTTGTGGAGGCATCAACTTATATTTTCTGCAGCTTCTTACATGACAGTGCAGGCGGTATTGTATCAAAAGCACTGGAATAATCAAAGCACATGATCCTCACTGTGCAGCCTGCTTTGTCCAGATGAGAGTGTGCTCACTGAAGCAGGCAGATGACAGCATCTTAACAACAATCCCAGGATGTTAAGCAAACTGTAGTTGGTCCTGAAATGTTTTTACTTGCTTATTAAGGTGAGCCAATAACAGCCTCTCCAGGACTTCCATGATATGGGATGCTAGGGCAACTGGCCTGTAGTCACTGAGGGCCAGTGTTGGTCATCTTACTTTAAAAATTAATTAGTTAGTTAGTCAATTTTAATCGCTCACTATTAAAAAATATTGAAGAGCCAGAAGGGTGAGGGGAGGGGTCTTCTTCCCACACCCCTGCTTCCTGGTTGCTGCTTGGGGCGGGAGGGGCCAAGAGGATTAATTAATTGTTCTGCTGGTTCGGAGTCTGTGGTGGCTGGGGGGCTGCAGGCCCCCTGGTGTGCCTGCTGCACTACACCCCAGCGGAGTCGAGGGAGGGAGGACGTGTGGATGTATGGGACGTGAAAGTGTGTGTGGTAATGATTGGGCCTGGATCTGGGACTTACTGTCGCCTGGCCTGGCCTGCCTGTGCTTCTCCCGATGGGGGGGCGGCATTGCCTCTCCCCGCTGCTCGCGACTTCACCCACCTGTGGGCACGTCTTGGCTCCCAGGGCACTTGGCCAGGGGCGCTGGGGCAGGCGCTGACCCACTGCGTGGCTGTCTGGGGCACTTGGCCCTCCTGGGTATTGGGTGGGGCCTCTGCCGGGGGGTTTGGGGGCGCTCGGGCTCCCGGGGCCCGGGTCCAGTGCACGGCCCATGTCTGGGCGGCTGGGACCTGGCGGGGTCGGTGGGCTGTTGCCCCTGGCTCTCTGAGGGCCTCTGCCCTATGCTTATGGGGGCTCTGTCCGGGGGCTTCCTCTGCAGTCTTCTGGGTGGATGCGTAGTTGTCCCTGCGGTGGGCTTCCTGGGTTCTGTGCTCCGTGGGGGCTGCTGGTGGCCTGGGTCTTGTGGCCCTCTCTGCCTGCTTCTGATTGCTGGGGGGGGGGGGTATTCAGACTACAATTCTGCTGCCATAATGCTGAACAGGACAAGGGGGTAAAAAAAAAAAAAAAAAGAAATTAATTAGTTACAGTTACAAATTACTTCTCCCAAAAAGCAATTGAGTTAGTAACTCAGTTACCTCATTGTAAGAGTAATTACTCAGAAAAGTAACTGTGACATTATTTTTCATGTTCTATAAGCTATTACGTTCTATAATGTTGTATAACGTCAAATATGTTTATATTAACTGATTGAAGAATAAAAACACCATATACAATATTTAAGAACATTTGCTATTTATTTGAACTCAATAGATTGCAGTCTGCCACTTAGCAGCAGCAGCAACAAGTGTCATGTTAGCATGTGTCGACACTTACATTACATAGACGTGGAAAAGAAAACGGAATGTGTTGTGGAAAAAGAAGGGGAGAAAGGCGGCCACAATATCACAGGAAAAAACACCATGAATCTTAAGAGATTTTAAAATACAATTTTTATTATTAAAATGTCATCAGTTTTTTTTTTTTAACTCGGGGGTAATCGTAGCCACCCACATGTGCTCCCACCACCCCTGTGAGAGCAGTGTCACCCATAATTGTGCCGATTCTCTGTTCAAATAGGGTGGGCCCCTCTTCTCGTGTCCCCCTGCCTGTTTTGGCCACACTTTGCCGGTGGTCAGCCATTCTCCGCTTCACATCCACCTTAATATTGGACCTATTCTTATTCACTTCTGCTTGTGTGCGCTTCTTTGACCCCACAGCATTGACAGCCTCACACACACACCTTCCCACCCACTCCTCTTACGTTTGCTTCTTATGCCGGAGGACAGCGTGCCAAAGAGCCCATTTTTGTGCGCCTTCACTTCAGAGCAGTCCCTCCAATTCATTTTCCATGAAATTCTTTTTTTTTCCCCCCGTCTTACTTTCTTTTTTTTTCTGATTGTGCAGAGAGGGGATTCTCAGGTGCAGGGCTCATTTAAGCATGATTTGCATATTTAAATTGGGACGTGGATGAGGGAGGGTTCGAGTACTCCAACATGTGTGCTCAATTTAACGTTGATTGGGATGTACAAAGGAAATGTGCTTAAACTCATGCGTGCGCACAGATTCATACATCTGGATATTTTTATGTGTACCACGTTTTCTGTATTTGAGCATACGCCATGTTTCAGCGAGAAATCCACACAAGTCTTTGTACATGAGGCCATGTACATTAGACTCTTTCCTGGCTAGCGAGGTGACATTCCACACCCCTAGAGCCAGTTTGCAATTGGCACGGCTAGCTCACATTGCACCCGACCTCGGAATTTCCACCCCGCAAGTGGTGGGCCCACATGGAGGTGGCTTCCTGATTGTTCTGCATGCTATGCCTGGCTGAGCCCCAGGAGCCATCAGGTGCTCACCAGCGAGCTCCTCCTCCCAGGTCTGGCTCATGGGAGGTGAACTGGTTTCCCTTCTCCAGGCAAGGTAGCTAATTTCCTCTGGTACCACTCCATCGAGGTCTTTGTAACGCTCTTAGTCTGACCCCACCCTTGAGACCAATTTGCCATGGAAGACCCTACCAGGGGCTAATGCCCTCAACAACACAGCTCTCAGGATCATGGGGATGGTGATTCTATGAAGTTTATATGGACTCATTCTATGCAATTACATTAGTTAATTTTGGTGATTATTATTTGATGTCTGCAAGTTTATGAGTAAAACCAATTGGTATTTTCTTTTGCAAAGAATAGTTTATGAAATTTGTTGCACTATTCCGTTTACCTTATTATCCAACCCGTAAAATGCTGAGTTAGACTTTTTTTTTTGTTAATGAGCAATCTCTTGAGGAAAAGAGGTATTGCATCTTATGTGAGTGTATGTTGTATTATAAGAAGAGAAGATTGCGAGTGCTGGTGTGTACTGGCCACCGCTCCGTTTCAGAAGTAAAACTGAGTATGTATCGGACTTCTATGCCTCTGGCTTGTCAGGTCCTCCAAATGATCAAAGTAATACTCAATTGAAATACAGTTTTAGAAATTTTACCTCCTCTGAAGTCATGCTGCTATCACACACCTGGGGTGATGCCAGATCCTCACCGCAGCCTGTTGTGGAATTTTTTGTTAACAAAACAATGAGTCTGCACCAAAGTTTCCAAGGTTTATTATGCTTCATAAAAGAAAGTAACAGCATTAGATTGTAATTCTGAACCTACATGAGTATTTGTACATACAAAGGTGGAGTGTTACACAAAAGTAAGAAATCTTTATGTGACAGATAGCATTCTTATTTGCTGACTTAGCCACCGCATGCTGTGAAAGCAGCTGATGCAATCAGGAAACTTCACTTATAGAAAAACATGTAAATCATGTGGGGAAAAAAACAACACAGGATGAGGCACTCATTGTTTATAAGAGAGAAAAACAACACCCAGCATATTCTTAAAGGAAAAGCAATACATTTTCCATCACATCTCCCTCCTTTTGATTACATATGGTAATATTAATCACTCAAAACAGAGAATACAAATGCAGCAGGCAAATAAGTAACTACATTGTCCCTGGGAAACATCAAATCTGTTCATTAAAAATATTTAAAACATCAATAGAGACAATAAGCAAATAATCATAATTTTCATAAGAATCTTCAAACACATCAAGAACAAGAACTAGCACTGTAAACATAATAAAATATATACAAATCCAGTATATATCCAGTCTTTTTGGGAATGCAGGTTAAAAGTCTGGGTTCCATCACAGTCCTCACCCAAAACAAGTTATGTGCAGAGGTCTTCCGTGTATGGGTGTTGGTTTCTCACCCCTTTACGTGTGTATGTTGATGAGCAGTGAGGCAAAGAGACCAATAATCAGCCGTTTGGCTTTCTTGTGTGTCTCCTCCCCATTGTTGGTGGACAGATAAGAAAGGGTTGTTTAAAGGATCTGGGACGTTTTTACAGTGTCTGGCGTGAATCCAGGAGGCTCGCTCTGCAATCTTAACAGCGGTGTGAGTGGTCAGGAGTACTTGGAATGGGCCCTGCCACCTTTTGGATCAGTGTTTCCTTTGGAATTCTCAGACAATCACCCAGTCCCCTGGCTTGAAGTTGTAATGGGGGGCCCAAGCTGGATCAGGACGGGCAGCTTTTACCTGTTGAGAGATTTGTGACAATACCACAGAAAATTGTTTACAATAGTGTCCATTCCCAGTCCAGGAGGACATCCAAACAAGATCTCATATGGACTCCTTTTGATGTTGTTTCTTTGCTTCATTCTCATGTAGGTTCGCACTATTGGAAGTGCATCTATCCAATTCAAACCAGTTTCCTCACAGCACTTAGCCAATTTAGCTTTAAGTGTGCCATTTTCCCTTTTCACTGCTCCCCCATTGTGGATGATACACACAGTGTCTCTTGATGTCAATTCCTAGGAAGGCTCCTACTTCATCCAAGGCTGTACTCAAAATATGAACTCTGATCAGAACTTATTCTACCTGGAATGCCCCATATGGGAATTATCTGTCAGTAGGGCCTTGGTTACAGCATGGCTGTTGGCATGTTTTGCTGGGAATGCTGCACCCCATTTAAACCTCATGTCCACCATAACTAAACTTCTTACCCTTAGCAGGTGTGAGGTTAATGAAATCCATCATGAGGTGGTCAAATGGGCGAGTGGGTAGTGGATGAGCTGCCTGGGGAACCGATGTCCCTTTATCTGCATTGTTAGTGGCACAGATAATGTTTATGCATTTGGCAGACGCTTTTATCAAAAGCAACTTAGATATGAGGATATAACATTACAGCCAACGTCAAAGCAAACAATAAGCTATATAGAAGGAAAACCACTAGTCAGGCTCTGTCAGAGGTGACAGTGTAGAAATAGAGTGCAGACATAGAGGGAAGTACAGAAATAGAAGTGCAGTAGAGGGGGTAGGGAAGTACAGAGTTAGTGCTAGGGTAGGAGATGCTCTCTGAAGAGCTGGGTCTTCAAGAGTTTCAAGATAGACAAGGATGCCCCTGTTCTTGTAGCGCTTGGTAGGTCATTCCACCATTGTGGAACAACACGTGAAAAGAGTCCAAATTGTCTTGTGCATTGTGTATGCACTGCTAGACAACAATCCTTTGGCAATCGGAGTTACCAAGTCGTAATGCAAGCCTTTGCAAAAGCATTCAAGTAGATGGGAGTCGTTCCATTCTTTGTAGGCTAGCATCAGTGACTCGAATTTGGCTAAGGGTAGCCAGTGGAGCTCAAACAGAAGGGTGAGGTGTGCCCACACCAGATGTGCAGAGGTTTCACAGCACAAGCTGGAAGACCAGTTAGGAGGGCATTGTGGTAGTCAGGGCAGGAGATGACCATAGCCTGTAACCGGAGCTGGGTGGCATGTTGGGTTAGGTATGGCCTGATCTTTCTTATTGTTAACAATATGAAGCGGCACGGTCCAGCAAGGGAGGCAACATGATCTTTAAAGGTCAGCTGGTCATCAATCATCACACCCAAGTTTCTAGCTACCTTTGACGGAACAAGAGATAGGGATTCAGCTTGGATGTAGAGTTGTATGGTTGGTTTGGCTGGGAAGACAAGCAGTTCAGTTTTAGAAAGGTTTAGTTGGAGGTGATGGGTTTTCATCTATGTCGATATGTCAGAGACACGGTCTGAGATTTGTGCCGAGACCGTGTGGTCATCAGGTGGGAAAGACAGATGGAGCAGGGTATTGTCAGCATAGCAGTGGTATGAAAAGCCATGCGATTGAATAATCTAGCCCCATGAGGTGGTGTATGTAGCAAATATCACGCAAGGTTGGCAGTATTTTTGTGCATAGGATGAAAAATTTTGCCTTGACATCTAACATCCTGATTTTTGACACATGATCTAACCAATGTGTTAATTTGGCATAATGAGGAAAAACAAATGATTGGGCAAACAAGGCTTGTGATTTGGTTCAAGCTAGATCTTGTCAGAGAAAACTGGTCCGTTGGACTTCAACAGGTTCTTCTGTGTTGCAAAGCTCTGCACAAAAGACAAAGTCTCTGGGAGAGATGTCAGTAGAGGAGAAGAAGCAAGACGTGATCTGCTCTAGCATTTCCTGTAGAAAAGAGCAGAAACTTTATTGCGGTGGAGGACGGGTTTGCCATCAGACTTCAAGAACTTCCTAGATTTCCATAAAGATCCATTTTAAAGCCCAACTCCAAAAGCATAACAAAGAGCCTGTGTAGATAGTAATGGATTTGTCAGCAGCACAATTTACATTGTAGTTATCTTCAGAAGTAGGAAGTAGAGTTTCTGGGTTCAAAATTGGACATCTTTTAACAGTAATGTTTGGCATGTCAAGCAAGTGTTCTCAAGTGTTATACCAAAGCCATCTGGCCATAGAAAGATGAGAAGTTTTTGTTCAAGAAGAACAAGAGCCACAGCATGTGGGACAAGAAGAGTAAGATCAGAATAACCAACAATATCCCAAGAGGCCAAAATAGCCTTTTCTGCTGCAGCCACAGCACAGAGACAGCGTGGGAGACCTGTCACGCCTGACAAGGGCGGTACACACAAAAGAACGCAAATGCAGATCTAGACTGAATGGAAAGATAAAAAAAAAAAAAAAGACAGTTTGATAAGAGTAGTGGCTGGCGTGCATGTCCAACGAGGTGTGTATCCAGTTCAGGTACTCACTGCGGAGAAACAGAGTGTCAATTCAATTTTATTTATATAGCGCCAGATTACAACAAATGTCATCTCAAGGCACTTAAGTAATATAGTCCAATTCAAGCCAATTGGAATTCAATTGATTGTAATCATAATCCAATTAATTCATATGGAGCCAATTCAAAAATAATATCCTAGCTAAGGAAACCAACAGATTGCACCGAAATTATTCTTAAGTCCAATCTCCCGTCCTGAGCGTGCCTGTGGCGACTGTGGAGAGGAACGACTCCCTTTTAACAGGAAGAAACCTCTGGCAGAACCAGACTCAGGAAGGGTGGCCATCCGCCTCGACTAGCTGGGGTTTGAGAAGACAGAAAGAGGGAAAAGAGGGGGGGGAAACACCATAACGCCATTCAAAGGTTACCTGTTGGAAACACAAGTTAATAACCACAATAATGTCACATGTACATAAAATCATTTGACACGATTCAAGAAGACGATTCAGCAGTTCCGTGGATATCAAAACTTAGAATGTAATGGATTACAGAGATCCAGAAGGAGTGAACAGGGATGGGATAGTCCAAGGCTGTGGTGTGACTGATCAGTAATAGTTGCGTGGCAGGCAGGCAGGGTGGCGTGGCGGACAGGCAGGCAGCAGCAAAAGAGTAACAGGGAAGACTGGAGGTCCATAAAGCAAGGGGAACACCTCAAGGAGAAAAAACTGGAAAAATACAGAGGCAGGTTAGTAATTTTGAGTAATACTCAGTGTGCCAAGGACTCAATTATTTGTCAAGGACTTGATTACCACAGGTAACTGTGAGACAATCTGTCAGAGACTGGAGCTCCTGCTGATCCGTAATGGAGGCAGATGGACAACAGGTGTGCAGACAGGAGCAGGCCAGACTCCGCCAGGACTTCCTGGATGCCTGCTCTGCCTAGAATTCAGAATACACCACAACCAAGGGACTCATGACAAGACCTGCAGAAACAAGATCCAACTTGGAGGAGAAGTAAGCCACAGGTTGAAGTTTCCCTCCATGAACCTGTAGAAGAACAGAAGTCATACAACCATTTTTTTCATCTACTGTTTATGTGAAAGGTCTGGTAGGATCAGGCAGACCCAAAGTGGGGGTGGACTGGAGAGCAAGTTTCAGATCTCAAGTTTTCAGAGCTTGTTTTGCCTCCGTTGTCCACAGAACGGCAGATGATGGAGTAAGACCTTTCCCATGAATCATAGAACAAAGTCAAAGCAGCATACCAGTACTGGCTATCTCGATACACAGGGAAACTGAAAAAGGAATTAGCTAAATCAGTCACAGAAAATAACTTTTCTGTGGGAGGAACCTGAGAAGGACTAGTATATGAATTGGGAACATTAGAAACACGAGGTTGCACTGCAGCATTCACAGCCTGTAGGTCCTGTATAAATCTCCACTCCGTGGGTTGTCCCTCCTCCCTAATCTTTTTCACAAGGAAGAGCGGGGTCCTCACAGGGGAGTTTGGGCATGGAACAATCACAACAGGGTTCAACAAAGATTCAAACACAGGGATAATACCAGCAATAGCCTCAGATTTCAGCGAATACTAAGGCTGACAAGGTCTGTAATCAGATTTTGGCATCACTACAGGCTCACAATTCTTTATCATTCCAACATCACATTTGTGTGAGGCCCAAAGTTCTAAGGGCACTTCTTGTAGAGTAGGAACGCCTACTACAACTGTGGCTGAAAGGAAATAAGAAGTGTATGTATCTGTCTGAGGGAGAAGCTGCACTGTTCTTGTGGTGTGTAAGACAGACTGATCTCTTAAAGGCTTGCAGAGACTCTGAATACAAAGTGTGTTTGTCTGGAGTAGGTGTCCAGTCACATATTTTTACACTGTTTCACAAATTTTCCTTCTTGCCATTTGTCTTGTGTGTGTTTTGAGAGTGAAACATGAGATTCAGAGTCGTAGAGAATGTAAGATTTGTCCTGATCCGGTTAGAGTTACCAACAAAGCAGACATGAGTTCCAGAACAGATCAGTGATCACAATAGTTTCTTTTTGCACACAAAACCAGTTCTCTTCATAAGGTTTGTCAGGCCCGTTAGACACAGAAACAGTGCAATGTAAATCTAAAGGTGACATAAAATCGGTGTCTACTGGAGAAACAATGTTGCAAATGTTTTGCATCTGTCTTCACTGGTGTGCGCTCAATTGATACACATATAAGGGTTGCAGAGCTTCAAACTGAACACCAGTAAATGTGTGCTGGTGTCAAGACGTACAGGCCATCTGGTTTGGGGATAAGACAAATACACAATCTGCACATCAGAACTCTGCCATGGAAATTGATCGGACACAATTCGGAAAGTTAAAAAGCATTCTTCACTGATTGTCCTTGTGGGGTAACACAATGGAGAGGAATAGTTAACTATTCCTTCACTACCTGGCCTGATGCACACACAGAGTAGACATGGTTTCCTCTCATTTTTAGCTTGTTAGCAGGAAAAGCAGATGACTGAATGACAGACCTAGTTGCTTCGGAGTCAACTAAGAAAGAAATAGGCTGTCCAGCAACCGTAACAATCACCTGAGGAAAATTATCGCTTTTATCAGCATACTGTACATACATAGCTTCAAAAGGTTTTTAGCTTGTTCTCCGAATAAGTCATAGCTTTCAAAATATCATTATTCTTATCATGAGCAGGAAGCACTTCTTTATTGCCAAGAACTGTGTGTTCAATATCAGTAGCAAGCAACTTGACATAATTGCAGTGAGCGTGTGTGTGCGTCTGTGTGTGTCACCCACTCCTTAAGCCCATCAGCGAGAGCCCTTTCTCCCTTCCTGGACCTACTCCCCCATCGATCCGCCTGGTACCTCTGGGTAGTGATGACTGGATGAAGCCTCATGAAGCACTGAAGCTTTCCATCCAAGTAGTTAAAAAATGGGCCGAAGCTTCATGGTGCTTGATTTGCTCGACTGTGCCATCAAGTAGACAGTAAATGTAAAGTAGGTGGTGATTAAATAATATAATTTGAAGTATTTCTATTCTGTTTCAGACAATTATTGTGTGCCTACCTTATAGGATTTTCAGCAGGTTAAAAGATCAGCTCAAAATACTCACAGACAGAAGAAAATCTCCTCTTTCTGTCTGGCTCCATAACAAAAAGTAGCTAGCTACGATAAGTTTGCACCACAAGGTTCTAAATCCACACACTGTGAGGGTAGATCCATTGCGTTTCACTGGCACTTTATATTTCGAATTATGCACGAAGCCTTCTTGAACCGTTTACATGAAACGACCGGTTTGCGAGGCCTCAAACGTCACCACATACATCATCGACACATACGTGCTTCACAAAATACATCCTAAATTACTCGACACACGCTTTGAAGCCTCAACACGAATGCACACATCACTACCTCCGGGCAGTCGCGTCACCAGTGTCTGATCTTTCCGCAGAGGAAGCAATTAAGTGGAAAGGGCCCCTGTCCTCTGCTGCGTCCTCGACTTCTTGAGTCGCGGCCTTGACCCCATCCACGTCCCGAGGAACCTGCCACAGTGTTGTACATGGTGAGAGCAGCCTTGTGAAAATCTTTCTGGACCTTTTCTTCTTTTGCCGCAACTGTTGTTGGGGATGTCGAGCATGACGTCTGAGATCATACAGGCGTACCTCGTCCAGACAACACACATAGGACTGCTTGAGCGTTGTCTGGAAGAAGTCCCACAAGCCCATGTTAGCAGTGTGTGAATGCTCCTCAGGTGCAAACAGGCTAAGGACAATGCTAGCTCCGAGCTAGTGCTGTCACACCAGAGCATGCCACTGCTGTATTCCACCACCGAACTCCTCAGGCTCAACCACAACCTGGACAGTATGGATGTTCTCTGTTTAAATGGAATACTCTGCACCTCCCATCACAGACACAGAGGCTCTGGACATATGTTTAAATACAGTCATCACCAGAATCCACTGGCTTCACTTACCTCAAGAAACACCATACAGAGAACTCTCAGCAATCAATCTCTGTATCTCTGACCACTTGGCTATCACCATGGACATTGACATTCGAAAATAAAAGATGCTCACACTGCTGTCTATTCCAACTACTACAAAGTCATTCTGACCCCAACAACCCCAAAGCTCTCACACTCATTCAATACCGATAAATGCACTGCTATCCTCTCTTTGTTCCAAGACCAAAACAACATTATCTACAACAACCTAAGCCTATCCCCGGTCCACTACAAGACTCACTGTACTTTCCTCTTCATCCTATATATTGTTCCTACTGGTCACATCATTGGTTGCCAGACTCCACTTCCAGTGCTATGCCAATGACATTCAGATCTACATCTTCACCAAATCCATAACCTCCACAACCCACACTGCTTTCACAGAAATAAAATTATTGACACAAGCCAATTTTCTCCAAATCAGCTATAATAAATCTGACATGTTAATAATCGGACCAAAATCTCTAACTGAATCTGCTTACAACATCTGCCTCACCCTTAACCAGTCCCCACTAACCTCTTCCTTACATATCCGCAACCTTGGAGTCATCTTTGACAGCCACCGCACGTTCCGCAACCACATCAGCAGCATCTCCTGAACTGCCTTCTTCCATCTCAAAACCATTGCTCCACTATTCATTCTCTTCCTCCGCTGCTGAAACCCTTGTCTGTGCATTTATCACCTCCCGACTCCATTACTGCAACAGCATCCTCAATGGTTCACTCTCCAACCTCCTCAATCAACTATAGTACATCAATAATTCGGCCACACGTCTTCTCACCCAATCCTGCATCAGGATAGATTCTTGATTTTTAATAATTTTTAATAAGAATTCCTGATCCCCACCATTCCAGCTACTGAAATTAGCAAGAACTTGCAGTGTACTCTTTTATTTCTCAGAAGTAGATCCAGCCTATGATATATAACATAAGCCAAGAGGGACAGAGAGAGATAGCACTGTAACTTTGTATAATTCTGTTCTTTATTTCCACTGCAGAAACACAGAAGATGTGGCACAACATTCAGATAACAAGTATACTTAAACCTGTGCCTATTTTGACACTGAATGAAAAAATATAAGTAAGGTATACACCTCTGTTGGCAAACATTTCTCTACTGCAGCAAAGTAGTTTGTTCTTGCATCCCACTTCCTGTCTCTTTTTCCCACTGTTGAATAAAGGCCACTGGTGTCCAACAAATCTCACACATTTTATTAGGGATTTAATTTGGATTCAAGAACTTTTTGCCCAGTACAACCTTAGTGTCTGGATAGTCTCAAACTGTAAGAACTGCACGTAATTAAACTCTATTTTCTAGATCAAGGAAATGCTGAAACAATACAAAGAAAATTGTAGTATGATGATAGGTCCTTCAGGACCTCTAAAATATGCTGGATGTATTTTATGCTTGTGTGTATCCATTTTAATTCCAACGATGCTGCAGGAAAATAAATGTATTTCTTGTCTGAGTTTTAGGATTTACTTCTGAAATCCTTTAGGTGGAGGTAGATTGTCTTTCTCCAACATCTGTAAAATCTGCTGGACTCCTTTCTCTACCCTACGAAAGTGCAATCTCTTCCAGAGGCTCTGTTGCTGTTGACGACCCCACTCCAGATCCTGGAGAAAAATCTGCACAGAAAGAAAGAGGAAAACTGGCTGATTACAAAATTAGTTCTAAATGGTTGGTTGAAGTCTCTTGTGTTTTAATCACTGACAAAATCCACATTGCTAAAATGTCATATACAGCAAGTCTCATGGTTCTGCTTTTATTGTGTGGAGTTCTGTTCTTAAACATGTTAGCAAAGAGTAAAAAGAAAAACACAGAAGTGAAGTAGTCAGGCTAAGCAGCTGATAAGGGCAACTGAGGACCAAGCAGAAGTGGCCAGGCCTTTCGTGTGAGACATATGCAGGTTCTAGTGAGGCATGTTGATGCTCAGGTTAATCTTTCTCTGTTGCTGAAAAAGTACCGGGGGCAGAACACTAGACCAGGTCTACACCAACATTTCGGCAGCCTACAAAACCCATCCTTCCCCTCACCTCGGACACTCAGACCATCTTTCCCTGTGCCACAACACCCCCTCCCCTACCAACACTTTTCTCCCAGACCAGCTCAACGCCTTTTTCTCCCACTTTAAAGAGGACAGCAGACTGGCAGAGGACACACAGCTGACACCATCAGCGCATGATCAGCCCCCCACCATCCAACAACATCAGGGACAAGAAGTCCTGCGTGGCATCGACATCAGAATATGATCTGATAATTAATTTTTTCACTTTAACATACTTTATTAACACACTGGGCTCAAAAATACACAGAAATGATCAAATCGGAACTGAAAAAATATACTATTTATTACAATAAAAAACAGACAATGAACTGTTTTGGAACCTGGAATGGTAAACATAGGTTGTAAATATGAACAAATAAAGGTAAAATTGAAATAAAGTAACACTTTATACAAATATTTACCATAAAAAGCATATACATTTATAGGTTTTTACCTTGTCACCTGCAAGTCTTCAAAACAAAGTAAGTGCACAATTATACAGAGAGCTACACCAGTGCTTTGTATTCCCAGAGTCTCAAATAGCTACTCCCAGAGTTACAAATAGTGCAAAATGTTAAAAAAAAGGAAAAAAAAACTTCTTCCTTAGTCAAACAGCTGCCTTCATCACAGATTTCCATCAGCTCATTCTAGGATACCACCACGACTAGGACCATCCATCTTTCAGTCCAAACTCCATACAGCCACCTCAGAAATGCAAGCCTGGAAAACAGCCCATTCAGAATAAATATCCACAGCATCCTTTGGAACATAGGAGATGGGAGTTGAAGATCTCCAAGTGAGAGGGCTCTGCTAAATGTTCCCAACACACACTCAGAGACTTCAAGAAGACTGAGGACGCTGAACTGTCACTGGGTGCACAAGTGCAAACAACAATTAGACCTTTCCCTGACCTGAAGGTGCAATAAAGCCACACTACCGTCTATCTGTCAATGAGATTGGTTCTAGGACCCCTACTGTTCGTTGAGGTGAGCCCGATTGTTTTTAGCTGGCATCTTTCAACCTCCTGCAAAGGTTCAGGCTTGTTCCCCACCAGTGAAGTGATGTTTTGTGACCAACACCCAATCCACTTTGCACCAAACACTTATAGCCCCTTCTGCAGGTGGTGGAGTTACTACGGTTCACTAATCATTTCAGTTGTACTCATCAAGACCACCAGGCAAAGTCCTGACCACCTGGCTCCAGTGTGAAGCCCAGGGGCCTCATGTACAAAGACTTGCATGGATTTCCTACTCAAACATGGCGTACGCTGAAACAAAAATGCCTTCCAAAGTGCAAAAATATCTGGATGTATCAATGTGTGCGCACGCGTGAATCCAAGCACATTTCATTTGTTCATCCCGATCAATGTGGAATTGAGCGCACATGTTGGAGTACCCGACTCCTCCCTGTACACGCCCCTACTTAAATATGCAAATCATATTTAAATGAGCCCTGCACCTGCGATTCCTCTCTCTGCACAATCAGAAAATAAAGAAAAAAGAATGAGTAAGATGGGAAAAAAAGAATAACTTAAAGGAAAGCGAGATGGAGGTGCTACTTTCTTAAGTAGGTTCGCAAAAATGTGCTCTTTGGCACACTGTCTTACGATATAAGCAGCAAATGTAAAAGAGGAGTGGATGGGAGAGTGTGAGCGAGGCCTTTAATGCTGTGGGATCTGGGAATCGCACACAAGCAGAGGTGAAAAAGAAGTGGTCCGATATTAAGGTGGATGTGAAGCGGAGACTGGCTGCCCACCGCCGAAGTGTGGCCAAAACAGGCGGGGGAGGCTGTTTGAACAGAGAGTCGACACAACTATGGGTGACACTGCTCTCTCAGGGGTGGTGGGTGTAGGAGTGTGGGTGACTCTGATTACCCCCAAGGTAAATATCTATGTATTTGTGTAACTCACAACAAACGTGTTCATACAGTAACCTAGTGCAGAAGTGCGCTGGGGAAAAAGGTGAGGCTGATTAAGACATTTCACACTTTACACATGGGGTTATTAACATTTGCACACAGAGACGATCAGGGGCTTGCTAGAAAGATCTTAATCTGTAGTTTAACCAGCAAAAAACAGCAAGTTACTAACTTTAACCACCAACTATGATGCTGTGAAGACGGCATAGAAATTGGGGGCGCACATGCTCAATGCAGGTCACGGGGAATAATATTAGGACAATTACACAATAAAGTTACTCACCAAGAAGCCACCCATCGCGCACAGTGCCAGCTTGTAGTCTGTTCCCAACAATTCTGTTACTAAATGTATGAATCGTGCGTTGAACCAGACCACCCCCACAAAGCATTAATGCATCACATACTATCTGATTAAGACATTTCACACATTACGCACAGGGTTATTAACACTTGCACACAGAGACGATCAGGGGCTTGCTAGAAAGATCTTCTTGAAAATGTTTTCCTGTTGATATACAAATTCATCATGCGATGATGCTTTTATAGCAATGTGTATGCAGTCGATAGCTCCGATTACATTAGGAAAACCGGCTCTCGCTTCAAATTGCGCTTCAATGTTGGCCTGTTCAACAGCATTGTGGGAATTTGATATACCTGCTGAGATGCAGATAATTCCGTCCCACTGGGCTGGCATGGCTTGGCTCAGGGTCGACTGGCACAGTCCCTATGGGTTGGCCAGCTCCCTCTGGAATGCCCCAGTTAATTAAACCCCAGTGTGCACATCACCTGTGGCACAAGCAGCGCATGGCTCCTCGCTGTGCTGTGCTCCAACGCCAGCCGCAGCTCTGCGCACAGTTTCAGGAGGATTGCCCTCAAAACGGCTGATGAGCCAGTTGTCATCATGTGCCAGCAAATCCTCTCAGTCTCGTAACACACGCTTTCTTCCAATTGCACCATTTATAATGTCTTCCAATACCGCAAAAGCAGCCATTGTTTTTAATGGTATGCACTGCAACACTTTGCGCATGCTTTTATATCCACTCGTGTAATTGCAGACACATGGGTGTGTTAGTTGTTCATGTGTCTCAAATGTGCACGTCACTCATTCTGAAGACAAATTGTGTTCACATTTATTTATTATAACCGTTTCCCAACATCACCTCTAAGTGTCGCCAAAGAATCAATAGGTGTAGAAAAGTGCGTACGACAGCCCTGAAGTTGGTGTGAGGCACTGCACATTTCCACGGTCATTTCGCCCTTGATACATCTGGGCAACATCGTTGACGTGAACAAGTGTGTACGCCACTTTTTTGTGCATACGCACCCCTTGTACATGAGGCCCCTGGTCTTTTAAACTTGGACAAAGTATCTTGGTATCTTAATCTGTACACTATAAGGATCACAAAATCACATTTTTGCAACTCACCCATGAACAATTTGCCATGGGAAACTCAACTCAACTTTATTTATAAAGCTCTTTAAAAACAGCCACGGCTGAAACAAAGTGATGTACATGAATAACAACACAAAGTAAAAGACATAAAACATAACAATATAAAAACAATGATAAACGATAACAATATTAAAAGAATAAAGCAAAAACAGAAACAGAGTTTGATGCCGAGTTAAAAGCCATGGAGTAAAAATGAGTTTCAAGATGAGTTTTAAAAATGGACAGTGAAGGGGCTTGTCTAATGTGCAATGGGAGGTCATTCCATAGTTGAGGACCGGCAGCGGAAAAGACAGTTCAGAGAGGTAAAGCCCATTTAAAGATTTAAAAACAAATAGAAGAATCTTAAAATGGACTCTAAAATGCACAGGCCGCCAGTGGAGGGAAGCTAAAATGGGAGTAATGTGCTCTCTCTCGTTCCAGTTAGGAGGCAAGCGGCAGTAACTGTAGTCTAGGGGGAGCTTTGTTTGAGTTTGTAGGTGTTGAAATCTAAAAAAAGTATAATAATTTTTTTTTTTCAAAAGCTGTTGAATGGCAAAGTTTGTCCCATCTCTGTTTGCCATTTTACATTAACCTGATCACTTAGGTAAACCCAGTAAACCCAGTAAACTCGGTTACACAAACAGTCAAGATAAGCAGGCAGCGCAGAGCATCCACATTAATATTCATTACCATCAACTTAGAACTCAACTTGCAATTTGTTACCTTTTTTAGTCATTGTTATCAAGTTGCAGTCAAGGATTCTCCATCTAAATTGTAGACCCAAGTAGCTTCACTTCAGCCTATATTTTCAGTTAATATGTGCTGATGTGTATTTCATACAGCACAATGTGACATGTGAGCATTGGAAGTATGAAAATGGACTCAAATGCCACAAAGCACCCCCACACCATATGCTTATTTAGTGCCATCCAGCATCTATCAAACCCACATAAGTATCACCAAGCATTTATTAAACACAGAATGGCATGACACAGCCAAGAGAGAAAAAAATTGTTCCTGTTACTTTATTTTATTTTACTTTATTATTATTTTTATTTATTATCAATAAATAGGCACATGCCACAATAAAATGGTCTGGTGATGCCTATGCCCACCAGTAGTTTAAGATTGAGGAACTTTTACCTGTAAAACAGCAAGAACCAAAAAAAAATATATATATAATCCTGACAGAATTAATCATCAAGAATCAAATTTAAAAAAATCTTACATAAAGGGAATTGCTGCGTTTTTCTCATTAATATGCACAATAATGTGTACCTCAAGCTGCTGCTTGACACGTTTGCGGTCCCAGGATGAAGCATTCTCTCGTATCACACTGAGGATAGGGTGCCAGTCCTTTGAGATGTTGGAGCCTTCAGTGACGGAAGCCAGGACTTTGACCCTGTGGCTGCTGCTGTGGCCTCTGGGAGCACCCTGGACATACAAAGACTGCTTCCCACTATCACTGAGAGGGTTCAGATACAAGCTACAGAGAGACAAACACAAATACAAAGACAATGATGTTCTTACTGGATTACATATGGGAAATCTAGTAAATATCAATGCAGTGTGGGTGACTGTGGTTAAGGGGACTCTATTGTAGGCCCTACAATAATAGTAAAATTACGCCATGGTGAAAAGTAGAGTTGGTCAGGGCACAGAAAAGGGAGTACCGGAGAGCCGAACGGAAATGGCGCGAGTCAAAGCTCCAGGTTCATTATGAGATTTATAAAGGAAAGCTATGTGTGTTCAACCAGACTTTACGTAGGACGAGGAAGAGTTATTTTTCTGAAATCATCAAAAATTGCAGTGACAACTCTTGTGTCCTGTTTCCTACAGTAAACAGATCAACAAACCCTCCAGTTCCAGTTTGCAATATTCTTCAATGACTAATGTAACACTTGTGTTAGAAATAAAGTTTATGCAACTAAGATCTAGGTTCTGAGGAGTAATAAAGAGTATGGTTAGTAGTGAACAACTGACAGATTTATTGCAGAAACACAGAAAAAGAATATACATGTAGAATATCACAATTACAGTGACTGGAAAAATAACCCCAGATAAAATAGAGCTCTTTTCTTAAAAATAAAATAAAAAGTACAAAAAACAGGGAATAAATTGCTTCCAAACGCTCGTTCCGTTGTTCAGTTCTTGTTGTACACTGCATTGATGTGTTTTTGTGCGATTTCAGGTCACTTGTGTACACTACCCAGGTAGGTATAAGCAGGGTGCGATTTGCCGGTGGGGATGGTGGGTATTTCCCCCCTCTGGTTTACATGTCCTACCCTCTGCTGAATTATTTTTATCCTTGACGGGGACAAAATTGGACAAAAGTAAGGGCTGCATTGAGCCGGGTTGCTTCGCTAAATGGCGAAAGGGTCGAGAATGGGTTAGTCTACACGATTAAACATTAAAAAGAAAAAAGAAAAAAGAAAAACATTTTGACAGCGCATTGTGGTATTTGATTTTTTCTGTTGAACTGATATCGGGAAATAATTGAAATTATATTTTTATTTGGCAAATGTAAAACAATATTTAGAGAAAATATTTCTGCAAATGCAGTGGTTAAATTCACGTTCAAAATAGGCCTACCGCCTACGTTATGTAGCCTAAGTGTAAGGTTAATTTCCACAAGAATCAATAGTTTTCAAGTTTTCACACTTGTGTGGTAATTTTTCTGAAAAAAATGTTTCTCAAAATGATCCCCCCCGCTGTTTTTTTTTTCACAAATCGCACCCTGGGTATAAGTATAAGTATAAGCATCCATCCATCCATCCATCCATCCGACGCTTATCCGGGGGTCGGGTCGTGGGGGCAGCAGCTTGAGCAGAGAAACCCAGACGTCCCTGTCCCCGGCCACTTCCTCCAGCTCTTCCGGGGGGACCCGAGGCGTTCCCAGGCCACCTGAGAGATATAGTCTCTCCAACGTGTCCTGGGTCTTCCCCAAGTGGGACGTGCCCAGAACACTTCACCAGGGAGGCGTGTAGGAGGCATCCTAACCAGATGCCCGAGCCACCTCATCTGGCTCCTCTCAATGCGGAGGAGCAGCACTTCTCACCCTATCTCTAAGGCAGAGCCCAGACACCCTGCGGAGGTAGCCCATTTCGACCGCTTATATTTGCGATCTCGTTCTTTCGGTCACTACCCACAACTCGTGACCATAGGTGAGTGTAGGAACATAGATTGACCAGTAAATCGGGAGCTTCGCCTTTTGGTCAGATTCACTCAGCTTTTAGTCACACACTGTACTAGCCATCATTAATAAATGGCGAATTAAGCTTTACTTATTAAACGATCTATGTACATTCTCTGGCGAAAGCTGCAACTGTCTCTATTACTAAAGTTTAAATATCAATTTAACGTCCGTCTGCCATCCCTTACCCGCAGCCCTGAGAATTTTTGGCAATGCATTATGGGACATCTTGCCATCGGATGCTCACTACATTTTGGCATGGTCACTATATAGTGACATATGTATTTGTCTAATGTTTTTATGTGTGTTTACAGCTACTAATGTGTGTAACATTGTTACTGTGATGATAAATATTGAAATATTTATATTTAACATTTAATCTATGTCTATAATAACCAGATCCTGAAATGTAGATGTGACATGAGGGTTTTCTGAATAAAGACCACTAAGATTTACATTTAACTGATTTTGATTAATCTTTTTTTAATATTCACATTGATGAATTGAGAATTAATTTTCCCTTCAACTATAGCCAGTTGTCCAGGCCCAGAGGCAGCAAAGCACCCCCACACCATGATGCTATCGCTGCCATACTTAACAGTGGGGATGAGGTTTTGGTGATGGTGTGCTGTACCAGCTTTCCTCCACACATGCTGTTGTGTCTTCCCCCCAAACAATTCAACTTTTGTTTCATCAGTCCACAATATGTTTTTCCAGAAGCACTGAGAAGCATCCAAATGCCTTTTCACGAACTCTAAACGAGAAGAAATGTTCTTTTTGGACAGCAATGGCTTCCTCCGTGGCCTTCTCCCATGAATCCCATACTTGTTCAGTGTCTTTCTAATTGTAGATGTGTCAACAGAGATGTTAGCATGTTCCAGTGACTTCCTCAGGTCTTCAGAAGACACTCTTGGATTCTTCTTTACCTCATTGATGATGACTCGCCTTGCCCTTGGAGTGATCTTCGCAGGGCGGCCACTCCTTGGCAAAGTAACAACCGTCCCAAACTGTCTCCATTTATACACTATTTTTCGAACTGTGGACAGATGAACATCAAGGCTCTTCAAGATGGTTTTGTAACCCTTTTTAGCTTTATATAAGTCAATTATTTTGTGACTTAAATCTTCAGACAGCTCCTTTGTGCGAGGCATGATGCAAAGAACATGCCTCTCATCAAAACACACCTTTTAACTGGTTTTCCAGTGGGGTGGGTAGCTTACGACACACCTCAGTGATTGGACTAAAGGGTGGCTCACACCTGAGTCAAATTGCCTAATCATCTAATTAGTCTAATTAGCTCTTGGAGGACTCTTAGCCAAGGGTGTACTTATTTATGCCTCCCTGTCCTGTCAATATTTACGTCTTGTGGCCAATAAAAGTATGATAACATGTGGCTGTTTTAGTGATTTTAGTTCAAGAAGACACTGTTTGTTCATTTTGAGATGTTTGAGATCATTGTAGTGATCAGACTATGTTTTATGACCAATTTAGGAAGAAATGTGAGAAATTCCAAAGGGCGTACAAACTTTTTCCCATGACTGCATATATGGAGAGGGGGGGCACATTGATGAACATACATACATACATACATATATCTACATGGGGGGGCATTGACGAACATATATCATCTTAAAGGGGAACTCTGTTTTTTAAACCTAGACCTTATTTCTGACATAAAATACGTTTATCTACTCACCAAGAACAGTTTGGTGAAAGTCTGTGTTCTTCGGAAGCTATTGAGAAAACTTGCGATCGGCATATATCCATATAATGGAGTGAACAGGTCAGGGACGATGCAGCCTCCAAATAAGGCATTATCTGTCTTTATTTCACCAATACTTTAAGAAGAATGAATGAACGAATGCGTACTACTGCTCTGTTAGCGCATAGCTACTGTTATGTGACTACTTGCAGCTATAAGACAGCTAACGGAGGGAATACTACACACACCATCTACTGGGATCACTTCATCGACACACATGGCTGCAGCACAGCTCATTCACTCCAGTAAGAACGTCCATCTTACTCAAAGTGGTCGTTCATTGTCAAAATTTGATAAATATCCTGCCATGTTGCACAAAACTAGCAGTAGCAAACTTCATGTGAAGTTAGCCGACTGTCACAGAGAAAGGAGTAAATAAACTGTGCTCCAGGGTGGATTAAAAGTGGTCCCAGTAGAGTGCCTGTGTAGAAATCCCTCTGTTAGCTCTCCTATAGCCGCAAGTAGCCACATAACAGCACCTATGAACTAACAGAGCTATAGTACACGTTCGTTCATTCATTCTTCCTAAAGCATTGGTGAAATAAAGACAGATAATGCTTTATTTAGAGGCTGCATCGTCCCTGCCCTGTTCACTCCGTTATATGGATATACGGCCATTGCGAGTTTTCTAAATAGCTTCCGAAGGACGCCGACTTTCGCCAAACTATTTCATGTCAGAAATAAGGTCTAGGTTTAAAAATACCGGAGTTCCCCTTTAATATGACTAAGCTTATGTTTCACTTCACTTTCAGATGATTGCCTGGAAGGGGAGCGATTCTGAAGCCTGGAATTCGAGCCGTACAGTGTCAGCACAGAAATTAGGAGCTTGTGCCTTGAATCGTGACCGATTTACTGGTACAGTGGGAGTTGGAAGCCCATCTGCCAAAGTACTGTTCTATTTGAAGTCGAGGTTGATTTGCTTGGTTGCCCTTTAGGCTAGCTTGAGAGGATCTGCTCTGCTTGTACACCTGTTGCTCCAGGTCTGAAGATCTACCGCATTTCCTCATCGACCGCATCATTGCTTTCTCTCAGCTCTTTATCTTTGGGAAACCTACATAGTTTGAGAAAAGTTAGCAAAGCAACAAACAACAATCAGAGAAGTTACTTTGGGCCAATTTAGTTAAATAGGAAACACTTCTTGGTTGTTTGGAGTTTGGTTTCCCCGTCAGCATTCACTATGACTTCTTAGTATCAGCCACAAAGTGAGCAAATTCTGTTCGTAAAATTATGTTATAATGGCCAAATACAATCAAAAGTAATTTTTCATTCTTACTTGTGAAAGGTAATGCCATGCGATCTGGTTTGTACTGTAAACCGGTAGGTACACTTCCATGCAGCAAATGAGGCATCTTCTCTGATCGCTCCACTTGTGATGTCGACGTTCAATGCGGCGTCTATGTATATAGGTCTATGGTTTGTGTATTGTGGATTTTCTTGCTCCTGTTGGACTACTAATAATTATTATATTTCTCCCTATAATTTACAAATTTTTTGCATAGTTAACTCTATAGCAAACTTGTTTTATTCTAACACTCACTCATACAGATCTTTATTTTCACTTTTTAGCGGTGTGTCTGGTTCTCTAGCTTAGCATGGCCACCAGTTATCTCCCTCCATCTCCTGCTTTCACCTGCTCTGTGTGTCATAGAGCTGTAAAGTCCTAGTTGACTGGTCGAAAAAACTGGTCGATGCGTTCTGATAAAAATTGTGATTGGTCGATTTTTTGCCGTGTTAATTTCATACTGTCACGATTTACGTTCTGTTTCTTGTCTTGTCTCGTCATTTCCTGTTTTATTTTGAAAAATCACTGACTTTCCCCTCTCGTTTCAGGTATCTTGCCCTTCCTCACGTGTCAAGCGTCTCATTGTCTTCCCTGATTACCAAGTGTTTCCACCTGTTCCCCTTGGTCCCTCATGTGTTCAAATAGTCTGCGTTTCCCTTGTCTTGTGCCGGAACTGCACGGAAAGAACTGAGTGTCTGCTAGTGTAAGTTTTTTCTAAGCTTCTTGCCTAATTCAATATCTGTTGTTGTTATGAGAGTGATCAAAACCCATCCGTGAGTGAAACCCGTTGCCTTGTAGCCACGGTTGGGCCATCGCAAAGCAATCAGAGTATTCAGGAGCTGTGAACGGGCGGTCACTCTCCTCTCTGAAAACACTTGCTGGTTAACTCTCGGTGTGCGGTCTCAGCCTAGTGCAATTAACCAACACATGAACGGCTGTGCACAACATAAAGTAAGGGGTGGCGCCTGAAGCGTCAGCGGAAGCGTC
This sequence comes from Leuresthes tenuis, assembly GCF_036924035.1. Taxonomy (NCBI): domain Eukaryota; kingdom Metazoa; phylum Chordata; class Actinopteri; order Atheriniformes; family Atherinopsidae; genus Leuresthes; species Leuresthes tenuis. The sequence continues at coordinate 33,139,296 of NW_027325363.1, read as the reverse complement.
AGCCATTCTCGTGAGAAGACATTCTTGGGTAAAGACTAGCGTGTCTACCTGCGCGTGTCCACCGGGCAAGGCCACTGAACAAGGCAAACCTGTCCTACTTGCCTCATCCTTGTCGCTCTGGCCTCTCCAGCTGCTTTAAAATGTGCCTCAAACCCATTCCCATTCCTGTTGTCTCCGGCTCGCACAGAAGGTTTCACACAACCAAACACCACCGCAACCTTAACAACCTCCGCTCTCTAAAGCCCACTTCACTCTGTGACACACCCTTGTCTGTGGGGTTGTGGAATTGCCAATCGGCGGTAAACAGAGCAGATTTCATTATAGCTTATGCTAATCACCTGTCTCTTGACATCCTGGCTCTCACTGAAACATGGATTAAGCCTGAAAACACAGCTACCCCGGCGGCACTTTCAACCAACCACTCATTTTCCCACACCTCTCGTACATCTGGGAGAGGTGGTGGAACGGGCATGCTCATTTCCAACAAATGGAAATACACCCAACTGCTACCTGAAGCTAAATACAATACCTTTGAATACCACGCCATCTTGGTAACTGCACCGGTCAAAACCTATATGATTGTCATATATCTCCCACCAGGACAACTCGGTGACTTTCTAAATGAACTCGACACCTTGCTCTCTTCTATTTTGGAGCATGACTGTCCCACAATTGTCCTTGGTGATATGAACATCCACCTTGACAGTCCTAACTCTTCTGATTTTCTGTCACTAATGCATTCGTTTGAGCTACAACTGCTCAGCAGTCCTCCGACCCATAAAGCTGGCAAAGTGCTCGATCTCGTTTTCTCAAGAAACTGTGCCACAGAGGCCCTATCTGTCACACCTCTGCAGTTCTCTGACCACTATTTCATTCAGTTCAGAGTGAGTCTCCCGAGAAGACAATCTGCTTCTACCCCTATGGTTTCCTTCCGCCGCAATCTCCGCAACCTGTCGCCCACCCGCTTCTCCTCCGTTGTTGCCTCCGCTCTTCCAACCTCCAGCACATTCTTCTCCCTTCAGGTTAATGATACCACGGAGTCCCTTTGCTCTACTCTGAGCTTATCTCTGGATAGTCTGTGTCCTCTATCCACCAAACCCTCCCGATCCTCCCAGTCTCACCCCTGGCTTAATGATACTCTCCGAGCGTTGCGCACCAATCTCAGAGCTGCCGAAAGGAAATGGCACAAGTCAAAAGATCCGGCAGATCTAGCTAAATTCCAGGTGCTACTGTCATCATTCGCATCCAGTGTCACTGATGCAAAAAAGTCTTTCTACATCAACAAGATTCATAGTACTACTGACACCCAGAAACTTTTTTCCACCTTCAAAACTCTACTTAATCCTCCGCCACCTGCTACCAATCTAACAGCAGACACCTTCGCCTCATTTTTTACTGACAAAGTGGCAGCTATAAGCAAACAGTTTACCAAACCTGTTACCACAAAATCTGCATGCAGAAGTCCTACTGCATCATTTTCCTCATTTACCCCTCTGACTCAGAGCAGTGTGTCTAAACTTCTCACATGTAGCCGTCCTACTACATGCCCGCTGGACCCCGTTCCTACTAATCTTCTCCAATCCATTGCTCCTACTGTAACTGCAGCAGTCACGCATGTGATTAATGCTTCACTGACATCGGGCACATTTCCTACCACCTTCAAACAAGCTCAGGTTACACCGCTGCTCAAGAAACCTTCCCTCCCTCCAACTCATGTGGAGAATTATCGGCCGGTCTCTCTCCTCCCGTTTCTGTCTAAAATCATTGAAAGGGCGGTCTTTAAGCAGGTCAACGATTACCTCTCTCATAACAACCTCCTTGACCCGAACCAATCTGGGTTTAAAAGTGGACACTCCACCGAGACGGCTCTGTTAGCTGTGACAGAAGCCTTAAAAGAAGCCAGAGCGACAGCTAAGTCCTCTGTACTTATCCTGCTCGACTTATCGGCTGCATTTGACACCGTATCCTTTTGTCCATGCTCCCCTTAATTGACACTTCCATATTGGATTTGATCAATCTGTCTTTGTTGACAGGATAAGTACCTCAGACTTTTAAGGTTGCTGTAATTAAACCTTCACTTAAAAATACTACTCTTGATTCAGAAATTATCAACCTATATCCAATATCCCTTTTTTGTCTAAAGTTGAAAAAATAGTTGCAGCTCAAACTTGTGATCATTTACTGTTTGAAGAGTTTCAGTCAGGATTCAGAGTACATCATAGCACAGAAACAGCACTGGTGAAAGTTACCAATGATCTCCTCTTAGCCTCTGATAGTGGACTTGTGTCTGTGCTTGTCCTGTTGGATCTCAGTGCTGGATTTGATACGGTCGACCCCAGTATCTTATTACAGAGACTTGAACATGTTATTGGGATTAAAGGAACTGCGATAGACTGGTTTTAGTAATATTTATCTGATATATTTCAGTTTGTTCTTGTAAATGAAGAATCTTCCTCATACACCAGAGTAAGTCATGGAGTTCCTCAGGGTTCTGTGCTTGGACAGATTTGTTTTACTTTATACATGCTTCCATTTGGTAAAATTATTAGACAGCATGGCATAAATTCCCATTGCTATGCAAATGATACTCAGCTGTACTTATCTATGAAACCAGATGAACCCAATAGGTTGGTCAAACTACAAGCATGTCTTAAAGACATAAACACCTGGATGACTCAAAACTGTCTGGTTCTAAATGCAGACAAAACTGAACTTGTTATCTTTGGACCTGAGCGCAGGGAGAAATTGTTTAGCTATATAGTTACTCTAGATGGTATTTCCTTGGCTTGTAGTTCTACAGTGAGGAACCATGGAGTTATTTTTGACCAGAATTTATCATTTGACGCACATATAAAACAGGTTTCCAGGACTGCCCTCTTTCACCTTCGTAATATTGTTCAAATCAGGAACATCCTGTCTCAGAGTGATGCAGAAAAACTAGTCCATGGCATTTGTTAATTCAAGATTGGACTACTGTAATTCTTTATTATTGGGCTGTCCCACATATTCTCTGAAAAGCCTCCAGCTGATCCAAAATGCTGCAGCCAAAATTCTAATGAGGACTAACAGGAGAGATCATTAGAGGGCGGCTGTAGCTCAGTCGCCCACCAATCGGAGGGTCGGTGGTTCGACTCTGGCTTCCCCAGGCTACATGTCGAAGCGTCCTTGGGTAAGACACTGAACCCCACGTTGCCTCCCAGTGTATCACTGGGGTATGAATGTGTGTATGAATGATTAGAAAAGCACGTAGTTAAGTATCTTAAGACGTGCTGTATGAATGTGTGTGAGTGGGGTGAATGTGGCATGTAGTGAAGCGCTTTGAGTGGTCAGTTAGACTAGAAAAGCGCTATACAAGTACAAGTCCATTTACCATCATGTTTCTCCAGTTTTAGCTTCTCTTCATTAGGTACCTTTTAAATTCTGAATAGAATTTAAGATTCTTCTCCTCACATATAAAGCTCTTAATGACCGAGCTCCATCATATCTTAAATATCTCAAGATATTTTCCGAACAGTGCAGTTCGCTCCCAAATTGCAGGTTTACTTGTGGTTCCCAGAATTAAGTAGAATGGTAGAAAAGTAGAATGGGAGGCAGCCTTCATTTATCAGGCCCCTCTCTTGTGTAATAAGCTGCCAATAAATGTCTGGGAAGCAGACACCCTTTCCACTTTTAAGACTAGGCTTATAAAACTTCCCTTTTTGATAAAGCTTATAGTTAGGGATGTCTCAGGTGATCCTGAAACATCCCATAGTTAAGCTGCTATAGGCCTAGACTGTTCTGGGAGGATTGGAATCTGCAGTGCACACACACACACACAACACTAAACCTGTCACGATCTATGCTTTGATTCATGTCGTCATTTCCTGTTTTATTGTGAAATATTAACTTTCCTCTCGTTTCAGGTACCTTGCCCTTCCTCTTGTGTCAAGTGTCTGATTGTCTTCCCTGATTCCCAAAGTGTTTCCACCTGTTCCGTATGGCTCCTCTTGTGCTCAAATAGTCTGCGTCTCCCTTGTCTTGTGCCAGTGTGTTGTGAGCCTCATCCTAGTGTCTTTTTCCACAGAAATCCACAGCCACACATTCCTTGAGCCTGCAGTGAGCGATCCTCCTGCAGAGCATATCCTTTGTTTGATCAATTATTCTTTAGCCCTAGTTTATCACGGTAAGCTCCATAGCCTGTTTTGTTCCTCCCTTTTGGAGTGATTTTGATTTGTAACCTTTTCATAGTCACCTCCGTTAGAGGAGCGTTGCGTTTAGTTTATTGTTTATTGTTTAGTTTAATAGTTCATCCACTAGTGATTTTGTTCTTAGAGAACTTTGCACTGCTGTTGAAGGTGAGCCTATAGTTAATGTTAAGTTTCATAGTGCCTCCGTTTCTAAGAGAGTGTCTTTTGTTTAAGTCCGCCTCAGTAGAAGAGTGTGGAAGTTCATTTGTAATCTTTAATAGCCCTTTGTTTTCCTCCGAGAGTGGAGAGGTTTTGATTTAGATCATTTTCATAGCGGCACTCTCCTTCACCATAGTTATTGAGAGTGCTTCAGGAGTTTCACAACCTCTTTATTTGCTCTGTGTGGAAGATCCTCAACCTGTTGTTTATAAATAAACAATCTTGACTTTGAGCTTGACCCTGCATCTGTGTCCTGTGTCCGAGGCCCTGACAAAACCATCCTGGGAATGTGGAGGAATTTGAGTGCATAAAGGGCAAGGGCGCAAGCTGGATCTGGACACTCATGAAATCTAATCCAATCAAACTACAGTAAATCAAGACCTGTCATTCATCAAAAATTTAAAATACACGTAATTATATACACCTCCACACAACTTTGTAGGAGGCTGCTTTCTTACAGGATGTTATATGTAAGTCAGCTTTCTACTGCTGGAACATATTTGTTTGTGTATGTATATGTATGACATCTATTTGAGCGGACTGATGCTTTTTTAAAGGCTGATTATGCTTGATGCATAAACCAGTTGTGACATCAGCCCAGTGCCCAGTAGAAATTATTTGCTCAATACAACCGTCTATTCTGTGCCCTCTCTGATTCACATGGACTGTGGCCCAGTGACATATAAAACAAAGTTCTCATGTTAGACATTGGCATTATTCTTTCCTGTTTGTGCTCTTATTGAATATGCCCCTGTGGATATTTTTTAACATTATGAGTGATTACCATTGGGCTCGGTCAGGCCTGAAAACATGACGTGGGTCCCCCTTTCGACGGGCTCAACACCTGTGGGAGGGGCCAAAGGGGTCGGGTGCAATTTGAGCTAGGTAGCGGCCAGAGGTGGAGATCTTGGCGGTCTGATCCTCGGCTACTGAAGCTGGCTCTTGGGACATGGAATGTCACCTCTCTGTTGGGGAAGGAGCCTGAGCTGGTGCGCGAGGCTGAGAGGTTCCGACTAGACATAGCTGGACTCACCTCGACAACAGCTTGGGCTTCGGAACCAGTCTCTTTGAGAGGGGTTGGATTCTCTTTCCCTCTGGAGTTGCCCGTAGTGAGAGGCAGAGTGGGCATACTCATTGCCCCCCGGCTGTGTGTGTGCACATTGGGGTTTACCTCGGTGGACGAGAGGGTAGCCTCCCTCCACCTTCGGGTGGGGGGATGGGTCCTGACTGTTGTTTGTGCTTACGCTCCAAACAGCAGTTTAGAGTACCCACCCTTTTTGGAGTCCCTGTAGGAGGCACTGGAGAATGGACTTGGTAAAAAATGGACTTGTATTTGTATAGCGCTTTTCTAGTCTAGCTGACCACTCAAAGCGCTTCACTACATGCTCCTGCAGGAGACGCCCTCGTTTTGCTGGGGGACTTCAATGCTCACGTGGGCAATGACAGTGAGACCTGGAAGGGGGTGATTGAGAGGAACGGCCCCCCCGATCTGAATCAGAGTGGTGTTCTATTGTTGGACTTCTGCGCTCGTCATGGACTGTCCGTAACAAACACCATGTTCAGGCATAAGGGTGTCTATATGTGCGCTGAGCACCAGGACACCCTAGGCCGCAATTCGATAATCGACTTTGTGGTTGTATCGTCGGACTTGAGGCCGTATGTCCTGGACACTAGGGTGAAGAGAGGGGCGGAGCTGTCAACTGATCACCACCTGGTGAGTTGGCTCCGCTGGTTGGGGAGGAATGCCAATCAGACCTGGCAGGCCCAAACGTATTGTGAGGTTCTGCTGGGAACGTCTGATGGAATCGCCTGTCAGAAGGAGCTTTAACTTCCACCTCTGGCAGAACTTCAATTATGTCCCAGGGGAGGTGGGGGACACTGAGTCTGAATGGACCATGTTCTGTGCCTCCATTGTTGAGGCGGCTGACCGGAGCTGTGGTCGTAAGGGGGCCTATCGTGGTGGCAACCCCCGTACCTGTCAATCTGAAGAAGGAATCTGAAGAAGGAATCCGTCAATCTGAAGAAGGAGTCCTGTTGGGCCTTTTTGGCCAGAGGGACTCTGGAAGCAGCTGATGGATACCAACAGGTACAGCCTCGGTGGTTACCAAGGCAAAAACTTGGGCGTGGGAAGAGTTGGGTGAGGCTATGAAGAACGACTTCCGGATGGCCTCGAAGAGACTCTGCTGACCTCAACTATGAATGTGGTGAGGGGAATACTTTAAGGACTTCATCAATCCCACCGACACGCCTTCTGATGAGGAAGCAGAGTTGGGGAGCTCGGATGTGGGGCTTCCCATTTCTGGGGCTGAGGTTTCTGAGGTGGTCAAAAAGCTCCTCGGTGGCAAGGCCACAGGCGGTGGATGAGGTTCAGAATTCCTCAAAGCTCTGGATGTTGTAGAGCTGTCTTGTTTGACACGCCTCTGCAACACCGTGTGGACATCGGGGACAGTGCCTCTGTACTGGCAGATCGGTGTGGTGGTCCCCCTCTTTAAAAAGGGGGACCGGAGGGTGTGTTTCAACTACAGGGGGATCACACTCCTCAGCCTCCCTGGTGAGGTCTATTTGGGGGTATTGGAGAAGAGCATCCCTCATAGTCAAATCTCAGATTCAGGAGGAACAGTGTGCTTTTCGTCCTGGCCGTGGAACAGTGGACCACCAGGTCCACTGTCTACACCCTCAGCAGGGTCCTGGAGCGAGCATGGGAGTTCGTCCAACCAGTCTACATGTGTTTTGTGGACTTGGAGAAGGCGTTCGACCGTGTCCCTTGGGGAGTCCTGTGGGGGGTGCTCCATGAGAATGGCGTGCCGGACCCCTTGATGGGGGCTGTTCGGCTGTTCTGTATGACCAGTGTCAGAGTTTGGTCCACATTGCCGGCAGTAAGCCGGATTGTGCTGCCCTTTGTCACCAAAAAGGGTGAACTTCTAGGAGTAGCCAGGGCGTTGAGGGGGTCCGGTTTGGCGACCTCAGAAGCGGGTCTCTGCTTTTTGCGGATGATGTGCTTCTGTTAGCGTTGTTGTGGTGTGATCTTCAACTTTCACTAGAGAGGTTCGCAACCGAGTGTGAAGCGGCTGGGATGAGAATCAGCACCTCCAAATCTGAGGCCATGGTGAAAAGAAAACAACAACTGTTTAGCAGTTTTATTAACGTGTCTCCATGGGTCTAGTAATTTGTAAGAGTCCATAAATGAAAGAATTGTTCTTGCAGATTTGGATACCATGATCGGAAACTTAGGGTTTGATCTGTCCAAATTTGGCTCTAAAACCAGGTTAAAATCACCCCCTAAGATTAAGAGGTGGGTGGCAGGCACAAGAAGAATTGTAAAAAAATTGTAAAAGAACTAGGGCTGGGTAATATTGACCAAAACTAATATCTTGATATTTTTAAGCTAAATGGCGATATACGATATATATCTCCGTAGTTTTTCTTCCCATAAAGGTAATAACAAAAAGGCACTTCAGAGTTAAAGCTAGATGTCCCAAATATCACACAGGCACTTTTATTAAAATTTAGCGGTAGAGGTACGTGAGAAATTGCTCAAAAATAAACTATTGACATATATTAAATAATAATGCTCCTCAAATAAAATGTTATTTTCCTGCATAACAAAAGACTCACAGCTGTGCTATTAAAATGTAAACAGAAAAGAACAAAAGAAATAGCAAAAATAGCAAAAGGCTGACTTTAAAAAGTCAGTTTCAAGTGAAGTAGACTTTGCCAAAGTGCTTCCTCCTGTGTGCACTCCCGTACATCTGGTACTTTGTGCAATTAACAAAAAAACATGCAAACACACTAAATGAAATTAACAAAATTCCATCCTTCAGTCAGTGCCTCTTTTGTGAAAATCTCAAATAAAAATAAAGACACAATGAGAACACAATAACAGGCCAGGCCAACTACTATACATCTTACAGATTTTGTGTAAGGAAAACTAGTCTGTCAACAGACTTCAAGGATGCCCTGTACCAGGTCACAATGTTCCCACTGCAACTGAAAATCCTTTCAGAAGGGGAGCTGGTGGCTAGCTCACAAAGGTATTTCTTGGCCAGGCAGCTTAGTGCTGGATAGGCAACTTTGTGTTTGTTCCGCCATTTGAGAGGATCAGCATGACTCCCCACACAAACTGACAACAGATAGCTATAAAGTTCATTTTCTATTGCCTCCCTCTGTGTGAAAGCAGTGCTGGTGACTATGCTATGCTGGAAGAAGCTTGCCAGTCATCTGTTATTTTTAGCTGTGTGTGCCACTGCTGCTTCTTCTTGGTCTGCAGACTCCCAGACTGCAGAGTCTGGATGCAAAGCCCAATGGAGATCGCATCCAAACTCCTATCGTGGGTAAAAGCAGCACTAAAGTGCACAGGGTAGACTAACACACTACCTACTCAACACAGCAGAACTTTGTATATCAGAAGAAAAGGGCATTCATTATGTGATTTTGAAAGTCAGGATGAGTGCATCTCTGCACCCCAGATATTTAACTGGTGGCTGTAAGGTTTAGTCCATGTTGTCTTCTGAAAGAGATCACCTGTTACCTGCGGCACTGTGTGTTACAACATCAGCTTAGTTGTTACCAAGAAAAAAAAAAACCCAACCCATTGATGGCAACCTCTGAAGATTTCTACCTCACCTCCCTCTCTGTTTCATTTCAACTTTTTGAATGTTTGTCATTTGATTTTTATTAGATTTTGTTATCTATAAAAATAGATATATCATATATCAAAAATAGCATATCTGTAGCAAAATAATTTCCTTTTGGGAATGAACAAAGTAATATTGAATTGAATTGAGCATTGATGAAGTTTCCTAATGAAGTTTTACATCCTTAAATTATCCATTTTTGACAGATTTCCCAAAGCTGATTTTGAAGCTGTTCTTATTGAGTGATTTCTCCTTGTACTGCTGACAATTTTTAACATCTGTAATGAAGCACAAATGAACAAATAATCAATTAACAGAATAGTTGTTCTCAGACTATATTAGCAGATAGAAGTAGTGGTAAAAACAAAGGCAGAGGTATCTGAGTGGTTGTTAAAAACAGACGGCCCAAACCTAGACATGTCACTGTGAAGGACAGGATCTGTGCATTGGACGCAGATAAATTGGAAGAAAACTCACTGCAGTCAGTTCAGTGGCCCAGCCTCTGTGACATTATCATCTAAGTTACTAGATGACTAGGTTACAAGGTTACAAACTACAAAAAGGTTACAAAGACTAGGTTACAAACACGACACTCAAACAAATTTCAACCATGTCTCTCTCTACTTCACTTCAAACTTTCATATTGTTTGTCAATTGCTCTACTAGAGATAATAATGTGTTGGGATGTAAGAGATGCATATAGCTCTTTTGGTTGTACCCCATTAGGAAAATCAGACCGCGGTCTAGTTCTTCTCACCTCTACCTATACACTCATCATTCAGCAGTAACCTATGATGAAAAAGAGTTTAACAAGGTGTTCTTAGGAAGCTAAAGAAACTCTTTATAGTTGCTTTGAGACCACAGACTCAGTAACTCGCATGGAAATTACATTAATCCAATGACTGAGTTTGACAGGCTATATCAACTTCTATACTGAGACCATTATCCCCACGAGGGCAATGAGGTACTTCCCCAATAATAAGCCCTGAATCACCAGTTACCTGAAAAAGCTGCTGAAGAGTATGGACACCTGAAAGAAGAAAAAGAAGATAATACAGAATAAGGATGTGTGTGTAGGAAAAAAATGGAAACAAGTTCCAGGAGAACAATGAGAGGGATGTGTGGCTACCGGTGAATAAGATTACAGGCTTTAAAAAGAATGGGAATCAGACTGATGGAACTCTAGACATAACTGTGAACAGGTGAACAGGTTTTCAATAGGTTCAATTCAGAACAACGCTCAACACTGTCCACCCTGCTTCCAGCTACACAGAGTTCCAAACCTCCCTTGTACCAAAGTCTTCTACACCATGTACAACCACAATATTACCTCAGTCATGGATCTTAACCCCCCACCCACTCCGAACACACTGAAACCTCCTCTCCACCCTTTCCGTCGCCAACAGTCAGGTGAAGAGGGAGCTGGAGACAAACAGACCACATTTTGTAAGACTGAAAGGTTGTGTATCTGAGAAGGTGGTCAGAACCACAGAAGCCCCACAAGGGGACAGAATTTTCGACATTCTTTACACCTCAAACTTTCAATTCAACTCATGGGACCTGCAATCTTCAGAAAAAATCAGTGAGTTCTGCAGCTGTGGGGTGTGTCAGTGATGGATAAAGGAATTGGGTGACATGTTGTGGGAACAATCATCTCATCTGAAATATAAATAAGACAAAGAAGAGGATTGTAGATTTTAGGTGGACCAACAATGAACCAAACACAGTTTCTCTCCTGAGAGAAGAAGTGCAGGCAGTGGCGTGCACAGACTTTTCGAAGGACAGGGGTGGAAAGAAAGGGTGACAAAGTGATAAACATAATGGACAGCAATGCACAGCTATTACATAACATAGTAATCAAACAACAAAGTGTGTTCAGTAAGGGGCCTAATTTGCTCTACTGCAACAAAGAACTTTGGAGGTCACTCTTGCCTATAGCAATAACTCAACACAATCACTTTTTTACAGTGATTAATGGCTATCATTGATTCATTATATTGGAAAATCATTTCCCCTTTTGAGATTATTAAAGTTTCATTATTCAATTAATATTGTTCAGCTGCAGGGCACCAATATGCCAACTTTAACTTGATTTATGTATTTCTTCACCCTGAAACATTTTTGTTGGTGAACCACTGTTACTAATATCTACATAGATCCATTTATTTCTGCATTGTAAATAAAACATTGTAATTAGTCTTCTTTTACTTTTTTGTGGTCTCTGTTAGGTGTCATTAGCTTATCTCACACATCGTCCATCAGCTAAGCATTGTGTATCATTGCAAGACTCCACTATCATGTTTGAATGTTACTGTAAAGATGACCATGGTAAGTCTGCATTGTGTGTGTTTCTATGAATAAAATGTCTAAAATATGTAAAGCTGTTGATGCAGAGAGGAGCTGCTTACTGCACAGTGTGAATACTGGGGTGCTCCCTGCAGGCATCGACCAAAGCCAGAGCTGCATTGTCGCCAATGTTGTTATAAGCCACGTTGACCTCCTGGAGCCCTTTGTGCTGCTGGAGTCTCTCAGCCAGCTCCAGGGCCCCATGGTCTCCCAGCCCAGTGTGCATCAGGGAGAGGTGTGTTAGGGACTGGTTCTCTGGCAGGGCCTCCAGCAGGGTGCAGCATCCAGACTCCAGCAGTGGGTTGTCACACAGCCTAGAGGGCACATTGAAATCATGGGATTCCTGTTCTTCTGAAAAAAAACACACTGTAAACTTATGTACAACAATGACATTAACCAGGATCTGATGGCACAAAAAAAGACTGTGGCCAACATCTAACAAATGGTATTTCTGAACACAGTTACACTTAACAGTTACAACCACAATGCCTCCCAGTCTGTAACGATACTATTATTCTGCCAGTGGTACTCTTGAAATAGTCCTAATCCATTTCTTGAAAGCTGCAAAAATAAGTCACGTTTTTGGAAACCACTGTGGAACCTGTAGATGGAGCTTCCACTGGGGATCTGAAGTTCCTGCTGATGTTTGGTTCATCAGCAAGAATTTAATACAGCTCGGATTAAACAGTGCTACGAACAAGCACTTAGGCTGGTAACTGTTTAAGCAAGAAAAGAAATGTATGTCTGAAACTAACCTCCAAACTAGAGTCAGTTTTAATGTTTATCAATCACAAGTACAATTAAAATGTACAACTCTACAAAACAACTCTGTAAGTACAGATCATATCTATAAGTACAAAAATGTAAGCCCTTATAAAGTAAGTTAAGTATAAAACAATTCCATGAGTACATATTGAATTTGCAACTTCCACCCTGACATAGCAACTGAAAGACCACTGGAGAAGCTCAGATTGTTCATCAGAAATATTCATGGTAAATTAAATGAACTCCATCTCTTTGAAGTTGATAAATATGGCAGCTCTCTGTCTGAGGGTAATTTACTGAGTGAATTAAGGGGATTGGCTACCTAGAAAGGAAGCCAAGGACTTTCCTCCACAGATGAATGACATAAGATGATGATATAAGCGCTCTGCAAAAATTTATCAGCTGCTGTTCAGTTGAGTGTAGCAGATTGGGTAGAGGAGTCGACATCATCCCTCTTGGTTACTTTGTCTGCAGTCTAAAAACCCTCAGGTCTCTCAGCCATACCATTTGGGAGGATGCTGGGAGCCCGTGGAGCGCAGATTGTATGGATGTAGTGGAGGCACGATGCTAGCAAACTAACTAGCTCCTGGACCTCAGGACTCCCCGGACTTACTCTTGGCACAGCTTCGTTGCCCGCCACCGGAGTGGCCATTCCTGCAGTCTCTCTCTGCAATTTCAACTGCTAGCTCGAGTCCATCTGCCCGTCCTCCCAGGATCTTTCCATCTCGGTGTCGTCGGTTCTGTCGGGCTTTGGCTGGTTTTCTCTGCTGGCCACCACCACATTGGGCTGACAACCTAGTCTCTTCACCAGGATCGCTGGGCTAACAGGCTGGTGGCCCCTCTCCTCATCATTGGACTACTGTTTGCCTGCTGCAGTTATGCTGTGGATTATCCCGTGGATACTCCTGGGGTACACATTACCTCTCCTTCCACAGACATCCAGCTCCTAGTCACAAACTAGCACTAGCTCCGTGCTAGTGCTCCACACCTGGATCATATCTCCGACCTCCACTCACTCAACAACCACCTGTGCCCGGACTGCATCGACATCCTCAGAGAAACTGGTCTATTCGCCGTCCTCCACACAGAGGGTCTGGTCGTTTTTTCAACTACAACTTTTTCAACTCTTTTTGACTCTATCCCAGCCATCTGGTCCTGCTCACACACAGCAACTTCCTCATTACGTCATCACAACAAACGACATGTGCATCTATCAAATCTCTGCCCCCTTCCTCCGTCATCACAACCTATCATGAAGCAATGTCACCTGAAACTGGCTTTGCTCAACACCCGCTCACTCAACAATAAAAGTCTAATTCTGAATGAATTCATAACTGACAATAACCTGGATTTCCTCTTTATTACTGAAACCTGGCACAAACCTCTACTTTTCTCTCAACCAGACCCCACCCACCGGATTCACTTATATGGACAAACCCTGACCTGAGGGGCGGGGAGGAGGTGTCGCAGCATTTTACAGAATGGACATTAAAACAGCTACCATCTCCATCCCTGCTGCTCGCTCCTTTGAACATCTCACTTTCAAACTCTATGGTCCCACTCCTCTGGTCACTGCCATCATTTACCACCCTCCCAAACCGACTTTTCTGACTTCCTCACCCAGTTATCTGCCATCTCACCTTTCGTTCTTCTTCTTGGAGATTTCAACATCCACATCGACACTGACTGCAAATCTGTCACTGAATTTCTGTAACTGCTACATTGCTTCAACTTCACTCAACGTGTCAACTTTCCCACCCGCAGCCTGGTCACATCCTGGATCTGGTCTGCTCCACTGGTCTCACCATATATCACCTTTCCAGCTTCAACCTCAACATCTCCAACCACCTGGCAATCATCATGGACATCGACATCCCATTGCCAACGCTAAGGATAAACGGGCAATATCTTTCAGAAACCTCAAATCAATCTCCCCTTCAGCTGTTTCTGCCGCTCTTCCAAGTAAAATATCTGCCTCCCCCCCTCTGTTAACTGACAATCCCTCTAATCTCACCAAATTCTACAACGAAACACTCTCCTCTCGTCTCAATCAGCTGGCCCCCATTAAAACTAAAACTGTCTTATTCACCTCTGCCCCCTGGTACACTCCTGAACTACACAAAATTAAATCACGAAAAAAACAGCTTGAAAGACTTCACAAGAAAACCGGTTTAAATGTCCATCTACAAGCCTATACAGATTACCTTCAGCAGTACAAGGATGCCCTCAATGCTGCCCAGTCCACTTACTACTTTCACCTCATACCCTCTGGCTCCACCAACCCCAAGGCTCTGTTTTCTACAGTAAATAAACGCCTCAAGGACAGCAACAATACATCCAACTCATTCACCACTGACAAATGCAACTCCTTTCTCTCATTCTTCCAAATAAAAATCGACACCATCTATAACAACTTGTCCTCCTCTCCTGTACCCCATGGCCTGCACTCCCACTTCCTCATCTGCTCCCTCCCCCTCACCTCTCAGCCTCTGTATCAGTTCTCCCCCGTGTCACCAGGCCTGCCCAAAATCATGACAGGCATGAAAACCTCCCCATGTGTCCTGGATCCCATCCCATCTCACCTCATTAAGGACTCTTTACCAGCCATCTCCACTCTCATCACAGAAATCATCAATTCCTCCAGGTCTGGCTCAGTCCCCCGTTCACTCAAACTGGCTGTTGTCACTCTCAACCTCAAAAAACATGGACTCAACCCTGACATCATGTCAAACTTTCAGCCCATCTCCAATCTCCCCTTTCTGTCCAAAATACTGGAGCTTACTGTTGCCACACAACTCAAAGCCCACCTCTGCTCAAATGACCTGTTTGAACCATTTCAATCTGTTCCCAAGACAGCACTGAAACAGCCCTCCTGAAAGTCCCCAACCTCCTCTCCGCAGACTCTGGCCACCTCACCATCCTCATCCTCCTAGACCTCACCGCAGCTTTCGACACCATCAATCACATAATTCTTCTCTCCCGCCTTGAGTCCTCCCTCAGCATCACTGGCACTGCACTCTCCTGGCTCAAATCATACCTCACAGACCAACAACAATTAATCCACATCAACAACTGCACCTCCTCCACTTTTTCTCTGTCCCAAGGCGTCCCCCAGGGTTTGGTACTTGGTCCTCTCCTCTCCATACTTTATCTGCTTCCCCTGGGCAACATCATGCGCCACCATGGTCTCTATTTCCACTGTTATGCCGATAACGTCCAGCTTTACATCTCCACCAACTCCATCACCCCCGCCACTCAACCACTCTCTCCAACTGCCTCGCCAACATCAAATCCTGGATGCAGACCTCAACTTCTTTAAAACTCAACTGTGACAAATCTGACCTGATCATTATTGGCCCCAAATCCCTCACCAAAACCATTAATGGTTTCCGCCTCACCATTGACAACTCCAATCTGTTTCCATCCCCCCACAGTCGCAACCTTGGAGTCATCTTTGACAATAACTTCTCCCTTAACCATCACATAAGCCAAATCACCAGAATTACCTTTTTTCATCTCAAGAACATTGCCAAACTATGCCCATCACTCTCCTTCTCTGCTGCTGAAACCCTCATTCACAAGAAATAAGTGCATAGCCTGCAGTTCTGCCATCTTCATTTCAATAATCTGGGCTGACGTACCTGAACTTTTAAAGTATCTAGAGGGTGACATCTGGGCGAAACAGGGAGCAAAGTTACATAGACACACTACATTAAAAAATATATAATTCAGGTTTCAGATGGCATATGGAGGCCTCCTTAGCAAGTAGTTATAGTTAAATGTATAATGTTGAAACTTTAGAGAAAGCAACAGGGTAAAGAAAGAATTTCTCTCAGCAGTAGAAAATATTGTGGTAAGCCTACACCAAAGAAGACTTATTTCCATCTTTCATAAGATTTTGTCATCTGGGTCACCAGAGACATCTGAGGACAAGAGACTTGCTTGGTGCGCAGACTTTTGGGAGAAGATAACTGGGTCTGAATGGCAAAATATTTGTACCCAATCACAAACACAAATATCTAATTCAGCTTTCAGACTGTTACAGTATAAATGGTCCATGAGGCTGTATATCACTCCAGAGGTTTTGAATAATTTCAGTGGTAATATTCCCGATGTATGTGTTAAATGTGAAACACATAAAGGGATGCTTTTCCGTTGTTTATGGTCCTGTTCAAAAGTACAAGAATTTTGGAGTGAGGTTGTTGAGACACTCAAATACATAAGAGGTGATTTTACCTATGTGCCCAAGAATGTGCATTTCAGCAGAGCTAACAAAAAGATGATTACCCTAAGCCTACTACAAGCCAGACGGACCATTGCAAAATGTTGGAAATCTATATAGAGGCCGACTACCAAAGGCTGGCTAGAGGACACTGTACAAGTTATAGCCATGGAAAAAATAACATTCACTGAAAGGAAAATATGTACTGTTCGAAGAAATGTGGACTTCCTTTTTGGACTTTGTAAAGGGCCCTCAATTTCTTAGGGCTCTAAAGTGACCATACAGTCATTACCCCTGTACAATTGCTGTGCAACCCACTGTCTAAATACCCCTTGCCTATGTACCAATGAGCGTGCCATCTAGTTCTGAGTGTTTAATTTAATTTAATTTAATTCATTTTATTTTTACCTTTATTATTATCATTATTTATTTATTTTTTTTACTTTATGTTTGTTTTTGTCTGGTAGCTTGTTTCTTATGTTTACTGTATTTGTAACTTCTTGTTCCTTGAAAAGAGAAACAAAAAGAAAATCCAATAAACACATTTGGAAAGAAAAAGAAAGAATTCCTTCAAATGCATGGGCTACTTATACATGAATGAAAATGTAATCTTACTGTAGAGAAATAATTGAACTCTTGGGGTCTAGCAGCAAGTCTCTCAACAGGATACAGGAATCAGGACCCAGGCTGTTAAACTGCAGACTTAAAACAACAAACAGGCAGAAACAATAATCACACCACATGCATATTGCACAAGCATGAAAGTCATTCAGTCAATAAACACTTTTACACACAAAACTTATTAGTAAGACAAGATTTTAACTAAAGTACTTCAAAAACTGAAACGAGTTTTTAGTCTTGTAAAAAATTATAGTTTTAGTTTTGTTGTTTGTACAAGGGCTGGGCGGTATACCAACTTTTGAATTTACAACAGTATTTTTCAGACAAAGTATGAAATCAGACACTACCTTCTGTATAATATAACCCTGTTTGTGTTTCCTGTAATGCTGCCTGTGTATTTCAATCAGTGGTGTTTGGAATGGTAGGAGTGCCACAAAAGACAACAAAACTGTAAAAGAATAAGAAATAAATGAGGAAATATATTCACTGATTTTCATATAATGTAATCAACCCTCAGGGGTCTGAGCGTATTTTGGCTGTATTTGAACACTTTTGATTTAGCTATTTTTGTTATATACCACATAAAAAATGTTTACCATACCAATCTTTGCTATCTTTTTTATACGCTTAGATAGATATTTTTGTACTATCAAATTTAAACTATCGTAACTCTGGTTTTACATTCTCTATCCACATCAAACAAAAACTGGGAGTTTCAAATAAGCACTTTAAAGTGTAGTTTACAGCAGCACAGCACAATGAAAGTGATCTAGTATTTTTTTTGTTATGGCACTTTGAAAACAATCTGATCATACCAGCGTGATCATAGACACCCAAGGGTTAATTATCAAATGTAATTAAATTAATTATTTTTCAATAGCTTTTGCAATTACAATTTATGTATAGACTTTGCTTTTGCTATTACCATTTCTGTAATGCTTTTATTGGATTGCATTTGCCAATTTATAATGGCTTTACTTTAGCTTTTTCTCAGTTGCTTTTATTATTACATTAGTCTATGTTATTGTCCAATTGCTTCTACAAATTGCTTCTGGTTTATTACTTAATTTTTTATACTGAAAGATTAAAGTGTTGTTAGCTGGTTTCTGTCTTGAACCCTCAAGCCAACAAGGTAATGAAGCTAACCATTAGCTTATTCCTCCCAAAGGATCACTTGTGCTAGAATGTGAATTAAAACCCTGTCAATATGAATCATTCCCTCCTCTGGAAGGAACTTGGATGCATTACCAATAGGATGCAACACAATCTAATACTATGCATGTAATGTGTTATAATGGTAGCAGTCCACAAGGAACAGGATTTGCTTCCCCTATGTCTATTTGTGCAGCAAGCTAAAGCATTAGCTTTTAGCGTTTTCCCCACCCACACTCACAATCAAATGCTGCCACAAACATAATATATGTACACAAGACTGCACAACATCTCCCTCCGATAGCAGTAATAGATTGGTGTCTAAATTGTAGCCATAGACATGTCAGAAGTTTCACTGTCTATTAAGCTAAAGTTTGCAGATAGTGGTGAAATAAAAAAAGCAATCCCAAGAAGGGAAATAATAAAACAACTGAGAAACTATAATTGATAGATAACAGGCTAGAAATACAAAAATATCAATTTTGGTTCATATCGCCCAACTTAGTTCAATAAGGGAAATACTAACAATGGCTATGTGCAGCACGAGCACTTAAGAAGTATCAACAATGCTGGTCTTTCATATAGGTGATAAGACTGTGGCATCCAATGAGCACTGCCTAGATTTCTTGATTTATAATTAATCAATAGGTGTATTTTATTTACTTTTATTCATAACTTTAGACTGTTTCTAAAACAAGAGGCACATGAACTACTGTTTGATTTAGAACTGAACTGTCTGTATCTTTTTATGACAATTAAAATTCTGAACTGTAAAAATGTGTTAACCAAAATATATGCTTTTAGACTTAATTCGTATTCCAGTTATTGCAACTAAGATATTCAGATTACATACACATTTCTTCACTGAAGTGCAAATGCATGAGAATTTCTCAAACAATATTCAAATATTACATATTGTTCATATCAAGGAGACAAAAAAGAAAATCTTACTACTAATCCAACTACTAATCTAGTATGCTCTGTTTACAGTTATTCTAATTATTCTCTTAACTGCCCACATTAAGCCTAGCTTTTGATTTTATGGTACACCACTGATGAGATTCCCCAAAGGGTTCAAACATGGGCTTTGAATGACACTAAATATCAACAGCAGAAAAGCCAGTATGCCAGAATGATATTTCAAACCTTGAACCCACAAAAGTTATTGTGAGAAAGACTGTACTTAACCCAGTTTGCTTGATTTGTCTGATTATTTAAGCAGCGGTAATGTACTTAAGACCATTAAGTAGTGAAAAATGCTACGAAGAAAATCTCAAAAGATCCAGCGCAGTGCAACCGTTTGAAGAACTTCAGATTTAATAATATTGACTAGATTAATCTTTATTCTCTGTTCTATTCTGAAAGCATCCACAAATATAAAATATCCAGTTGATTTCATATTTGGTGACAGCTGCTCAGTAAACAAATATAAATAACGTGAGCTTCAAATATCCAGCATCAAATTGGCTCGAGATTCACCATGCTTCCAGAACAACTTATTAATGGCTTTCAAAATCAAGACAAACTTGGCAATTTAGTGATAGACAGTGGGCCAGATTTACTGAGCAGGGTAAATTAGTGCATGACCAAAATCCAGAAACAGCATCAGGTGCAATGTATCTGGTACTGTGAGCTTAGATGTTAATGAGACTCCAACAAGAGGAATCATGCAGAGCAAAAGACTGCAGCAGTCAAACACTTCTATGCACTGTTGTTACAATGACTATGCGCTGCTCTTTAAAATTGAAGCACCCAGTGCAATCATCTTTATTTTTTAATGATGTATGAAATAATTTGCATGACGATTTAGATGATAAAATTATTTATTAACTTTATTAAATTAACTACTCAACATGAGCGTTATATCGCTTTAATCAACGTTATAGCTAAAGGACATTGTTACATGCTATCAATATTATGAGATTTGCTGTGCTGTTTCCCAGGTCCAGCTCCTCCTCTCCCTGCTATTTGGTCACAGCTCATGATTGGACAATAAAACCGCCAAGGATGAGCAATTCTCGGCCTGTTGGCCACTTTGTTGCAATCTCCACTTTGCCTTTGGTTATGTTGGTCTTGGTTGCAGATATTTGTACATAATAATCCTTGTTTAAGTTTTTCCTTAGTTTTCGTTTTAGTTATGAATTCAGATTGGCCTTGTAAAGGAGGGCTGCCATAGGTTTGCATATTTGCTATCTCCTTTGCTGCTGTGCAGTATATATATATATGAATGGCGTCTGTGATTTTGCGGTGTCTGTGGGATGTGTCATGTGGTGTCTTTAAGTGATAGAACAGACTAGACGTGTTCAAGTCGCTAGTAACAACTTGTTGGCAGCATGTTTTGTAAATTACCGTTGTCTGGTCAGTGACTGACATTTTAATCCAAACCAAAACCACACTATGGAATTCCGGTTCCCTCTTTTCGGTACTAATTCCTCTCTGGGTTCTGTTTTCATTGTGTTTTCTATCGTACTCTCTGCCAAGCTCTCCACCAAGCTATCCGCCAAGCTCTCCGCCACTGCCATGTTGTTGTTTGTATCCATGCATGCTCCCCTAGCACTGCCATAAAAATGCTACCGCAAAGTAGTAGCGTTGTTGCAGTTACATTTAGCCTTCATTCATTGTTCATACAACGTGTAATTTTAATTTAAAAGACAAACTATATGAACAATAGAGGACTATATCGTACGGTAGACATTTCTATATCGCACTACGACATATATTGTAATATTGCATGGCACTAATCTCCTTTATGGTTTAGTTAGTATTGTTCATTATTTATAGTTAGTTATAGTTAGGGATGTTTTGTTTCATGTGTACGTTCCCTCTTTAGACTATGTTACTCCATTCTTTCCACTAGACTAGCCTGGGAATGTAACAACATGCAAATTAATTTCCTTTCCTATACGGTTAAAAAAAGCCTACCATGTAATTACAAGAATAATGTTGTGAGGCTCTCATTCTCATGATCTTTGTTTGGTTTTAATTCCTGTAGTAAATTAATAAAATGCATCATTACTTATTATCATTACCATTACTATAATAGCTAAAGTTAAGAAATTGGGAGAAATTATTAAACATTCAACACCATTGTGCATTTCAAGTTTCTTTTTACAGAATTTAAAAACACAAAACTATATCAGCAGTAATTTGTGACCTTTGTGAATTTACTAAGCTATGGCTCAACACATGCTGTAATATGAATTACAAACTGGAGCAGTAGTTGTAGAAGGATGGAATGTTTTTTTTTCTTTGAGTTTGACTCACTTGAGGACACTTGTGTGTCTGAAGGCAGGCCTCAACATTTGAAGCATATCATGATTCAGGAGACAGGATGACAGGTCCAGCTTGTCAAGGTGAAAACTACAGAAAAGCATTGTGACAATTAAACAGACTACATGCTTGAATTTCCCATTCAGACAAAAACATCGAGCAATGCTTTCTGAAAAACAATTTAATAGCTGCACTAATCTAAGGTTAACAGATACACAATGTAGTTTTAGTAAAATATCTTAAAAACTGCAGCATTTGAGTCAGCGTGCTAATACCTTTTTATGTGACAGTAAAAATGAACAAACTGTTTTTGAAAACCTTGACTTTGTATTTTCATTTTTTAAGTTAATATGGAAGCTATGCTGCTTGGGTTATTTTGATGGGTACATCTTACACTTTTTAACAGCTGTTATGATGAGTAACAATGCCAACGGAAGAGTTATGTGCCAACAAGTGATAACTAAAATAAAATCTCAAATTCTTCATTATTTGAAAAGAGGAGACCATAGATGTAGAAATTAAACAAGTACAGAAAAGCAGAGACGTGTAGCTCAGATGGTTAAGCTGGCACCTCCCTACAGAAGCTGTGGTTCCTTGGCGCAGCTGGCCCAGGTTTGAGTCCTGGTCTGGGGCCCTTTGCAGCGTGTCTTCCCTAACTATTTCTGCTCCTTTTCCTGTCCGTTTACTTTCAAATAAAGGCCACTTGCACCAAAAAAATTAAAAGAGAAGAGAAAAGCAGTAGAAGTTTAAACAATTTCTACCTCCTGTCATAAGGGAGAATCAATCTTCAGATTACTGGGCAATAAAATAGACAAGTTTAGGAATAGGAATATCGGAAATCCAGCATTATATGTCACCAAGGTATGGCTGTAGAAGCATATAGCGGACTCCAGCGCCTCTATACCTGTCTTGCAGACGGTATAGGAAGAAGGAGACAGCTAAATGAAAGGCAAAAGTAAGGGAAAAATTATTGGCAGTGCTTGTTAACCACAGATGGTGGACTGCGAAAGAAGAATGTTTTGTGCTCAAAATATCGAACTCTTGGCTGCAAGTTTCCATTCACCTACACCTACCGCTGGACTTCACTTGTGCTATTTTGTTTGTCGTGCATATATCATCCTGTGCCGCTGCTGATGGTGCATGTAACATAATTTGCTCTGTAGTTGCTAGGCTACAAACTTAACACCCACATTCATGGTAATCTCTGGAGATTTCAACTATCTTGTTCTTCACAATTGTTCCAACTGTCCAAAAGATTTTCAACTGGTCCAAAAGAGAAAATAAAACAGATGCATTTTATGCAACTTTTGAGATGCACACAATTCATCTGGTAATCTTTCATGATGAAAAGCAGACCTTAAAGTAGTAGATCTCACCTCCAACTCTACACCTATCGTTAAGCGGCACACAGTGAATCAAAGAAACTGTAAAGAGGTGGTCACATGAAGCTGAAGAAACTCTGCTGGGGTGCTTCCAGATAACACACTGGAAAGTACTCTGTCAGCTACATGGATATTACATTGCTCCTCAATTAATACCATGACTGAAATTGTAAGGCACTACATTAGATTAATTGTAGTAAACATCATGCCCACCCGGACATTGAGGTGCTTTCCAGATAACAAGCCCTGCCTGACCAGTGATCAGAAGGATCTGCTGAACAAGAAGAAAATAACCTTCAGGAAGGGTAAAAAGGCTAAACACATCAGAAGTAAGACAACGTGTAAACTTGCAATCTCTTAAAGCATCTTGAGGCTGTTGGTCTGATAAAATTCTGAATTTCTGAATGCAGCAGCATCTGTTAAAATCACTGTAAAAAAAGCTCCTTAAAGGGGAAGTTAGTTTTTTTTTTTTTAAACCTGGACCTTATTTCTAGCATAAAATACATTCATCTACTCACCAATAACAGTTTGGTGAAAGTCGGCGTCTTTCAGACGCTATTTACATCACTCAAGATCTGCGTATATCCATATAATGGAAGTGAACGGGGCATAGACAATACAGAATCTAAATAAAAAATGATCTGTCTTTACTTCACCAATACTTTAAGATGAATGAATGAATGAATGAACGCATACTATTGTTGTTGTTGTTATTGAGGGCTATCGGGGGCTTTCTACACACGCATCTCGTGGGAAGACAGCTCAGTTCCTCTCTCTGCTTCTGCATCCTCCTTTCCAGGAGCTCCTCATCTGTATACTCTGGCTCAAAACAGTAAGGACGTCCATCGTACTCAAAGTTGTCGTCCACATCGTCAAAATCTGATAAACATTCTGCCATGTAGCACAAAACTAGCAGTAGCAAACTCCGTGTGAATATAGCTGACCGTCACAGAGGACGGAGTAAATAAGCTGTGCTGACGTCATCCCACAAGATGCATGTGTAGAAAGCCCCCGATAGCCCCCAATAGTGACGTCACGTTGACGAGACCGCCGCCATATTTGTGTCCAATGGGCTATATGCATGGAACATCAGTGACAACTTCCGCTAAAATATAAGCCAGCTCACTAACTTCCGGTACATCACTTGTCATTTTGACGGCATATTCCTGACTTCCTCATCCTCATCTTGTGAGGTAGTTATAAACCAATATAGAGATATATTGATATTTTAATTGTGTAATAGCTTGGAGTATCAGTTATGAAATGGAATAAAATATGTGAAGAATGAAAAGGTTGTTTAAATTTCAGCGTCGTGAGGGGACGACAGCTGAGCACCGTTGCGTCCCTCTGTGTACGACTTCAGCCAAATTTAATTTATATATATATATATATATATATATATATATATATACACAAAGTTTGCAGTTATCTGAATCTAGAAGAAGTCACATGGCTTTCTTAATAGATGCCATTCCTTCAGTGCTTTGCTGTCTTGTGCTAGTCTCAGTTTGGTGTGCCATGGCCTCTGTTGTTGCAAGAGAATTCATGTGTAGCTGTTGATGGTAGCTTAACACAAAGCAGGGACCCAGACATAAGCCATCAAGGCGTAAGTATGGTCGTGGTGGTGCATCAGTAAGTGGACATGTTTTTGGTGGACACGATGCTGAAAGGTGATTGGAGAGAACACTTCCTTCGTGGACTTTTTCAAAGGCACTGTCCACCAAGGGTACACCTCCTGCTATTTCCATTGTTGTTATAAATGGAATGGCATGTCTTGGTAAAACTCATTCACCTGCAGAACTGACATGCCTGGAACGTCACTGGTCAGGTGACAGACTCTTTTCTACAAGTTGCTCCTGAAACATGCACATAGCTGAAGTTAGACAGGGAATAATATGCCGTTTACTATCATCATAAATTAATTATTTCCATGTTATATTCTGCGTCAGTGCTGTGTAGCTCTACATTACAGGGATGGTGTGTCTGTACAGATATACTTCTGAGGAACATTTCGAGTTATTAACCTTTTGAGTGAGGACAATTTTGGAAAGTGAGGACATTTAGGCCGGTCCTCACGAGATTTTCACTGTAATGGCCTCTAGAGGCTGTAAACACGCGTCACTCAAAGTTTCAGAGAGGTCCCACGAAAAATGCAAAACTGAGAAAAAAATGTCCTCGGTCTGAATACACACACTTTTGCTCTCTATCGCCCCCCCATGAGTGTTTTTAATTATTGAACCACAAAGTCTTATACTAAAGAAATTACCGTTTCCAATTGTTTTTAAGTAAACTAAAATGCGTTATGTTGAACGTGCAATTTTAGGTGTTTTGAAGAAAGTGATGAAGCTGCCAATGACCATGAATGCAGGTACGGCATTTTGCTGTGTCTCTTATATACTGTGTGGCTTTTTCCATAGTTGCGATAAGGGAAAGAAAGAGATAATACTGTTCATGGTGACAAAATAACAATGTGACCAAGATGAATCTCATAATGGCCATTATTACAAAGGTGAATATTGAGAAAATTTGTATTTTTTCTGTTTTAGTGGAACATGCTCTGTTCAGGGCACTTCCTGCCCTCTTTCCTTCACCAACTGCACCATCGAAGAAGTTGGGAAATGCCAGTGAGGCATTGCTTCATGTCCTTCAGGTGAGAGTTTGTTCACGACAATTGTTGAACAATCAAGGGGTGTGTCCACAAAAAGGGCTTTTTGAGCCACCACCAGGAGTGCTAGTCTTTTCCATGCCATTCTGTTACTTCATTGACAGACTTGCTTTGGCTTTTTCTTTTGGTCCCATGTTTAAAAAGGAAAGTTTGCTTTGGTGTTTTATGGTTTTTCTGTTGTACCCTTTAAGACATTTCTCAGATTTTTTTCTTTCTTCTTTTTATTAACCAACAGAAGATCCCACCATCTACCAACAGAAGAGACCACTCACCGCTCTTGTTTTGCTCTTTGATGGGTCCTGCTGTCTTGTCACATTTGGAACCACTCCCATCACCACTTTTGCCAAAGAAGACCTTCGTGAAGGTTTGCTTTATCTCATGGCTTACTATTACACTCTGCATCTCACCTATCCAAAGTGTGTGGCAACCGTCCTCTCCGTCATTCAGACAGAAATATTACAGGACTCTATTCATGACCAAGACATGACGACCTCATACAAAAAATCCATGGCAGAATGGAAGGCTTTTATTGGGATGTAAAGGTGTTAAAATAAAAAACTGCAACCAACAGTTTCACTGCCCTGGTCAATTAAAATCAAGTGTGTGAGGGTGTGGGATAGTAGTGTGTTTTGCAGACGTTGTCAAGAATTATTTCTTGTTGTTCAAGTACTTACTGATTGCCTTGTTCTTTATTCCTTTAATCATAAAAGCATGTTTCAAATCATATTCAGTGTTCAGTAACACAATGAATATTGTAACATCACGTTGCCATAATTACCTCAAGGCCAATGTTTTCTGTTGCAATGCCTTTCGCAATTGTGAATGCGTACTATTTTGAAAAGCAATAGGTGTATTAAGAGGGACTGTTACAAAACCAAATCTAAATAAATTTTTGTTGACAGCAATCTGTGTGCTTTACCGTATTTATGCTTTGTCTCATTTTAAGCTGGACAAGCTAATAATGAACAATCTTGAATTAAGAGAAATCATCTTGTTTAGTGGTTCTGCTTTTAAGAACTTTTCACTAAAATTAATAAAGGCAAAAACACTGAAGGTAGAATTGACATCTTATTTGGAGTTTATTTGACTTAACACGGTGCTTGGAATGAGTGTTTTACTGCTTGGAATGAGTGGTAAAACACTCATTCCAAGATATATATCACCTTTCTAATGCCAAGATAATTTTTCTTATTTCAAGAAATCTCACTAAGTGTAATTATCTTACTGCACTGGCAGATAAACTAATTGCTTTTAACTTCTCAAATTCTGTATTTTTTTACTTGCATTTAGATGGTTAATTTTTGCAGTGTATTCATATAGGGAAGCGGTGAGCGTAGGCTGTGTGCAGTTTACCATTCATTGTGTTTGTGTTGCACGGCGCAGCTTGAGCGCAGCGCTCTGCGTGTCCAATAGGACGGACTTTCCTTGTAGAAATCGATCATTGCGAAAATTATTTGGGCGGCCTTGGCATGGAAAAGTTTGGGAACCACTGGCACAGGCTATGTAGAATCAGTAATGAGCAATTCAGGTTAAAATCATTATAAACACCTTGTACAGAACAAAAATACCTTGCTAACAGACAAATACTTATATTTACCCATTTTCGACTCAGGCTCCAGAAGCTGAATAAAGTGGCTACTGACTGCATTGAAAATTAAAAATTTGCAATTTATAAACATAACTAACACATTGTTTGATGACAATTGATGACAAGGTTCAGGTTTTTTTTTTTTATCATTTATATATTAACAGATAAGGGTTTTTTAACAATATAGTATTGATCACTTGTCTTGATGTATGAAGACATGAATTTAGCAGAAAGATATCAGTGTATAAATGTACTGTATAACTTACTAGAAGTGACTAGTTACTTGTGATTGTAATTCTTTGCTGAAACTGTTTCAGACAATAATATTAAAATATTTATTTTCTTTGTTAGGTCCAAGACACAGTGACTCCGATGTCAACACAAGTAAGTAATCATACAAAATCTTTACACTGTACATATTCAAACTCACTAGAATGGTAAAGGGAGTGGGTTTTTTGGGATTTTTTTTTTTTTTTTTGGTAAGCCAGAGAGGAAATAAGCCTCTTACTAGTTCCCTCATCAAAACAATTTCATGGGTTTTTTTCAATTTGATTTTGGATTATTATTGAAAATACGCCGTTTTCTGGTATCTATCTGAAACATGTTCACCACATTGAGTCTTGCTTAATTATTACTGTACTTGTTTACTATGAACTGATCTAATTGTAAAATTTGAGTAAAAAATGTTCGTAACTAAAGTTACCCTGTAAAGACATACGACTGAATGGATGAATCTACTTGTTCAACACGATAACAGTTAATCTACGTGAGAACTAACAGTCTCATTAGCAGTCACCATTTAAAAGACATGTAAAATAAATGAAACACACTTCCAAAGTATATGCATGTTAATTAAAAATGCATGGGGATGTCTACACTATGAGTGATTGTAACATTTATTAAAACAAAAACTTTCCAATCTTGTATTAGTGAGTAAAAACTGCAAGATTTAGAACTGATAGTGTATGGATCAACTTTTTCTATAACATAAATGCATTTTGTCAAACGATCAACTACGAAACCAAGGGGATTTCAAACACAACACAAAAGTCCTGGAAAAGGGGCGGGAAGAACTTGTGACATGCAAGCAGGCCTCTTACAACACCCGTGTTGAGGATTATTTGCCTTGCACATATTGTTATGGGATGTTTGTCAAAAAGGAATTGTGGAAACATCAGTCTGCATGTGGAAGCAAAAAATATTGCACAACAGATGAACCAAATAGAAGAAGAAGAGTACAAAGTCGAGCTGCACGCCCAATCATTGCTTCCTCCACTAGATGTCAGACCATCATCAATAACATGATGTAGCTTTTCACATAAGGACAGATTCTTTGATTTGCAGGTACAGTGAAGCACTATTTGCAAAACATGGACGTGTGAAGTCAAGACACCAGTATATTTCACAGAGAATGAGGGAGCTTGGCTGTTTCATGTTGGTGGCTAAAGACATTGACAAAACTGTAGGTATCAGTTTGTAGTCAGTGTGGCGAAGGTGGTTACTGAGTTTAGTCCTGGCAAAAATGAGTATGGGAAACAATCTACTGCTGTCAAAATCGGATTCTGTCTCAAGGGAGTATTGGAGGGCCTTATTGGACAAGCACTTATGAATGATGATGACTTGTATGAGAGAAAGGCAAAGAAATTCCTGGAACTTTTAGAAAAAAACTGGAAAAATCATGTGTCTGTCAGTGCTCATCAGATATTGCAAGAAAAGCGATGGAACAAGCAAGACGACATCCCCCTTACCAAAGATGTGATCACTCTGAGGGATTATCTGAGGATGGTAAAAGACAAAGCAAAGGAGGAACTAACAAAGGGCTTTGACTGCCTGCGAAAATATGCTGAGGAGAGCAAAGCCGACAACCCTGAGCTACTGAGATCGACCAAGTTAAGGAAACAGGTCGCCACACTGTGTCAACTTCTCGATCTAAGTGAGCAAGAGCTCAAACAAGTCGCAAGATTTATGGAACATGATATCCGAGTTCATTGGGACTTTTACCAGCAGACTGACAAAATATTTCAAATTGCAAAGATCAGCAAACTTCTTTTTGCAATGGAGCAGGGCACAGGGACCTTAAAAGGGAAAAAACCTAAACACCATCAACCTTTCTGTTAGTGGTATGTATGCACTACAACTGACACAGTTTTGTCTTGTCCCTAATTGATCTAGTTTATTCAATTGTAGTCTTTTTGGTTCTGCTTAGCATTTACTTTTACTATAATTATCCAACATCAACTCAACATCAAGAGGGGCAGGGGGGAGGGAGGAAAGGGAGAGGGGCAGGAGGGAGGAATAACAGATGGAAGGAAGGAATGGAGGAAAGGAGGAGCAGTCAAAACAGACAGAACAGGAGGTTAACATTTGCTGGTTCCTGCATGTTAAATGTGAGGATGCTTTTCTCTGATTTATACCATTTAAAAAGTATACATTTTTATGATAAGCATTTTCACTACTTTGAGTCATTTTATTTAGATTTTTTTTATTTTGTCTTTATTGATCATGATGTGTTGAAGAAAGCTTGTTATGCTCAGTTGGTAACCATTTGGTAACCATTGCCATGGTTACCAACCAGCGTTTGAGCCAACACAGTAATATTTAGAAGTGTCATCAGGCAATTTGACTGTCTTTATGGGTGTCTATTATCACTTTATAATAGACACCCTGCAGCTAATCAGAATCGAGTATTTCCCCCAGACCATGGTATAAATTAATGCAATGTTCAGAGACTTTGAACTCTAACCTTCAAGATTGACTGTTTGTCTGTTGCTGCTGTAGATGAGAGTTTGGGATCGAGCCCAGATATGAGGCCCTCCCAGAAGAAAAGAAAAAAAAGGGCTGTGAAAACCAGCGGTAAGTTCTTTAAAACTCAAAGCTGATTTATGACATCTTTGCACACATGTGGTGTACAATAACATTTAAGAATAATTTTGTCTCCTCTGCAGATAGTTATATGATCGCATTGCACTTGCTTTACAGATGGAATTTCTGACCTGTTGAGCAAAATCAGCTTTGAACCACGAGCTGAGGATGGGAAGTCAGACACAGATGGTGAGATTTATGTTTATTAAAATGCAACCTTTTTGTACACTGCTGGTTGTTTTGCATACTTAAAATGTATTAGTTAAAAGTAGAAGGCGCATCGTCTGGCATCATCTGTTATCATCTAGTGTTAACAGTAATCTGTTGATTTTTGTCAGTCATATATATCTTTATTTATTTTATGTTCTCCTAATATTTGCCTGTTTGTGTTGTAGATCAGGGCCAGTAACAACTGTGATTAAGAGAGGGAGCGGAGAACAGCCCAAGTCCAAGGAAATAATGAGTAGGTTCTTTAAAACTAGACAGGAGAAGCATACAGTTTTTCCTCATTCGATGTAGGGCAGAGAATGTTGTCATGATGCTGTGTAAAGCCCTTTGAGACAAACTGCTTATAAAAACTCTGTATGAAATGGATACAACATTGAAGTACTGTGGTTGCTATCTGTGACTACCTTCAAGCCATGTTTGTGCAGATAAAAAAAAAACTGTTTACCTGTTTATTTAAGGTATGCATTGTTTTCTGTCATTTGTCACCCCAAGCAAAGGCGAGGAGAGGATGGTCTAAGGCTGAGAGGAAGGCAGTGCACAAGCACTTGGATGCGTTTGTCAAAGACCGCCGAGTACCAGGAAAAGTGTGCATGAAATGCAGAAACAAAGAAAATTCTAGCCGAGAGATCCTGGAAGGATGTTAAAAACTTAAGTGTACAACATAATTGTAACAATGAACAGGAGGTCTGCTTTGCACACACTTAACTTTTGAATATTGTTTACATAGTTTGTAAAGATGGTTGGCACTTACACATCGTGACTTATTTGGATGCTGTCGTTCTTTTAGCAGCTTAAAGAGGTCATGTAATGTATTGTTCAAATATTCAGGTGACACATGTTTTAGTCACTTAATTATTATTATAGGCCAGAGTTTTTCAATTCCAGTCCTTGGGTACCACTGCCCTGCATGTTTTCGATGTTTCCCTCCTCCACCACACCTGATTCAAATAATCAGCTCATCATCAACCTCTGCAGTGGTCTGATAAGGTGCCATTCATTTGAATCAGGTGTGGTGGATGGATGGAAGAACGTATTTACTTTGTGTAATGTTTTGTTAGGGCACACAGGTCATACAGAGCAAGCCCTGCCACACGCAAGCATTGAGAATCACACAGCTCAACAGATTTAGTGTCTTTAGGAACAACCCGTAAAAGAAATGTATATCAATTGATAATACAGAGACTCTGTTTAGAGGTTCAGGAAAATCTAGAGGCTGTGATATCACTGTGCTCCGTGTAAAAAGAGCCCTGACTTTCTGCTCTCATTCCCCTACACTCAAGCTGTGTGGTCTTTCACTCTTCCTCATGGGCCTGAAGCAGCTTGCCCTCACTGACACCTGTCCTGCCTGATTCTTGTCAGAAACTGATCAACAAAAGCAACAATAACAGCTTACTAACACAGAATTGTATCTATACATTTTAATGGTGCTTGTCTTACCTTGTTCGCATAGTGATACTCCTTTTTACCGATGTTACGCTATCGTTGCTGTTTACCATATGTAGCTTGCTAGCTAGCTCTCTAGTTGCTTACAGAAAGAATTACACTTTTGCACTTACCTTCGTAGTCATGGATATAGCTGCTTATGTACAGCTCCCTTCTTGCGGTTGCTTGATAAAGCTTTGGTATTTATTTGGATTAGGCGATGTACATTGTTAATGTCAACTGGCGAGAGGTCCTGCAGGCAGCATGTATAGAACACCATCTCGACCGTGACCGGAAATGCCCATTCTGGCTTATTTTAAACCCAGAAGTAATTGTGCATATAGAGAATTTGACAGTTCTCCTCAGTTTCGCTATGGCGGTACACACCTCACACTTGAACAAGACAGAGAGACAACGATATTTGATACAAAAGTAGGTATGAGTAATAGTTAATTCGTGACTGACATCTAGTGATGACAACATGAAGCCTCACGAAGCACTAAAGCTTTCCATCTGAGTAGTTAAAAAATGGGCCGAAGCGTCATGGTACTTCATTTGCTCGACTGCGCCATCAAGTGGAAAATAACTGTAAAGCAGGTGGTGATTGAAATGACAAAGTGGCTTCACTATGTCATCCACCATAATAATAATAGTAATAAATATAATTGTATTTATTATATGTTTCACACATTATTGTGCGCCTGCCTTATTAGGAGAGATCAGCTCAAAATGCTCCCAGACAGGAGAAAATCTCTTCTTTCTGGCTGGCTCCATAACAAAAAGGCAGCTAGTTAAAAATAATAAGTTTGCGCCTTAAGGTTCTAAATCCACACAATGTGAGGGTAGAACCATTGCGTTTCGCTGGCACTTATATTTCGAATTACGCTCGAAGCCTTCCTGAACCGGTCACGTGGTACGACTGCTTCACCACGTCATCGACACATGCCTCGATACACGCTTCTCAAAATACATCATAAATTACTCGACACACGCTTCGAAGCCTCAACACATCACTACTGACATCAGCTCAAACCACAAGCTTCTGCATTTACCGTAATCAGATAAAGTTAGCTAAAGTTAGCATAAGACAATGTGAATCTCCATTGAGGTAGCTAACATCACATTAGGTAACATAGTGTCAGCGTTAATCATATGGTATCTGAAGTTAATCATGTGTTTTGTAACGGGTTTTCAAAGACTAAAATAAAAATTAGATAGAGTTGAGGACTTACCCAGCAAGTGTTGATTGCACAACCTGGAGTTAGCTGTTGGCTGCCAGTGATCTCTTCTTATTGCAGCCAACAGTCTACATCCTTTGGGATGGAATAAAACTGCAGTCCGGGGTTTCTTTGTCGACTGCCACTGTCAATTTTTGGTCACTTGCTGATTTTCCTGCTACTCCACTTGTTCTGGTAACGTGACAACACTGTAACCTGAGTACTGTGGGCGGACACAAATATGGCGGCGCGAAAATACTGTGACGTCATGTGGTCTTGATGACCACAACAACAACCCGGCAGCTCTGAACTAACAGTGCAATAGTACGCGTTCATTCATTCAACTTTCACCAAACTGTTATCGGTGAGTAGATGAACGTATTTTATGCCAGAAATAAGGTCCAGGTTTAAAAAAAAATAAAAACTTCCGCTTTACATACAAAGTATGTGCAGTTATTTAAGCTATATTTACATGCACAATAAGAAAGGTAGCAGAATGCTTTGAACATTTTCTTACACAGTCCACAGCATTGAGACATCAGATACACCTTGAAATGGAGTCCTCTACAGTATGTATTTTGGGACAAAAGGAGGTTATCCAATTAAATAGCCAAGTTGAGCTATAACCATAGTAGCAGTTGAGCTATAACCATAGCTATAACCATAGCTCAACTTAACTGTTCATGTAAAGAAGACCTCCTCTGTCTCCCCTTCAAGAATATCTCCAGAATTAAGGCAAATTCAACAGCTAAAGGGTAGAGAGCATGAACCGGAACAAGGCTGCTGGTCCAGTTATGGTCAGCCCCAGGGTCTTTGAAAGCCTGCATAGAACAGTTATGTTGCATTCAACAGCACCTCTTCAACCTTCAGGAAACTTCCAATGCTGTTGAAGACATTCTGCCTTGTTACTGTACCTAAAATATCTAATTCATCTGCCTTCAATGACTTTAAACTAGTGTCTTTAGCATCCCACACCATGAATATCTTAGAAAGACTGTAAATAGAGACTGGACAAATGACTATATAAACAGACTACAGCTAGTCTATCTCTAACTCTGTGTCTCTTGACTCTGTGCAGCTCAGACTTCCAGTTCAATTCAGAGTCCTGTCATCTCCAGAAATACTCTGATGACCTGTAGTTAAGGTCAAACACCTTGTGACATGGTGTGGGAACAATCATCTCATCTTGCATATGAACAGGACAAAGGAGATAATTAGAAGCAGGAATAAGCCGAACACTATTTCCATTCTGGGACAGGAAAAGGTTGGAGGTGGTGGGGAATTAAAGACACCTGGGTGTTCATGTCATTTCTGTCCACAACAAAAAAAACAAAACATTCCTGCCAACAACAAGCTCTATAAAAAAAAAAACTGCTTTTAAAGACAAATGGCTGATGATTATTATTGATCAATTTCATACTGCTGCATTCTGGATTAACAAAGCATCTTTAACTTGTATCAATTAAGACAACATAACTCAAACTGAACTACTTTAGTTAAATTGTGGTATACCTTGCAGTGGTGCATGAAAGTACAGAGCTCAGTATGTAGCATTTCAGTGATGTCATACGAATGTTGCTGAGGCAAATGCTTTTGATTGAGGATAGAACCTCTGCAGTCAGTCTGGGGTTCTGAAACTCATACAGAAGGACCAGCAGATCCATCAGCTCTTCTGGTTGTAGAGGCTTGCTGAGCTCTAGCATATAATAGGAAAAAGACTCATTATTCACATAAACACCAAATATATTCACTATATCCTCTGGCTTTGTTGTAAAATGTAAGAAAGTTGCCCTGTGTACACAATATTCACTTCCAATGAAATTTTTTTTCAACATTTGATTTGTGTCAATTTACACTACAAGCAAGAAGTAGATATTCTTTTGGTAAGATTTCTGCATTTGTAAAGCCTAATTGCAAGTAAAATGAGAACACTGTCTAGATACAGAGTTGGATACATTATGCAATGACTTACAAACCATTTAAACCCTATATAGCTGTCGCCTTTGCATGCTCAGGACGGGGCTTAAGTATGAATGAATTGGATTAATTTGGAATTGAATTATTTTGATTGGATGATGTATTGCATGATTGTATTACAATGAATTGGATTCTAATTGCCTATAATTGGCTTGCATCTTCGAAGTGTCTTGAGATGACATTAGTAGTAATTTGGCACTGTATAAATAAAATTTAATTGAATACTGAATTGAAACTGAGGGCCAATCATCCCACATAGAATGAATAATGTATTTTCTATTCTATTCTATGTAGTTGTTTTTTGTTGGCATTTTTCTTTCTTTAGCTTGCAAGAAAAGTAAAGGTTGTATTTCTCTCTTTGATATTTTGGTCATTATGAGAAGAATAATTTATTTCTGCTTAGGACACACTCAAATCTGCTGGTATAATTAGGGAAAAGCTTATTTCTCTCAAACATTATAGGATGTCTTAAATTTGCTCACTTTAGCTTTTCTTGAGAAGTTTTCTATCTAATCTCTAAAGACTTTTTGAAACTGTTCAGAAAAGTTTTTCTTCAGTTTAAAGTTTTGAAAAAGATGCATATGAATTTTTCCCACTCTTTTGAACAAGCCCAAATAAAAATAGTATTAACAAAGCAAGACCTTGTATCCACAAGTGGAGACACCTAACCCTGCAAAGCTAGCAATAATTCAAAGCCCATGTAGCATCAATAAAGTAGGTTGCTGTAATTAAACCTTTACTTAAAAAACTAACTCTTGATCCAGGACTGTTAGTTAGTTATAAACCTTTGTCTAAAGTTCTTGAAAAAAATTGTTGCAGCTCAACTTTGTGATCATTTACACAAACTTTGAAAAGTTTTAGTCAGAATTCTTCGCACAGAAAGGGTGACAGTTACCAATGATCTCCTCTTAGCTTCTTATAGTGGACCTGTCTCTGTGCTTGTCCTGTTGGATCCCAGTGCTGCATTTGGTATGACTGGTCACAACATTCTATTACAGAGACTTCAACATGTTATTGGGATTAAAGGAACTACATTAGGCTGGTCATATTTACATGATAAATTACACGGTTCTGTGCTTGGACCGATTCTTTTTACCTTATACACGCTTCCATTCAGAAATATTATTAGACAGTTTCTAATATCAGAAAAAACTGAAGTTGTTGTCTTGAGACCTGATCGCTTCAGGAAGAAATTGTCTATATAGTTACTCTAGATGGCATTTCCTTGGCTTCAAGTACTACAGTAAGGAACCTTGGAGTTAGTTTTGACCAGGATCTGTCTTTAGACTCTCACATAAAACAAGTTTCCAGGACTGCTTACTTTAACCTTTATAATTGTGTTATAGGCAGAGATTTCCAAGGGACTCATGATGAACCTCTCTTCACGCTGCTCTCTTTTACAATCCATGTACATGTGGCATTATTGTTCTCATTAACTTGTTTCTCTTTCTCAGCAGGCATCCCTAGCTTGGTGATATATTGTTTGTTGTCCCCTCCTTTCTGTCCTCTCAACACCAAGCCAGTCACGGCAGATCGTTGTCCTTCCTGAGTCTTGTTCTGCCAGAGATTTCTTCTTGTTAAAGGGAGTTTTTGCTTTCTGCCATCTCATCTTGTGCATGCTCAGAATGGGTGATTGGATCAAAGAGAGGTTTCGATGCAATCTGTTGATTTCCTTAGCTAGGCCACATTTTTATATATTTATTTATTTTTGTTAAATTGGTCTGTATGAATTGGGCTAATTGGAATTATAGGAAATGGATTTGATTGTATCATTAATTAATTTAATTGATTCAGTTTATGTTCTTATAAACTGTGATATAGACAGTCCTTGTTTAAACCCACATCTTCTTCCTAATCATCCAACTCTATTTTTGCCATTATATATCCACTACTCACGACATTGAGTATTTAGCTTTATCCATCCATCCATTTTCTGCTGCTTATCAGGATCGTGGGGTCAACAGTCTAAGCAGAGATCCAAGGCCACCCTCTCCCCAGCTATCTCCTCCAGTTCTTCTGAGGGGACACCAAATCATTCCTCAGCCAACCGTACTAGAGAACAGTTTCTCCAGTGGTTTCTGGGTCTGCCCCTCAGGCCTCCTCCCAGTGGGACATCTACAAAACATCTCACCGGGGAGGCATCCGAAAGTCAAGTCAAGTCAACTTTTAGTATCAATGCTGCCTCTCACATAACAACCTCCTTGACCCAAACCAATCTGGGTTTAAAAGTGGACACTCCACCGAAACGGTTCTGTTGGCTGTGACAGAAGCCTTAAAAGAAGCCAGAGCGACAGCTAAGTCCTCTGTACTTATCCTGCTCGACTTATCAGCTGCATTTGACACTGTCAACCACAGTATCCTTTTGTCCATACTCTCTAGCATGGGCATCACAGGGAGAGCACACTTGGTTTGAATCATACCTCACTGGTCAGTCTTTCAAAGTATCCTGGCTTGGACACACTTCTGCAGCGCACCACCTCGTCACAGGGGTCCCCCAAGGTTCAGTACTGGGACCTCTTCTCTTTGCCATATACACCAACTCACTGGGACAGATCATCCGATCACATGGCTTCTCATACCAATGTTATGCTGATGATACCCACCTCTATCTGTCATTCCCACCTGACGACCACACGGTCTCAGCACGAATCTCAGACTGTTTCTCTGACATATCAACATGGATGAAAGCCCATCACCTCCAACTTAACCTCCCAAAAACTGAACTGCTAGTCTTCCCAGCCAAACCAACCATACACCACAGCATCTGCATCCAAACTGAATCCCTATCTCTTGCTCCATCAGAGGTTGCTAGAAACTTGGGTGTCGTGATTGATGACCAACTAACCTTCAAAGATCACGTTACCTCGGTTGCTCATTCATGCCGCTTTGCATTACTAAACATAAGAAAGATCAGACCATACCTAACCCAACATGCCACCCAGCTCCTGGTGCAGGCCATGGTCATCTCCCGCCTTGACTACTGCAATGTTCTCCTAACTGGTCTCCCAGCCTGTACTATGAAACCTCTGCAGATGGTCCAGAACGCGGCGGCGCGTCTGGTTTTCAATCAGCCTAAAAGAACACACGTCACCCCTCTGTTCATTGAACTCCACTGGCTACCCTTAGCCGCCCGCATCAAATTCAAGTCACTGATGTTAGCCTACAAAGTGCTTAATGGAACGGCTCCGATCAACTTGAATGCTCTTGCAAAGGCTTAAGTCACAACTCGGTCCCTCCGTTCGTCCCAGGATTGTCGTCTAGCAGCTCCTACACCACGCCTAAGACAATCCAAACTCTTTTCATGTGTCGTCCCATGATGGTGGAATGACCTCCAGAGCGCTACCAGAACAGG
The DNA here is from genome assembly GCF_036924035.1 of Leuresthes tenuis. Classification (NCBI taxonomy): domain Eukaryota; kingdom Metazoa; phylum Chordata; class Actinopteri; order Atheriniformes; family Atherinopsidae; genus Leuresthes; species Leuresthes tenuis. Next base: position 33,101,208 of record NW_027325363.1, on the reverse strand, counting down.
GGCGTCCCTGTCAATCTTCAAGAAACTCTTGAAAACCCAGCTCTTCAGAGAACATCTCCTATCCTAGCACTTACCTTGTACTTACCTACCCCCTCTATCTCTGCACTTTATCTTTCTGCACTTCCTTCTATGCCTGCACCCTATCTCTACTCTGTCACCTCTGACAGAGTCGGACTAGTGGGTTCCTTCCATGTAGTTTATTGTTAGCTTTTTATATAGCTTGTTATATCTTCATTTGTAAGTCGCTTTGGATAAAAGTGTCTACTAAATACATAAACATAAACATGTACAGGACATATAGATAATTGAAATCTACTCCCTCTTATCCCTGGTGCAAAACAGCAATAAACATGAAATAAAATATAAAGTAGAAGATTAAAAAAATATATATTCAAAAAATATATACAAGCTAAAAGATACAAGAAACGGCAGTGGCAAATCTGTATAAATAAGGCACATGGCAGTATAAACAGAATTAACAGTATAAACAGAATTAACAGTATAAACAGAATTAACAGTAAAGACAGTGAGCTATGTACAGTTAGTGTACAGCAATGTTTCTCAATTCTGGTCCTCATGACCCACGTTTGCAAGATTTTTTAGAGTTTGTGAAGGGACTGTTTGTGCATGGAGGGAAGGGAGGGTTTGTCCAGAGTTTGTAGGGGTGGGGGAAGAGAAGGAAGGGGGGATTCAAAATCAGCTCGTCATCAAGCTCTGCAGTGGCCTGATGTACTGGTGTACAGCAACTGACTATATAGAGTGCAATTTGGTTTGCAAGATTTTTTAGAGTTTGTGAAGGGACTCTTTGTGCATGAGGGAGGGGAGGGTTTGTCCAGAGTTTGTGGGGGTGGGGTAAGAGAAGGAAGGGGGGGGCAGTGCTGGGAGGGAGTTCAGCATCCTGACAGCCTGGTGGATGAAGCTGCCTCTCAGTCTGCTGGTTCTTGCCCGGAGGCTCCTCATTCTCCTGGAAGGCATGAGGCTGAAGCTGCCGTGGGTGGGATGGCTGAAGTCACTCGCAATGCTGAGTGCTTTGCGTGCCAGGCGTGTGTTGTAGATGTCTTGAAGGGAGGGGAGAGGAGTGCAGATGATCCTCTCAGCTGCTCTCACTATGCACTGCAGGGTTTTCCTGCAGGATGCAGTGCAGCCGCCATACCACACAGTGATGCAGCTGGTCAGGATGCTCTTGGTGGTTCCATAGTAGAAGGTGTGCATGATGGGGACTGGTGCTCTGGCTCTTTTCAGTCTGCCGAGGAAATAGAGGCGCTGCTGAGCTTTCCTGGCCAGTGATGTGGTGTTACTGCTCCAAGAGAGGTCCTCAGTAAGGTGCACACCCAGGAACTTTGTGATGCTCACTCTCTCCACAGCATCACAGTTTATGGTCAGTGAAGGCTGATGGGTGAGAGCTCTCAGAAAGTCGACAACAATCTCCTTCGTCTTCCCGACATTAAGACAGAGACTGTTGTCTTTGCACCATGCGGCCAGTTGGCTCACCTCACCCCTGTAGTTTGACTTATCGTTGTTGCTGATGAGCCCCACCACAGTAGCGTCATCTGCAAACTTGATGAAGAGGATTACTGTTGTGTGTTGGTGTGCAGTCGTGGGTCAGCAGGGTGAAGAGTAGGGGGCTAAGCATGGTCAGGAAGTCTAGCAACAGTGGACATGCACAGTGAGGTGTTCAGTCCTAGACAGTCCAATTTCTGTATTAGCTGCTGGGTGAGGATTGTGTTGAAAGCTGAACTAAAATCTAAGAACAGCATCCTCACATGAGTGTGAGTGTAGTGTCCAGGTGAGTGACAGCTGAGTGGAAGATGGTGGAAATTGCAAATCAGTGGACTGGTTGGGCCGATATGCAAATTGAAAGGGGTCCAGTGAAGATGGGAGGACAGATTTTATGTGCTGCATGACTAACCGCTCGAAGCCCTTCATGATGATGGGGGTCACTGCCACAGGGTGGTAGTCATTGAAGCAGGATGGAGAGGCCTTCTTTGGAACAGGGACGATGGTGGCACTCTTGAAGCAGGTGGGAACAACAGCTAGGCTCAGGGAGGTGTTGAAGATATGTGTGAGGACATCTGTGAGCTCCTCTGCACAGTCCTTAAGCACACGGCCAGAAATGTTGTAAGGTCCTGCAGCCTTGCGAGCGCTGATCCTGGAGAGGGATCTCCTCACACTGGCTGAAGACAGGGACAGCACCTGGAGGGAGTGGTGTCTTCTATGCAGGGATGCTGTTGTCAGCTTCAAACCGTCCAAAGAAATTGTTCAAACTGTTCAGTAGAGTGATGTAGTTGTCACAGGTCTGGGGTCGAGGTTTATAGTCTGTAATGGTCTGTATCCCCTGCCACAGGCTCCTTGTGTCTCTGCTGTCAGTAAAGTGGTGCGTAATCCTGCTGCTGTACTGCCTCTTTGCTAGTCTGATGCGACAGGACAAGTTGGCTCTTTCTGATCTCAGAATAGCCTCATCACCTGCTCTGAAAGCTGCATTCCGGGCTCTCAGTAACCTGTGGACTTCCCCCGTCAGCCATGGTTTCTGGTTGGCCTGTACTGCAATTGTCTTGGTGTCATTGACATCATCAATGCATTTACTGATGTAGGCAGTAACAGTGTCTGAATACTCCTGGATGTCGACCTGGTGGTTGTAGGTGGCTGTCTGCTTAAACGTCCCAATCTGTGGTGTTAAAGCAGTCCTGAAGTGCTGAGGAGGCACCCTCTGACCACACTCGTACCTGCTTCTGGACCAGTCTGGTGACTTTAACCTTCGGCCTGTATGCTAGCATTATCATAACAGTGATGTGGTCTGAAGTGCCAAGATGGGGAGGGGTGAGGCCTTGTATGCTCCTCTCAGTGTTATGTAAACCAGGTCCAGTATATTGTTTTTCCATGTTGTAAAGTAAATGTGTTGATATAACTGAGGAAACACTGTTTTGAGATTTGCATGATTGAAATCTCCAGCCACGATGAGAAGTCTCTCTGTTGTGATGGTGCTGTACAGTTTGCGCTGTTACAGCTGAGAGGGATGTAGACTGAAACAAGCAGGATGGCAGAAAACTTCTTTGGTTGAGAGAAAGTCCTCAGCACAGGTCCTCAGGACACAAATGCAGGGTCTTTTCAGATTCAAAAGGGTTTTATTTTTAAACAAAGCAAACAGAGCAAGGCAGGGTGAGGATCTCCAAGCAGAACAAAGTAATGGGCTATGAAAATCCTAAGCGCTCCCTTCAGTAACTATGGCCAAGGATGAGCGCAGCTATGAAATTTATCAAACATAAAAACTCTCCACGCCAGGAGGAAAACAGAAAAGCTATGAACAGTAACAAACAAACTCTCACGCTCTCCCAATGAGGCGGATTTAACACAGGATGCACTCGAAAAAACAGAGGCACTATGAAACATTAACTATAAACTTAAAGCTCTCCTTTAACGGAGGCGACTGAAAGGTTGCAACGAAAAATCTCCCCTTGAAAATGGAGGAACAAACAAAGCTATGAAACTTACCATAATGAATAAATAAACTATGACTAAAAACAAGAATAAATTACAAAACAAAGTAGCTCTACAGGAGGCTCGCTTCACTGCAGGCTCGTGGACACAATGGCTCAAGGTAAGGCTGGTAATGTAGCTCATGGGGAGAGACAACATACTGGCACAAGACAAGGGAAATGCAGACTATTTGAACACATGAGGGACCAAGGGCAACAGGTGGAAACACTTTGGGAATCAGGGAAGACAATTAGACACTTGACACAGGAGGAAGGGCAAGATACCCGAAATTTTCAAAATAAAATAGGAAATGACGAGACAAGACATGAAATAGAATGTAAATCGTGACAGAAAGGTTGACACTTGATGATCATAAACTCCGCAAGGGGTGAACAATGTCTGCAAACCACCACAGTGTCCTGACACCAAGCATCCCTGATGTAAACACAGACCCCGCCCCGTGGGTCTTACCTTCTTCAATGAGGGCTCTGTCTGCTCGGTGGCATGTTAGCTGGTCGAGCTGGGTGGCAGATGTTGTCTTATGTTGTTGATGAGCTATGTTTCCATGAACACAAAAACACAGCATTCTCTCACAGTCTGATGGGTCGATCTCAGAAGGTGTCTGTAATACAGTTTGTTGTCCAGGGAGCATACATTGGCAAGTATGATGGAAGGTATAATGTTTAATGTTTATGCATTTAGCAGACGCTTTTATCCAAAGCGACTTACACAGGTAGGCAGATGGGGTAAGGGGGTCTTGCCTAAGGACCCTTACTGGAGATAGTACCTTTCATGCAGGGGATTTGAACCCAGATTTCCCACATGAAAGGTGGCAATCATACCACAACACTATCCAGCGGCCTTGTGTGGATTAGCCATTAGCCTGACCCGGATACCCATGCGGTTACCCCGCTTCTGCCTTCACGCACACCGCCTGCGGCACTTCCTCTGTGGGTGTGCTGCAGTGGTGGGGGTCAATGTCGAAGCAGGCCGCCGGAGTAGATCGAGGTTGAGTAGCTCCTTAGCGTGTGCCAGGTTTAACTTGCTGAAAAAAGTGATGCAGATGTCCAAAAGAGTCCCCCGGCCGTATGTGCGCCTTGGGACGGACAAACACGACCAGAACATAAAATCACTAGAGTACACCGACGAAGACAAACATATATACACCACATTGTTGGGACAGAGAGGGTACACTGCATCCGCACGAGCAGCCATCAACATCTGGTGAAAGGCATCTTGACCAGACGTCTGAACCACCTAAACTGGCTCTTTTTGTTGCAGGGGAGCAGCAACTCTACTTCAAGCCTTAGCTTTAAAACTTTGAAAATATCAGCCATGGGAAAGCAACTAAAGGGTGAGAGTTTGATAAATAAACTTTTAAGTTGTGAGTGTCAAAAGTAATTTCTACACAGACACTCTACTGGGACCACTTCATCCACAAGCCCCCCTTAACTCCTGCCCCATTAACTCGCTCGTGAGTTTTCTCAATAGCTTTCGAAGGACGCTGACTTTCGCCAAACTGTTCTCGGTGAGTAGATAAACGTATTTCATTCCAGAAATGAGGTCTAGGTTAAAAAATACCGGAGTTCCCCTTTAAAAATGATAAAGCATTTCTGTCATTGATAGAAAGCAGAACTGTGTTTCTCTTTTTGTTGATCTGTCAAAAGAGTTTGATGGACCATCGAATAATGAAACAGACTTTTTAACACATGGCTCTCAGAAGAAGTAGTTGGCTGTTTTTGCAACTATCTTTCTGGTAGAACTCAAACTCAAGTATGAACTCAAGTGTGACAATCTCTGTTCTGATGTTCTGCCAGTTACAAGCAGTGTGCCACGCTGCTCGATTCTCGGCCCACTTTTATTTACTATTTATATAATTGATGTGGGCCTTGATGTAACAGATGCTAATTATCATTTTCATGCTGATGATATGTTATTTATTCTTGTGGATGAACACTTACAATCTGTTGACTCATTACAACGTGCCTTCAGTGTTGCTTTCAGACATGTGTCTGAGCTGAAATGGTCTCTTAATAAAAACAAACTCAAACTTATGCAGTTCTCTAAAAGTAAGAATAGTTTTCATAATCTTCGCTCAGTGGTTACTCCTTAAAGATCAGTCATTGAAGTTAACTCTTAAATATTTGGGTGTTTTAATTGATGACTCTTTGACTTTTAAGTGGACCGTAAAAAAATACAGCTCAAACTTGGTTTCTACAATAGAAACAAAATGTGTTTCTCTTTAAATGCAAGAGACTTGTTGCTGCAACATTCTTGCCAACATTAGAATATGGATACCTCTTATATATGCAAACCCCTGCCCAGGTATTACATATGCTTGATTCAGTTTACCATGCCTCTCTTCGTTTTATAACAAACTGTAAAACTCGAACATTTTAAATCTACATTGAAAGGCCTGGATATGCAATCATTGATCTATTCATTCATTTTAATATTGATTTATTTCTTAGTTTGTTTAAAGTTGTCTATTGTTTTTTTTTTTTTTTTTGGAATTATGTTTTTAACTGTGGTTTTGGTCTTGGCCAGGACTCCCCTGAAAAAGAGATCTGTGATCTCAATGGGATCTTTCTGGATAAACACTGGTTATGTAAAATAATAATACTAATGATTCTAAGTAAAATATAGTGTTTAATGGTTTCCAAGTCATTGCATTCTCTTCATGTTTACTTTGTACGGCTCAGGATTAAGCTACAGTTTTAACTCCATACCATACTCTGTAAGTGCTGCCCCTATAAATGTTAAATGTGCAGTGTCAACACTTTAAATAGCATGAAGTTGCTCAGCATTTGCTTGGTCTGAATGGACTGAAGACTATGAAATTACAAGCTTTACCCCAGGTGTACTCCGAGACACTGAAGTACACTTGACATAAAGCACATAAAAAGTCAAGGTAACATTTTAAACTCTTTCACACTTGAATGCAAATCATAATTATTAAGAAAGATTAAAAAGAAAATGTGTGTTACCTCTGACAAGGTATTTCTTAAGGGCACGTGTAATCTGGGCCACGGTGGTGCTCTGAATGCTGCAGCCAAGTTGCTGGAGAAGGACACGGTTACCATAATGCAACAGCCCACCCATGAAAATGGGGTAAAGCTCAAAAGGCTTGCCTTCACCATACTGTTTTGGCTGTGGGCCTTGGACTCCAAGAAGGCTTTGCTCCACTTGATCCAGGACATCCTCATTATAGCTGTCCTCAGCGCGGAACATCTCTGCAGTCAAGGTTCTTGCAATTCTGCCTCTGTTGTGGCTACTCATTGTTGCATAGAGCTTTGGAAAAAGCTTAAGCAGGTTAAATACAGCAAAAAGCCGGAGGGAAATGAACTTAGAAAGGATGTTGACAATGACACTGACATCCTCACTTGCCTGACCAATGGCTGTGGACACCTGCCTGGTTAGCTTCTCCAGAGCTGATCTGTTCTCTCCTAACACTACATAGAGGGCTGCCAGGTACTCCTGCATGGCTGGAACAGCAAACACATACTGCCTCTCATCATTCTCACCGAGTGTTGATAAATACTGCCTACTTTCCACACAAGGAGCAAAGAAGAAATCCAATACATCAGTCTGAAACATGGCCAGCTGACGTAGCTCCTCATCTGTCTTGGTCTTCCCGCCGATCCACTGCTCTAGTTCCCTCTCTGAGAAAGATGTGCGTTTGTAGGTCACACCCTCAAATGCAAGTTTACCAACTGTACGGACAACATACAACATCAGTGAACTGTGCTGCTCCTGAATGGACACACTTGTTCCTGTTCCTGTGCCTAGAACCTCACCCCCAAAGTTAAGCCTTAGAAAACTGGTGTAAATGCCTGTCAGCGTGCGGATGGGTGCCTGAGCATTAGTGAAACGAAGGAAGTGTAAGGTAGCACATGTGAGCCAGCAGTATGAGGGGAGGAAACAGGCAGCAGCCAGTTGGCTTTCTCTCTGGAGATTGAGATATAGCAGCTCTATCAGCGCCAGGGCCTCCTGGTTGTGTGCAGCCTCTCCACTCTGTTGTAGTAGGCGGCTGGTGAAGTATGCACGCTGGAGTTCTGGGTTACTGAAGCCACAAATCTGTGCATAACGACTCACATACTTCTGGGGAATACGGTCCACAGCAGACAGTCTGGTAGTGACCAGGATGCTGGCCTAGGAAACAGAGTAGAGAATTCTATAATTCCCAACAACAAATACAAAGACTGACATAGGTTATAAATAAAGTTCAACAATTCATGAATTTGATAACATAGATCCTCATCTTATTAAATCTTAGTTAATTTCCTTGACTTTGGTTAGACAGGAACACAGATTGAATTAACTATCCAGATGACTTCATTGGAACAAATTAGAGAGTCCACTTCCCTCTCCATTTACACGGAGAAACAGTGAACAACAAAGAGTGCAAAGCCTATAGTTTTGTTTTTTAAGTCGACAAGCCTTGTCACAACTTGTGAAATTACATCTTCATTGTCCCTCAAAGTTATACTAGTATGTTATGGAGGTGGCAATAGACAAGACAAGACAAGACCTGACAGGACAGGACAGGGAATTTGCTAAAAAAAAAAAAAAAAAGAAAAAAAGAAGAGTAACAGAGTTTGATTTCCCACTTCCAAGGTACAGAATGCAGAATGACTTAGCTACTCACTCATTCAGATGTGGGGGACATTTTCAGATGTTTAAGTTGGTGCTGACTAGACACCTTCTTTAACTATTTAATTTCAACTACATGGGGAAGACAACATTCATGCTTGCATTTTTTAAATATACAGTTCATGAACTTACATGGATTTAAGAGTTATAACAAATTAAGATAAAACATCGCAGTGCTGAAGGACTATGTCTTACCTCGGGCAATAAATACTTCCTCAGCAAGTTAACTACAATAAAAGCTGGGGGCAGCACCTCATTAGGATCACTGCAAAGCTCTGTGGATCCAATCCGGAAGTCTAGTTGCATCTTTTCCATGCCATTAAACAGGAAAAGTATGTCTTTGGCTTGGTCTCCTTCCCCACTAAGTAATGGGTGTTTTCTCAGATGGAGATACTTCCTGCTCACCAGATCCCTCAATGAAGCCATCCTGTGGGGAAGATTGTCAGCCATGTTAATATCAAACTATGGGGCGACAAAGGTAGAAATTTCTCAATCTCAAAATCTAAACCTAAAAACCACAATAACATCAAAATTTGTGGTTTATTTTACCCTAATTCTATTACTGTAAGTAAACATTTGTTTTACAAAGGTTTGAAGAACCCATAAAATATCTATAATAACAGATTGACGGCTTTGCTTTGCGGTAAGACGTATTGCATCACTTCCTGTTACCTTGTGTGCGCACTGTGACAGTTCTCGCTCCTCTTGAACTACTAATAATCACCTTATTTCTCCCTATAATTTACACATCTTGCATAGTTAACTCTATCCCATACTTGTTATATTCTAACACTCACTCTTACAGATCTTTAGTTTTTATTTTTCACTTTTTAGCGGTGTGTCTGGTTCTCTAGCTTAGCATGGCTACCAGTTCTCTTCCTCCATCTCCTGCTTTCACCTGCTCCGTGTATCAGATGTTTAGTTACTCTTCTGACTCCTTCAGTGGTAACGGTACATGTAACAAATGTAGTCTTTTTGTAGTTTTGGAGGCAAGGTTATCTGAATTGGAAGCTCGGCTCTGCAATGTTGAAAACCACCCGATAGCGAGCCAGGCCCCTTTAGTCAGTGCGGAGCCACCTAGCGTAGCTAGCTCTGTTAGTCATCCCCGAGCAGATCCCGAGCAGCCGGGACTTAAGAGTGGCTGGGTGACTGTCAGGAAGAGGAGTCATAGTTCTAAAGTCAAGCCCGTGGTTCACCAACAACCTGTCCACGTTTCAAATAGATTTTCCCCACTCAGCGACACATTAAACCCTGGTAATTGGCAGCTCTATAGTCAGAAACGTGACATTAGCGACACCAGCGACCATAGTCAAATGCATTCCAGGGGCCAGAGCGGGCGACATAGAATCCTATTTAAAACTGCTGGCTAAGGATAAACGTAAATACGGTAAAATAGTTATTCACGTCGGCGGTAATGACACCCGGTTACGCCAATTGGAGGTCACTAAAATTAATGTTACATCGGTGTGTAATTTTGCCAACACAATGTCGGACTCCGTAGTTTTCTCTGGACCCCTGCCAAATCTGACCAGTGATGACATGTTTAGCCGCATGTCCTCCTTCAATCGCTGGTTGTCTAGATGGTGTCCAGCAAACAACGTGGGCTACATAGATAATTGGCAATCTTTCTGGAGAAAACCTGGTCTGATGAGGAGAGACGGCATCCATCCCACTTTGGAAGGAGCTCTTCTCATTTCTAGAAATATGGACGAATTTATTAGTCATCCAAAAACATGACAACCCAGGGTTGAGACCAGGATGCAGAGTTGTAGTCTTACACACTTCTCTGCGGCTTCCCACCTGATGATGCCCCCCCATCAATCAAAAAACACAAAAGGAGCAAATCCTCTTGTGCAAAAAAAAATTAAAACAAAAACTTTAACTGAACAAAAACATCAAACTATTAAATGTGGTTTGCTGAATATTAGATCTCTCCCTTTGAAGTCTCTGTTAGTGAATGATTTGATTTGTGATCATCATATTGATATATTTTGTCTTACAGAAACCTGGCTGCAGCAGGAGGATCATGTTAGCATTAATGAATCAACTCCCTCTGACTATTTAAATGTTCACGTTCCTCAAACCACAGGCAGAGGAGGAGGAGTGGCAGTATCTTCAGATCAGGGTTACTAATCAGTCCTAGACCCAAGATTAGTTTGAGCTCTTTTGAATCTCTGATTCTCAGTTTTTCCCACCCAAAGTAGAAATCACAAAAACCTCGTGTTTGTTGTTGTGTATCGTCCACCTGGCCCTTATTCTGAGTTTCTGTCTGAATTCTCAGAGTTTTTATCCCAGTTAGTGCTGAGTACAGATAAAGTCATTGTAGTGGGTGACTTTAATATTCATGTAGATGTTGAAAATGACAGCCTAAATATTAACTTTAATTCTATATTAGACTCTATTGGATTTTCTCAAAGTGTTCACAGACCTACTCACTGCCTTAATCATACCCTTGACCTTGTGCTGACTTATGGCATTGAGAGTGAACAGTTAACAGTGTTCCCTCATAACCCTGTCTTGTCTGACCATTTTTTAATAACTTTTGAATTTACATTACTTGACTACACGGTTTCTGAGAAGAATTCTACATATAGAAGGTGTCTGTCAGAGAATGCTGTAACCAGATTTAAAGAGTTGATTTCATCATCCTTTTCTTCACTGCCATGTGCTGATATGACAGAGGAGGGCTACCTAAATTTTACTCCAGTAGAACTTGACTCTCTTGTTGACAGCACTATAGCTTCAATGCATACAACACTGGACAATGTTGCCCCTCTGAAAAGGAAGGTAATCAGTCTGAAGAGGTTGGCTCCTTGGTATAATTCACAGACAGTGGCGTTCCTCTAATTTAGAAGATTCTCAATTAGTCTGGAAAGATAGTTTAATAACGTATAAGAAAGCACTTCGTAAAGCTAGAACTGCTTATTGTTCATTATTGATAGAAGAGAATAAGAATAATCCCAGGTTTCTTTTCAGCACTGTTGCCAGGCTGACAAAGAGTCCGAGCTCTGTTGAGCCATGTATTCCTTTAACTCTCAGCAGTGATGATTTCATCAGATTCTTCAATAAAATTGTTTCTATCTGAGAAAAGATTAATGGAATCCTTCCCACTATTATCACTGATGTATCATCAAGTAGAGCAGCTTTAGAAGTATCTTTCGAACCTGATTTGTATTTAGACAGCTTCTGCCCAGTTGATCTTTCTGAGCTAACAACAGCAATAGTCTCTTCCAAACCATCAACTTGTACGTTAGACCCAATCCCAACCAGACTGTTCAAGGAGGTTTTCCCCTTAATTGACACTTCCATATTGGATTTGATCAATCGGTCTTTGTTGATAGGATATGTACCTCAGACTTTTAAGGTTGCTGTAATTAAACCTTTACTTAAAAAACCTACTCTTGATTCAGAAGTGTTGGCTAATTATCGACCTATATCCAATCTCCCTTTTTTGTCTAAAGTTCTTGAAAAAATAGTTGCAGTTCAACTTAGTGATCATTGACATAGAAATAATCTGTTTGAAGAGTTTCAGTCAGGATTCAGAGTGCATCATAGCACAGAAACAGCACTGGTGAAAGTTACCAATGATCTCCTCTTAGCCTCTGATAGCGGACTTGTGTCTGTGCTTGTCCTGTTGGATTTCAGTGCTGCATTTGATACGATCGATCACAGCATTCTGTTACAGAGACTTGAACATGTTATTGGGATTAAAGGAACTGCATTAGGCTGGTTTAAGTCATATTTATCTATTAGATTCCAGTTTATTCTTGTAAATGAAGAATCTTCCTCACACGTTGGAGTAAGTCATGGAGTTCCTCAGGGTTCTGTGCTTGGACCGATTCTTTTTACTTTATACATGCTTCCATTAGGTAACATTATCAGACAGCATGGCATAAATTTCCATTGTTATGCTGATGATACTCAGCTGTACTTATCTATGAAATCAGATGAAACCAATAGGTTGGTCAGACTACAAGCCTGTCTTAAAGACATAAAGACCTGGATGACTCAGAACTGTCTGCTTTTAAATTCAAACAAAACTGAAGTTGTTCTCTTTGGACCTGAGCGCTTCAGGGAGAAATTGTCTAGTTATATAGTTACTCTAGATGGTATTTCCTTGGCTTCTAGTTCTACAGTGAGGAACCTTGGAGTTATTTTTGACTGCCTTCTTTCACCTTCGTAATATTGCTAAAATCAGGAACATCCTGTCTCAGGGTGATACATAGAAACTAGTTCATGCATTTGTTACTTCAAGATTGGACTACTGTAATTCGTTATTATTGGGCTGTCCCACATATTCTCTGAAAAGCCTCCAGCTGATCCAAAATGCTGCAGCCAGAGAACAGGAGAGATCATGTTTCTCCAGTTTTAGCTTCTCTTCATTGGCTCCCTGTTAAATTCAGAATAGAATTTAAGATTCTTCTTCTCACATATAAAGCTCTTAATGACCGAGCTCCATCATATCTTAAAGATCTCATTGTAAGATATTTTCCTAACAGAGCACTTCGCTCCCAAACTGCAGGTTTACTTGTTGTTCCCAGAGTTACTAAAAGTGGAATGGGAGGCAGAGCCTTCAGTTATCAGGCCCCTCTCTTGTGGAATAAGCTGCCAGTAAATGTCCAGGAAGCAGACACCCTTTCCACTTTTAAGATTAGGCTTAAAACTTTCCTTTTTGATAAAGCTTATAGTTAGGGATGGCTCAGGTAATCCTGAAACATCCCATAGTTAAGCTGCTATAGGCTTAGACTGCTGGGGGACCTCATCTGTCACACCTTTCCTCACTTTTTCCCCCTGTTTAATTTCACAATTGATTTTATGTACATGTGACATTATTTTGGTTATTAACTTGTTTCCCTGTTCCGACAGATATCCTTTGAATGGCGTTATGGTGTTTTTCCCCCCTCTTTTCTGTCTTCTCAAACCCCAGCTGGTCGAGGCGGATGGCCACCCTTCCTGAGTCTGGTTCTGCCAGAGGTTTCTTCCTGTTAAAAGGGAGTCGTTCCTTTCCACAGTCGCCACAGGCACGCTCAGGACGGGAGATTGGACTGAAGACAAGTGTCGGTGCAATCTGTTGGTTTCCTTAGCTAGGATATTAATTTTTGAATTGGCTCTATAGGAATTAATTGGATTATGATTACAATGAATTAAATTCCAATTGGCTTGAATTGGACTATATTACTTAAGTGCCTTGAGATGACAATTGTTGTAATCTGGCGCTATATAAATAAAATAGAATTGAATTAAAATTGAATTGAAATTGTAATTATTTTCAAATTATTTTTCAATTCAATTCAGTTTTATTTATATAAAAAATTAGAGGAACACCACTGTCTCTCCAACTTTCTTGCAGTCTGCTTTAAAGCAGCTGTGAATGATATCAAGGAGCCAACCTCTTCTGACCGATTACCTTCCTTTTCAGAGGGGCAACATTGTCCAGTGTTGTATTCATTGAACCTATAGTGCTGTGAACAAGGGAGTCAAGTATTGCTAGAGTAAAATTTAAATAGCTGTCCTCTGTCATATTTGCACATGGCAGTGAAGAAACTGATGATGGAATTAACTCTTTCAATCTGGTTACAGCATTCTCTGATTTATTCATCCCAAACTGGGAAATGTCAGTAGCAGCATATACACCCGAGATGATGAAATAAATGTAAAAAGCACAATCGAGAAAGCACAGTTCCCTGTGGAGCTCCTATGCCACTGACCACCACATCAGACATGACTCTGTCCAGACAGACAAACTGCAGCCTGCATGTCAAGTAGTCAGTAACCCAGGAGATCACTCAGTGGGTTTACATGATGAGATTACCTCGATTATAGCTATAGTTATGCTTCTTATCTAAGCAAGGGTAATTATCCTTTGTTACATGGCGGTGAATTAATCGAATCACTGGCACAAAGCATGCAATACCACAGTACATAAGTGGCGCTGTACCCATTTCAACTATGGCTAATGGAGCCACTTCCGGTTGACATCTTCACCACCAACAACAACAAAACTAAGGCATTCAAGAAAGATGGCGAACAAAGAGCAAGATGAAGCTAGGTCCCTCTACATTTGTGATGAGCTGGTTATGGCACAAACGCGAAGCACAACGACGCATTCTCCATCGCGTTGTTTGTTTGTTTCTGACGGCGGCGACAACAACAGTAATATCGTCTCCTTCGACTTCCGGGTAATGATCGCAGGAAAAAATCTCGAACATGCGCAGAACGCTCAATCTGATCCACTGTCGTCTCCAGGCACGTTAAGTGGGCAATCGGATCGAGTTATCCCGAGGTCTTAATTCGATTGCAAGTAACCCGATCTGATTTCTTGTCGGATTAAGCTTGTTACATCAGCTGAATAACTCAATCTTATTATAATTTAGCTATTAATCCAATCTGATTGACCGCATGTAGCCGCACTGACTGAATCGTGGACACCCATCCCCCGCAGTTTCTCACCCAGTAGCAGAGGTTGAATGGTGTTGTAGGCACTGGAGAAATCAAAGAATGTGATTCTCACAGTGTCTCCTTCACCATTCAAGTGTATGTGGGCTCGCTGCAGCAGGTAGATGACAGCATCATCGACTTCTAAATGGGTCTGGAAGGCAAATTGTAAGAGGTCCAGAACCATCCTCACCTGTGGCCTCAGCTGGGCTAGTACCCAGTATCAGCTGGGCTAGTAGGACGTCTTCCACAGCAACGGGACTTTCTCCTGACTCAGACTCAGGTTATACAAATGTCCCAGTATAGGAGACAGTTGGCTGGCGCAGGTCTTCAGGATTGTGGGTGTGATGCTATCAGGGCCTGCAGCCTTCCGCTGATGTAGACTTTCCAGATGCCTCTTAACCTGGCCTGTAGTCACCGTTGGTCGGGAGTTGATGCAGTTGTCTTCAGTGGAGAAGAAGGAGGTGAGGGAGAAGGAGGAGGGAGAGGGGGGCAGATGGAGAGGTGCTGTACAGGAGAATGTTGGGTTGGTTGAGCCATTTGAGACAGTGTGGGGGGATGGGGGTGTCAGGGGGGTGGCAGGAGGTGAGCTAAACCTGTTAAAAAACTGGTTAAACTGGTTTGCCCTATCCAGGCTCCCAGATGTCTGCCTGCCTTTCCCCTTGATTTGCTTCATTCCTGTCCACACATCTCTCCCACTGTTCTGCTGGAGTTTGGCCTCCTCTTGTAGTTGTCCTTGCAAGTCCTCAGTGGAGCGCTGTGGCGTCGTATGCATCTATGGCATTAGCATACAGGAGATCCAACATTTTGTTTTCCCCGGTGGGGCAGTCAACATACTGGTGAAAGTTGTTTAGAGTCCAGTAAAGCATGATTAAAACCACCTGTAATGGTCATAAATGCATCCGTGTGTTCAGTTGTTTAGCAGCAGCTGAGCTGATGACCTCACAGGCCACCGTTGCATCAGCTGACGGGAGACTGTATACAGCGATCACAATGGTGGACGTGAACTCCCTCGGTAAATAATACGGGCGCATACCCACAGCCATTAGTTCAATGTCTGGGGTACAGAGATGTTCCTTCACGTTCACATGACCAGGACTGCACCATCTGTCACTCACATAAAGTGCAATCCCACCACCTTTCTTCTTCTGACTTTTGGAAAGGTCTCTGTCTCCCCGCACCAAACTCTATGCAGGAATCTCCACGCTGTAGTCCGGATGTGCGAGTGCAGCCAAGTTTCACTGAAGCAAAAGATGCTGCACTCACAGTATTCCCTCCGGGTCTTCACCATCACTGTTAGTTTGTCCGTCTTATTCCCAAAAGACCTCACGTTTCCCATAATAATCGCCAGTACCGCTGGTTAATGCGGTCTCCTCTTCTCTCTCTATTTTACTCCAGACCTGCAACCCCGGCATCTCCTCCGTAACTCCTCTGGAACCACAGGTCTGTCTCCGGGCAAAAGCACAGGCCTACACAGCGCAATCAGCTGGGCACGTGTGTAAACAATGCCATTACTCCTGTCGGCAAGGTTCTCTGATACAAAGAGTAAAAAAAGTAACAGAAGAACGCGGAGAAGGGCGTTTGTGGTTGTTCCGAAAGAACACCAGCAAGAATGTTCTATTATAAAAAAAAAATTTAAAGAAACACTACGGATTTTTAAAATTTTATATGCACTGTTATCTTGTGAAAACGACTTATTATTTGGTTACCTCGATATAACAAAGATGGTTTTCTCGTGCTACCGAATTAATTATTTTGGTATCTCGACATAACAAAGATAGTTTTCTCGTTATAACGAATTAACTTATGTGTTCGTCTTGATTTCAACCTACAAGACCTGCCACAAACGACTTCCGTAGCCACTGGCTGTAGCTGTTGCCTACTGGAAGTTAACTTGACTGGGTTTGTTTAGGGGCTACCGGTTAGCAGATGAGAGGCAGACAAACTCCTATCTATTCCTATCTATCTACTCCTGCTTCAGCTAAGATAACAATTAATTTGTTATCACAAATATAATTATCGTAAGGGAAATTATAATGTTTGGCACAAATAATCATTGGCACAAAGCATGTCATACCCCGGTACGACAGGTGGCGCTACGTCCCTCTACATTTTGTTTGTGATGAGGATGGTTATTGCACAAACATTCTCCATCGCATTGTTTGTTTCTTTCCAACAGCAGCGACAACAACAGTAATATCGTCTCCTTCGACTTTCCGGTCACAATCCTGGGAAAGCTGAGCTCTTTCAACAGCTTCTGGATAATGCTCAGGATATTTTACGAGTCTATGGTGGCTAGTGCTATCCTCTAATATGTTGTATGCTGGAGCAGCAGACTTAGGGTAGTGGACACCAACAGGTTCAACAAACTGATCCGCAAGGCCAGCAAGGTTGTAGGGGTGGAACTAGATCTCTGGCAGTGTTATCAGAAAGGAGGATGTTGTCCACGTTCAGTGCAGTACTGGACAACACTCGACACCCACTCCATGGCATGCTGGTCAGTCACAGGAGCTCGTTCAGGAAGAGACTCATTCCACCGCGGAGCATAACTGAATGCTTCAGTGGCTATCATTTTCAACCCACTGGCAAATAATAACACACACACACAAAATGAACATAGTGTATATTTACTTTCTAATTTACAATTTATCTACTTAATTTCAGTCTATTTTTCTTGTTATTTTCTTTATTTATTACCAATCGTCTTTCCATAATTATAGTACAGCTGTATAATTGTAATGTTTTAATGTGTGTATTTCTATTCCTCATATAACTTTTGTCACATATTATATCTCCAACAGAGCACTGTAGCCCTTTTGGATTAATAAAGTATTTCTGAATCACAATTTGATATTCCCCATCAGTATTGCGGGAAGACCTGGCCTGACCTTTCTCCATCCATTCCTCTGTCCTGCTTCTGCTCGTGATCCACAATGATTCCTCTTCAAATCATAGGGTCTTTGAGTTCTTTCGTTAGGCTTTATTTGGCATTTGAAAAGCTCAATTAGCTAGTCCCATTTGTGAACAACTCTTGTGTTGGCATGGTAACTCATCATAACAGATGTTGAGTGTCAGAAATATATGCAACTTGCTACCACTTTTGTGTCGTATTCCAGAAGAAGAGCCCTAAGAAAAAAGGAGTGCAGCAAAAAGCAAAGGCCAACCAAAAAAACAAAAGTACCTACCATTGTGAGGATGTGGATCTGTGTTGTTTTTGTGAATTGAATTGAATTCACATTCATACAGAATATGCCATTTGAAATGCCCTAGAACATTAATAACTAGTCTAGTCTTTTAACTTGGCTTACCTGTATTAATAGCTTTTTACTGTTAATAGCTTTGGACTTTAATGTCATTGACTCGGTCTTAGAATGAATACTTAATTAAGTATTAATTATTTATACAACTAATGCAAACAAAAAAAAAGTATAATCAAAATATATCCATGTTGAGGGACAGTTTGCTCTCAACTTTTAAAGTTTTTTGCAGGTGCAAACCCCTTTTCACCTTGGAAACACATGGGGTCTGACCAATAACTGAAACACAATTAGTCACACCAGTGCCTATGTGTAATCGAACGTAATTTACCACTGCAGCAAATAATCCGACCCTTAGTAACGACCTAGCAACAGAAAGCATTTTCTAGTCCCAGATGAGTGAACTCAGAGCTGACTTTAATGTTCAGCAGTCTTGGAATTTCCTGAACTAAATCAATAGGCCTATTGCACAAATAAACAGAAAATGCTTTTTTTTTTTTTTTTTTTTTTTTTTTTTTTTTTAAAATCACCCAAGTTATAGTAACAAAGATGCTTATTTTTAAAAAATATTTTATAAAAAACATTTTCACCGTGGCCACAAAAAAAAGATGATTTGAACTGTTTTATCGAGGTCTGCAGATGTCTGAAGTCACCGACACAGCTAATAGAGAAAGCCAAACATTTTGATTACTCCAGAATATTTAAAGCCCAAATGTTGCAAAAAAGTCTCTCCAACTTTGTGATATTTTTATAAATTCTATAAATGTGACCATGGCAGCTGATAAGTGTTTTTAAATTTATTTTCATGAGTAATAAAAAAACATTTCTTAAAAAATAATTAATAAATACTCTGCTCGGAATTTTTTCATTTAATCTTATTATTATTATTATAAAGAACAGAGAAGTTCCAAATTTACCATTATATTTATCTCCAATGTGATCTTAAATATTTACATATTATTGCACCATCTTGACTTCTTAAAATCAAATTTATTGTCATATATAGAAACAAATTAATAAAGTATGTGTGTTTCCACTTTCAAGTCATAGCCTATTATTCCGCAGTAGCCAGCAGTCTCTGTGACAGCATCTCCGCTGACCTGCAGCTTGTTGTGTCTATTTGTGGCTATTACAGAAATGAAGTTGCATATTGCCATTAAAATTACAGTTGCTTAAGTAACTGTTCATGAAGTCCATGTGGGACCTCTGCCGTTTTGAAGGTGCTGTATTAGAGCTGGTTGAGAGGTTGACTTCTGAAGGTCTCTTATTTTCCTGGCCAGCGCACAGCAGGTTACGCCACCATTTTCTGTTATCAGAGAAGGTGCCCTTCTGGAGAGAACTCTCAGACCTGTGTCCGCGGACTGTCATTATTTCTCTGGCTTCCAGTCCACCCTCAGTCAGCTTCTGGATGGTAGTGCTATTTGTGTAAATACATGATGTTCCTTTCTGATGTTCTTTGGATAAACACAATAGCATCAAACCCAGGTAATGAACACCCATTGGCTCCAACGAGTACCACATGTCCCCTAACTTTTCTCCTCTTTTTGGATCGATGTAGAAAGCTTTAGCTTCTTGTGGGATTTTTTAAATCTATTTTTGAAATTAAGAAAACAGGCAAAGTTCATTCCCTTGGTCTTCAAACATTGCACCTCTCCTGCTTTGACGATCCCTTTCATGATGGTTTCTGTGATATTTTGTTTTCTCGTTGAAGCTGAGTGTCACATATTTGGTGCCTTTAAAAAAGCATAGAAATCAGACTCAGTGGGACTGGGTAACCTGGTACACTTGCATCAAGGGCAGTAGACAGTCAAGGACAGTCTACACTAAAAACAATAACAGCAATAAAAAATATGAGCATCCACCCTACTGAGCAATAATGGCGTATAAACTGTGTCCCATAATGGACTGGCGAGCTGCTACTGCTGTAAAATCCGCAGAGAAAGGAAAAATAAAATGTGGGTTCACAAAATTCCATAAAAGAGACATTAGGAGAACCATAAAAATTAATTTTAGCGTGCTCAACTAAGAGTGTTGAAGTTGTTTAAAACATGTCACTGACAGTGGCGGCGCCAGAGTATTGTTTCTGGTTCAACTAGGGTGGTGTTAACCCATACAGCGGTGGGGCTCAAATCAATGCCATAATTTCAATGCGAATATATATTCAATAAAACAATACCCTCCCACAGCTAGAAACACACCCGCGCACACAGGCATACAAAGGAAGAGAGTGAGGGAGAGAGAGAGAGAGAGAGAGAGAGAGAGACGGTATAGTTAATAGTTAAGTTGTCCTAAAGCCATATATAGTCTACCACACAACAGCCAAGAGTCAAAAACACAGCCCCGGCAAATTAAGTATGCTAATAAGGCAACAAGACCGCAGCAAGGAAGAGCATGAAACAGAACACGCAAAATGCAATAACAAAGTCAGTAAAGTCTCCAAAAACAATAAAAACAATATTAAAACTCACCAAGTTGAGATTTTCAAATGAGTACAATCTGCCGGTTTTTGCATGCACTCGTCCGTAAAACGTACGTCATGTGAGCGACAGTTGCCTGACGTGGAGGCGCTGTTGGACTCTGCACTTCTCTTGTTTCTATGGTAGGGTTAACACAACTCATGGTGGGGCTATAGTCCAACCAAGCCCTACCCTGGCGTCGCCTATGGTCACTGATAATAGTCATCAGCATGATTTTTTCTTTTACTTTCCCTTAGGACATTGTCTCCACCATTATAACAGTTTATGAGATGAGAAACTATAGCCACAGCATGACCCAAAACTCTGTAAGCCCTTATAAAGTTACAGTTCTCATAACAAGTCCTATTGACATATAATTTGCCTAATTTCTGGTGTCAAATTTCATGTCTGTATCAAGCTCAAAATTACAGTGAGTTAAGCAAAGGTATAAAAAGGCAGGTAATGATGAATAAGTCATGTTGACATAAGTCAAGATTACACTTGATACATGGGTAAAACGTCCCCCAATATCATGTGTAGGGATTTGCTGAAAATCTGTCCAGCAGATTTTAAGGTATGCATCTGTGGTTAGTTGTGCTAAAAATAATTTGGCTATTTCAAGGCTCAATAAATGTACCACAAATTTGAATGATAGAACAAAGGTCAAGTAGGTATGGGCAATTTACTTATAAGCCTTGCCTCTCACCCCTGCATGTAACCATGCTGACTACTTATAAGTACAACATAAATCTGCTTCAAACCTACTTCATTGTACAGTGTAACCACCTTAAACACTTTTACTGTGCATATGACTATGTATGGTATTCTTGATTCATAACTTGACACTTGGTAAGAGATATCTCACTTTGACAGCTGGCAGAGGTCGTCACAAGAAAAAGGAAGCAGAAGCTTGAAGTGTGCCAATGTGGTTCCAGTGCACCAGTCCATAACCAGCTTTCGGACTACTGTACTCTTCCCGGTTCCCACAGCCCCGTACAGGAGCACATTGAGTCCTCGGCCCTCACTCCAGGTGTGAGTGGGCTCAAAAAGCTGCTCTATATTCACAGGAGGGATAGAAGGTGCCTCAGTTTTAAAAGGGGAGCCAAGTACTCCTGTCCTCTCCTCATCCTTTCTTTCCAGGATAAGTGGTTCAACATGCATGGTCTCTGGGTTAAAGAGATCGCCAAACTGTTTCTCCTCCCGAGGAAGATGGCTGAACCACAGAAACAGCTTCTTCTTGTGGATCTCAATTGGGTCTGCAGTGAAAGAGAAAAAAGGGATATTTTACATTTCAATATACATATCCTTTCTTCATACATATCCATTGACATACTTTATAAAATTAATCACATCTAATCAACAGAATTGTGGCAAGTTAGTATTTTAGTTTCATACTCTTTGTGGAAACGGTAGCCCTTTTCACACATTGATTTTGCCTTATCGGCATAAAAAAAAAAAGACTTGTTAACCTGCCAGTGTCCACCTTTGGTAATTCACACATGCCTCAGTATAGCATCAGTATGTGCTTTCAAGAAACAAAGTAGTTTTTCGGAATCAGCTGAGTGACAACAGCATCATTGGATAAAACATTGTGTTCTGCATTGCAGTCTCTCCCTTACACAGGAGCAACCCTTACATCAGTGGCAGATCAACCTCTATCCCTGTTCTACTTCACTGTAGCACATCCCCCATCACCACAGTCTATGGACGTATTGGCAGGAGTCCAATATTGCCCTTCACAGAGGCAACTGAAGTTTGTAAATAGGCTACAAGAGCTTGATGGCCTCCTTTACATTGATGTATTGGACCTAATAAAACTTTGTTTGGGATCAAATGGGGGCAATTACTAAATATCATACAGATAAGTTTTGTGAAAGCAGTAGTGCAAGACCAGCCCAGCTGGATCAGCAATACTGGTACTTTTTCATTAATTTCTAAAAACTGACAAAAAGACTGTATTTCATTTAATTCTGACAGCGCTCAATGTCCTACACTTGGAATTATTCAACCTTAATCCAATACTTGTTAGAGGGAATACATCTAACGGTAAAGAACAGGGACATGCATATGGCAGCCTAAGAACTCAGAAACATGCCTTGTATTATTGATTAAGGCATAATTGTTCACACAATGCAACATTTTGGTTTTTCTTGCCACCTTAAAATAAAATAACTAACTAAAATAAGTAACTGAGTACAATATGTGCGGTGTACAAATGGCAGCCTCATTAAAGAAAACAGTATATACAAGCAAGTGATTAGGAGAAGTGTCATTGTAAAGTGGCATTGGGTAAAGTGACATTTGGTATTTGGCCTCAGGACGCAGTGTTTCCACTAATCCTCTCTCGACCTGAGTTAGATGAATTCAAGAGTCTGATGGCCACAGGCAGAAAGGACTTCCTCTGGCGTTCAGTCTTACAAAGGGGTGGAATGAGTCTGTTGCTGAAGGTGCTTCTGTGGGAGGTAAGCACCTGGTGGAGAGGGTGAGTGTTGTTATCCAGGATGCTGTGCAGTTTACACAGCATCCTCCTCTCAGACACCACCAACAAAGAGTCCAGCTGGATCCCCAGGACAGAGCCAGCTTTCCCAATGATCTTGTTGATCCACCAACTGGTAGAACATCCTCAGCGTGACGTTACATACATTGAAAGACCGGAGCCTCCTCAGGAAATATAGCTGGCTCTGACCCTTCTTGTACACAGCCTCCGTGTTCTTGGCCCAGTTCAGTTTGTTGTCCAGGTGTACTCCAAGGTATTTGTAATCCTGGACCACTTCCACAGTCTCACCATTGATGGAAATGGGTGAAGGGGCAGATTTCCTCTTGCGGATATCCACCACCAGCTCCTTTGTCTTGGTGGTGGATGCAGATGGTAAGTCTCACATTACTCGACGAAGGAAACCACAACACCCCTGTACTCCTCCTCTTTCCCCTCACTGACACAGCCAACAATTGTTTACAGTAGTAAGGTAGTCACTGAAGATGTAGACGCAACGTCTCCCCCACATGTAAATGCACAAGAGCGACATAAAAGGCACCGCCGCACACCCAAGCATCTGGAAGATTACATCGTGGACCTGCCCTTTCCTCCCACCCCGACAACGGAGAGCATGAGGAGCAGCAGCCGTGGCTGACAGTGGACAAGCAGATGCAGGTTTTCGGCCAGGTACCAGCAGAGCCTCTCACAGCCCCTGTCCAGGCGATCCACTGAGCACCATGTCACTCAAACAACTTATGGATTCCATGTCCAGGAGTGAGAGGCAGGAAAGGGCTGAAATACATCAGGTCACCAACAGACTCCACCAATACGAACATCGACAACGTCGTCAACAAGAGCTGTTGCAGCATATTACATCATACCTACGGGAGGAAGAGGAGGATCACAACGTGAATGGGGCAACAACCCCTCTAATACAACCACATTCGCCAATACGCACCCCTTCACACATTTACTATCCAAGCCATTCCCCATCAACAGAGAAGCAGGGGCAAAACAAAGGGTCTCACACTGAAAGACACACACCAGCAGATGTGATTTTAAGAGAGAGAAGTTGAGCTGAGAGACTACACCCCTGAAGTAGTAGTTAAAGGAGCAAAATCCACGTTCACACCAATACATCCATCTTCTCCAAATCATCCAATCTCCTCCTATCCAAGCATCTCATCTGGTATTGTGACGCCAACCTCAGCTCCACAGCGGCTGATAAAGCCAGTTCCTTTGCAACCTTGGGTAACAGAGATATATTGCAGGGAGGATGAATTTGCCTCAAATCACCTACCTCAGGCACAGCAGTGGTTGAAAACTACGGCCCCGTCCTACAAGCACACAGCTTCATATCACGGACAACAAGTTGTGCCGAACAGTACATCACCCCCCAATCTACAGTTTACCTCAATATGCACCTATGCCAAACTCTGCAGTGCCATCTCAATTGCTGCCATCTGCCCCAGTGGTGACTAACACTGTCCCAGCTGTTCAGGCACAGCTTCCAACAACCCAGGCTCCAGCCCCACACAATTTCAGTCAGCAACTACGCTTGATTTATGGTGTTCCCAAACGAAAAATCCCACATTTCACTTCAGACAGTGAGAGGGAGTTTGCTAACCTGAAGTTAGCCTTGAATAACCTGTTCGAGCCTTATCCTGAATTGACTGAAAAATATAAATATCACGTGCTTATCAAACACCTCAAGCTCTCAGAGGCACAGATGATTGGCCAGTCCTGCAGACGCGATACATTCCCATACACAGCAGCTATGCATGCTTTACAGCTTCAGTACGGTCAGCCACATCAGCTAGAGCAGAGTGAAATGGCAGCTATCCTCACCGTGCCTGATGTGAGGTCAGGGGACGCACGCACCTTCCAAAGCTTCGCTCTCAGAGTTCATCTCTTAGTGAGTATTTTGCTATCCCTGGAAGGGCCTCAGGGGATGGAACTCAACTGCTGCGCCCATGTCGACCGCCTACTTGGTAAACTGCCTAAATATCACAGAGATGGGTTCATTGAATATCTCCACCTGCAGGGAAAACTCAACACCACAAGTCTCAACCCCTACAACTTATAAGACCTCAATGGTTGGCTTCACGGTAAAGCTCAGCAACAACGCCTGTCAAACAGATTAGTACAGCGCTATCAACATGAGAAACCTGCTAGCGATGGGAGAGAGGAAATCCCATTCAAGGGGAAAGTTCAGAGCATAGCAGTACACCATGGTGTAGTGCCCATCCAACCAAACACTAGAAACAAGCCCACGTCAGCAGTTGGTAAGAAGTCCTTTAACGTGAACTGCCTCTTCTGCGACAGCAAAGAACATTACATCAGTTGCTACCCTAGCATTAAAGTACAATCAACAATCAACTTCGCCGTATTTGATGACGGAGCACAACCGACCATGATCCTACCAACTGCTGTCCAGCAGCTTAGATTGAATAGTGAGCCTGAGACCTTAGCCTTACGCACTGTAAGGACTGATGTCACACACCTCCAAGGGTTAAAGGTTAACTTCGACATCTCCCCTAAAGGCAACCCACAGAAGCGGTTCAAAGTGCAGGGAACATTTACGGCAACAGGTCTAGATCTAGTGGAGCAAACCTACCCTGTACAGTTGCTTCTGAAATTACATTCCCACTTGCGAGGAATACCACTGAAGTCATTCCACAAAGTACGGCCATTAGTGTTGCTTGGCTCAGATCACGTGCACCTTACAAAAGCCACGGAGCCAACCCGCAGAGGATTCAACGGTGGACCCATAGCCATCCACACTGCCCTAGGATGGGCCCTGCAGGGAGCAAAAAGGTGTGAGCCAAAGTCAACATCAGTGACCCAGTGTCTTTTCACCTCGCTAGCTCAGAGGTTATGGCAACTCGATGTCTTAGCTTTCCGAAATGAGAAAATGGCCGTTGGTTGGGTGGGCTGGAGAGCAGTCACGTGTCAAAACGCAGCCTTGAGGGGAACCAGTGCTGAGTGCAATTGTGGAGGAGTGGTGGGGGCCGAGTCTCACAGTCTGTACACAGTGAGCACACAGGCGGCTCTTCAGAAAGCTTTTAATCCAGTTGCAGGTGGGGAGGGGGATCTGTAATTCCAGTAATTTAATGAAGAGAGGTAAGATGGTGTTAAACGCTGAGCTGTAGTCCACGAAGAGCATCCTCACACAGCTCATCTTGTTCTCCAGGTGGCTCAGAGCTGTATGGAGTGTGAGAGCGATGGCGTCCTCCGTAGACCGGTTCGCCCTGTTCACAAACTGGTCGGGGTCGAGGGAGGGAGGGAGACAGTCTCTGATGTGCTGGGAATCTGATCGCTCCAGGCACTTCATGATTACAGACGTCAGGGCGATTGGTGTGTAATCGTTCAGGCTGTCTATGGCAGGTTTCTTGGGAATGGGGACGATGGTGGAGGCCTTCAGACATGTGGGGACAGTGGCATGCGTCAGGGAGTGGTCGAAGAGTCTGGTGAGGATCCCTGCCAGTTGGTCGGCACATGCTTTAATCACCGCCCTGGGGATGCTGTCAGGACCAATGACTTTCCTGGGATTTACTGCTCTCAGGTTTTTCCTCACCTCGTGCTCCTGGAAAGAAAGAGGTGGAGTGCTGGGACCAAGGGGAGGCAGTGACTGCAGGTGAGTGGTAGTGGTGGTCTTGAAGCGGGCAAAGGAGTTTTGTAGGAGTCCTTAGCTAGCTTGTGGTGCTGTAGAGATCTCTGTCCTCGGTCCTGAAGGTCGAGTTTCGAGCTCTGGTCAGGGTCTGGACTTCTTTTGTCATCCAGGGATTCCTGTTTGGAAAGACCCGGATGCATCTATCCTCTGTGACGTTTTCTACACAGCACCTGACGTAGAAGAGGACAGACTCGGTGTGTGTGTCCAGGTCCTGATCTTCAAAAATGCTCAACTCTGTGCAGGCAAAGCAGTCCTGCGACTGGGCGAGAGCATTTCCATTCCAGGCTTTGATGGTCTGTGTGACTGGTATCGTTTGCCTTCTGAGGGGGGTGTAGGCTGGGAAGAGGAGCAGAAAGAAATGATCAGATTGTCCAAGGTGGGGGAGGGGGGTTGCCCTATATGCATGTTTTATATTTGAATAAACATGGTCCAGTGTGTTTTTTCCCCTCGTTGCACACTTGACGTGCTGGTGGAATTTGGGGAGCACAGTCTTGAGGTTTGTTTTATTGAAGTCCCCAGCTATAATGTGTACGCCATCTGGATGAGCTCTCTGTTGTTTAGTCACCATGAGCTGGAGCTGGCCGAGTGCCACGCTGACGTTAGCGCTGGGAGGAATGTAAACAGCAGTCACAATGGCTGCTTTTAGCTCCCGTGGCAGGTAGAATGGTCAGCACTGGACAGACATGGCCTCTAGGTCCGGTGAGCAGTAGGCGTCTATTACTCTGCTGTCCGAGCACCAGTTCTCAAGTACATAAACACAGAGTCCCCCTCCTATACTCTTACCGGATGCTTCAGTCCGGTCATGGCGGTGAATGGTGCAGACTGCTAGCTCCACTGTAGTACCGGGGATATGTGGGCGCAGCCAGGATTCGCTAACAATCAGCAGACAGCACTCGCGGACAAAGTGGTTGTAGGTCATCTGTGACTGCAGCTCATCCATCTCGTTTGCGAGGGCTCTGGCGTTAGTGAGGAAGATTGATGGTAGTGGAGGTCTGTGCTGTCGGTTTCTTAGCTGAGCTCGCAGGCCTGCCCAGCATCAGCGTTACTGCCTCCTCTCCCTGCACCGCCTTCGGTGACAATCCCAATGACAATCCCGACGGTCTCGCTATCTCTGGTGGGATGTTGCGAGTCTGTGAGAAGGTACTTCTCCATTTTTGCCTGAAATCCAATGAGTATCAGGTCTTGGTGGCTGTAGATGGGGTTGCTGCGGCACGGAAGTATCACAAGAAGACATAAAATACAAAAAGGTGCACAGGTAGTGCGGAGCCTTGAGCCGCTGCAACTGTGCGTGCCGCCATCTTGGAATACAGAGATAAAGTCATATTTATGAATGTCATTAATTTTGACCGTTACTTTTTTTGCAGGATGTAAAGCAACATACAATTTCAACGCGTTTCTTAAAACAAGAATTTGGTGCACAAGTTTGAATTTATTGTTATTGTTTCTCTAATCCACACAGGGTCAAAATTATACATACAGGCTCAAATATATACATACATTCACCTCAATCTTTCATTAAGTGGTTAAGACTCTAGAATGTATTTTAACTTGACAAGGCCAAACCTATTAACTAAGTGGTCATGATTGACTGCATCAGGTAGTTTCTCCTTGCCAGCATAAAAAGGACGTGTTTGTCAGCACTCATTGGATTGACCAATACTCAGAATCAGGGGAAAGTCCAAGGAACTAAGAAGGAGAATTGTAGATCAGGAGAGTCTCTTGGAGCCATTTCAAAACAACTGGAGATTCCAGGATCATCAGTTCAAACAACTGTACCTACGTACAAGTTATTTGGATGTGCAACCACTTTGCCAAGATCTGGAAGAAAACCCAAATAGTCACGCTCAGATGAAAGGAAACTACTTAGGATGTTTAAGAACAACCCAAGATCCACCAAAGCTCAAGCCTGCCATGAATAGGAATCTGTTGGAACATCAGTGTCACAACGTCCACAATGAAGCGAGTTTTACATCGCCATGGACTGAGACAGTGAAAGAAAGAAGCCCTTGCTCCAACATAGACACCTTCAAGCTTGACTGAAATTCGCAGCTGCCCCCATAGATAAACCACATGCCCCTCTGGAGAAAGATTTTATGGTCAGATGAGACAAAGATTGATCTCTTTGGCTACAACGACAAGAAGTCAAGATGAGAACACTGTACCAACTGTCAAACATAGTGGTAACATCATGCTCTGGGGCTGTTTCACTGCCCATGGTATGGAAGTGGATGGAATAATGAAGGAGGAGGACTATCTCGAAATTCTTCAACTTCACCTTAAATCAACAGTTCGACGGTTGAAACTTGGACACAATTGGGTGTTCCAACAGGATAATGACCCCAAACACCAATGAAAACTGGTTACAGAATGGATAACGCAGGTTAACATTAAGCTCAAACATTCTGGAATGGCCTGCCCAAAGCCCTGACCTCAACCCTATTGAAGTGTTGTGGACTATACTTAAGCGCAAGGTCTGTGCCTGGATATCAACCAATTTAAATTAACTGTTCCAATTCTGCAAGAAGAGTGCTCAAATATACAGTTGGAGTTATGCCAAAAGCAAGATGATGGCTACAAAAAGCATCTGGTGGAGGTAAAACTTGCTAAAGGACATCTAACCAAATATTAGATGGGGCGTATGTATATATTTGAGCTTGTATGTAATTGTATGTAAACATTTGTGGATTACAGAAACTCCTAAATAAATTCAAACTTGTGCACCAAATTCTTGTTTTATGAAAAGCATTGAAGCATTGTATGTTGCATAGACATTACATCCTGGAAAAAGAAAGCTTCAAATAATATATAGAAGTTCTCGAGATCAACCAACCCCAGGACCGGCAGCGACAACTTGGCCACTGCAGCAAGTACTAATTATTACATAGGAACGGCTAAAATCCAGCCCAGTTAATGCGCTTTCAAGTGCTAGACAGCACAAAGGAATATTTGTGTTCCAAATCTTGGAAAATCAAACAGCAAATTATCTACTCTTAAAAAGAACATTTTCCTTCTGTTCAAATTCTACAAACTGCTTTTCATTGTTTCACATTCACCTACACAAACAAACACACTCACACAAAGGGCTTAATATTTCTTCAAATTTGCGCTCTACAAATAAAGAAATTTTTACAGTCACACACCACATATGAGAATGTGGAAATGTGTGGTTCAGTCTAATACTTCTTGTGTTTTGACACATGGAGGGGCTGGGGACAGCATCAAGTGGGTTGAGTGGAAGACCTACCCATTGAGCAATGACTTATCAGATGACAAAATATAGAAAGAGTATAGGCAAAGATCTGACATTACCACTGCCTCCTGTTCTTTCCTCGTAACTATTTTGATGCAATCTAATTTTTCAATAGGCAGAGGGATTTGCATCAGATTGCTGTCTAACAAGATGCAAAGAAATTCTCAAATGTTAGTGGGTCTGACTTTTTTCCCTGACCGATATACAGTTTTTTTAAATTATAAAATATGTACATGTGCCTTGAAAATTATTAAACACAAACATATGAGGCTAGAAAGATTTTAAAAATGCATATGTTGCTTCAGGTCTTAATGTATTAGTGTGAGTAGTTGGGAGTATGATTTATGAGACAGAGCAATCATTCTTAACTTGTTTTTCAAGTAATGCATCAAGTGACTAAAAAGACTTCCACACCTACAGACCCTGAGGCAGTGCTAAAAACCATTAATGATTCTGAGTCGATGTAACATTAATAATCTAATAAAAATTTATGATGCAGCAAAATAATTTCTTCAGGGAATAATACCGTATTATTTCAATAACTAAATTTTTTTAAACAAATGAATATTAGTAAAAACAAAAAAAAAGCTGTACATTAACATAGACAGTGTATTGATTAATCACATTGTGTTTGCTTACTTTTGTGACCTAGACGAAGTTAAGACCACATTTCATGAGTTGTCAAGTCATATATCTTTGTAACTCAAAATGGCTCTTAAATTACAACTTACAACTGTAAAGTTAACTTTTTGCTGCAGTTGCTACCACTTGACTTTTAAGGACATGGTTAAGACAATGGTATGCTGTCATTATCATCAAAAGGCAACACAGATTCAAACCGAGTTGTGCACCTGGATTTGAAGAAGTGAAGCTGAAGGTCTTGAGAGAAACATCCATCCACCTTTTCCACCAACTTAATGTGAGCAACTTCTTTTTCGATCTGGAAAACACAAAGGCATGGCCAAGTCTGATAAATGGTACAGTAAGAAAGGGGGGGGCTTGCGCATTGATGTTTCAGGTTAACGCTCCGATTCCTCCATAAATTAAAAATACAGTAAACTCTGTTATAGATAACTGAATGAATACTTACGAGTTCCTCCAAATTAGGCTAACTACCATTTGTAAGGCAAGGCATTTTTTTGTAGAGCACAATTCGTACACGAGGCAATTCAAAGTGCTTTACAGCGACATAAAATCACAAGAAGGCAGATAAAATCATTCCAAAGCACAAAAAATTACCAATTCAATTAAATGCAAATAGTGCAGATAGAATACTTTCAGTTATCATATGTGTAGCGGGTCCCGGCTTGGTCCCCACTGACAGATATATAGATAACCCTCTGATAGGAGTTTTCTGGAAATATCAGGCAGAAATCAGCGAAGCAGGACAACTGTTGCTCATTCTCCATTCATCGGATTATCGTTTTATTCTCACATTCATTTTTATTTTTTCACTGCAATCATGAATTATTTTGTCTGCATTACAGCATTAGGATTAACCATTTTAGATAACATTCACATTAAATGTCTACTTTTACATGTTTCTACAAAATAGACTTATCAAAATTAGTTTTACACCAAAGAAACATTTTCCCTTTTAATCATGTCATCAGTCTATCGTCAACCATGTATGCACTTCACTCTTACACACATCCTCTTTATCCTCTCCTTAAAAGAGTGTTCTCTTTACATAACTGTACATAAAGTATGCAAAGTACATTAAGCGCTCACAGAATATAACAGAATGAATCTCTCTTGCAGTTAAAACTATTTCACATTTACTCTATATGAACACAAACTAATTGTGCATTGGAGCACCTTCTAGTACAGATCTCGTTGGATGGAACTCTGGGGCTACAGCACTGAGTTCATTCTGCAGGTTAGACTGAGCGATTGGGGGTCTGATTCTCTTCCTCTCGTACACTAGTATGGACCGGAGACAATATGTATATTCCTCCTCTTCACCAGAGTGTTCAGACTCCTGTCATTATTGTTTATGTGACTGTCTCTCTGTTTTTGTCTTTTCCTGGGTGCACAATGACTCTGCACATCTTGTTCTAAGGGCAAATCATTAACAGGTAGCAGGAGATTATGATCCAGGACACGGAGGGTTCGATCTCCTGTTTCTGGCTGAATTCTGTACACCGGTCCATCTCCCATCTTTTCAACAACACGATGAATCCTCCTCTCCCAGTAAGCCCGAAGTTTGCCTGGACCACCTCTCTCTGACAGATTTCTGACAAGCACCCGATCTCCTGGCTGCAGCACAATGCCTTTAACGTGCCGGTCATAATATTTCTTTCCCTTATCTGAGCGTTATCCACTGTTGTCTGATGCAATCTTGTATGCCTCCTGCATGCGAGAAGCCCATTTCTGTGCGTATTCTTGTCGAGACTGTGGCTCTTCTTCTGATTTCAAACCAAAGAGCAGATCCACAGGCAAGCGAGGAGCTCTCCCATATAAGAGAAGGAATGGTGAGTAACCTGTCGCCTCATGCCTAGTGCAGTTATATGCGATGACTATATGGGCTAGGTGATCCTTCCACTCTGTTTTCTTCTCCTCCTGCAGGGTACGCAGCATCTGTAGAAGAGTCCTGTTTAACCGCTCGACAGGATTCCCCTGCGGGTGGTAGGGAGTGGTTCGGGAGTGCGCAATTCCTGACAGCTGTTGAAGTCTCTGGAAAAGGCTGTTCTCAAACTCCCGCCCCTGATCATGATGAAGCCTCTCAGGATAACCGAAGCGTGGAATGAAGTCATAAAAGATCTTCTCAGCTGCTGTTCTTCCTGCCTTGTTCTTGGTGGCGTACGCTTGAGCAAAACGTGTAAAGTGATCTACCAGGACTAGGATGTACTCGTAACCACCCTTACTCGGTTCAAGATGGAGATAGTCAACAGAGTTTAGTTCAAAAGGGGCACTGGTTGTGATTGAGCCCATAGGTGCTCTCTCAGGGACGTTAGGCCGTTTCTGCTTTATACACCTGCACTGGCATATGACATAGTTTTCAATGTCACGTTGCATAAATAGCCAATAAAATCTTTCTCGAGCCAAATGGGTGACTTTGTCTTCACCAACAAGCCCCATGTCATCATGTAGGTGCTTTAGCACAGTTGCCTTCAGCTTACTGGGAAGAACCAACTGTTTCCGCTGTCCTGTCTGCCTGTATAATATTCCCTCATCAAGTTTGAGTCTGTTCCATTCATGTATCAGTCGGTGTGTCTCTGGTCCCATTTGTGTTTTTCCTTTATCCTGGGGTTTCCATCCTATTTTCTTTAGGTGAATCACTTCACAGATGGGAGCATCTTCCTTTTGAGCAGCTCTAACACATTCTGGAGTGATAACTGGAATGCCTTCAGGAGCTGTGCCATCCACATCAGACTGTAACTGTAACGCGGCCACCCATGACACATTATTGTCCTTTACAGCTTTGTCCCCCTGCCAAATGGCAGCGACTACATCAGGGGGCATTGGCTCTGTGTATTCTTTTAAGTGGTTGTCAATATGCACTGGGGTTCGTGATAGTGTGTCAACATCTGCATTTGACTTGCCTGGCCGATACCTAATGGTGAAATGAAAATCAGCTAATTCACCCACCCAACGATGTCCAACTGCATTTAACCTGGCCGTACTCAAAACATAGGTAAGGGGATTGTTATCAGTGTATACAGTGAAGGTGGGGGCATAATAGAGGTAACTGTTCAAAAGTCAAGTCAGGTATTTAGGGCGCTTAGTGACTCGTGAAGGTGTCCAGATAGACCCTAAAGATCTTGAGGCAGTTCAGCTTTTGAAAGATAGAGAACCAAAGAACGTAGGTGAGGTCTATTTATCACAGATTGCCCACTTCAACGCCAGGATCTCCAGTTTGCCCGAATGGAGATGGTAGTTTTTCTCAGCAGGCGTAAGTGTCCTGGAGCCATAAGCAATAACACGGAGTTTGTTTCCCTGTTGCTGCTAGAGTACTGCTCCCAAACCTTCATTTGAGGCGTCAGTGTGAAGGACAAAGGGCAAGTTATAGTCTGGATAGACCAAAATGGGTGGACTGGTTAGCATGTCAACAAGGCACGACACTACAGCACTGTGTTCTTGTGTCCACTGGACAGCTGTTTTGGATGAAAGCTGACCATTCTTTGGGCTCTTTAACTTAGTCTTGTTCGGTCTCACTGGGGTGGCTCTCTGGCTGGACTCACTAGGATTCTCTATTAGCTTAAACAGTGGCCTGGCTATCCTAGAAAAGTCCTGTATGAATGTTCTGTAATAACCTAGAAAACCTAGGAGAGCCCTGACCTCACCTACGTTCTCGTACGGTGGAACGGGACATAGCTCTGTCCCTGCTCTGAGCTACCTGGAAAACAGTTAACTGGCTTTATTTCAATAACTTCCTCCAGTGTTCCTAAAACTGTTCTCTTTGTGAGATAGATGTCATGTTTAGTGGCGTTCTGTACAGGAATTTTGACAATTTTAGTGAACCCCCTTGGAACATCTACGACCGCTGGAAACAATTCCAAACCCTCAGGACAATTACTCACTAAGTTGGGTTGAAAAAGCATAGCCCCGCCCCTCTGGCCATTCCCTGATTCTACACCTCACAGATTTGCCCTGCACGGATAGTTACACCTCTCTTCCCTGTCCTCACACTGTACTCATCTGCGTCATCTGGGGTCAAAACCTGGAGGGCAGAAACTAGGGCTTCCACTGCACTGTCACTGATACTTAAAGCTTCTTTGAGCAACACAGAAATATCAGCACCCTCTCTCTGTTCTTTGATTATCTCAGCTATCACATTACGCCCAGAAGAAGAGAACTAAGGCAGTTCTTGCTGATTAACATTGGCACTTGGATGGTGACATGTCCATAGTTCTTGCTACCAACCTGGAGTTCAACATCTACCCATCCATCAAAGGGGACATCTGTGCCATTGGCTGCAGAAATCTCCAGAGATTCACCGAGAAGGAGGGTACCTAGTGGTTGGATTTGGACATTGGGGAGTGCTTCTTCCATCCATGTTCTCCCCACCATCGTCACATGAGCCCCTGAGTCAAGCAGCATTTTACGAGGGACTCCATTAATAGCACATGAAACCATGCATCGCTTTCCTATGAGCTGTGCCAAGTGCTTTCTCGTTAGTGATTGACATTGTATGTTTGCCTTTACAGAACTGGTTGTTTTAGAGTGGCTGGTTCGTGCTGGGGCCCCCTTAGCTGTCACGATCCCTGGCTGCCCCTGTCCAGTGATCTTGGCCCGTTTCCCGACATCCTTTGAAGACAGCCGATAGCGCGATGTCCAGCTTGGCCACATACAAAGCAGTGGGGGCAGCTCATCTTACTCTGCTGGACACAGTTGCTGCATCTGCCTCGGGCTTCAGATGTTGGTGGCTGAGGACGGGCTGCAGTTGAGCAGGGGTCACCTGAGGCTGCACTGTCAGTAGGCTTCACCATTTGGGCCAAGTGTTTTGTCAGGGAGGAAACTTTGACAGTCAGTTCTCTAATAGCAGCACGATTAGCCTGTAATTCAGTGTCAACTTGGGTTTGCTTAGTGGAGTCACTACTGTCAGGCTGAGCAGCATTTACAGTCACTGGTCAGTTCTTAGCTACTGTGCCAAGGCGTTTCAGTCTTTCTGTCTCCTCACTAGTAGACTTGGTTATTTGATCTAAGAGATGGTCATCGGTAACCTGTAAGTCTGTGAGAAGAGGTTTAAGATCTTGTCGAACATGACTGCTTTTCTCATTTAACCCTTGGTAAAGTGTGTGGAGAAAGGTGCCTTGAATGAGTTTTTTGTCGTAACTAAACTCTGCACCCGGCTGTTGTGACTCAAACGAAACACGCTGCTTTAAACCTATTATTTTGTACAAAAATTGTCGTGGGCTCTCTTTATCTTGCTGTCTGGCATTACTTAGCTCTTGAAAAAGCTCAGTGCTCTGGCCAGAGTGCTCAGTGCTCTCCGATGTGTGCACGGAGAAACCGCTTGAGTTGATCAACAGTTAAGTCACTTTTGTTTGTTAACATTTCTCTGAAGGTACCAGGTTTTATGACTTTAATCACAGTGTGAATTATCTCTGACTCAGTAAAACATTCCTGTATCCCTTCATCTATTTGTTTACAAAGGTTACTGTAAGACATGTCAGACCCAACATCAGAGATTTGTCCATCATGTAGCTTAAACTCTCTGCGTGGAAGCATAGCTGCAAAATCATTCACCCTCAGTACCTGATCTCCTGAACTGGAGGATGTACTCACTCTACCATGGAGGATGCCACCTGCTGTAAGTGGTCTAGCTGATGTCGAAGTGGCAAGGTTCCTTGGTGGCAGACCAATGTCTCTTCCTAGAGGTGCTGAAGGTGGGTTGATGTGTGCATCTCTGTCCGATAATTTTGGCGGTGGCAAGTGAGTTTCTCCGTTCATCTGCGATGGTGGTGTGGGAATGTCTGGATGGTTGTGGTCAGGGTGAGGCGGAGTGGAGCATCGCTCTTCATGGGCCGTTGCCTCTGCTGCTTTAGGCGTGGTCTGGACAGCTCCACTTCCTTCGATGTCTGTGGACAGCAGGTCACTCAGCAGGTCGTATAGGAGGAGGAGTTGGCTCATACCTTCATCCTCCATGGTGCTCAATTTCTTGCTTCGGAGGTAGTCAACAATGAAGTCATATAGTTCTGGTTTACTGACGTCATCAACGTCGGGAGTGGTGCTTCCATCTTCAATCCAGCTCACAACTTCCTGTAGCTGGTTGACACTCAAATACGAAAGACTCTTCTGGATCTTGAAGATCAGCATCCGCCGTGGGGTGACAGTGGCCATTATGACGTTACACTCGCGGCTTCTGCTCTCTGGATGACGCACTGGGTTGCAGCCTTCCCTAAAGCTTTGGGCACAGGTTCACGTCGTCTCAGCACTCACTTCACCAGGTGGTTGCTCTAAACAATCCCGGACGAGCCCCCAATTGTTACCGGTACTAGACCTAGGGGAAATCTGGACCAGCAGCAAGGGTTACACAGGCTAGAGAGCACTGCGTAGCCAAGGTATACATGTACCAACTCTGTGAATTAACAAGGAGAGGACAAGAGTTAGCGTTGCTCATGCTAGTTTATTTCTGATACAATGCAAAATATAAACTCATATTTCATAAAAGAAATTGGTTTAACTTGTAATATGCCTCAACACAATACATATTCACTTTTCCTTCTGAATTAATTAACTCACATCATACACATACAATCCTACTTACACTTATCCTACACTAACATCATATAAACATTTGTACAATACAATTACCATCTCTCTCTTTCACACACGTATGGACGACACTTAACAAAATGGCGATAACACGCCATAACCCGCGAGTGTCGTTTGAACCTGACGTTTCGGATTACAGCTTCGACGCCGCTGACAGATCACTTTTAACGAGTTTCACACATTTCTCATGTTACAGATCGCTATTGTTGCTTAAATTCTTACCACCAACACTCAGTGAAACTAAGTAGATGAAAACAACTCACCTCGCCGACACACGTCGGGACAATTAACTCAAAACTAAACTTAAAACACATTCGACTCAAAATGATCTCGTAACCTTACAGAGTAATTGAGGAAGCATTCACCTTAGTTATGCAATTATGCTGAATACCGAAACATTCATTTTTACCGTACCTGTGAATTAACAAGGAGAGCACAAGAGTTAGCGT
Organism: Leuresthes tenuis; assembly: GCF_036924035.1. NCBI lineage: Eukaryota > Metazoa > Chordata > Actinopteri > Atheriniformes > Atherinopsidae > Leuresthes > Leuresthes tenuis. Next base: position 33,063,864 of record NW_027325363.1, on the reverse strand, counting down.
TGCTCATGCTAGTTTATTTCTGAGCTGCGCATGAGCGGAGCCAGGTAGCTATTCTCCCTAGTGAAATCCACAGCAGCACTAGAGCACCACCTATGGCGTAACTATATACTACTTCGATGTATGTGAAGTGTAATAAATGTCAATTGCAAATACATATATGAATAATTAAATTATTTACAAAAAAATAAAGAGTGTGCCAGTTTACATAAAAACTAAATATAGCATTTTCCTACCTATTACACTGGCTCATAGCTTGCCGCTTTAACCGTGAACTCGAACTCTATCATTGTTTCCAATTTTAGCTGTGCGCTCTCCATCAAGAATACAGCCGTAGCTGGCATTTAACTTCACATTAGCATTTGTTTCGACCTTCCGAGCAATGTACCACACACACACACACACAACTAATTTATACACATACAATAATAACCCACAAATTCCCAGGAGCCGAAAGAAACAAAAGAAAGTAACCGTTTGGCTACGGCGTCGGACGCCATTTTCTCAAATGCAATCGTCACGTACCCGCGACACTTTACTTTATTTACACACTTAGCGATCTTTTAGCTTATGGACCACACATCACCATGGATTCATATTAGCTTATAAACATCTTTAGTCACAGAAAAGTGAGTGAGTAACCAACCTGGAAATATCAAGCAGAAATCAGCGAAGCAGGACAACTGTTGCTCATTCACACTCGCGAAGCATTTCAAAGAGCCCAGGTGACGCTGCTGGTATGTGCTGCCAACTAGTGTCCATTTCATGCAACAGCATGTTATTGTGTGTTTCTCTGGATGACTTCTTGTTCTGAATTGGACATACTACAATAAAATAATACAATAGCAATAAACTAAAAAGTGACTCTCCGAGGAAATTAAACAATAATATCTCAACAAAACACTTATTTTGTGGGTATCACATCTGCACAGCTAAATAGAACTGTTTTCAGCCTGGATTTAAACATTGTCAGAGTTGAGGCCTGTCTCACATCTTGTGGAAGACTGTTACAGATTTTAGGAGCATAAAACTGAAACGCAGCCTCACTTTGTTTAGTCCCGACTCTGGGCACCAGCAGGAGACCCCTCCTGTTCATATGCCTCTAACATGTCAGAGATGTACTTTTGTGCTCGACCACAAAGAGACTTGTACACAAACAGAGCTGTTTTAAAGTCTATTCTCTGAGTGACAGGAAGCCAGTGCAGAGACCTGAGCACTGGACTTATATGGTCATATTTCCTGGTTCAAGTCAGGACTTGAGCAGCAGCATCCTGGATGTACTGCAGCTGTCTTACAGCCCGTTCAGAGCCCAGTGAGCAGGTCGTTACAGTAGTCTAACCTACTGGAGACAAATGCATGGATTAGTCTTTCTAAGTCTGGTTTAGACACTATTCCTTTGATTCTGGCAATGTTTTTTAGATGGTAAAAAGCTGCTGATGTTATTGATTTAATGTGGCTGTTAAAGTTCAGGTCTGAGTCCAATATTACCCCTGGATCTCTAACTTGATTATTAGGTTTTAGAGAGAGAGTCTCAAGGTGACCGATAACACTTTCTCTTTGTTTCTGTGGGCCACAGACAATGATTTCAGTTTTGTCTGAGTTTAGCTGGAGAAAATGATTTTGCATCCACACACTGATCTGTTCGATGCAGTGACACATTGTATCTACAAGCCCGTGTTCTCCTGCTATCAGTGACACATAGATTTGAGTGTCATCCGCATAGTTGTGGTAGGACAAATTATAGCTGCATATTAGCTGGCCGAATGGAAGCATGTACAGATGGAATAATTAACTGAGGGAGTGATCCCTGGGGAACCCCACAGGTCATATCCATTTGGTCTGAGACACAGTTACCAACAAAATATTTCCTGTCCTCGAGATAGAACTTAAACCAGTTTAAAGCATTGTACTCTTCGAGAAATGTTATTTGTCTAGGTCAGAGGACACCTTGCTATGATTAAAAACTCGATTGTAGCTCACTGTCTTTCTGATTTTCTGACTATTTCCATGGCCAAGATGTGTTAGCTTGAGATTACCTGGCTGTGACATTACTGTCAGTGTGCACATGGAACCCAGCTGATGATGTCAACCATCCTGCAGTATGTGTAACAAAAACTCTCAAACAGTTTAGCCATGACCAAAACGTAAGACGGTGATAACCTTTGTAAGCCTTGAGACCACAGAAAGATACCTTGAGAACGATGCCTCTGATCACAAAGTATTTAACTCCTTCCTATTTTGGGTTAATTTACCTAAAATATCTATCGATTGCACACCCAAAACAATTGAGAGCTGTTCTTGTACCACATGAAATGAATACTTAAACTTGGCCTTCTTATAAAGTTAACACTCTGGATTGTTTTTCCTAAGCAATCACAGTCACTCAAAAGGACTGAGGTGCAAATGTTTAAATGCTGAAAAAAAAATGGAAAAAGCATATAGACATAGAGATTACAGTTAAAGAAGGGGGGGGGGGGGTGCTTGATAACAATAAATGGTTGTAGCCAAATTATATATAGCCGGCACACGAGGCACCAACAATATATATATAGCGGACATACGTAGCGTGATGTGATAAGATATAAGGATTTATCCAAAAGTTCTCACTATCTGAATCAGCCTTATTTTACCTCGTTTTAGGGCACCACCTTCAATCGAAGGAAAAAGACTTACGAGATCTTACGACTCTGGTATGTTAAATCAATAATCAATTATTAATTAATAATTAATAAATTCCAGTATCATTTAGTCGCTACTCGTGAATTCTCGTTTTGTTGGACTCACGCATACGTAAAGAACACATACACAAAAACCGGTTGATTGAACCATTTATTAAAATGACATGACCAAAGACATGAACCTTAAGACAACAGGACAAATGCTTTGAATATGGATGATTACATAAGAAACACTTAGTGAATTGAAAAGAACTAAGGGGAGGGGATGAATGGATACCGGAATCATTTAAATAGTCTAGGTTTGTTACTATTTGAATTTAAAAGGTTAACAGCTTGGTTTAATTTATCATTTTAACAGTGAATTCTCTCGACACCCACCGCATATCGTCTGAAATGTAAGAACAGGGCAGATCTTACGGTTAGGTCAGCTCCGAACCACAGGTCATCCCCAGCGGGTCCCACTGGGTCTCTCTCGGTTCCGTGTCTCACAGCCTTCGTTGTGGTTGACTTTCAGGGACTGGACCAGTCGCTTTCCTGCGCTGGAGCGCTTCTGGTTGCTTGAAGACAAGTGGGTGGTGTGTCGGAATTCACCGCAAATAATGACAAAATTGTCCAAGGGTCGAGTTGGTTTTGGTTGCTGACCAACTCTGATGAGGTGAACTTAAATTCACCAAAGATTGACAAAAAGGTTGACAAGCTGAACTCTGGCTCCTTTTGGTGATCAAAAATAGGTGAGGAGCAGCAGAGTTTCAAACGTGCTATAGAGAGGAGACAGGATGAACAAAAACAAAAACGCAAAATGTATCTTTCTACTACATTCTTCTCTTTCTGTCTTTGTTCGGACCTTCTTCTTCCATCTCATCTTCCTCTCCTGCCATTTCCAAAGACTCTCCACCAGACTCTCATTCCATCAATCTTAAAACTCTCTGCTCTTCATCTTCTCATCTCTATTCTCTATTCTCTATTCTTTATTCAATTCAATATTCTGACTTTTCCTCACGGTTTCCAGAGTTTGATTCGCAGAGGCAGTGCATGACGTAGGCTTACACTACACTTTCAGCCAATGGTATGCCTGAAACTGTTGTGATGTCTGCCTGGGCGTATTTTGTAAGGCAACCTGCAACGAGGGTGCCTCAAAGGAATTCGACTCCTGCATTCCTCCGTCTCATAAACATTTGTTCAGAGGATTCTAAAAACACCATAACTTGTTAAGATATAAAGGGTAAAGATATAGCATAAACTTAGGATATAAAGACAGCAAACATAACATAACATGATGGTTACGAGTCTCAAAATTCAGATGGATATCTGTAAAATTATGACGTATGAATAACGAACCAAACAATGTTATTTTCCTGTGTTAAACACACATAATACAATAAGAAACAGCTGAAGCATTGGCTAACAGTTGCATTATTTCATATAAATGTCACATGTCATATGCAAGTTGCTGATTTCATTTTGGGTTTGACTATTCAGTACTAAGAACCACTCGGGGGCAATGTGGCTCAATAAGCTGATTAGTCATTTTCCAAAATAATAATATCTTCCGTATCGTTCCACGTACGATCATGAAAAAGGTATTAAAATGCAGCTTGTGATATCACTGAGAACATGAAAGAACTTGTACAAAGATATAAAGCACAATTAATACAGTTTCAAGATTCAGCTAAAAAGTGATTCTGGGTGAGATCCTTTTGAGAAGTCCATGCTGCGGCTGTCTCTGGCTTGAGCCAGAGTCAGGGCAAACTGTCACCATTGTTTACTTTGACCCATATAGGGTCAGAAAGGTCCTGTTCTGGTTTCCCCCAATACTCTCCTGAAAGGGTCCATTGTTTGTTCAGCTTCGTTAGCACTAAGCTATTAATGCATTTACCTAAATTTATGGCACAGGTCTATAGAAAGAGCGGCTGAGAAAACTCCCCCAAAATGCTTTCGTGGGCAAGGGTTGTTGTAAATTTCTCTTTTTTGATGTAGAAATCCCCCATCTGGTATTTCCACACTGACCATTCCCACAAAAGAATGTTGCAGTCATTTAAAGTCTTAAGTTTGTATTAAATTCCACACTGGAGTTCGATACATGGTGTAATCAGAAACATGTCAGCGTCTCTGCACCCCAGATGTTGAACTGTTGGATCTGAGAGTCTGTTCATGTTGTGTACTAAGAGAGTTCACCTTTGTTACCTTTAGACACTGTGGGACATCATCAACTAAGTTTTTGCCAAGTTACAAACATAATACCCCAATCCATTCATGGCGGCATATGAAGATCTCAACCACATCTCTCTGCACGGTGGTGTGGTGGTTAGCACCGTCGGGTGGCAACACCCATTCCGAAATCCCGCTATTCCGACATCCCACCATTCCGACATGCAAACGTCCCACCATTCCGACAAGGCTTTCCATATAAGGAAATGTGGGTTACTCAACAGGTGAGTCCCTTCTTTCTGTTCGTGCAATTTATATGTTTAACACTTGTTTACAGATAAGCGTTATTAAAAACACAAAGTCTCGGCAACTGGAGGAGGAGAAGCAGACCGCGGTGGTTTTCAATCACACACTCCAATGCCACTTGTTTCAACTTCCGAAAATTTAATCCAGGAAAAAAAAAGCTTACAAACATGGACCGAATCGGCTCCATAATACGCACAAGAATCCAAAAGAAACGAAAGTTAACCAGAAGAAAGCAAATAAACAGCATGAAGTGGTCAAAATTGGTTTTACGCATGCCTATGTGCGTCTGGCACATGCGTCTTCGGGCTCTCCCACGTTGGTTTGTGGATGAAAGCTATATGTTCAGCTGTAATGTCATGTAAAAACATTCTCTACATGACATTTTCTCCCAGGTGTGACCAGTTAGGTCCTCAAGATATCAACAGGCTGTATAAAGCCTTGCGCAACGGCTGTGTGTTTGTGCCAAATGCGCAAAGCCCATCCGCGCTTCCCAAAATTGGAGCGAGTACTCATAACTCACGTGAATAACATGAATAAACGTTTTTACTGCATTTTGTTGTGTTTTATACGTTCTATGCTGTCATTTCTCTCCTCTCCTATTGGCAAGGCAAGGCAGCGTGCTCGCAACTGTGTCCTGTGCAGTAGCCGTGATATCTGTAATTGCAATTATTACTTTTGCATATGATGACAGCGTGCAAAAGACGCATGGGCTCTGTGGAGAGCTCCGCTCCATCTGGCTGCTCTAACAGCTCACTGACACTGTATTTCTGCTTAATCAGTTTCAGTCTCGCCAGAGTTACATTAATATCTGTATTTTTATATTTGAAATTTCAGGGGATTTTGATAATAGATTATTAAAGTTTGTTTGCGAGGCTGTGGCCTCTGCATGTGCAGAGTTTGTGCGCCAAACTTTAGGGCGTTTTTGCGCCGGCATATCATTAGTGCAAAATGTTTTGGGTAAAAAATAGGCTATTAAAAGGAACTGTCGGAATGGCGGTATGTAAAAAAAAAAAAAAAAAACATACCACCATTCCGATCATAGGAGGAAAAAAGTGTCGGAATGACGGAACGTTTGATAAAAAATTAAGATGTCGGAATGGCAGCATGTAACCAGCACCGTCACCTCACAGCAAGAGGGTTCCAAGTTCGATCCCTGCCTGGGGCCTTTCTGTGTGGAGTCTGCATGTTGTCCCCGTGTATGCGTGGGTTCTCTCCGGGTACTCCGGCTTCCTCCCTCCGTCCAAAAACATGCATGTCAGGTTAATTGGTGACTCTAAATTGTCCGTAGGAGTGAGTGTGAGCGTGCATGGTTGTTTGTCTCGTTTGTCTCTATGTGGCCCTGTGATGGACTGGCGACCTGTTAATAATAGTGTTTTTTTTTTTATTCGAGAATGGTGCTGCTATTCGAGAATCAGGTGTGGTGGAGGAGGGAAACATCAAAAACATGCAGGGCAGTGGGTCATGAGGACCGGAATTGAGAAACACTGAACTAATGAAACATTACTCCGCTGTTAGACTCTATCAACCCAGCCGTCCAAACCAGAGACCAGTCCCCACAAGACGACCCACCGACCATCGGCAATCGCAGAGCGGGCCAGTTCAGCGGCCAGGCCACCGGGAAATGTCCTGGTGCTCCCGATGGCTAGTCCACCACTGCTCTCAACTCCTCTGCTAGTGCTGGCACTGCCTCTTTGTTTTCTTTTTTCCGCTTCCATGTGCGAGCTGCACTTTGAACCCGCCTCCAGTTACAACAGTGTGACTGACAGGGGGTGCGTGGTTGGAGGCACAACAGTGATTGGACATTAAGTCCTAGTTTATAATCCTCCATAACGTTAACGGTGTCAACGTGACGTCGTCATTGAGCATTCGAAGTTCTACGTCGAGGTAACACGTTGCTCTGCAAGGGAGGTGTGGTTGTGTGTTTGTGTGGTTTCAGGGTTTATAGCCGAATCCTTGCTTTTTCTTCCGGCCAGAGTTAACAACAGTAAACAATGGCAACCGAGGTGGAGCAGCTGTATTTGCAGCTGGAGCTCATCAATATTGAAGAACAAATGCTTATATTGCAAATGTTGAAGTGCAGGCAACAGAGAAGACGTTTGCGGAGGTGGTCTATACGACCGGTTGAGGCTGGGAACGGGTGAAATTACAACACTGGTTGTGAATTCACAGGTGTGAATTTACAACCTGGATGAACAAATGCACTTTCGATAACTTCGAATGTCAACGAGCTTCTTTGCCGTATACAGCCATTAAGACCGGAAAAAGCAATTGTCGGAAATTACGTTCTGAGTGGACCAATCACAGTGCTTGCAGCCCACGTCTACGCGACGTGTAGTTAGAATTTTTTGGAGGTGGGTCCACGTTGTAGCTACGTCATCGAAATCACGGAGAAGCATAAACGGCCCTTAAGTCGCGCCTTAAACTTCATCAGGAGCTGTAACCGAACAACAACAGAGGTGTGGCTCTAAGAAGAAGACTGAAAACTGTTTAATATCTATGAATTGAATAATGAGTCAGTCATTGAACATCACGATTGAGATTTGAGTCTCAGAACCAATACCAGTATATCACTAACCTGTATAGTAAGCTCATCCTTCAGTTCTTTTGCTTTCTTCTGTCAGTGTTCTGTGAACAGAAAATGAATACAACAGATTAAACGGTGACAAGTGGCAAAATTACCAAAAATACATGGCAATGCAACAGAAAAAGCAGGAACATAAAATTATTCAAAGGTCTGAAGGGACTTTTTTTCTTTTCTTCTTTTTTTAAGTAGGGTTATGTGATGTGCTTATAATAAGTTGGGGTCTTACCTACAGTGGAATTAAGGAGGGATTTAAACAGAGGAGCTAAGACCTACTCAAAAGGCAATCACAGAGGAGCAAATTCTCATTCTCACTCAAACCTCAAATTTCATAGCAGTTCTGCAAACGTTCATCTGACAGCTGTTTGTCACAGTCAAAGAATGTCCATACTGCTATACGTCATCGCATGATGACAATGTCAAAAGCCTGTCAGTCCGCTCATTAGGTTTAAATGCGCTCTCCCTGTTTATAAGTGTAATGATCATTTCACCCCTGCCTATGCCAAAATGTCATGTGTTTAACAATTCATCTTTTAGTAAAGATATTTCATTTTCACATGGTCAATATATAAGTGACATTCCCAAGAGTACATCTTCATTTTAATATGAGCACTGTTAGTAGTTTAATTTGTTTTTCTTTTATTTCTGTATGTCTATGTACCTGTGTGACTGTATGCATGTGTACATGTGTATTTCTTCCTTGTTTTTTTCTTCCTATTCTTTTCTCGTTCTCTGATGTGTTCCACATAAAAATTACAAGTACAATTATTGTATAATTTAATAAAAACTTTTATTTTTCATTTAAATAAATCCTGTCAGTCCAATTCCAAAACAGAAATGAGATTAGGAGGAAGAGCAGTCGTCTGCCATTTGGAGGGTTGGTGATTTGACTCTAGCTTCCCTACACCACATTTCAAAGTCTCCTTGGGTAAGATACCGAACCCCACGTTGCCTCCAATTCGTCTATCAGTGTGTTCGTGTACATGTGTGTTCAAGAAAAAAACCCACTGTGTAGCTGGTAACACTGTATAGACTAAGACATGTACGATTGTGTGTGTGAAAGGGTAAATGTGGTGTGGTGTAAAAGTGCTTTGGTGTGGTCAATTAGAATAGGAAAGCACTATACAAATACAGTTAATTTAACTAAGGGACAGTAAAAATTAGTGGGAAGCCTAGAAAAACACAAACACTCACGATAAATTAAATCTTTGCAAAAGTCACAACCAGCAGTAAACTATCCAACAAGCCTGACACAGTTCATGACAAACTTGACTGATGAGTAGCAGAACACACTGCCCAGCGTCAGTGCTTGCAATGATCAGGAGCAACATGAACATAAAGAAAATAGTGACAAAGTAGGTCATTTGTCTGATGCTGCGATATAAAATGTACTGCTCCCCCTTAAGAATGTGCTGTGTATGTAAATGTGCTGCGCAGCTGAGATGGCTAAGCAAGTAAGAATCTTATCCATCCCATGCACATTTACCACTTTTGTGTAACACTCCACCTTTGTATGTAGTCAAGTACTCATGTAAGTTCAGTCTTCTTCAGAGTTGCAGCCTAGCGCTGATATTCTCCTTCATGATGCATAATAAACCTGGTTGAAGAAAACGTGGAAAAGTGGAAGGAAACATGGGTGCAGATTCACTGTGCTTTGTTAACAGAACTTTCCACCACAATGCAACACACATTTGTAGCATTTCCTCAAACCTCTGAAATGTTTCAGGCTTGAGTTGTTTTAGATGGTAAGTATTTTCTCTTTTATGGCCCTACTCTGCTTAGCTCTTAGCTTAAGAATTAAGAGCTGGAATTCATAAAAACTAAACTTGATAAAACAAAATACAGACAAAGTTGACGAGACAAATTTACCAGAACTTGACATAAGTATGAAACAGAATAAGAGGCGTTAACGGCAAGAATATTCTGAAAAAAAAAACAGCGAGACTAAATACTGTGAGGAGAGTGATTGCTGAATGAATGCAGCTGAGAACATTAAGCACAGGTGTGGCAGTGGAGATAATGACCGGGGCACTGAGGAAAACTAAGTGATAGAAGGTGTAGCAAGAAACTAGGACAAGAAAGGACGAGACTAAATGATTTTAGACCCAATCCCAACCAGACTGTTCAAACAGGTTTTCCCCTTAATTGACACTTCCATACTGGATTTTGATCAATCTGTCTTTGTTGACAGGATATGTACCTCAGACTTTTAAGGTTGCTGTAATTAAACCTTTACTTAAAAAACCTACTCTTGATTCAGAAGTGTTGGCTATTTATCGACCTATATCCAATCTCATTTTTTTGTCTCAAGTCCTTGAAAAAATAGTTGCAGTTCAACTTTGTGATCATTTACATAGAAATAATCTGTTTGAAGAGTTTCAGTCAGGATTCAGAGTGCATCATAGCACAGAAACAGCACTGGTGAAAGTTACCAATGATCTCCTCTTAGCCTCTGATAGCGGACTTGTTTCTGTGCTTGTCCTGTTGGATCTCAGTGCCGCATTTGATACGATTGATCACTGTTACAGAGACTTGAACATGTTATTGGGATTAAATGAACTACATGAGGCTGGTTTTATTAAGTCATCTTTATCTGACAGATTCCAGTTTGTTCTTGTAAATGAAGAATCTTCCTCACATCGGAGTAAGTCATGGAGTTCCTCAGGGTTCTGTGCTTGGACAGATTTGTTTTACTTTATACATGCTTCCATTAGGTAACATCATTAGACAGCATGGCATAAATTTCATTGTTATGCTGATGATACTCAGCTGTACTTATCTATGAAATCAGATGAAACCAATAGGTTGGTCAGACTACAAGCCTGTCTTAAAGACATAAAGACCTGGATGACTCAGAACTGTCTGCTTCAAAATTCAGACAAAACTGAAGTTGTTCTCTTTGGACCTGAGCGCTTCAGGGAGAAATTGTCTAGTTATATAGTTACTCTAGATGGTATTTCCTTGGCTTCTAGTTCTACAGTGAGGAACCTTGGAGTTATTTTTGACCAGAATTTATCATTTGACGCACATCTAAAACTTGTTTCTAGGACTGCCTTCTTTCACCTTCGTAATATTGCTAAAATCAGGAACATCCTGTCTCAGGGTGATGCAGAGAAACTAGTTCATGCATTTGTTACTTCAAGATTGGACTACTGTAATTCCTTATTATTGGGCTGTCCCACATATTCTCTGAAAAGCCTCCAGCTGATCCAAAATGCTGCAGCCAGAGTTCTGATGAGAACTAACAGGAGATATCATATTTCTACAGTTTTAGCTTCTCTTCATTGGCTCCCTGTTAAATTCAGAATGGAATTTAAGATTCTTCTCCTCACATATAAAGCTCTTAATGACCGAGCTCCATCATATCTTAAAGATCTCATTGTAAGATATTTTCCTCACAGAGCACTTCGCTCCCAAACTGCAGGTTTACTTGTTGTTCCCAGAGTTACTAAAAGTGGAATGGGAGGCAGAGCCTTCAGTTATCAGGCCCCTCTCTTGTGGAATAAGCTGCCAATAAATGTCCGGGAAGCAGACACCCTTTCCACTTTTAAGATTAGGCTTAAAACTTTCCTTTTTCATAAAGCTTATAGTTAGGGATGGCTCAGGTGATCCTGAAACATCCCATAGTTAAACTGCTATAGGCTTAGACTGCTGGGAGACCTCTTCTGTCTCACCTTTCCTCACTTTGCCCCCCCGTTTAATTTCTCAAATTATATTATGTGTTTCCCTGTTCCAACAGATATCCTTTGAATGGTGTTGTGCTGTTTTTCCCCCCTCTTTTCTGTCTTCTCAAACGCCAGCTGGTCGAGGCGGATGGCCACCCTTCCTGAGTCTGGTTCTGTCAGAGGTTTCTTCCTGTAAAAAGGGAGTCGTTCCTTTCCACAGTCGCCACAGGCACGCTCAGGACGGGAGATTGGACTGAAGACAGGTTTCGGTGCAATCTGTTGGTTTCTTTAGCTAGGATATTGTTTTTGGAATTGGCTCTATTAGAATGAATTGGATTATTTTGAAATTAATTATTTGGATTTCATTGGATTATGATTACAATGAATTGAATTCCAACTGGCTTGAATTGGACTACATTATTTAAGTGCCTTGAGATGATAATTGTTGTAATTTGGCGCTATATAAATAAAACTGAATTGAATTGAATCAAAGAAAAGGTAATAAAGACGAAACAAAAAAACAAAAAAAACAACTGAAGATTAGACTAATACAGACTGAAGAAACACATAACTCAAAAACAGAAACAAACTAAGCTTAAACAAAATGCCAACAAAGAAGAAGAACAGAGAGCAACCAAGGACTAATCTATGAACAAAAAGACAACTCTAGACTAGAGAAAAGACAGCAACAAATAATAAAAACAAATGACTAAGACTTAGAGAAGGCAGGAATATGTGTTTTCCCAGATGCTTGGAGCATGCAAGTACTGTGTAGCACCAGATGCAGGTAGCCAAAAAATAAAATAAAAATCTGCATGTAGTCTTCCTAGACCTTGCTACTGCCTTTGGATCAGTACCACCTGAAATATTGTGGAACACTTTCAACTTCTTCCATGTTCCAGAAGCAATAACAATGCTGGTCAAAGCCTACTCTCAAGACATCCAGCTTTGTGTAACAGCAGAGTGAATCGCCACTGCCTGGCAGCATGTTGAGATAGGCAAGATGGCAGATTGTACCATCTCCCCCCTAGGTTTTATCATGGCAATGGAGCTTATAATTAGGGCATCACGTCATCGTAGATAAGCATCTTCATCATCAAAGGTCGGGTTTCCACTCAGAGATTCTCCATTAGTGGTGTCCTAATACCAACAGTCTTGGAAAAGTCTAAAATTTTTTTAAAAAGGCTGGTGACGCTGGTATACTGCAGACCTCAAAGACTCCAAACAGGTAGAGCAAATTAGGCAAGATATCATTAGTGGCCCTACAAGGATCAACAACACTGCTCTACCTGGGAAGCTGAAGCTGTGGTGCTTTGAATTTGGTTTGCTGACCCGCTTCATGAGCCCACTCACCATCTACAAAACCACGCTGTCCCACGCCAAAAGATTGGAGAGAGGTTTACCATGATGCCTTAGCAGGGTAGAGACTGTATGGGAATGGAGCCCTCAGCAATTGGTGGTGGAGGTAGTATGATACCAGGACAAAGCAGCCAGATGTGCTAGAGCAGTCTCACAATCCCAGCAAGGTCACTGGATGAAGTGGGATGCAGTAGAACAGCGTAAGATCAAATGGTGTGACCTTTGAGTATGGAAGTTAACAGAATAAGCTTCATTATCTGATCATCTATGATGTTCTGCCCTCTCCAACCAATCTCCAGCTCTAGTTTAGAGAGGATCCAGTTTGACACTTCTGTGAAGCTCAAGCAACCTTCAAACACATCCTGGTGGGTTGCATGGCAAGCTTAACACAAGATAGATATACTTGGCACCACAATCAAGTTTTAAGGTGCTTCACTGCAACACTTGAAGACAAAAGAACATCAACCAATACCACTCCCCTAAACATCCAGCCACAGGTAATACCGTTTATCTGAGAAGGAGAGAAACAGCAGACTAAACCCTCCCCATCCAACGCAGGACTAATCTACACCAAAAGCTTACCTAGCCAACTTGCATCCAGATCTGGTTCTCTGGTCCAGCTCCAGCCACTGTATCTTAATTGTTGAGCTGACGGTCCCCTGGGAAGATGCCGTGGATGAGGCATTTGAAAGAAAGAAGCGGCAGTACGCTGGTCTGGCAGAAGAGGCTGATTAGCGACGTTGGAAAATGAGAGCGTGTCCAGTGGAAGTGGGTTACAGGGGCTTTTTCAGCCTTCTCCACCACAAGGCTTCAAAATAAATTGAGGATCAGAGGGCAGGTGCTGCAGAAAAAAATAATCAAATAACTCTCCACTGTGGCTGAATGAAGCAGTCACAGGTTGTAGCTGAAACAAAAAGACGCTGTGTGGGCTGCCAAAGACCACTTCAGTCTCCAGGCAACACATGCCCAGATTTGATTACCCTGTGGTGGGCCTACCACAGCTGAGGGTGTTTTGTATTAAATGGCCAAAACACCCAATAAGGCCATGGTACCCAATCAATGAGGTGTCATAGGGGAAGTAAGTAGGCACCATCTAAACACCCTAACTCCAAGTTCAAATAGAACTGATAGAACCTTCTTATTCTAATTCTATTCTTCTCTCCTCTGTTCCTACTTAAGGGTGGAAAAAGGGGGAGGTAGACTCTACAGCCCTGTCTGCCAGGGGAGTAGGTAGCCCAATCCAGACCCTCTCCGTGACTCTGCCTTCCTCACTCTCTCTCTCTATTCTCTTTTACTATCGGTTTAAACATCCCAAAACCCTCAAACACAACTCCATACTATACTTGCATAGCGCTTTTCTAGTCAATCTGTCCACTCATTGCACCTTGACACTACATGCTACATTCACCCATTCTCTCACATACTCATATAGCCCGCAACATAGTGCTTTTTGATGTAATCACTCACACACATTCATAAACCAGTGGACGCATCGATAGGCAACAGAGTTCACCATCTTGGCCAAGGACACTTCAACATCTGGCCCGGAGAAGCCTGAAGTCGAATCACAGATGACTTCCAATTTGCAGGCAAGTGCGCTTCCTCCTGAGCTACAGCCGGTAAGTGGACACAGTGTTGTGCAGAATCGTTAGGGATTGAACACCTAGTCCTATTAGTTGAATGACGAGAAAACTAGAAAGAACTAAAGCAGAAAAAACAAGACACAAAAATAACCAAACTGAAGTTCAGAAGATCACGCAAACACCAGTCTGCTTGCCACTAGGTGTTTGTCAATAGAAAAATCTGATGTGTACATTACTCTTGTATGCATCAGGGCTACTATAGGCACATTAGCTTTACTTGCTGTGCAGTGTGGCCAGATTGGGCTGTTTCCCAGCTAAATGGGAGACTTTGAATAAATTTGTATTGATTAATATTAGTTTAATTTTTAACAAAGTTAGCAAGTGAACTGCAATTTAGGATCTAACTAAGATCAAAAAGGGGGAAAAATGTAAAAAACATATGAACTTCAGATAGCAACAAACGTTGCTTGCCACATATCCGTTAATGATGTGAAAGACTTGTTTATCATACTGATTTATGATGTGATCAGATTTCCAATAGTGTGGTGATTAAATAAAAGTTCAATAGGAAAATATTCTATATTCAATGAATATCAATCTATTTCAACATAAAAAAGTGCTTCAGCTCAAGAGAACATTCAAAGCTTTTGTAAAGTTAAGTGCTTCAAAAAGTATTACTTACTTATTATTCAATTAATAAATAATGGAAAAAATACTTTTTTTTGTAAAATAAAATATCTAATTTGTTTCTAATGAAAATACAAATCTGTTCATTCTGTAGCAGCGTGCTTCACACAAAAGGTAAAAGGCAAAACTTATGTAGCTGCTTGATGAGCAAGGCTTGTGTCAATTCTAAGTATTCCATCTTTAAAAGATATCGCCATTGAAGTACATGATTGTCAGCCTCTTTGTGGTCACTTCTGTGAGTGCCTCCCACTTATTTGTGAGAAGAGTCTTGTATTTGCAGAAACTGTCACTTCTGCAACCCTTTAAATAAAAAATAATAATAAAAAAAAAAAAATCACACACTCCAGTGCTTAGCAAGATCCAAACCCACAATCAGTTGTGTGGGTTTCTGGGATGAAGCTCACTGATCTTCTCTTTCCGGCAGGCTTTATGTGCAAGACAGCTCTCGTCCATGTCACAAGAGATTAAACTTTTAAAAAATTAAATTAAAGTAGCCTAGCTGTGGTACTATCATCTGTCACAACTGCCTCGAAACCATGACAAAAAACATGAGGCAAGACGAAAAGTTAAAGCTAGCAAAATAAATTTATTTAGAAGTGAAATCGACCAACTTAACTTCTGTAGAGGAAAAAACATGATGCGTGCCCGTCAGTTAACCAGGGGACATTACTTCTCATGAACTGGAAAGCGAAGAACAATCTGTGTATTAACCAGTTTAGAAATTTTCTTTCAGATTATATTAGCATGGAAACAATGTCTGACTCCTCAAAACATCAATTGGCTGAATTTCATTCATGCCTTGCGCCCGGGGGGGCCCTGCCTGTGCCGGGGGGGGGGGGGGGGGGGGGGGGGGGGGGGGGGGGCTGGGTGATGGTGGGTCTCAGGTCCGGGCTGCTGCGACTGGTGTGACCGGGTGGTTTGTTTGTTTGTTTTATGTTGTTGTTTGTTTGTTTTTTGTAGAGGTCCGGGGTGGGGTTGGGTACCTTCTGGGGGTACAGTAGCTCCCGGAATACGGTCGCTGCAGGCCCCGAGCCTGGTGGACATAAGGCCCTCTTGCCCCGTGTTGGCTCCCAGGTAGCGGGGATGCCTATTGCAGCCAGTCCCTGAGAGTAGCTCCCCCGGTGTATATCCCCATACCCCTCTCCCTTCTGGCTCCTGTACACAGCACACACTCACACATGAAGGGTTTTGGGGGCGTGTGTGTTCGGTGGGGTGTAGTGGATGGGGCCACGTAGGTGGTCCCCTTTGGTTGCACTCTGCAGTTCCCCGCCCCTGTTTTAATTACACCTTAGACATCACTACTTATCAAACACACTCACACACACACATTAGGTCTTGGGGGGTGGTTACACTGAGTGGCATCTGGTGGGCGGGGCTCTTTGGGTATGTAGGCTGCCCAGAGGGCCGCGCTCCCAGTTCTACAAGTTTGGCTGCCCCTCAATTTTAATCGCTCACTATTAGAAAATATTGAAGAGCCAGAAGGGTGAGGGGAATCTTCTTCCCACACCCCTGCTTCCTGGTTGCTGTTTGGGGCAGGAGGGTCAGGAGGATTAATTAATTGTTCTGCTGGTTCGGGGTCTGTGGTGGCTGGGGGGCTGCTGGCCCCCTGGTGTGCCCGCTGCACTACACCCCAGCGGAGTCGAGGGAGGGAGGACGTGTGGATGTGGAAGACGTATATTCAGCGCGGTTACTTTTCTCTTTCGCCAGACTTCGTTATTCTGGTTAGTTGATAAAGCATGTGAAATTTTAGTCTTAGTTTTCTGTACAAAATGATACCATCTTGAGGGTAATTGGTGCGGTTTTCGTGAAAACAGATCATTTCATTGCCAAAATCAGGAACCTGTCTCAGGGTGATGCAGAGAAACTAGTCCATGTAATCGTTACTTCAAGATTGGACTACTGTAATTCTTTATTATTGGGCAAATTGGCCAATGTCGAATATAAAACCAATTTCACCCTGCCCCAATAATACTCAGTCGAGTGTAAGTACAACCTCTCTGAGATAAAGCTGAATATAAATATGAAATGTTTCCGGATATCGGGGCTCGGCCTGACGAATTTGTCACGAATTTGCTCTGTCACTCCGAGTCCAGCGCTACAATATACTTTACATGTGACCACTAATAAATACTGTTTAACTTAAGATTTCTCCAGCTTGTTCTTGGGCTTCCAATGAAAGAATCGGGCTAACAGACTTCAAACTTCGCGTTCCTACCCACCGAAGTCTGAACCCACACCAAACATTCATGCAAACAAAATGTCATTTCGTTGTAAATTAAATCCCCACATACCAGTGTCTTATTGCCCTTGCTTCTTGTTGTACTATGCTTATTTCAGTCTTAACCTGGATGGTGACGGTGGACATGCCAGATTTTCGTCTTCTTTTTTCTTCTTCTTTGATTTTTAATGGCAGCTGGCATCCTTGGTGTTGCATATGCCGCCATCTACTGGACTAAATCTATTTTTTCTATTTCTTCTTTTCTATATTCTTTTTATTATTCCAGTAGTTACCAGGAATCATATTGTTATTCTCCTCCATTCTTTAGACTTAGCAGATTCTACTATATTTTTCAAATTACATTCTGTTATTCCTGCCCTCTGCAGCCCTATCTTCATTTTTTCCCTCTCCCTTCCATATCTGGGACATGCTATCATCACAAGTGTATTATTCAATTTACAATGTCCTATTCTTATCCTGCTAATAATGACTTGTTCTGTTCTGTTCTGTCCATAACACCCTGCCTCTCCTGCTACACTTTGTAATTTATATAAATGTCTTCCTTTTTCCTGATTCTTCTAATACCGATTCCACTGATTGTTTATTTCTTTCCATACTAAACTTTTCCCTTCTGTTTTTGATAATTTTACTTTAATTTCCACCACCTCTTTCTTTACTGCCTCCTTAGCAGCTTTCTCTGCTTTTTCATTTCCTTTTATTCCTATATGCGCTGGTAACCACATGAACACTATTTCCTTCCCCTGTTGCATTAACCTGGATGTTTTTAACTGTATTTCATATAGAATTTCCTTATGTGTTTTTGCTGTTCCGTTTTTTAGCAAGCAATATTGCACATAATTCCACTGCACATATACTTAAATGATCTGATGTTCTTCTTGAAATTGTTCTATTATAAATGGGAACCACCATTGCTGCTGCTGTTACTCCTGTTGCCTGTTCTTTGGACCCATCAGTATATATATATATATACACACATATTCTCCATATTTTTCCTCTACATAGTTTTCATAATTTCTGTACTAGATCTGCTGTTTTATTTCTTTCCTTGATGTTCCACATGTTTAAGTCTACATTTGTTTCTTGTAACATCCATTTTGGTATTGCTGTCCATAGAACTGTTTGGCTGAATTCCTTGTGTTTTATCTTTAGTCTAAACCCTCACTGACCCACCCAAAACTTGTTTTTTCTCTCTTTCCCCTTTTCCCAGCACATTTCCAGAACTCTCTTTGCTGGATGTTCTTCTTTGTGTCCTTTTAAATTTACCCAGTAGTTGGCTATTAGCTGTTTTCTTCTGAGCCATAATGGTATTTCTCCTGCTTCAACCTGTAGGGAACGTACTGGTGCTGTTTTTATTGCTCCTAGACAAGTTCTTAATGCTCTGGCTTGGATTATATCTAATTGCGAGAGTACTGATTTTGCTGCCGATCCATATCCCACACTGCCGTAATCTATTCTAGACCTTATTAATGCTATGTATATATATATCTTAATTATGTAAAATCAGCACCCCACTCTAACCCAGCCAAACACCTCATAATATTCAATACTCTCTTACTTCTCTCCACCATTCCCTTCACATGCTCCTTCCATGTTAATCTAGAATCCATTATCATTCCTAAGAATCGAAAGCTGCTTACTCTCTCTAAGTTCTTTCTATACAAGTTTAACTTTTTATTTTCACAAATTTTCTTTTTTGAGAAGAACATTACTTTACTTTTCTCCATTGAAAATTTAAAACCCCACTCTTCTCCCCATTTCTCCACTTGATCTATCCATTCCTGTAGTTTCTTAACTATGTGATCTATGTTGCCTCCCCTCTTCCATAATGCCCCATCATCGGCAAACAAAGATCTTCCCATTCCTGCTGGTATACTGTCAAATACAAAATTATTGCAAATAACGTTGGACTTATCACACTCCCCTGTGGTGTACCATTCTCTACCATATAGCTCTCTGACACCTCCGACCCTATTTTAACTTGTATAACTCTTTCACTTAAAAAATCCATAGTCCAGTTAAACATGTTTCCCTTAATTCCTATTGGATGCATTTTAATTAGCAACCCCTCTCTCCACAACATGTCATATGCCTTTTCCACATCAAAAAACACTGCTGCCACCGCTTCTTTATTTACTTGTGCTTTTCTTATATCATCTTCAATGCATACTACTGGATCCATAGTGCTCCGACCTCTTCTAAACCCACTCTGATATCTCGTCACCAATCCCCTTATTTCTATATAATACATCATTCTTTCATTTATCATTCTTTCAATTATCTTACCTATAAGTGATGTTAGTGCTATGGGCACATACCAGATCACTAACGTTAACGTTAGTTAATATTGTCATGTGATTCATGACGTACATGAGTTCCAGGAACAACACTCAAGTACGTTTCCGATTCATAGCGTCCGATTTGCGAGTTAAAGGGCATATGTATAAAGAGCAAATTAATGATTTAGACTTAAATCTGGATTGAATTATTCTACAAAGGTTATAGATTCAAACAGAGAATTCGATACAGTAACAATATGACAACAGTAACAATATTAAAGAATGGAATAACTTATTTATTTTAATTGGTTGATGTTGTTTTTGTGAAAGAATTTTAACAACTTTCCTGCATGTTATGCATCCCAATTTCTTATTTTTTTACCGCAAGAAAAGGGTAAGTCTTTCTGAAATATTCAAACTGATGTCTGTTCCAGCAGTCGGGTAAGTTCTCACCAGTAGCTCTGTCTAACTTCAGTTATGTGCATATTTCAGGAGCAACTTGTTCAAAAGAGTTTGTCACCTGACCCTTGACCTTCCAGACATGTCAGTTCTGCAGATGAATGAGAGTTACCAAGATATGCCAAGGGAATCTGCTCCATTTATAACAACAATGGGAACAGCAGGAGGTGTACCCTTGGTGGACAATGCCTTTGGAAAAGTCCAAGAAGGAAGTGTTCTTTCCTATCACCTTCCAGCATGGAGTCCACCAAAAACATGTCCACTTACTGATGCACCACCATGACCATCATTACACCTTGATGGCTACTGTTTAGTTCCCTCAGAGTGCAGCTTTGTGTTAAGCTACCATCAACAGCTACACATGAATTCTCTTGCAACAACAGAGGCCATGGCACACCAAATTGAGACCAACACAAGACAGCAAAGTACTCTGAAGGAATGGCATCTATTAAGAAAGCCGCGTGTGACTTATTCTAGATTCAAGTAGCTGCAGACTTTGTGACATGACCATCAGCACATTTTGTTTTTATGTAATTTAAATATTTACATTGTTTGTATATGTGTATGTATTTCTAGAGAGGTTTGTCATGTGAGAGGACAATCCTCAGCAGAGAGCCTGGCTCTGAGAATTTTGCAGCCAGATCTATCAGAGTGCAGAAATGAAGAGGGGCCTTCAGATGGAGCCCAAAGCAGTGGAAGAATATTGCTTTGTTAAGCAGGTAAATCACTACCCATGTGGTTTTATCATCCACCCCAATGCACCCTGGCTCGGTTCATCACCAGATGGGTTAGTGTGGGACCTTAAAGCTGAACCTGTATTTGGACTGCTGGAAGTGAAGTGCCCACATGTGAGAAGCTATGTAGACTGAGACCTTAGGGTCTCCGATGGAGTGCTCCAGCTCAAACGATCTTACTCATACTACTGGTAGGTACAGGGCCAACTACTCATTACTGGTTTGGAGTGGTGTGATTTTGTCGTCTATGCTGTAGATGACATGAATGATGTTCATTCAGAGAATATCCAGAGATGGGGGTGTCGTAAAAACAATCAAGCAGAAGGTCGTTTACTTTTACTTCTACTTTTACCTACCTATGCTCTT
Organism: Leuresthes tenuis; assembly: GCF_036924035.1. Classification (NCBI taxonomy): domain Eukaryota; kingdom Metazoa; phylum Chordata; class Actinopteri; order Atheriniformes; family Atherinopsidae; genus Leuresthes; species Leuresthes tenuis. The sequence continues at coordinate 33,042,786 of NW_027325363.1, read as the reverse complement.
GGCTTAAATGGTTCCAGGATTTCTGTTTTACATGTTAGATATTTGTAATCTGCACTTGTATTATTTATATATAGCTATATTTTTTATTCTATTATTATTTATTTCAAACACAGTGTGTTTTTGCTTTTTGTATATATGTAGCTTTTCAAACCTCTACTTCTGATAAACCTTTACTACTGAGCCAAAGAAAGTGTGTCTCTTTATTTATGTTCAGGGCCGTACGTCATGAATCAGAACTTCTAGTCGGGTTCAGGGGCATGCTCTCCTGGAATTTTTTTTAAATTAATGGTAGTTACGGCCTTGTTTATGTTACAGCCTTTCTCAGTAGTTTGCAACACGCAGTTAAAACCATCAATGAAGATAAACAACTTTTTTTAAATGAGTGTAGCTTTATTCACTGAAGAGTGACACTGGAAAAAAAGGAAAAATACAGGACCCTCTGTGAAGTACAGAGATATAAATGCATTCTTAGTCAATAAATCCATGTAACAATAACAGTATACAACTGTTAAATTCATTAAATCCATGAAATACTACACAGCACACATTAATCTTGACATTTCTAATTGCCAGCAGTACACTCTGTATTTAAGTTCACCTATCTAGACCAAGCCATTACAAGTGGACCACTCTGGTAGTTTAACAGGAGGCATGCAACTACACAGAGCTGGTTAATGTTTCCAAACATATTTAGGGGGATGACTGTGTCAAAGAATTTGTTCTCATTCAATCTACGAATGATGCACTCAACACACAACTCGTTTTACACTGAGATGTGCAATAGCCTGGGTCTCCCTGACCTTGTCTGCTGCCATCTGAGCTCTCCCAGCTAGGAATGCAGGTCTGTACACTTTACAGGGGTCACAGTCATCCACAAGGAAGCCTCTGTCCACCATGATTGCCATATCCGGCCTAAGCAGAGGAACCACTCCTGACTCCACAAAGATCTGCTTGTCACTAACTGAGCCAGCAAAGAGGGGAGAAACAAAGGTTACAGCACCATGGGGAGCCACGCCAATCATTCCTTTCAGGGTACAGTGGGACTTGTAGCTGGAATACACTTCACTCTGGAGTAAAGCGGATGTAGGTGTTTGACATCTGAGCTCTGTGCAGTCCAGGATTACAGTGGTATCGGGGTAATCTCTAAACTCTGCTGGCAAGTGCTCTTTAATTTGGTCTTGGCCCATCGTAATTCTGTGTGAACCAAGAACACAGAACAAAAAACTGCTCCAGGTCAGAATGATCCTGCTGACAGTAGACTGATGGATCCCACACCGATCTGCCAGGTCACTCTGCTTCAATCCAAGGGCAAAGTAGTTCAAATAGAGGAACAGTTTATCGATGGGCTGTAAAGACTGTGTCTGTATGAGATATATCAAATATATATTCTTACATCATGTGCGTACTTCTACAACGTAATATTGAATATTACTGTGAAATGAATGACTGTTCACAGTTATGTGGTGAAATCACAAAAATACATTGTATTAACATACCATAGCAATACTTTTCTTAGCAGAGTCACCGCCTGCAGTTCTTGCTCTGGTAACTCGAACCATGAATTGCAACGATGGTTCAATGAGCTGCCAAAACCGCATCAAGTGGTCGTAAGACCCAAACCTGTAAATAGTAGAAATATATTAGGAAATGAGGCGATAGCATTTTACAACAAATATATACATAACATAATACATAACAATATAGAAGATACTAGTGACGGACTGGCACCAAAAAGAAGCCCTGACCTTTTTGACAGAGAGAGGCCACACATTACCCAAACATATATATATATATATGTGTGTACTTTTGTGTGTGTGTGTATGATCATAATGTTGATGTGAAAAGACAATGTATTGATCACCATATTGCCCTGTCCAGTCCATCACTGGAAGATACATACCTTGTGTAGAAACGGATGTCCCTGTCAGAGCCTGCAAATCGCTGTAGCCCAAAACGCTGTTTGAGTGAAGGCTCCTCCAGCTGCTGCCTCAGCTGGACGATTTTGTCGCAAAGACTTTATTTTCACTGAGAACCAAGTCAACACATGCAGGGTCCAGAGATGTGCAGTAGTCGTGGTCGTTGGCACATATAGAGCCAGCAGTCTCCACACTCTTAGGTCTCTCTCTCCGCTCCCAAACCCCAAACCTTCTCACTCCGAGACTGTAATTAAATCATCAAACTATTAAATGTGGTTTGCTGAATATTAGATCTCTCCTTTCGAAGTCTCTGTTAGTGAATGATTTGATTTGTGATCATCATATTGATATATTTTGTCTTACAGAAACCTGGCTGCAGCAGGAGGATCATGTTAGCATTAATGAATCAACTCCCTCTGACTATTTAAATGTTCACGTTCCTCGAACCACAAGCAGAGTAGGAGGAGTGGCAGCTATCTTCAGATCAGGGTTACTAATCAGTCCTAGACCCAAGATTAGTTTTAGCTCTTTTGAATCTCTGATTCTCAGTTTTTCCCACCCAAAGTGGAAATCACAAAAACCTCTTGTGTTGTTGTTGTGTATCGTCCACCTGGCCCTTATTCTGAGTTTCTGTCTGAATTCTCAGAGTTTTTTACCACAGTTAGTGCTGAGTACAGATAAAGTCATTGTAGTGGGTGACTTTAATATTCATGTAGATGTTGAAAATGACAGCCTAAATGTTAACTTTAATTCTATATTAGACTCTATTGGATTTTCTCAAAGTGTTCACAGACCTACTCACTGCTTTAATCATACCCTTGACATTGTGCTGACTTATGGCATTGAGAGTGAACAGTTAACAGTGTTCCCTCATAACCCTGTCTTGTCTGACCATTTTGTAATAACTTTTGAATTTACATTACTTGACTATATGGTTTCTGAGAAGAATTTTACATATAGAAGGTGTCTATCAGAGAATGCTGTAACCAGATTTAAAGAGTTGATTTCATCATCCTTTTCTTCACTGTTATGTGCAGATATGACAGAGGACGGCTACCTAAATTTTACTCCAGTAGAACTTGACTCTCTTGTTGACAGCACTATAGCTTCAATGCGTACAACACTGGACAATGTTGCCCCTCTGAATAGGAAGGTAATCAGTCAGAAGAGGTTGGCTCCTTGGTATAATTCACAGCTGCGTGCGTTAAAGCAGACTGCAAGAAAGCTGGAGAGACAGTGGCGTTCCTCTAATTTAGAAGAGTCTCAATTAGTCTGGAAAGATAGTTTAATAACGTATAAGAAAGCACTTCGTAAAGCTAGAACTGCTTATTATTCATTATTGATAGAAGAGAATAAGAATAATCCCAGGTTTCTTTTCAGCACTGTTGCCAGGCTGACAAAGAGTCCGAGCTCTGTTGAGCCATGTATTCCTTTAACTCTCAGCAGTGATGATTTCATGAGATTCTTCATCAATAAAATTGTTTCTATCAGAGAGAAGATTAATGGAATCCTTCCCACTATTATCACCGATGTATCATCAAGTAGAGCAGCTTTAGAAGTATCTTTCGAACCTGATTTGTATTTAGACAGCTTCTGCCCAGTTGATCTTTCTGAGCTAACAACAGCAATAGTCTCTTCTAAACCATCAACTTGTATGTTAGACCCAATCCCAACCAGACTGTTCAAGGAGGTTTTCCCCTTAATTGACACTTCCATATTGGATTTGATCAATCGGTCTTTGTTGACAGGATATGTACCTGTAATTAAACCTTTACTTAAAAAACCTACTCTTGATTCAGAAGTGTTGGCTAATTATCGACCTATATTCAATCTCCCTTTTTTGCAGCTCAACTTAGTGATCATTGACATAGAAATAATCTGTTTGAAGAGTTTCAGTCAGGATTCAGAGTGCATCATAGCACAGAAACAGCACTGGTGAAAGTTACCAATTATCTCCTCTTAGCCTCTGATAGCGGACTTGTGTCTGTGCTTGTTCTGTTGGATTTCAGTGCCGCATTTGATACGATCGATCATAGCATTCTGTTACAGAGACTTGAACATGTTATTGGGATTAAAGGAACTGCATTAGGCTGGTTTAAGTCATATTTATCTGATAGATTCCAGTTTGTTCTTGTAAATGAAGAATCTTCCTCACACATTGGAGTAAGTCATGGAGTTCCTCAGGGTTCTGTGCTTGGACCTATTCTTTTTTACTTTATACATGCTTCCATTAGGTAACATTATCAGACAGCATGGCATAAATTTCCATTGTTATGCTGATGATACTCAACTGTACCTGTCTATGAAACCAGATGAAACCAATAGGTTGGTCAGACTACAAGCCTGTCTTAAAGACATAAAGACCTGGATGACTCAGAACTGTCTGCTTTTAAATTCAGACAAAACTGAAGTTGTTCTCTTTGGACCTGAGCGCTTCAGGGAGAAATTGTCTAGTTATGTAGTTACTCTAGATGGTATTTCCTTGACTTCTAGTTCTACAGTGAGGAACCTTGGAGTTATTTTTGACCAGAATTTATCATTTGACGCACATATAAAACTGGTTTCTAGGACTGCCTTCTTTCACCTTCGTAATATTGCTAAAATCAGGAACATCCTGTCTCAGGGTGATGCAGAGAAACTAGTTCATGCATTTGTTACTTCAAGATTGGACTACTGTAATTCCTTATTATTGGGCTGTCCCACATATTCTCTGAAAAGCCTCCAGCTGATCCAAAATGCTGCAGCCAGAGTTCTGATGAGAACAAACAGGAGAGATCATATTTCTCCAGTTTTAGCTTCTCTTCATTGGCTACCTGTTAGATTCAGAATAGAATTTAAGATTCTTCTCCTCACATATAAAGCTCTTAATGACCGAGCTCCATCATATCTTAAAGATCTCATTGTAAGATATTTTCCTAACAGAGCACTTCACTCCCAAACTGCAGGTTTACTTGTTGTTCCCAGAGTTTCTAAAAGTAGAATGGGAGGCAGAGCCTTCAGTTATCAGGCCCCTCTCTTGTGGAATAAGCTGCCAGTAAATGTCCAGGAAGCAGACACCCTTTCCACTTTTAAGATTAGGCTTAAAACTTTCCTTTTTCATAAAGCTTATAGTTAGGGATGGCTCAGGTAATCCTGAAACATCCCATAGTTAAGCTGCTATAGGCTTAGACTGCTGGGGGACCTCATCTGTCACACCTTTCCTCACTTTGCTCTCTTTTTCCTCCTGTTTAATTTCTCAAATGATATTATGTACATGTGACATTATTGTGGTTATTAACTTGTGTTTCCCTGTTCCAACAGATATCCTTTGAATGGCGTTATGGTGTTTTTTCCCCCCTCTTTTCTGTCTTCTCAAACCCCAGCTGGTCGAGGCGGATGGCCACCCTTCCTGAGTCTGGTTCTGCCAGAGGTTTCTTCCTGTTAAAAGGGAGTCGTTCCTTTCCACAGTCGCCACAGGCATGCTCAGGACGGGAGATTGGACTGAAGACAAGTGTCGGTGCAATCTGTTGGTTTCCTTAGCTAGGATATTATTTTTTGAATTGTCTCTATATGAATTAATTGGATTATGATTACAATGAATTGAATTCCAATTGGCTTGAATTGGACCATATTACTTATTTGCCTTGAGATGACAATTGTTGTAATCTGGCGCTATATAAATAAATTTGAATTGAATTGAATTGAATTGAATTGAATTAATTGTTCCAGCTGGGGTGTATTGTTGTCTGGCCTTATTGGCACACATCTCGGATTAATGAGAATTCAACATATTTCCTCAACTAGAATTTCTTAGGACTTTTAGTAAGTTGTTCTGGACACCTCATAGAAATTATCTAAGTTAAAAAAAATAATTTTACAATTAGTCTGTCATAAAACGCTATTTTGCCTGGACTACAGGGGACCAATACAGGTATGGCACCCGGCTTCAGCCTCCACCTCCCTCCTACTTCAGTTGGCTCGGTGACCTCTTCTGACACAAAGTGTCGACTACACACACACAAGTATGATGTCATATGGCAAGGTAGTCTTATCTTATGTTTATGATCCATTTCTTTCTTTGTTGATCGTTTGCGGAAAAAGTGTGAAAACTTACGGTCGAGTTGCTGAAATCGTACAGAGGGACACAACAGTGCTCAGCTGTTGTCCCCTAACGACAGTGACATTTAAAAGATCGTTTCACAATTAAAATATCTATATTGGTTTATAAGTACCTCACAAGACGAGGATGAGGACAGTGAGGAAGTGAAGAATATGCCGGCAAAATGACAAGTGACGTTACACCGGAAGTTAGCAAGCTGGCTTATATTTTAGCTGAAGTTGTCACTGACGTTCAATGCATACAGCGAGTTCAGCCAACTGTGCCGAACATGGCTGTTCACACTTCTCAGTTTTCACCATCACAGAGTCTCCACCTTCTTGTTTCACATCTGCATAACCTGCATGATTACCCAAATGCTCTCTAAAACAGCATTTCCCTTTGAGATTGCTGCTGTGAGATGCTCTGAACTCCTTTTTCCTCCCTCCCTTCCTTCACGGACACCTGTTGATTGTTGACTCCATCTGGGACCCGATCAAGGACTTCTCCACGGCAACCTGCTCTGTTATCGCGATGACATCCTGCGAACTGAGGCACTGATTGAGAGCAAGACAAAGCGACTCTCTGGGCTCATGGACACACGTACTTGGAAATGCATATATGCAGCACATATGCAGCACACCACCCTACCTCCATCCCAGGCCTTCAAGTTTGTTTGAGTACTTATGTGTAAAGTGAGCAAATGTTTGCTTATGTTTTAACTTCTATGTTGAATAGTGAGCAAATGTTTGCTGTTGTTCTTGTTGCTGTTTTTTCCTGGTCCCCACATTGTACTCCCCAAGGAGCATAGTCTGGATGCTATGTTTTTTCCCTCCCCTTTCTCCCTTTTCCTCCCCTCCTGTTGCAACTCTTTAAAAAGGCCATATGAGCCTGAGCCGCTACCTGTTGCTCAAATAAATTCCCCCCGGGGATTAATAAAGTATTTCTGATTCTGAAAATAGGTGACATCAGCATGCATAAGCACAGTTGCTTCTAAGTCAGGTCTTAGTTCAGTGTACCTCATGGTTTCTGCAACTCTCTCATGTGGTTCTCCTTCAAGCTCAAGTGGAATGACATCTGCCGGGTGTCATGACCCGGCAGAACACAGGACACAGATGCAGGGATTTCAAGGGACGTTTTTATTGCCAAGACTGATTATCTCCAAGGCAGAGAAATAAATATGAGATATCAAAATGATCTAGAACACTCCTCTTCCAATAAATAATTAGGAAGAAGCGTGGCTATAGAAAAATATCAAACAAAAGTCACTCCACTCTAGGAAGAAAACAAAAAGACTTTAAACTTGACAGCTTGAAGCTAAGCACTCTTGCGACAGAGGCAACGTCAATTATCAAAAACATTCCTGAAAACTGGAGGTACTATGAAAGATTACCAAAACAAAAATCACTCCTTACGGAGTTAGATATATCTAACTATATCTAGGATACAAAATTTTACAAAATCCAAATCACTCACTTGGAGGACAAAACGGAGCAGAACACAAATGACTAGGATATCAAGACTTGGTAAACTATGGCAAGGCTAGAGTGAACGCATGAACTCAAGGACAGACACGAACACACTGTCACAGGACAAAGAGAGATGCAGACTATAAGTACACATGGAGGGGAATGGGGAACAGGTGGACACAATCGGTAATCAGAGAAGACAATCATACTCGTGACACATGAGGAAGGGTAAGTGACCTGAAACGAGAGGAGAGTTACTATTTCAAAATAAAACAGGAAATGACACGACAAAAAGACCAGACAAAATAAAACAAACCCAATGACTTCACCGCGGTGTGACACCGGATTTGATGTAGTACACTTCTGTACATCTGGATACGTCAAAAGATACATAAACTGCAAACATCTTGCCTGAGTCACAACATACCTTATCTGATTTATTAGTTCTGAGATCTTATGGTGAGTTAAGATGATGACTGGATACCCCATTGTTATTGTGGATACTTTCTCATAGGCATACTGCATTGCTGCCAACCCTTGATAACATGGTAGCCAGCCTTGTACAACATGATCTGATTTTGTACTATAATAAGCAATAGCTTGTTTTCTGCAACCGCTACACGTTTCCTGCATCAACACTGCAGAAGTATACATGTTGTGTCTATTGGAGACATACAAGAAAAATGGCTTCTCATAGTCTGGTGTTGCTAGTGTTGGTGCTTTCTTCAAGTTTTGTTTATTTGTTTTGTTGGGATAGCCCCTTGAAATGCATCACCTCATTTTCATGGGGGTCCTTACAAAAACTAAATATAATTGTCAGTAGTATGAAATCATAATTAAAGGTAAGTCCAAAACAAGATACAAAACATTTAAACACAAAACACTACTGTCACAGTCTATGTTCTCACAGTTTAGGTTTAATGTCACAGTTTATGTTTAATCATCTTGTTTTCAGGTTATGTTCTAGTCATGTTTTTCCCCTGTCACGTTCGGTTCACTCACGTCACCTGTTTCATTGTTCACAGCTGCACCTCTTTCACTGATCACTCCCTCCACAGTATTTAGCCTCCTGGTTTCCTTTCAGACACTGCAGAATCCTCACTATCCCTTCATGCCTTGCCACAGAGATAAGTCTGGTTTAGCCTCATAGCCACAGTTTGATTAATCATAGCCTCGTTATCCACAGTGCCACAGTCTTGGTTTCCATAGTCATGTAATTTATTCACAGTCTTGTTTTATTTCCATAGTTAAGTATTTTTGATCCGGCTCTGCCACGCTTTGTTTTTGCCTTTGCTCCCTGTTCTTGTTTTTGTGGAATAAACCCTTTTTGTGAACATAAAGAGCTGCATCTGGGTCCTACCTTTCCACCAGTTTGTGACAACTACACAGACACACCCACAATCAGTCACACTTAATGCTCCCCCAAGCCTAGCCAAGTGTAACTGGCTGCCCTGAAAAAAAACACACATTGACTTCTATGATGAAGAAAAGAGCAAAGAGTATGTAGAGAGACCAATAGCATGTAGTTTGTCTAAAAGGAGATAGTAATAAACTATATCAAATACTTTAGAAAGGTCAATAAATATAGCACCTGTAGGCATATTTCTATTAGATGCTGACTGTATATCATTGGTTAATCTTAGGAGAGTAGTCGTGGTTGAGTGGTTTGGTCTAAAACCAGATTGGTGCAGTTATAATAAGTTATGATCATTAAGATATTTAGATAATTGATTAAAGATGAGTTTTCCAAATATTTTTGCTATACGATTAATTATTGATATAGGCCTATAATTATTAATGTCTTTGGGGTCACCCCCTTTATGGATAGGACTTAGGGCACATTTCCAGGATGAGGGATTTTTAAAGGTTGCTAAAGATAAATCAATTAAATCAGCCAGGGGAAATGATAAAACATGAGAGGCAAGTTTAAGAACCTAATCTCCAAACCATCTGGCCCAGCACCGTATCCAGAGCTTAGACCATCAGTCACCTGTTGTACATCAGTTGGTGTGATAGTTCTAAAGGAGAAGGTACTGCCACATCTGTTCAGAACCGGATAACAGTCAGAGTGAGAGTAACTGGATAGAGAGCTACCAATTGTGGAGAAGTGTTTACTAAATTCCTCTGAAATTAATGAAGTGTCAGTAAACCTTCATTGTTTACGTTGATATTAGTAGTACAATTTTTTTGTAGGTTTATTAGTTATACTGTTGATTCTCTTCCAGAATTGCTTTGGATTATGAAAATGAGTTGACAGACAGTCCTTGTAGTAGTTTGCCTTAGCATTTCTAGTCTCGGTTTTACATATATTCCTCAATTTTTTTATAAGCATTCCAGACAGAAGAGTCCTTTGTTGCAGGGTATTTTTTCCATGCCTTATCTCATTGTTTGAATAAATGTATAAGATCTCCTTTTATTCAAGGCAAATGTTGACCTTTGACTTAAATTTTTTGTCCAGTGAGCATGTTTATCAATTATCTCAGCAAGCTCAGGATAAAGTAATTCCAAGCATCTTCAACGGTAGGTATTAGTTGAAATCTTTCCTAGTTGATGTTTAAGATATTTTGAATATAGAGAATATATAGTTTTCCTTACATTAATGAATTTAGGAGGTAGATGAGGCATCTTGATTTTCCAAACACAAAAAATAATAGAATGATCACTGAGAGAGTCAGGTAATACCCAGGATTGTATGATTCGGTCAGGATGTTAAACTAGAATCCACTCAAGTAAAGAAGAAGAACTGGGACCAACTCTGGTAGGTTCATAATTTGTGTTAGTGTTGTAAAGAGACTGCGGTCATTACGAGAAGAGTTATCTGCCCAATTATAGTTAAAATCACCTAATATGATTTTTTCACTAGTGCAGTCTAAGTCAGTGTTTCTCAATCCTGGTCCTCAAGGCACACCGCCCTGCATGTTTTCCCTGTTTCCCTGATCCAGCACACCTGATTCAAATGAATATTCGTGTTTCCTTGTGCTCTCGGACATCTATCAGCAAAGTGTCCAGGCTCGCCACAAGCCCAACATGCTCCTGTGGACCTTCATCCTCCAGGCGCATCTCTGCTAAACCCTCGACAGGGTCGATACTGGACTTGTCCCCCTAAACGTTGTTTGTATGGTGTTTTATATGTGTTTAATACGGTGAGGAACATGCAGGGAGTAAACATTAATGACTGTTGTCAGTTCTGTATGCGTGATAAGCAGACTAAACATGACATGTTGCTCGGGTGTAGCCTGTATGCTAACTGTGTCATGCACACGAGGTTAAAGTGTGGTTGTAATGTGATGCCGCCGCCATTTTCTCTGTGTGTATTTGTTTCATATTGTAGAGATAAGGTAAAAGCGCAATTGTTGCAGGTTAAGAAAAATTAGTTTTTAATGTGGTTAGGCAAGATACTTTTTATGTTTAAGTGCAACACTACTACTGAGATTAAAATGTGTATTCTGAAAAATAGCAGTATTTAGCATTACAGAATATCTTCTTATCGTGCATTTTCTTTGAGGGACATTATTATGTCATGCAAAAGGAAAATTAATGTTCAATTTGTAATATTGTGTAAACATGTTATTATGCTATTCATGGTAAATGCATTACAACATTGGACTTGACTGAAGCTACATTGTGTCCGTGTCGTATTTTCTATTCCCCCTTTTACAGGGGCGTAACAAATGCAACTCAAACCAGCAACAAGCCTAACTTGTTAAAAGAGAATATAGAGGCACAATACAAATCACAGCAGCCCTGCAAAAATACATTGATAATAGAACACACTCACAACACAAATCACACAGCAACTAAGCAAAAATACAATGATAAAAGAATACACTCAATAGAACATATGTTCAAAGAAATCTGGCAAGCAATATGCAACATCTAAAACTCACAGGTCATCACTGTAACCACCCTATTCCACCAGAAGAATCCTTCTTTAACTTCTGAACTTCAGCAGTCTGTCACTTTAAGAACAGCTTCAACTTTTCTCTCTCACACATCTCAGACCCACGCACATATACACCCAACACATATATTAAAACATGCCCCAAAATAACTGGAATACAATTTTCAGAATTTTGTTGAGATACTTATTGATTCCACCTTCAAGCTTTTTCTGTTCTCAGGTCAATCAATTATCAGTATCCATCTGCTCTTTGACTAATGAAAATAATTTCCACATATAATTAATAACTAGAGTGTGCCTTGACATCTATATCAACTTCAATGTCAGTGTCAGCTTTATTCATATAGCACATTTAAAGGCCAATGGCCAGCCAAAGTGCTTTACAGGATCTAATAATCAGCAGCAATAAACAATACAAGCAAAAGTAGAACAACAAACAACCAAAAACAGTGAAAGGCAAACAGATAAAAGATCCAATACAGGAATACCATGCTTCATAAATATCAACCCCAGGGGTACCATACATAGGGAGAACAGTAGAGGGCCAAGAACTGACTCCTGGGGGACCCCGCAGGTCAGAGGGGCCACTGAGGAGGAAAAGTGCCCCAATTGCACACAGAAGGTTCTATCTGTGAGGTACTTGAGAGGTGAAAAACAGCTGAGCTTGCTGTAGAAGGGTCCTGGGCATGCTTGGGGAGTGAGGATCTAAGGAAAAAAATCCTCACACAGAGAAGCAGACGGTTCAACAGAGACAGCATCACAAGGGTTCACTAGTAAGTCAAATACATTCCAAAAGAACCTGAAGTTTGTGAGTGTTTTTTCAGACAAGTGAAGACAAATATTCAGCTTTAGCAGCTTTAACAGCCTGCTGATAATTAAGAAGGCAATCACGTAGGAGATCCCGAGAAACCTGGAGATTGTCTTTTTTCCACTTCCTCTCCGCCTGTCTACAAGCTCATTCTCAACTCATTCAGCCAAGGCTCAGTCTGTGGCTTAATGCGTATTAAAGTCATAGGTGCAATGGAGTCTAGCATCTCAGTGCAGAGAGAAACAAACAACTTCATACAAACATCCACATTGAGATTGCCAAAGTCATCCAGAGAATGAATCTTTCAAGCAGCAGAAAACTGCAGAGGAATCAAAGAATCAAAAACACGGAGACGGCGAGCGGGTGCAGTGTCTGTGGTGGGGGAGTAGGTAGTGAGAGGGAAAGTAAAACAGGTAGATGGTCGGAAAAGGGAATGTGGCATATTTCAGTTATTTGTACATCCAGTCCATATGACAGTGCAAGATCCAGAATATAGCCTTTTTCGTGCGTCAGTTCCGCAACAAACAGCATGAGATTAAGAGAGTCAATTAAATTCAGAAAGTCTTTGACCAGCGGTCTGGTCCCACAGCAGACATGCACGTTAAAATCTCCAACCATTAGAATGTGATCATACTCAAGAATAATACCCGACACAAAGTTTGCAAAGTCCTGTAGAAAGATCACAGGACAGAGAACAATCACAGGGATTTTTACCTCAGTTGGAGCTTAAAGCTGGAGCCATTGAAAGCTGGAGGCTGCTGGACCTGAAAGGTCGATTTGAATACGGATGCCAGTCCTCCACCTTTGCCGGTGCGAGGGGAGCTGAGGAACCTACATCCTGGAGGGAGGAGCTTTGAAAAAGAAGCAAGATCACCTTCACGGAGCCAGCTTTCAGTTAAGAACATAAAATCCAGTTTGGGTGAGGTAAAAAAGTAATTCAGTTAAAAAAGTCTTGTTGGTTACGGATCTCACATTCAACAAAGCCAACTTGAGATTAAGAAGGGTTATCGCCCTTTTATGCACTAAAGGTTGACCCTTGGCACCAAGACATCACCAATAGCAAATGTTTTACGTCCCTGACTACACCCTACTCGCTCCGAAAGCATATCCATAATTCCAGTTTAAGCTTATTGAGTTATATCGGGCCGGGGCTGAGCGACTAGTCCTTCACAATTACAGTACAATATACAGTGCACTCACAATATAGCACGACTGGCCTCCTTCACAGCCACCTGCTTCACAAACACATCTCACAAGTTGCTGTTTGCCCAATTATTGTCTTAATTCAAACACTCAGCTTTTCTATGCTCAACAATTTTCTTTGAATAATTTCAGCAATAATTTTCGCCTCACAGCAAGAGGGTTCCAGGTTCAACTCCTGACTGGGGCCTTTCTGTGTGGAGTTTGCATGTTCTCTCCGGGTTCCTCCCACTGTGCAAAAACATGCATGTTGAATTGGTGACTCTCAAATGGTCCTTAGTAGTGAGTGTGAGCGTGTGTGTGGTTGTTTGTCTCTGTGTGGCTCTGTGATGGACTGGTGACCTGTCCAGGATATGCCCTGCCTCTTGCCCGATGACCGCTGGGATAGGCTCCAGCCCCCACCTGCGACCCGACTGACGGATTAAGCAGGTGTAGAACATGGACGGATGGATGGATTCTTCAAAGAAATTAATGACATCCTCAGCCAGAGGCCGAGTGTGACTACCCTACCGTCTGAGTTAGAAGTTTTAATCAAACTTTTGATGGAAACACACAAGCTTAAAATTTCTATTAATGCGCATTTCCCAATGATTTTAATCACTTTTGGATGGAATCATGACTATTGTCTAGACAGGGCTCATTCTGATCTTAAACAACATTTTTTTTATAGATTAGATTCAACTTTATTGTCATTGCACAAAGTACAGGTACTGAGACAACAAGAGGAATTTATTTTCACCATGGTGACAGACAAGTGTGTTTGTATGCTGTGTCACCAAACTCTTGCGCTGTCTAAAAGAGGAAATCTGGAGCAGCACCACAACACCAACCACAACAAATTCGACAGTTTCCCCGCCAAGAGCGCAATCTACGCTAGGAAAGTTGCTGAGTTGAAAGCGGGGTTGAAGGCCCAGTAGTCGCTTTTCACAAAACCGGCAGCTCAAAATAAGGCTGTGACTGAAGCTTCATTCCGTATTAGTCATCTTTTGGCTAACCACATTTTTCACTACTGTTTGATGAATCCCTGGATGTAATGGACACAGCTCAGCTTGTTGTATTTGTCAGGATGTTTTCCCGGACTCTACAACAAAATAGGATCTCCTCACCCTTTTGCACTTTAAGGAGAGAACGCAAGGTGAGGATATTTACAACGCGTTTAAAAAAAAAAGACCGCGATAATGACGTTCTGATTCACACACTGGTGGCAATTACCACTGATGGATCCCCAGCAATGCATGGTGTGCGCACTGGATTTATTGTGCTGTGCCGTAATGACCATGATTTTCCTGACTTTGTGAATTACCACCGTGTCATTCACGAGCAGGCCTTGGCGGGGAAGGTCGTAAACTTTTCTCAAGTAAGGCCAAGCTCAGTGTTTAGAACACACAGCTGAAAAATGGGAGGCTGACACACTTTTCCAACCTGGAGAAAATGTCACAGGCCATCGGTGACAAGGACGCTTTTCATCCTGAGCAGTACTGTGTACTGTGTTCACCTGGACATAGTGGCAGCGGAGTTCAGTTGGCGTTTTGGTGAATTAGACGTCATGGAAGATGTTGCTGCATTCCAATTAAACCCATTCCTGACCATCGATGTGGAACATGTAGCAGCCAAATTGCATCAGGTATTTTCTCCGCTTAGTGGGGTTGACATGGAGATGGTTATTATGAACAGGCACTTTCGTCTGTGGAGGCCACTCGGGGTGATCACCAACTGGGGTTAATCCCGTCATGAAAGGTGGATGTATGTGGCGAGGTGTAGATTAGGACCCGAATGCAGATATTTCAAAATAAAACTTGATTTATTTAAACAAAGAACAAAAAAATTGTGGCTGAGCTGGAATACAAAAAACCTAAACTGTGGAGAAAAAAACAACACAAAACCTGACTATGACATTACATGTGCGAAAAAACCAATGACAAACCTGAAACATGAATGACGGTGAGGATTTCGCAGAGTGCATGGGGGAACCTGGAAACTAAATACTGAAGGGAGGTGATTAGTGATTAGAGTGTAGCTGAAGGGGAAACACAGGAACTTAATAACAGGGCAAGGGAAACCAAAGTAAAACATGACAAAAAAAAATGACAAAACCAAGAAATAAAAACAACAAAACCAACCGATGTGACAAGTCCCGTGTCCACTTAAGTTTAGTTATGAATTTTATCAAATGTGTGTACCTGTTTATGTGGTTTCATTTTGTTAGCTGGTTGGATAATAATTTATAGTTATGTAAAGAAAAGATTATAGAGTTGGATTATCATTTTCAAGAGAGATCAACAATGACAGAGAAAGATTCAATTGAGAGGATCATCTACAGTACACACGCTCATTTGCTCACCTCATGCTTGATCGACTTCCTGACTTTCGAGACTCTGGAGAGACTTTGATGTCTCTTCTCCTCTGGTTGGACATTGATATGTGGCCAATAGCAGTGCTGTCTTGGGGGTAGGGCACCTGGTACTTCAAAACAGAGGAAGTTACATTGTCATTCTCTGTTGTTCTGAAGTATGCTCAACAGTATGTTGATGAGATTACAGTACTTTGACATTGTAAGGCATCAGCTGACCTGTTTTATCATAAATTAGGCCAACGTGTTATTTTATGTCATCACTTTTGTTAATATTAATCGTAAGATTAGTTTGTCTGAATGTAGTTAGCTCACATGAGCATAATTTCAGTAGCCACCATAGTCTATAACAATGGGACCACATTTACCTCAAGTTGATAAAAGTTGGGGGCATAATTTTGTAACCTTATAGCCTGAAACATCCACAACAGAAAAATACAGCGCATATGTTAATTCAGTATTGATATTTATCCAAAAAACGTCATACTCAACTGCATAAAATGACAAAGACAATTACACTGTATTATAGTGATTAGTGAGTACTTCTACTTATGATACCAATTCAATATTTTTTGCAATTTGAACTTGTAAATGCTTTCATAACTGACTTCTCAATGCAGGAAGTTAACTTGTAGTAGACTATTTTCACAGTATGGTACTAGCAGTAAAATGCCCTCACCCAAAATTTCAATAAACTTTAATATAAATTTTGACATGGATCTGGAATGTTTTTGCAGTGAATAAATTTATATACATCTGACTCTGGGGATGTTTTAGGCAGTTATCGTCTTAGCCAGGTATTTAGATCTGCTTGAATATTTGTAAACATTTTCTTTCTTCTGTCATAATCCTCTCCATGTGGGGGATTGAATATGTGTTGGTGAACTCTGCCCATTTCAGAAAAAAAAATGGATTAATCCTTTTCATGATTTTATTGCATTATAGAATGGTTTTGTTGAAAGTACTTCATAACATTGTTTTTATTGCACTTTTTGTCCAAACCTTTTTCTCAGCCAACATTGTTTTATTTTTCCACAAAAACTTTAAGAGCGATTAGCATTTTACAGAAGTATCCTGACCAAACAGCAGATCAATGAGTATGGCTCTAGATATACATTTGGTGGTTCACAAGACAAGAAAAAAAAGTCATTCAGTTATTAAGTTTTACTTACAGATCAATAACAACAGGGCTCAAACAGGGAAATTCAAATCATTCAAAACATCATTCAAAACATCAATCATTTAAAATATTTGAAATCCATTTAATGAGACTAGCTCTCTCAAATTCAGTTACTATTGCTTCCATTTTATTTTAATGAGATAGAACAGCATGGCAAAATACCATTTTCTCATTTTAATACATGTGTTAAGGACAGAGTTCAATACCTGGGAAAAAATATGGAATCCTCACTCTTGGAGGATGTTCATTCAGTTGATCTATTTCAGTGTTCTCCAACCTTTTTAAGCCCAAGATCCCTGATCTCCACCTTGGTGAGAGGCAAGATCTACCTATTGAAGCATTGAAAGAAAAAGACCAGATTGTACTTCCAACTTGACACCTTTTACTCAGGCTAATTGTATTTCAATTATGTGAAATGCTGTGGTCCAACGTTCAAATTAATGCAACAAAGAAAACACTGTAACTAGCTTATCGAATTGGCCATAGCTTCACATCAACAAATCAACTTCAATTCTAAGCTATTCAATTTAATTTCAACACAAAAAGAAAACATTTTAGGAAATATATTTATAAATAAAATGTATTACCATTATTAAAATAGAACCATAATTGTGTTTGAACAAAATTCTCAGTGAGTGTAAATAAGCTCGGTGCAATTATGCACCATCTTATTCATCATCACTTTTCACATTGCCATCAGATGTCAAAACTGGCATGTTACTCACCCAGGTTAGTGAGATGGGTGTGACTGAAAACTGTCAGTGAGCGCTTTGTAGTTTGGCTCATAGCTACTGACAGCTAGTCTGAGACCATACACAACTACATCAACATTACTTTTCCCTTTTTCTCTTTTCTTCAAGTGTCCCTAACTTCTTATCTCCCTCTTGACTAAACACAACACAGAACACTAACTCACAAGACAGAAGGGTCTGCCCTCCTTGTCCTACGCACTCACCAGCTCATGGCATCCAAATCACTTTTGCATCACTCACCATAACGGTGCCCAAAGCACCCCAATGCACATGAGGCACATGACACCAACAAAGCAACCACTCCAAACAACACAACACTAACTCTAATTCTCTCCTCCCACTAAGCGCACCACATAACACACAAACAAAGGACCTATGTGTCTATGCATAGTAAGTACCAATAAAAAAATCAAATAGAAGGCTTCGGTTTTTGTGGTGAATAGAATGAAATGTAACTTAGAATATGGTTTGATTTTAATTTTCTATTTGAATTACAAAAAATGTTGATATAGATGTTTTTCTTCTTTAGCCCGGTGTGTTCTTGAGATTCTAAGCTCAAACAGGGGAAAATTTGTTGAAATTCTACTGATGTTTCAGGAAGAGCAGTGACATAGGGTGAACCAGATACAGCAACATTTTATTCAATGATCACGCCACCCTTGACTGTAGTAGGAAACAAATTTACTTCTCCAAAATATGTGTAGACCATAACCCATAGATGGTGGAGGAGTTTGGTGTCACGATCCATGTATTTTTTGTGTTTTTCTGTTTAGTCTCCAGTTTGTTTAGCCTTGCCATTTCCTCAGTTCCCTCCTGCCAGTCATCAGCTCCACTCACTTCACCTGTATTTCTTCCCTCAGCTTGTTGTTTTTTCTAGTTTAGTTTTTTGGTTCTCCAGCGTTGGCTGTGATCTTCATTTATATTATAATAAACTGATTTAAGTTTCCTCTCTGGCTCCTGTCCCAATGTCTGCATCTGGGTGCTCCTTCGCTTCCACCTCTAAAATGTGACTGAAGGATCTGACCACACTGTTGACCCAGCAGACACACTTCCTTGTTGGTCTCAAGCCTCACTGTCCCTGTGGAGTTATCAGGGGAGAAAATGATGTCCGTCAGGGACTTTACCTGCTGCTCTGAGGAGAAAGCTGAGTTCAACCGGTCTCCTGTGCTGCGGTCTCCAGCAGCACCACCTCCAGGCCCTCAACGAAACCCTCCAGAGCTTTTGTGACTGCTTGGTAGAGGGGGTCGGTCCTGCGAAGAGACTGAGAGTGGCAAGCAAAGTGATGGACATACTCCAAGAAAGGCCTGTCCTCAGGTTGCCTGGATTGACAGAGCTCTGGGAGTGGGCTAGAATGGTGCACCCCTCCACCGAGCTCGCCTCTTCCAGTCCCTTTTCCAGAGGGAGCCAAGCCGAGTTTGCCTCTTCCACTCCCTGATCCAGAGGGGGCTCCTGTGTTTTGCCTGAGTTTCCATTTTTGCTGTTGTTCATTTGAGGTTATATTGACCTATTCTTAAGAACCAGGGACCAAATGTATAAAACTGTGTGCAGATTCATGACTAAAGCTGTAATGTGCTTATACATTCTTTTCACCAAATTTATAAAGCTGGCTCTCTTCTACAGATCTAAATAGCTGAGAAAGTATACACATGTGCTTGAACCTGATTTCCACTCCTATTTTTAGTCATGAATGCATGTGGACAACCCCTTAATTTCTCAAAAGACACAGTTTACACTCTAAATTGGCATAAAAAAGAAAGCAACACTAAAGAAAAGTGCAGTTTTACCAAAAAAACTTAGTCTTATAAGAGTAGTTCTAGAATAGATTATTTTTTCATCCCTAAGTTATTGCTTTTCTCTGTTGTGTCTTGTGATACAGGAACTATTTCTATTTCTGATCACAGCCCAGTATTTTTACAGTTGCTTTTTACCGAGAGACAGTGCTCCTCTAATTCCTGGAGGTTCAATCCACACCTACTAAGTGATCCCAAATCCATTTCTTATTTTAAATCAGAATTTAACGTATTTTACGAAATAAATAAAACCCCAGCTATAACCCTGTCAATATTGTGGGAAACCTGTAAGGTTTATGCTAGAGGCCTTATTATCTCTTATGCTAGAAGCAAACAACGCAAATCTTTAGAAGCCCAAAGGGAATTGGAAGGCACACTTGCTGATTTAGAGAAGACGTATGCAAAATATCCCTCTGATATTAACATGAAGGCAATGTTGGCTACAAGAGCATCTTTTCTTACTCATAGAGCTGAGCAGAGGATTCAATTTGCTAAACAAAGGTTATATGAGTATGGTAATAAACCAAGTAAGTATCTTGCAAGACTAGTGAACAAGAGGACTGACTCTCAGACAATTCCATCCATTAAAGACAAAAATGGACATAATAAGTCTGACACAGTTAATATTTGAGGTTTTTAGAGAATTTTATAACCAGCCATATAGCAGTGAGGAGCCCCCGGAAGCACAGGACCTGATTGATAGATTTATGTCGAAGCTTACTTTACCTAAACTAACAGAGGAGCAAAAACAGGGGCTAAATGGACCGATTACGAAGCAGGAGGTTCTAGTGGCATTGCAGACCTTACAATCAGGGAAGTGTCCAGGCCCAGACGGCCTTAGCAGTGAATTCTATAAAGATTTTAAATCAGAGCTTATGGGTCCCTTTTTGGAGATGCTGAACGAATCACTTAATAAAGGCTCTTTACCTAGATCACTTACAGAGGCCAATATTAGCCTCATACTTAAAAAAGGAAAACCAGCTGATGAATGTCCTTCATACCGACCTATTAGTCTCCTGAATGTTGATTTTAAAATCTTATCTAAAATATTAGCGCAGCGTCTTGAGAAGGTTTTGCCCTCCATTAGCAACACTGATCAGACAGGGTTCATTATTGGTAGGAACTCCTGTAACAACATGAGAAGGTTATTAAATGTAATTCAGTTGTCGCATCAGTGGAGGTTGTCCAGTATGGTGATAAGTCTAGAAGCCGAAAAAGCCTTTGACAAATGTTTGGGCTTGGAGATACCTTCGGCAGCTGGGTTAGGCTTTTATATAACAGACCACTGGCTGCTGTACGGATCAATGGCCAGGTTTCATCCGACTTTCCTCTGGGCAGGGGAACAAGGCCTTTATCCCCATTGTTGTTTGCTATAGCAATCGAGCCCCTCGCAGAAGCTATAAGGAATAGCCCAGATATCACTGGAATCTCAGTTGGTGGGAAAGATCATAAAATAGCCTTATATGCTGATGATATATTGCTTTTTATAAGTAATCCAACAAAATCTATACCAGCTGTTTTGGAGATAATAAATCAATTTAGTACAATTTAGTAAATTTTTCTAAGTCTGAAGTCATGCCGCTGGGCAACTCTTCTCGGCCCATCTCCTGTCCATTTAAATGGTCGCCCGCAGGCTTTACTTATCTTGGGATTTTCATCACCCCATCATTAGAAGCAATGTACAAGGCCAACTTTGAACCTCTGTTAAAACATATATGTGATGACCTGGACAGATGGATATCTCTTCCACTGTCAATGATGGGTAGAATTGCTTTACTCAAAATGAACATTCTGCCGAGACTACTTTATCACTTTCAAATGGTCCCTATTTTACTTTATAATAAAACAATTAGAAGGGTAAATGGCTGGATCAGTTCATTTATATGGAACAGAAAGAAACCATGACTAAAAATGTCTAACTTGCAAATGTCTGTAGAGCAGGGAGGCTTAGCTGTCCCAAACATTAGGCTCTATCAGCTGGCCGCACAGCTCCGGTACATAGCCGAGTGGATTAATAATGATCCAGATTCGGTGTGGTTAGATCTGGAGTCGGCGAACGCGGGTAATGGCCTCACAGGTGTTTTATTTGTCTTGGACTCAACGAAAACTAAGAATGCTAGGGACAATAACATCATAATTACAACAAGTCTGAAAGCCTGGCAAGCGATAAGAAAGTTGGAGGGTCGTTCTAAAACATTGTCGTCGCTAGCTCCGATATATGGGAACATGGATTTTGCCCCAGCCCGCTCAGACATGGGATTTAAGATGTGGGAGGAGAGGGGGATTTTAACTCTGGGACATTTATTTGATAAAGGAGTGATGCTTACATTTGAACAAATCCGACAGAAATATGGTCTCCCCAGTAATCACTTCTTCAGGTATCTGCAAATTCGCAACTTCATTCAGAATCAAAGAAGGTATGATTTTAACTGTCAGACTTCACAGATGGAACGTCTACTTCTTGGTAGAGGCAAGAAAGCAGTTCTCGGTCGGGGATATGCTGAGCTCAACTCTGTTAGCAATATGAACTTAGAGTATCTTCGATACAAATGGAATGCTGACTTAAATCTTACAATAGATGAATCAACATGGTTGGAAATATGGTGGTTAGCCAGAGAGATCTCCATATGTAACAGAACCAGAGAGACCCAGTTTAGAATATTACATCGCTTGCAGATTACACCACAGCTCAGACACAAGATGAACTCAAGTTTGTCTGAAAAGTGTTCCAAGTGTCAGGTAGAGGTGGGAAGCTATAGGCACTGTGTGTGGACATGTATCCATGTTGAGGAGTACTGGGGTAAAATTGTTAGCAAACTTCATTTGATTTTTAATGTCCAGCTTGATGCTGATCCTCAGGTTCTGCTTCTCGCCTTGCCCAGTCGTCATATTAAAGGGTCTCATCAAAGAAGGCTGCTCAGTATTCTTACATTTGCTGCTCGGAAAAATATATTGCTTAGATGGATCGATAATGCTCCACCTACAATTAGGGGTTGGCACAAAGTTGTATTCGATTTACTACCAATGGAATATCTAACGTGCAGATTCAAATGTAACATGGATGATTTTGGTAGGATTTGGACCCCTTTCTTTAAGTATGCAGGTAAAAGACTCACAACCTGTCACGGAGCGTGGTGCGAGAAGGGACCCAGATGCAGTTCTTCTCAAAAATCAAAAGGGTTTATTTCCAAAACGGGGAGCAGGAACAAAAGGCGCGGCAGAGCCGGATTATCAAAAATACTTAACATAAAAAAAAGACACTAACAAAACAAGGCTATGAAAAACCACTATGACTAACGCTTTCTTAAACAGGCTATGAGGCAGGCAATCAAACTTATCTTTTGGCGTGGAAGCATAAAGGGACAGTGAGGTAAGGATTCTGCAGTGACTGAAAGGAAACCAGAAGACTAAATACTGTGGAGGGAGTGATCAGTGAATGAGGTGCAGTTGTGAACAATTAACCAGGTGACTTGATTGAACTGAGGTGGCAGGGGAAAAACAGGACTAGAACATAACTGAAACCATGATTAAACAAACTGTGACATTACATAAACTTCTATACCCGACTGTGACACAACCATTGTATTAAATGGGATGTTAAATGGCAATGAGGGGAACTGGCTAACTGATGTTTTTAGATCATAAGGTTGGACATTAATTTACTCATTTTCATTTAAGGGAACAAACAAAAAAAACCATAGCATTTTCTCTCTAAATTGACAGTTATTTTCTTTATTACTCTTCTTTCTTTGCTGATATGTATTTGCTGCATCGCTGTCAATTGTAACTGGACTGAGCGTTTCCTTATGTATTTGTGTGATTGTGTATATATACTTGGTTCCCACATCCTCCCAGTGATACTCTCACAGCTTATTTATATAGGGAGGTGTTTTTTTTTGTATTGTACTGTGTATAACATACAAGTAGTCAGAGATTTGTTTTTGTGGCCATGTTGTTTTGTTGTTTGTTGTCTGTGTTCATGTCAGAAAATGTAATAAAAATATTGTTAAAAATATATATATATATATTAGTCTTGTCAGTCAAGCAGAGTGAAATAAGTTTTATTTGGTGATCTCAGTTCTGGAAATATGGACTGAACAAAAACTAGTAAATTACAAAAGTAACAAGTGATGAGCTTTGTAAGTGAACAAATTATCTTTCACAAGTGAAAGGAAATTGTTGCATCATAAATCAAAATGTGCTTCAGCTCACACATCACAAAAGGGCTATGGCAGAGGATGGACAACTCCTGTTTTATCTGCAATGGATGAGCTCACTGCCTGCATCCAATACGGTCATGATCATGGCATGGATCATGGCATTTTCTGTTGTACCCTGCCTCGTGTCCAATAACAACTGGCATAGGCTCCAGCCCCAACCTGAATTGGACATAGAAAATGAATGGATGGATTATCATTATTTTATGTAAATGTTTTAAGTCTCAGTAGACAGGCCTTTTGCTGCTTTTACATGATGCAATGCTGCTGTTTTTCATTACAACCAGAATTCCTCTAAGTAAGAGTCCATTGTGAAAACTGATAAGAAACCAATTAAAAAAAAAATCACACTTTGCAATATTTGTGATATGTGTTTTATTGTAAATGAAGTGGCCTCCTTTTCCAATTCGACTTCTGGTCCACTTGTCCGGTTCACTTGTTGTCCGGCAAGAAGGAGTGGAGCTTAGAATATGCTTGCTGCTTAACCTTGTGTTCGTGAAGGCAACTGTCTCCATTCTCAGCTTAACTGCTCACACACATGCCTTTGTAGTACACGCGTTACTGGAGGGGGCACACCCAAGGCCATAACCATGGAATCAACATTGAGGGGGACCAAATGTCCCCTAATGTATATAATGTATATGGTCATTTCGGCCTTGGGCACACCTAATCATCTAAAGAGAGAGCTGAGCGTCTCTTCAGGTGATTCAAACTAACCCCAACTACTCTGAATCTTGGAGGCTTACTGCCTTCAGATGGGGTAGATCTAAAGCCACATTCATTCATTTTTAAATTTCAGGTAAACAGAGACCTAATACTCATACAATGATCATACACGAGGAGGTAAAACAAAATGTAGCCTTTTTTTGTTTCAATCAATTCAAGGTAAATCACTCCACAGGTTTGTAATCATGAGACAAACCTCTTATTCTGAAATGTGACCGGACGCACTGCTGTGTGCGTTGAAGGTTGAAAGCGATTGACAGTGAAGGAATTTATGTCAGACACCATTGTAATTGACAGCTTCATTGAGAAGCCTTGTCTCCTCAGCATGGCATCCGAAGAGCTTGCTAGGAAGCTGCAGTCACGACTCGTTGCTACGCAGAAGGCTGAACTATTGTTTGAACCCGATCAGAATCCCGTCCGAACTAAAGCGCAGGAGCCCGATAATATCTGCGGCGATTCGCCGTCCGAGTTATCCGCCAAGCTGAACCGCAGGCAGGACATCAACGACGGAACCGCTGCTCCTCGAGCTGCACGTATCTTCAATCCCTATACGGAATTCAAAGAGTTCTCTCGTAAACAGATTAAGGAGATGGAGATGATGTTCAAACGGTAAGGCTGGACACATAATTTTTTTTGTTTTTCTGTTTCATCGTGTAAAGGCGGTCTGATTTGTTTACTAACTGTCGAAAGGATTGGAGGTGACTGAACATGCAGGACTGAAGCTCGTGATTAGATTAAGATGCTACTACTTACATGAAGCCTTCACCAGTAAAGGCTGATTCAAATTGAGTCACTGCAGGCCCTCTTCATTCTGCCGGAAGTTTTTTTTTCCAAGTCTTATCTATCGAGGGTCATGTCTTTATGGGGAATACCTCTGAGAAGCTGTGGCACTGCTGAAACAGTCTGGGTTGCTGGTCACACGGGATCCGTAGATGTGTAAAAGTAGGAATTTCAATTAATGGGGGGACACCTAACCAAAGTACTCTTAGCAGCTAGAGTGAAATGATGCAGTGTGTCCTTTAAAGTCCAGTTTGATGTGCCAAAATTAAATGGAATGCATCATTACAGTAAATTACCTTTTTTAACAATCAGTGTGTATATGTGGTGTTGGAGCTTGTTGGTGTTTAAACTTTCTGAATGTTATGTGTAGTTTAGGCTTAAAGTTGAGCCTGGTGACAAATAAGGGAGTTGGTCCCTTAGTATAGTTAATCTGGCTCTATGGGCCATAACAATCTACCACTCTGCTGAAAGTCAATCACACAAGGGAGCTGCTGAGAGAAAATATTTCTACTGGGTAGGGTTAGGCTTCAGTACAGTTAAATTCAAATCAGTTAATTCTTTCTTGATTCCAGAATTAAAATGATTATCGTTAAAGATATACAATTATTATAGACAGACAACAAAATTGAATATAGTAAAATTTAGCAGACAAACATTTAGAAAATTGAAGTATAGCAGAGAGAGCTGTGGCAGAAATATTAAGTGGGGTTGGGTATTGTTTTTACAGTACACACATGGCTTCAGAAGGTAACACAAGTAATCAACATGGACTGAAACTCACAGCCGACATTCAATATCTGGCGTGTGGAGATGCGCCTTCTCAATGTTTAGGATTACATAATCTGTTGTTGATAAGCACCCTAATCTGTCCTTTCTCACTGGACCTTATTCCAGTTGCCATTGGGCAATAGACCCTGGACAAGTCGCCAGTCCATCACAGGGCTATTTTATGATAGATTTTTTTTTCTTCAGCCCTTTATTTAATAATTTTACTTCTATTTATTTTATGACACTTATGATAGATTTTTTTATTTTCACCCATCCATCCATTATCTTTTGCTGATCTGAGGTAGGGTTGCTGAGGCAGCATGTCCAGGACAGAAACCAAGACCCCAGTGATACGCTTCAATTACTCCTGGGGGATTCTGATATGCCCAAAAGGGATATACAATCTCTCCAGTGAGTTCTGGGTCAGCCAAAAAAACCAAAAGCAGCACTCTGGAAATCAGGAACAGTTGGTAATTACTTTTATTTACTTTAGCAGATGAGGAAAATTGGCCAACAGTTCTTTAGCAGCCCGTAGCAAAGTGAAGGGGCTTATGAGAGACGAGGTAGCAGAGGCAAGGTGTCCAGAGCCAGAAGAGCCAGCTGATGATGCAGAGGTGCCGACGAGGAGCGAGCAGCGGAGGAGTCAGGGCCAGGTGGAGGAGTTGAAGCCAGGAGAAGTTACAGATGTCAGAAACGCTGAGGCAGAGTTCATCGGGAGGCAGGCGAGGAGAGCAGATTGGACACAGGCAGGGTTGGCAACAAGAGATCAGGCAGGTCATGAACACGGGAATGTCTTGCATGGATGCAGTAGAACAATCTGGCAAAGGTGAGCAGGTGAGTGGAAAATAACTGAGGCAGAGAGATAGGAGGGGAGACAGGAAGGATGAACTGTCACTGAAGTCTCTTTTTGACTGGATGTGCCCCAAAACCTGAAAAGAGGAAACCAGGGTGCATCCTTATCAGATGCCTTGACCACGTCAGCTTACTTCTTTCATGAGGAGGAGTAGTTTGTCAACCCCTGTCTCCCTCAGGATGTGAAAGCTCTATCTCACTCTGTGTCCAAGGCTGATCCATCCATCCATCTTTAATTTAATACAGGGGGGAGAGAGGGACTGCAGCCTATCCCAGCTGTCATTGGGTGAGGGCAATACCCTGGACAGGTTGCCATTCCATCACAAGGCCACACAGAGAAAAATGAGAGAAACAACCATGCACGCTCACACTCACTCCCAGGGTCAATTTAAAGACACCACTTAACCTAACATAACCTTAGCATTTGTTCAAGGTTAGGACCCATGTCC
This sequence comes from Leuresthes tenuis, assembly GCF_036924035.1. Classification (NCBI taxonomy): domain Eukaryota; kingdom Metazoa; phylum Chordata; class Actinopteri; order Atheriniformes; family Atherinopsidae; genus Leuresthes; species Leuresthes tenuis. Next base: position 33,015,553 of record NW_027325363.1, on the reverse strand, counting down.
GACCTAGAGGGAGCACTCAACCATTTTCCAGTTGAGAACCATGGCCTCAGACTTGGTGGGGCTGACTTTAATCCCGATCGCTTCACACTTGGCTGCAAACGTTACAGTGCACGCTGAAAGTCATAGCTTGAAGAAGCCAACAGAATAACATCATCCACAAAAAGCAGAGATGTAACCCTAAGGTTCCCAAACCAGACGCCCTCTTCTACCGAGCTACACTTTGAGATCCTGTCTATGTCTGGAATAGAGCCAGAGCAGATAGTCATAGCGTGTTTGTTTGTGCTGCTGCAGCAGTATTAAAAAAAGAAAAGAAAATGAGTGCTCCCTCGGAAGAAACGATGGAAGACACAGCCCAAGGAGTAAGGGATGACATTGTTGATAAGAAAGGCCCGTGTTGTGTCTAATTGCCATGCCAACCTGATGAGGGAATCACCCTCAACTGGGTGCATGGTGTCACTCCCCGAGTGTGGGAGGGTGTTCCCCCAGTAATTAAAGACCACCTGTGGACACGGCAAGATGTAAGGAGAAAGCTTTTCTCCCCCTTCCCCTTTCTCCAAAGTTTAAACATTTTTTAGAAAATAAAATAAATAAATTTTGAACTAAAGAACCGCATATTATTCCCTGCACCTCACAATCTGGTGCCAAAACCCTGGATATAATCCAACAGAAGATGACCAAGATTTTGTTGGATTAGGAATTCGATTTAAGCTGCAGGGACAAAGAAAAAGAGAAGCATGGCTGAAGGCAGTGTGTGAACGAAAAGGATAAGAGGGACCGTGAGAGCTGCCACGACCCTGCTACTGAACAAGATTGATGGGGAACATTCTAAGGAGGAACCAGATCTTGATGCTCTGGAAGAATTCATGGAACAGTTGATCAGTAAGGAACAAAGTTTAATTGAATATGACCGAGACATTGAAGCAGCAACTGATGAAAATGAATTGGAGGAAGAGATAAACTCAGCAATTGAGTATATGGATGGCATAAGCGCACGGAAGACAAGAATCAGATGCGCAATGCGCATGGATGGAGAAGCAAGTAGCGCAAGTAACTCCAGTCAAGGAAACAATGGACAAAGAATGAACAATGGACAGTTTAACTCCCCAAATTAGTCATGCTGAAGTTTTCTGAGGAAATAAATGAGTGGCAAGGGTTTTGGGGTCAATATCAAACAGCGATACATGGTAATGAAGGTTTGAGGTTTTGAGAGAAATTTAGTTACTTGAAGTCATTTTTAACAGGTACCGCTGCAAGTGCAGTTGCAGGCCTTGCATTGTCTGATGATAATTATGGTGGTGCAATTGAAATGCTGAAAAAAGATGTGGCTGCAAGGACCTGGTGATAAATGCACACATGAACAAGTTACTAAATATGACTCCAGTGAGAAGAGCCACTGATGTAGCGTCTTTACGCAAACTGTGAGGTGTAAGTGCGCAGCCTTGATGCCATGGATGTTGTATCCGACACTAATGGAAGTCTTTTATGCCCCATATTGTTAAAAATTATTCCTGAGGAAATTGCTCTTGAGTTCACTCAACAAGAAGCAGCTCCTGTACTCAGTGTACTCAAAGCAAAGGATTTGATGGAGTTCCTGAAACTAGACGTGGAAAGCAGAGAGAGAATAGCAAATCTCATACAAAAAAGAGAAGGACATCAGACTCAGGAAAGAAATGTTGGCCGTGAGAAGGAGCGCAAAACAGGAAGACCATTCACGGGCACCACGGCCTCGGCTGCAGCTTTCCACACATGATAACGGTAACTGTTTGTTTTGTGGGAGGGGTGATTATAAATCTCCCGAGTTCACATAAATTACTGTCTATATCAGAAGAGATAAATTAAAGTGATTTGGCAGATGTTTTGTATGTCTTGGGCCTAGACACCTTGCGCGTAATTGCAAGGCACAAGACATTGGATGTGACGCATGTGGCAAAAGATATTATGAAACTGTTTGCATGCAACAATCAAAATGTGCACAAGATAACGTTAACAAACCCTCACCTACAGACTGTAGTATCAGTTTCCTCAAGTAATTCTGAAGGCAACACTGTATTGTTACAAACTGCTACAATGTGGATAGATGCCCCTAACCGAGCCAATTAGCGAAATGTTTATTAGATGGGGGGAGTCAACGCAGTTTCATTTGGGAAGGCATCTCCAGGGCTCTGGGTCTGCCAATTGTGGGGACAGAAGTTATAAAGTTACACACATTTGGCTCTGTAACTCACAAAAGAGTGATATCAAAAAAGGTCAAGACCATTCTGAGAAACTTAAAAACAAATGAAGCTGTGGATGTGGAGTTATTGAAAACGCCAACTGTGTGCTCTTTAAAAATACAAATGGCAGATGAAACATTAGGACGGTCTGTGGAAGACAAAGGTCTACAGCTCTCTGACACCCCGGTGAGAGGCATGGAAAAGGAATGTCTGGGAATCCTCATTGGAGGAGATCAATACTGGAAAGTGGTGTTAGGGTTAGCGTTAGGTACGCATAGACTGACTTAACAACATACTCGTGGCTTTGGAAAGTAACGTGCAAACATGAAATTATGCAAGTGGAACACCAACTCACCTGTGTTGCAAACTATGTGTAAACAGGAACATGAAATCGAACAAGTGGAAGTCAAAGGTCAAAATCCGCTCAAGGTCCTGGGCTTGAACCGACACTGATGAATATGTGTTTGAGACTAACGAATTGAACACAAAGTGAGGTGTGCTTCAGACTGCTGCGCACATCTTTGATCCTATTGGATTGTTGTCTCCATTCATCATTTGTGTGAAGTGTCTTCTCCAGGAGATGTGGGAAAGAGAAATTGCATGGGACCAAGATCTTCCTGATGATCTGGCAGAGAAATGGCATGAATGGTGTTCAGAAATCCCAGATTTGAGCAACATTGTCATTAACCGACAATATGAAAATTGAACTGAATGGTGATGAGTGGGATGCGCATTTAACAGAGGTATGTGAAATACATGTGTTCACAGATACCAGTGAAAACAGTTACTGCACTGGTGCGTAAGGTCAGATGGACTATGCGCAACAACTTTAGTCGCTTTTAAAACTAAGGTTGTCCCACTTAAAAAAAATAATGGTCCACAGACTGGAATTAATGGGAGCACTAATTGGAGCCAGACTTGGAAAATTCATTAGGACTATTTTGAATGTTGGAGAAAATTATGTGCATTTTTGGACTGATTCTATGATAACATTCTATTGGATTTGGAGCAGTTCTAAACAGTGGAAGGAATTTGTGGCGAACAGAGTCAGTGAAATTCAGAGTTTGACTGTACCTGGAAACTGGAATCATTGTGCAGGAAAGGAGAATCCAGTGGACCGTGGAACAATTCAATTCAATTAAATTTTATTTATATAGCGCCAGATTACAACAATTGTCATCTCAAGGCACTTAAGTAATATTGTCCAATTCAAGCCAATTGGAATTCAATTCATTGTAATCATAATCCAATTAATTCATATAGAGCCAATTCAAAAAATAATATCCTAGCTAAGGAAACCAACAGATTGCACCGAAACTTGTCTTCAGTCCAATCTCCCGTCCTGAGCGTGCCTGTGGCGACTGTGGAAAGGAACGACTCCCTTTTAACAAGAAGAAACCTCTGACAGAACCAGACTCAGGAAGGGTGGCCATCTGCCTCGACAAGCTGGGGTTTGAGAAGACAGAAAAGAGGGAAAAGAGGGAGGAAAAACACCATAACGCCATTCAAAGGATATCTGTTGGAACAGTCTGTCACAGTCTGTCATGTCATAGTTTATGTTAATCATGTTTTCAGGTTTTGTTCTAGTCATGTTTTTCCCCTGTCACGTTCAGTTCATTCTAGTCACCTGGTTAATTGTTCACAGCTGCACCTCATGTCACTGATCACTCCCCTCACAGTATTTAGCTTCCGGGTTTACTTTCAGTCACTGCAGAATCCTCACAATCCCTCCATGCTTTGTTGCACTAAAGAGAAGTCTGGTTTCATGCCTCCTAGCCATAGTCAGTGTTTTTCATAGCCTTGTTTCTTTAGTGTTTTTTCATAGCCTTGTTTTGTTATAGCCTCGTTTTGTTTGTCATAGTTCTTTTCGTAGTCAAGTCATTTTGATGATCCGGCTTTGCCACGCCCTTTGTTCATGCTCCCTGTCTTGTTTTGCGAATCAACCTTGTTTTTTTTATCTAAAAGAGAACTGCATCTGGGTCCTACCTTCCCATCGATCCTGACAACTATGATCTGATGCAGCTCCACGTTTTGCTGTTATGTCGATTAACAGAAGGTTTTTTTGTTGTTGTTGGTTGTTTCGGCTTGATGCAGCACTGTCTCTGGCGGTGAGGGGAAAATAATATTTAAAATCTCTGATTTGTTTGAGTATAAACTCATTCTGGAATAATGTTGTACCCCTTAACTAAGCAGAATCCGTTATGGGACCTAGGTTGTGTCCGAAATCACTCACTCATTCCCTACTCCCTACTCCCTACATAGGGAAATAAAGGTAGCAGACTATATCGTGAGCTCAATATATTTTATTCTCTTGGCTCTTTAGTAACAGCAAGTTACAGTGTAACCTACTGGAATGTTTAATTATATGTTATGCATTTTTTTAAACAAAGAATGTAAGAAGCCATTTAAATTGCTTTGTTTTGAAATGTGTAACAGAATAAACAATTGAATAAATTGGCTTCGTGACTGTTGTACTGCTCAACAACTCATGAATTTGTCTCGCACCTGTCATCCAACATCGAACTATGAGCAATTCACCGGGAAAAAAAACAACTTTTACTCACTCCCAACCGGCTGGGAAGGTGAAACGTTGTTTGATGGGATATCTTGCTCCGGTTAGTCAATCAGATGTTCACTACATTTCCCGGTGAATTGTGGGATACATTCAGTGCTCTATATAGTGAACATCAATGATCACTAAACATTCAGACCGCACTACAAAATGGCGTGATCACTATATAGTGCACTATATATCACTCTGGTATATCACTCTGTTTGTCTGCAAAGCTAAACTCAAGTAATTCGGCATCTTCAAAAACTGAAACAATTTAAGGGCCTAAAAAAACCAGTATCAACTTACTTCCACATATCGTCCGATGTGATACCCGTAGTCTCGGGACTGCAAGCTCTGCCACTGGCTACAATGAGGCGCCATCTTACTTAGTCGCCGTGAAGACCCACATATGGGAGTTTCAGTTTTCAGTCGTCTGCTGACATCGACACTTATTACTTGTCGATGTCCTCCAAGTCTGAAGAAAGGGCGAGGAGTCGTTTTCTTGTCCCAGGCATCATTTACATGCTACTCGACGTGAACTCTACTGGAAAACACACAACTCGGGATCGTAGTGTAGCTCGCGTATTTACCTGTAGTGGTGTATGATTCGCGATTCCTCCGGATCTTTTACCCAGATCTTCTGAGCTGACCGCATGTCAGCGTAACTGCAGAGCAGACTCAGTGGATCAGTGTCTCTTCCTGCAGATTAGAGACCCACGATTCAGATCCATTGAGTAAATCCATACGGAGCACGGAAAATTTTCAATTCTCCAAAAAGAAAGCATCAAAATGCAGCTACATACTAAATATGGACCAGTTAAATAGGCTTAAAATGCTGTCAGACAGTGATGATATTCAGCATGACTTCACATTTGATGATACATTGGAGACTCTGCTTACACCTTTACACAGAAGGCATATTTCTTATGAAGGAAATGATAAGCTCCTTTTAATGTTTAAGACTTTTTACGAAACTGACTGTGTACACAGTGTCATTCAACGCCATCAGGTCTGACAGATCCAAACTAGGAGGGGACTTACTATCAACAGGAGACTACAGAGCAAAAGTCATATGTAATCGCAAAGTGGCTTAGAAATTACGAGTGTTAGCCCTATTCTTTCATTGAAAGCCCAAGAACAAGCTGGATAAATCTTAAGTTAAACAAAGTATTTATAAGTGGTCACATGTAAACTATATGGCAGCGCTGGACTCAGAGTGACAGAGCTCTTGGAGGAAATCAGTCGGCCGAAATCAGTCACCCGATATCCAGAAACGTTTCATATTTACATTCAGCTTTATCTCACAGAGGTTGTACTTACACTCGACAGAGTATAATTGGCCAGTTTTTAGTGTGTGTGTGTGAGTGTTGTTTTAGGCGTGTATCTAATGTACCAGACCTATCTAACCCAATAGAGACACTTTGTCTGACCCAGTTGTTTTGTCTCGCTATGTCATCTTAAAGTCTTGGACCATTCAAAAATATGAATACATAATGTCTAAGAACAAAGCCAATTATAACATTTCCCCCTTTTGACATAATTTTATCATGTCAACTAAATGAGGAAGGACTGTTATATTCTGTTTTGTGTCACACCTGTTAGCGACAGCTAACAGTGGCCACCTACCTTGAGGTGCAGTACAACCAGATAGGAGATTCTTGTTATCCCCCTTTTGATATAACTTCATTATGTGAGCTTTTATGTATAAGCTGTTCTGCTTTGCGATTATCAGCAGCAAGCAAGTTTTCATTGCATATGCATGTGTAAATGGTAAAACAATTTTAATGCGTTAGCTAAATCTCTTATATCAGGAGTGTTTATCATGATGCTGGGAACAGAACCTCTTTCCCAGAATAGTTCAACCTTCATTACTCAACTGATCATAACTCCGCAATGAGCACATTTCTTAAAAAGCTGTAAGTATCACGCCTCTACATGTATGCAAGGACAATATGTAAAAATGTTTTAACATTTCTTAAAATTATTCTGTGTGTATGTGGACCCGAACCGAATCTCTGTGGAATCTTTGTTCATTCTGGCCCAAAACTATGTGTTTTGAGCAGTGGCAAAGCCCTGCTCACCCATAAATACCATACCAAGCTACCAAAAATTTCTAAAATATTGAAACTCACAACTATTGATCACCCACTGTTCACAGCGCATAGGAGCAAAAAACCCAATGGCTGATATCCCAGAAAATTCTCCTATTGCCCCATTCCCACTTGCCGACCGACCACTTAATTACCTTTCAGTGCCTAATGTCCCGCTCCGAACAGGTGATTCACACCAATGGCAATGGACATATGTATGATTGGCGATGATTAGTAATTGGTAAACTTAAAATGACTCAGCAACAATATCAAATTAAAGAGGAATTAACCAAATGATTAAACAAAAAGCATTTCGGAATATTGATAAACAGAACAATACAAAACAATATACATTTAACCAAGGCATGCGAATATGAATATATGACCCTGTTGAGAAATAATGATTAATAATGATACAATTATGTGTAATAATTGACAATTTCTTGTCAAGTGAACATTTTTTTTCTTTTTTAAGATGAACATGCCCTGAGTAGTGTAGTACAGCTCAGTTTTGGTCCAATCCTGTCACTGCTTGGTGTTTGGTTCTCCTTCTGGCTGAACCTCAGTTCAGCAGTCTGATACAGAGCTAACTCGGAAGAAGAGGTTACTAGCACTTCACTTCCATGAAGGGGTCTTTACCACCCCTTTTCCCTAACTAATAATTTTTCTTTGGGACAATTCAGGAGAGAATTCAGATAATTTTGTTGAAAGTGGTTGAAGATTGTGTGGTTTTTCAACCATCATCACGGCATGATGGGCATGTCTTCCAGATTTTCAGATGGACACTTTGTCAGTCATTCGGCTGTGAGTACTGTAGTGGTTCTGGACCTGTGGATTAATGTTAAATAATATAGTCCAATTCAAGCCAATTGGAATTCAATTCATTGTAATCATAATCCAATTCATTCATACAGAGCCTATTCAAAAAATAATATCCTAGCTAAGGAAACCAACAGATTGCACCGAAACTTGTCTTCAGTCCAATCTCCCATCCTGAGCATGCATGGCGACTGTGAAGCAGCTTAACTATGGGATGTTTCAGGATTACCTGAGCCATCCCTAACTATAAGCTTTATCGAAAAGGAAAGTTTTAAGCCTAATCTTAAAAGTGGAAAGGGTGTCTGCTTCCCGGACATTTACTGGCAGCTTATTCCACAAGAGAGGGGCCTGATAACTGAAGGCTCTGCCTCCCATTCTACTTTTAGAAACTCTGGGATCAACAAGTAAACCTGCAGTTTGGGAGCAAAGTGCTCTGTTAGGAAAATACCTTACAATGAGATCTTTAAGATATGATGGAGCTCGGTCATTAAGAGCTTTATATGTGAGGAGAAGAATCTTAAATTCTATTCTGAATTTAACAAGGAGCCAATGAAGAGAAGCTAAAACTGGAGAAACATGATATCTCCTGTTAGTTCTCATCAAAATTTTGGATTAACAGGAGGCTTTTCAGAGAATATGTGGGACAGCCCAATAATAAGGAATTACAGTAGTCCAATCTTGAAGTAACAAATGCATGAACTAGTTTCTCTGCATCACCCTGAGACAGGATGTTCCTGATTTTAGCAATATTACGAAGGTGAAAGAAGGCAGTCCTAGAAAACATTTTTATATGTGCGTCAAATGATAAATTCTGGTCAAAAAGAACACCAAGGTTCCTCACTGTAGAACTAGAAGTCAAGGAAATACCATCTAGAGTAACTATATAAATAGACAATTTCTCTCGAAGCGCTCAGGTCCAAAGAGAACAACTTCAGTTTTGTCTGAATTTAGAAGCAGACAGTTCTGAGTCATCCAGGTCTTTATGTCTTTTAGACAGGCTTGTAGTCTGACCAACCTATTGGTTTCATCTGGTTTCATAGATAAGTATAGCTGAGTATCATCAGCATAACAATGGAAATTATGCTGTCTAATAATGTTACCTAATGGAAGCATGTATAAAGTAAAAAGAATTGGTCCAAGCACAGAACCCTGAGGAACTCCATGACTTACTCCGATGTGCGAGGAAGATTCTTCATTGACAAGAACAAACTGTAATCTATCGAATAAATATGACTTAAACCAGCCTAATGCAGTTCCTTTAATCCCAATAACATGTTCAAGTCTCTGTAACAGAATGCTATGATCGATCGTATCAAATGCGGCACTGAGATCCAACAGGACAAGCACAGAAACAAGTCCGCTATCAGAGGCTAAGAGGAGATCATTGGAAACTTTAGCCAGTGCTGTTTCTGTGCTAAGATGCACTCTGAATCCTGACTGAATCAAACTGATTGATTGATTAAGTGCACCAGTTTAAACAACTTGGGTCATCTCCGATGAAACTTCTCTAATGAACCAGAACACATGATTAAAACTGTTCTCACAGAACATTTCATTCATCCCATTTATATCCTTTTTCCTTCGACCCATATGTCATGACTGAGCACAGATCGAATTGTACCATACCATCTTGTTTCTCAATTAAGGGTGCAACGATCAGTCGATCAATAACATAATTAGTGGCCGACGTATTTGATTGTCGATAATTGTTGTTTATATCATCACACGTTTTTTTCACTCTGTCGAGCTGAATATAATTTTTCGTACTGAGTGAGTCATCTCACTTCCTACCTATCACTGCTTAGAGATGCATGCACGTTGAGGTAAATAATAGCGGGGGATGACCTGTTTAAACATAGTGAAATGGCTGCTGCTGAATTATCGTCCTCTTGTCCAAAAGTGTCAAGGGTCTGGAAGCATATCACCCTCAACACCCAGAAAAAAAAGATTACCTGCAAGTTTTGTAAAGCCTACCTCACGTATCACGGAAGCACGTCTGTCATGCATGAACATTTGAAGAGGAAGCAGTTAGAGCTCTGTCAGCGGTTGAGATACTGCTGCTTCAGCAGACCACTCCAGAGAAAATGGCTGATGCCACAACAGTGTCAAAGAAGGTCCTCAGAGTTTTTTCAGCAGATAGAGTCTGCTTTGACCTTTTTTATAAAGTTACACGGTGTTATGAGTCCAGTACAGTTTATTGTTCAGGTGAACACCCAGGTACTTATAAGAGTCCACTTTCTCTGTGTCCATTCCCTGGATGTTCACCAGGTGCATGTCTGCACCTGCGGAAATCCACCACGAGATCCTTGTTTTTTCCTGCATTGATCTGGAGGCGGTTCCGCTGACACCAGTCCACAAAGTCATTGATCAGTTCTCTGTATTCCCTGTCATCATCGTCAGTGATGAGGCCAACGATGGCAGAGTCGTCAGAGAACTTCTGCACTTGACAGTATGTTGAACTGTGCCTGGCCTAGGATGGCTGACAACTACCTCCAACCTAATGAAAAAAAATCAGAATTCCTTATTTGTGCCCCTGACAGATTTGTGTAATGGAAACCTCAGCCCCTCTTGCTTCTTTTGACAAAAAATCCTTTACCAGGAACCTTGGGGTAACTTTCAACTCAGCTTTCACTGTGGATGCTCATGTCAAATGTTTTGTTCGCTGGTTTGTATCACTTAAGAAATATTGCAAAGTTAAGTCCATTGTGTCACATTGTGTGAGCTGGATATTGTTATTGATGCATTTATTTCATCACGTTAGGATTATTGTAATTCTTTATTTTGTCCAAGCAAAACAAGCTTGAAACATCTGCAGATTGTCCAGAATGCTGCTGTGAGGTTTCTCAACATACTTGCATGTCCCACTGTTGCTAATTCAGCTGCACTGGCTCCCCATCAACTTCAGTTGACTTTAAGATACTTTAAGACAGAGTTCCAGAGCTTTTGCAACAGTTGCCCCCCGGCTCTGGAACATGTTTTTATGTTCTTATATTATTAAGCACTTTGGGATATATGGAAAGGTGCTATCTTGAAAGATAAAAATAAATTTTTACGTACTTACTTACGTTACTCACATCCATACCTCTTGCATCACTGCTCTCCACCCCAGGAATAGCGTTTTAGGGAATTGAGGAATCTCACAAAACTTGTTATATGTGGGGCAATAAATATGAACTCCTGGTAGCTCTCCAAAACACATCTATACATGAATCATGTTTATTTTTAGTTTGACTGAAGTGCTAACTAGGCCTTTCACAACTATTCTTTGATAAAAACTTGGGGATGGCATCTGTCTTCTCCCCAGCTGGTCGAGGCAGATGGCCACCCTTCCTGAGTCTTGTTCTGCCAGAGGTTTCTTCCTGTTAAAAGGGAGTCGTTCCTTTCCACATTCGCCTCAGACATGCTCAGGACGGGAGATTGGACTGAGGAGAAGTGTGTACTCTGTTGGTTTCCTTAGCTAGGATATTGTTTTTGAATTGGCTCTATATGAATTGGATTTCATTGGATTATGATTACATTGATACATCTATAATTCTATTGCTGTAGTTGCTGTAGTTGACTAACTGACTAAGAGTTTATGCTCCTTACATTTTTTTCTTTTTTTCTTTTTCTTTAAACAATTATCATAAGCTTTCAATTTAAAGAATTATTGCTGCTGCAGAAACGACCCCCTGTATCTGACAGCAAAGCTGAATAAGTCTCACACTGACCACACTGTTGTGTTAACACAATGTTATGAGGAGGATGGATAGAGTTGTTCTTCATGTTCATTACTGTGCTTTTTACAATTAAGTCCAGGGGCTCCAGAGCAGTCACCAGTACATAGTAAGCCTTTATCAGTTTGTTTAGTTTCTTTGAGTATCTGTCTCTGATTTTGGTGCCCAACGGATGGCTGCATAACAGATTGCACTCTCCCCCACAGAAAATATTGTAGAAAATATGCAACATTTTGTTGCAGACATTGAATGACCTTGGCTTCCTTTGACAGCCTTGGTGATGCTTTTTTGGATCCAATTGCATCCATACCCAGATTGATAAGTTCATGTTTTAAGTTGTTGTTTTGAGTTATGTACTGTGTTACAGGGTAACAATAAAGTGTCCCGGGCTAAGGAAAAAAAAAACAAACGAGGAGAACTGATCGGTGATGTTAAAAAGCTATTTATTTGAAAGAAAAAGTAACACTATTCAAACAAAACCTAAAAGAAAATCACAAACCTAACTGAACCTGTTGAGGAAAAACAAGAGCAAAACAATCACTCTCCTTCCACTGAAAGAGTTACGCTGTCTCTCAATACCCTGCACAAGCTACTGAAAACACAACAACAATAGCTGGCCCCACTGACCCTCGAGTGGCATATTCCACCTTCTTTTAAAAGTAGGCCAGCTGATTAGAGCCTACTCAACCACAGCTGGGACAACTCACCTGGCTGCAGCCTTAACACACACACACACGCACGCACACACACCCTGCATGACAGGTACTACCTCCAGTAGAGGTCCTTAGGCAAGACCTCCTTACCCTATCTGTAAGTCGCTTTGGATAAAAGCGTCTGCTAAATGCATAAACATAAACACACACAATATTATATGACCCTCGGGTCGTAACATACTGTATGACTAAGTGACTGAATTACTATTTTTTGTTCTAAATGTGTGAAAAGTTGAGGTTTAAAAAATTTGCCTTTCATGCTGCTTGACCATTCTGATGCAAATAGAAATTCAACTCCACTGCATTTGTTTTCTGTTATTTTTCAGTAGTTTTCCCTTAAAGAAATGTGATGGGTTTGTCATTTCACATTGCTTCAAATACAGCAACAACTCATTTCCTTATCTTGAGTTCAGTTTAGAATGGTGAGTAGGTTGTGGTTCTTACACTCCATGGGAAAACTACAAAAGCAATGTAATGTAACATTTATAATTAAAAATGTAATAAAAAGGTATTAAGCATGAGATTTATGTATGGCTTCCAGGGCTTATGAAAATTTTCTAATTGCATGTTAAACTCAGTTCCTATATACGTATCAATTTATCTGGTGTAATTTTCAGTTTAATTTTTCTGGAGATAGGGAGATCCACTTGGAAAATGTTTCCAAGTTAATTATTTTGTTAATTATATTATGCCTAAATACTTGGTTCAATGTAATATTATCATTAAACTAAAAAAAAACCTTACTTCATCACTTTGAGGCTCTGGTCATGGGTATAACATAAAAACTACTACAAGTGTTTCCAGGTAATCATTATATGTCTTGATATTTGGTTTAATGTAATTTTACTATGAAATGAAACAGAAACGACTCTGATTCATTAGTAATATATGGAAACTCCTTCACATATTTCCAGGTAAGCATTATGCGTCTCGATGTTTGATTCATGGTTATTACACAGAAGAAAATACTGCTAGTGTTTCCAGGATTGCAGCAAGAAACATTCAATATCAGCATTACTTTGAAAATAAAATATGTTTGACCATAAGGGATGAATTTCAACTCGATAATATGGTAATTACTAATTTAGACTTCTTTTATGTCATTGTGATTCTAACCTTAAATGCTATGGAAACATCCTATATTACTTGATTATTATTAGGTTATTACGTCACCATGTCACGTCATTTATGTCACCATAACACTTAATAGAAAATATTGCACCTGTTTAGCAGGTTATCATATTGTCACTATACCATTACCAAAATGTTTTGCCTTGTCATTTGCTTCCCCATTGTTGCTCTCAGTTTCAGGCCCCTTATGTACCTCTTATAATTTGTAGGTATGACACTGGGAAAGATGGCTTCATTGACCTGATGGAGCTTAAACTAATGATGGAGAAGCTGGGAGCTCCACAGACCCACCTCGGGCTCAAGAACATGATCAAAGAGGTTGATGAGGACTTTGATGGCAAACTGAGTTTCAGAGAGGTGAGATGGTCACCACAGTTGGGGCAATATGGCAATGTGTGGCTTTCAGTGATTTAACACATCTTTAAATTATTTTTTTGCAAACACAATCTTGCAAAATATATTTTAAGATAAAAAATGTTTATGTGGGAAGTGTTAACATTTGTCATAACTTTTAGGACTTTATTCATAAAGTGTAGATGAAATGCTTGTGATTGTCCAGGGTGTACGTTGCCTCTCACCCAACGGTAGCAGGGATGCTTCTCCCCGTGATCCTGAATTGAATTAAGTGGGTTTGAAAAAATGGATGGGATTGATGAAGTTTTCAATGATCAAGTATGCAGCTATGTGAGGGGGATGTGATGTCTACTAGAGTTCTGCAGATATGAATGACCCACAGAGACATGCAATATCAGTACTTTGCATGACATAAGAAAATATTGAAATATTGTGTTAATCCAATTACAACTGCACTAAACCAAATTTCAGAAAGTTGGACCAACACACCGACATAGTCTTGCTTGCAGTTATGCCGTCACATTGATATTACAACACAGACATTGAAAGTTTAAAAGTAAGCCTAAAACACCCCCTGCTGATCACCAACATATTGTCAGGATCCGTGGAGGAGGTAGGACCCAGATGCAGTTCTTTCAAAAAAAGGTTTATTCCAAAAAACACAAAACAGGGAGCAAGGCAAAAAACAGAGGGCGTGGCAGATCCAGATTCAAAAATACTTAGCTAGAAAACGAGGCCCTGGGTAACAAGACAATAATTTAGCTGTGGCAAGACTATGAATAAATAACTTGAACAATGACTATGAGGCAGGAAACCAGACTTAGCTTTTCGTGAATTTGGCATGAAAGGGAAGTGAGGAATCTGCAATGAATGAAAGGAGATTTAAATGCTGTGGAGGGAGTGATTAGTGATGACGTGCAGCTGATGATAATGAAACAGGTGACATGAGTGAGACTAACGTGACAGGGGAGAAACATAACAAGAACCTGGAAACATGAAAAAGAAAACATAAGAAACTGAAAACAAGACCATTAAAACATAAACTGTGACAGAGCACCTCCCGGGTGAGGACCACGATGAGCCCACCTGGGCTGCCGTGAGCGATGGCGAGGATGACAGTGCGCCCACCCGACCCACCCCCGGACATGCCCATAACCCCCTCCTCAAGGAACGGCTCCCAGACGTTCCTAAATTGGGGTGGGCGGGTGGTACTCTGACCGCTGGAGCAGGCTTGGTCGTGGCAACAGGCTTGGTCGCAGGAACTATGGTCGTGGTCGTGGCAGGAACCACAGCAGGCGGCTGCGGCAGGACGGCCTCGGCGGCAGCGGGCGGCTGCAGCAGGACAGCCTCGGCGGCAGCAAGCAGCTACAGCAGGATGGCCTCGGCGGAGACCGGCAGAGATGTGGAACCCAGCTGGAGGGCCGGCGGAGACGAGGAGGAGCCCGGCTGGAGGGCCGGCTCGGATGAGGCGGAGCCCAGCTGGAAGAAGGCCAGTTCAGGCTCGGACGAGGCGAAGACCGGCTCGAAGAAGGCCAGTTCAGGCTCGGACGAGGCCGGCTGAACCAGTCGGGTTCGGAAATCTGGAGATTTCAGGAGCATAAAAGGAGCACCAGATTCCAGATGCTCCAGAAGATGTGACAGGCCTCAACTCTGACAACGTCCAAATCCAGGCTGAGAACTACTATTCTATTTAGCTGTGCATATGACAACTGAATGTATTTTATCTGCACTCTTCGCTTTTAATTTAATTAATTGATTATTTTTCAGGATTTTATTTGCCTTCTTGTGATTTCTTCTTGTGATAGCTGTAAAGCACTTTGAATTGCCTTGTGTAAGAATTGTGCTCAACAAATAAACTTGCCTTGCCTTGCCTTAAAGGAGTTTTTGGAAACTACAGGTCCCCAAACTGACATGTTGTCAAGTCAGCAAAGAAATAAAATGAAAAAAAAACAAAAAAACAGGATCATATGAAGAGGAAAATAGGTACAGGTGCAAAAAGATTCTGATTCCATACGCGGTTAAAGTTTATCAGGAATTTATAAGGATCATTCTGGTGCATTTCAAACCCAACAACACCATCAGAAAGAAACAAAGGACAAAATGCCCAAACACAAACTGAGCAGCATGTACTTGGTCCTGCGCAGTGTCTTGACTTTTTTGTAAAGGAAATTTAACAACTTCAGAAACGCATGGCATAAGACAGGATAGTCAGCTCTTTGATTCCAGACTCAGTGAATCAATAATTTACACATTTTGGACAAGAGATAGACCGATATGTTTTTTTCAGGTACTAATACCTATTATTAGTAGTCAAGGAGGCCGATAACTGATATTTGGAGCCGATATTCATTTACAATAAAAGTGAAAATATTGGCGTCAAAATACAAACTCCAACACTTAAATTCGTTTAAATGCCTTTAAGCATATGTTTATTAAACAGATCTTCAGATAACAGAACATGTTAAAGTTTTATTTTTCTTAGACTTTTAAAACAAAGATGTCTGTTGTCCATTCTATTGTTCTGATAGACACCTTCAATATGTAAATTTCTTCTCAGAAGCTGCATAGTCAAGTAAAGTAAAACTCACAAGGTTATCAAAAATAGTCAGATAAGACAGGGTTATGAAAGAATACTGTTCACTCATAAGTTCACTGCTTTAAGTCAGCACAAGATTCTGAGTATGATTATGACAATGAGTTGGTTGGTGTACACTTTGAGAAAATCCAGTTAAATCTAAGATATAATTAAAGTAGATAAGATAGATAAAAAATATATTAAAGCATTTTCATCTACATGAAGTCACCCACTACAATAACTGTATCTGTATTCAGCATTAACTAGGATAAAAAAAGAAAAGAGAATTCAGACAGAAACTCAGAATAAGGGCCAGGTAGACGATACAGAACAACAAATGGAAGACATCATTGTGATGCCTTTAAGCCTATGTTTATGAAACAGATTTTCAGATAACAGAACATGTTAAAGGTTTTTTTCTTAGAATTTTAAAACAAAGATGTCTATTGTCGAACAAAAAGTGTAGGAAGTGCCAAGGCTCAGCAGCATGTCTAATAAATTGAAATGAAAACTTAAACAAATAAATAGCTCCCTGAAGTTTTCAACTGTAAATAAAGTATTACAAACAGCCTTCCCTGATGTTGGTTGAGTGTAATACTTCCATACTGCACTTTTAAACTTGAGTCTATCTATCTGCAATAAGGGTTTGAAAAAAAAAGAGAAAGTTAAAAGTGGGGCCATATGCTGACATATGTTCAACTCATCATGCTTAATTTATTACAGCATTTGGGAAGCCTGTAGTTGATTTTATTATGCAAATGTTACATTTTAACATGTGATAGCAGGGACCCTGTTATTCAAAACTTGGCTGCTACATTAACGATTGTTACTATAGCTGAAACAATTGTACAATAGCAATAGGAGAGACTCACATTATTCTCTAGCCATCCCCTCAACGTGCTTCCCTGCAATAAAACTGGACTGAATTGAGTTCATTAGGTTTTTGCTCTCTCTCTCTCTTTCACTCACACACATACGTCTTCTATCACGGACTATTACCATGGCAATATGTTCAGCAGCCCGTCTGGAGGGACTGGGAGCGAGCAGAGCTGCCACTTATGTTTATATAACGTTATTAGGCTCGCAGTCAACGTTACTAGTAGGTGTGAGTTGTAGGGGGCTGGAGTGTTTATTACAATTTCGGGAGAGTTTGCTGCCTTAACTTACCTTCGAAGAATATATCTGCTCTAGCTTATCCTCTAGTTAGAACTGTTTCTCCTCTCTGCAGTGTGTGAAAGCAGTGTGCGTGCACAGCTGTCACTGCTGATTGGCTGTTACCTGTGTGTAACCAATCAGATGGTGCTGTGGGTGGGAGAATGCTGGAGACAGAGTAGAGACTACACACAGAGAGGCGTGGCTGCATCAGAGCCAAAATAACTCGGTTTGAAATTTATCTCTTATCGGCAGTTCGATTTAAAAAAAAGAAAAAGAAAAAAGGTGCCGATATGCATCAAAATGCTGAAAATTGGCGCCGATAATCAGTCGATCCTTTTTGGACCAAGAAGACAGATAATTTGAAAGGGAATTAAAAGAAGAATTCTATGTTAAACATTCATAAACAACTTTGAACAGGTGGTTTCTCCTCTCCAGATAGTTTAACAACCATCTCTCAGAGACACACATGACCAACAACTCTCATAAGCCCTTTCCACAACCCTTGTCTGTTCCTCCTTGGCAATTCACACATGCCAAATAGTGATGGCCCTGTATCAATTTCAAGTCATGGAATAAGCTGAGTAATGACTGCATCATTAATAGGAGCGGTGAGTTCCATGATGCCAGCTTACCCTTATACATTACCTATTTTGTCTCTGATGCTACAATGCTTAGAGGTGTATCATCGATCGGTCAACTTTGACCCCCCCAATACCACCTCTGTACTTTCGACACAGAGGCTGAGCAAGGGCACCTCAGTCCCAGCTTTAAAGGCATGTATGAAAAGATCTGTAGTGTGAATATCCTACTAACAGCTTATAAGCCTGAATTCCCTGCCAGTCCATTAGACTTGAAGAAGCTTTTTGAATAAAATGAGAGTTGCACACAGGGAAAGAGGCTGAAACATAAATTTGCTATAGTTATAGGCCAGCAGAAGGGATAGTGTTGTATCGTGTTGATGGGCTATGCATGTAACGTACATAGTTTTCAATTCAAAACATCAAGAAAAAACAACTGCTAAATGACTGACTGCATTCTACCTTTTTACAGTTCCTGCTGATCTTCCATAGAGCAGCAGCTGGAGAGTTGCAGGAAGAAAGTGGCCTCATGGCTCTCGCCAGATTGTCTGAGATTAACGTCTCCACTGAGGGAGTAATGGGTGCCAAGAGCTTTTTTGAAGCTAAGGTATTTTTGTACAGTTTGTACTTTTTCATGTAGTTAAGCTCACCTTTATACCTTATGGATATTATTTAATTTGACTTTAGCTTCTTAACTTCATTCAATGTGATCTCAGATTTTAGAGCCCACTCTATGTATATTGCACAGTGTCAGTTGCCATACGTAGGACTATGCAATATAAAGCCTGAAGACTAATAATTGAGTGGTCATCAATCATCGTCAATTCTGAGAGTGTATGCTTTGACAACCTAATAGACATCTGTCTAAACTACCATGTACAAGTTTGGTCAAAATTTCAACTGTGAACAAACCATTAACTAACAAACTCGTTCAAGTCCAAGACTGTAGTATTAGGGGTGCTAAAACATATGCAAGATGTATCTTTCCTTTTTTTCGTTAAAAAATGGTATTAGAATGAGGAAAATAATACACTAATCTTGCTAAAAACATTAATAAGAATATCTAATTTCTAATTTCTTTCCCTTTCATATATGAGATACTTAAAATGAATGGATTTTCAATTTGTGATAGCGATGACATGTTTCATCCAGACATTAGACTTTTCAGTTAACATTCTTCAAGGTTTCATTAATTTATGCACAGAATTCTTGTAATTTGCATGAGTTTGGACAGTACAATATGCGAGGTGTAATGTAACAGTCCATATATAGTCAAAGTTTTCTCATGCCATATCAACATAACAATTCATATTAAACATGCCAAGCAAGCAGTAGTTGTGTAAAACATGGCTGTAGTGGATACAACTAGCTAACAATATCACTTTTAATTGTTTGATTTAATTGTGCTACAAGAAAAATGTAGTTGATATCAACAGGAAAACTCTGCAAGTCCCTTTACAGTTACCCTTTTCATGTAATTGTGTCATAGTAAATCCATATCAAGCCAACTAATAGCATTGTGTTCAACAAAATGATGGTTAATGGAAGCAGTTGCAAATATTTTTATATCTAAATAAAGAACAGAAATTTAGCTGTATCTCAATTGCTTTTAAACATGTTTCTCATGTCCTTTTAGCCCAGATGCTGAGAAAAAATGAGATTGAGATTAAGAAATTGAGAAGAACAGCTGATCAAATTAACCCACCAATGCTGTGAGCCGTCCCCTAATGTGACTGCTGCTGTTCACACTTGATGTAACCTGATGTGGTCTGTCGGATGTTTATCGCAAAATGTTACATAAAAGCAGCATAAGGGTCTTTCAGACAGTCAGTTCCCATCATATTTATGAAAGCAGTGCCTATTCTAAAAGAGTCTTAAAGTACTTAAGCCTTTTCAGAATTACTTTGGCTTCCACTAACGTAAATAAACACAAAAAAAAATATTTTTTCAACATGGGTGATACAACTTGTGCTTGGTAACTGCATATAGTGTTCACTGATGAAAGTCCAAGGAAATGTCCATATCTTCCAAAGTAAATGGTTGGCATCAATCTTCTGACAAAGGGGAAACTGGTAAAAGTTAACAAGATTACAGCGTTTTTCCCAGAATCTAATTTCCCATTACTAAAGAATAATTTAGTTTCTAACAAAATGTGTCTCCTGTGTGCTCCTGGGAAAATGTGTTTAAGTCTGCAATATGAAGTTTAAGCTTACTGATAGAAAGGCATCAATAAAGAGCGACTTGGTATTTTACGATGATAAACACATTGTGATAATATGAGTGTCTGCTGCTATTTTGTCTTACCAGGTGCAGGCTCTGTCTCAGGGGAGCAATTTTGAGGCTGAGATTCGAGAAGAAAAAGAGAAGCGCAAGAGACAGGAGTTGGACAAAAAACAGCGACAAGCTGCCTTCAAGCAACTGCAGTCTACCTTCTGCTCATGACCCTTCAGATAACAATTTAAACATATACAAATCTGTTAATGAGTTTAAGAATATCTTCCCATTCTCACAGCAACCAACATCAATACTCAGAATAAGGTAGAGCAAAATAGAAAGATGGAAAAATGTAAACGCTAAAAATACTTTGGGGGGGGGGGGCTTATACAACACAGTTCAATTATTCAGTCAGCCCAGATGTTCTACAGCTGTTCTAAAGACAATATGTATACAAAAATACTCCTTCAGATGTTTACAGACACGTTAAGTGATCTTGCCAAATTCATAGGTATCTCAAAAGTTAGTTTTTCCAGAGGTAATTTTACATTGTTTCGTTAAAGCATTCTGTCATAACTTTGTTCAGTTTGGTCTTGTTTTTGTCATGAGACATTGTTTTTATCCCAAACCTGATAACAATTTTATTTCAACAGTGTCAACAATTTCATAAAATAATCTACTATACAGCCAGTGATCAAACAAAAATACTGTTAAAAAGACCAAGGTAGCAATAATAGTATAATAGTAAACAGTAAGTTTACATATTGTTTAACTTGAACCAGCTTTATCTCTGACTTTGAGTTTAGGTACAGCTTTCTGATCAAACAAAAGATACTTTTAATGACTTCCAACTTCTATCAATTCAATTCAGGGTTTTTATATAGCGCCAAGTTACAACACGTCATAGTACAAGTAAGAAATACTACCACCTGCAGGTGAGAGTAAGCAGTCACTTAAACCCAATTATTTTGACCATCTTTGCGGAAAATTTGCAATAAACTCACAATCACCATTAGCGCGAAAAAATGCTGAGATCTGTTGAATTAGCGTAAATTTCTGCGATTGCGGAATTGCGGACCGCAATTAGAGTTCAATTCATAGTAATCATTATCCAATCAAATCCAATTAATTCAATTAAAAATTAGTCCAATTCATACATACAAAGCCAATAATTATTATTTTTTTAAATCCTCACAAAGGAAACCAACAGATTGCAACCAAACTTCTCTTTGGTCCAATCCCCTGTCCTGAACATTCATTAGGCGACTATGGAGAAAAAAGACACAACAATAATGACACATGAAGAAATAAAAGGGGGAAAAAGAGAGTAAAATGAGGAGGTGTGACATGGGGGCCCCCAGCCGTATAGGCCTGTAGCAGCTTAACTATGGGATGTTTCAGGATCACCTGAGCCATCTCTATCTATAAGCTTTATCAAAAGGGAACGTTTTAAGCCTAATCTTAAAGTTAGAGAGAATGTCTGCTTCCCGGACATATACTGGCAGCTGGTTCCACAAGAGAGGGGCCTGATAACTGAAGGCTCCCATTCCACTTTTAGAAACTCTGGGAACCACAAGTAAACCTGCAGTTTGAGAGCGAAGTGCTCTGTTGGGAAAATATCTAACAATGAGATCTTTAAGATATGATGGAGCTCGGTCATTAAAATATTGATATGTGAGGAGAAGAATTTTCAATTTGATTCAGAATTGTCAACAAGTGTGGTAGCGTGGAGGTGAGGTTAGACCCAGATGCAGATATATAAAATGAAAACTTGATTAATTCCACAGAGCTGTATCATAAAGCACGGCAAAGCCGGACTACAAAGAAACCTAACTGACAAAACCTAACATTAAAGGAGCAATGTGTGAGAGCCGCTGTTCATCAGATTCTGTAATTCCCTAGTGCGTTTGAACGGTATTTGCTAGATTTTGTCATTTCCAATTGCATAATGAACGCAACTCTCCACGCTTCGGAGAAACTAGAGTGGCCTGACGCTGTGTGCAGCACACACTACGCAACACATCCATCACTCAAATGTCACAATGTCTTCTCCATTGAGTGAAACCACCATCTCAAGTTATGAGGTTACTTTTAGGGATATAAATTACAAATAGATGTTACATTTGGTTAGATATTCTGTGAAAAGATAACTAACAGTGAATGTCACTGTTAGTTGTTCTGCATTATATTAGTGTTTTGTGGACCCCAGCTACCTGCGTGGCAATAAAAGCTAATATTATCTACATAAGGCTAAAGACTGTTTGTATTTAGTCTGATAGAGGGATAGCATTAGCAGGCAACATATTTTCCCTCACCATTCACAGAGTGTAACACCGGAATGGGAGACGGAGGTGAGAGAGAGAGGGAGAGGAAGAGGACAAGGACGAGGAGGCATAGCTGCTGGAGCAGGCAGGGCGAGGCAAGGGAGAGGCAGAACGAACACAGCCGCTGCCTCACGTGAAGAGGATTGAAGATAATCTCCATAACATGACGCCGAGTCATTTCTGTCCAGCTAACAAAGCTACTTAGTAGTTTTGGTGCATAAACTCAAGTGAATCAACAGTTTTCAACAGGGACACGGAGAAAACGTTCCATTTGTTTAATCGGATCAGCTGATCTCTGTAACATGCACAGCCACCAAACAACATTTATCATTTACATTAGTAACACTGAGCTGAATTACCTTTCCAGCAGAAAAGAGGCAACTTCGGTGTCACTTTTAAAGCCTTTCTCCCCCATCAGCGACACCGATATTTACTCGTGTTTTACGCCATCTTCTGTCTCTATTCCTTTTGGACTCATCATGTTTTTGTTTCTTTGATGATGACTCGTGGGCTTCAGAGGTTTGTTTTCCAGAACAGTAAGTGTGGTCCGACATGGCTATTCAGATAACTTCACAAAATTTAAAAAGTTCCAAAATATATTCCGACAGCTTCCTCGTGTTCTTCTTCCTCTTCTTCTACAACGTCACGTCCGGCTTCTTCGTCGGCAAAGTAGAGGCGAATCAAACTTGCGTCACCCTTTATTCCTTCTAGGCCACTGTAAACAATATGGCGATGCAAGTGATGTCCTTCCGTGTAAGTGTTTGTGTAGAGCGAACCGCAATATATGTAAATAAAAAGGCGAAATCTAAAGTAATGAAAACGTAACGACTTGTTTCATAGGATGACTATATAGCACTAACAACATAGTTATATGTATTATAGTCCATTTCTGTTAATAAATCACCTTAAATATTACACACTGCTCCTTTAACAGGGACACCTTAACTTGTGTAGCCTAACATGATAAAATATAAAGGACTTACGGACAGTGCTCTCACTATCTGAATGAACCTTAATAACCTTGTATGTGGACACCACCTTCAAAAGAAGGAAAAAAAAACAATCTTACGTATCTGGTATGTTAAAATTAATGTTAAAATGAATAACCAGTCTCAAATCGCTACTTTCATGAGTTGTCGTTTGGTTTGACCGACATTACGTAAAGAAAACATACAACACTAATTATATATATATATATATATATATATTATATATATATATATGAACTATTTATTAAAACGATATAACCAAAAACATGAACCTTAAAGACAAACGGGAAATGCGTTGAATATGGAGGATTATATTGGAAACACATTAAAACAACTATGGGATGGAGAAATATACCATAATTACTCAAATTGTCTAGATTTGGTTTACTATTTGCAGTTAAAGGCTAACATCTTGGAGTCATTTATCATTTTTACAGTTAATTCCTTCCTTCCACACCCACTGTATACTGTCTGAAAGGTAAGAAGAGGGCAGACCTTACGTTGATTGACACTTTAGCCCAGCTAGTCAGCTCTGAACAGACCAGGTAATGGCCAACAGGGTCCAAGTGGGTTTCTCTCGGTTCCGTGTCTTAAGGCCTTCCTTAGTTGTGGGTGACTTTGTATTTAGACTTACAGTCTTACAGTCTAAATACAAGTCAGGTTCTAGCAACTGAACTTGATGATACATTAGTGACAGGGATACATTTTCTCTCTAATAAATCTTCTCTCCGATAAATCTTCTCTCTGATAAATCTTCTCTCTTCTCTCTAATAGAAACAATTTTATTGGTAAAGAACCTCATGAAATCATTACTACTGAGAATTAAGGGATTACATTGTTCAACAGAGCGCAGACTCTTTGTCAGTCTGGCTCCAGTGCTGAAAAGAAACCTAGGATTGTTCTTATTCTCTTCTATCAATGATGACTAATAAGCAGTTATAGCTTTACAAGAGGCTTTCTTATAAGTTAATAAACTATCTTTCCAGACTAATTGAGACTCTTCTAAATTAGAGGAACATCATTGTCTCTCCAGCTTTCTTGCAGTCTGCTTTAAAGCACACAGCTGTGAATTATACCAAGGAGCCAACTTCTTATGACTGATTACCTTCCTTTTCAGAGGGGCAACTTCACCTGTAAATTATACAGCTGTAAATTATACCAAGGAGCTGTAAATGCAGCTGTAAATTATAGCAAGGAGCCAACCAACCAACCTGACATTTTCCAGGGTTGTACACGTTGAAATTGTAGTGCTGTCAACAAGTTTTGCTGGAGTAAAGTTTATGTTGCTGTCCTCTGTAATATTTGCACGTCAGTGAAGAAAAAGGTGAATTAATTATATAAATCTGGTTACAGCATTTTCTGATAGAAACCTTCAATAGGTACATTTCTTCTCAGAAGCTACACAGTCAAGTAAAGTAAAACTCAAAGGTTATCAAAAATTGTCAGACAAGACAGGGCTATGAAGGAATACTTTTCACTCATAAGTTCACTGCTTTAAGTCAGCACAAGATTCTGAGTATGATTAGAGAATGTATGAGAAAATCCAGTTAAATCTAATATAGAATTAAAGTTGATATTAAAGCTGTCATTTTCAATATCTACATTAAGTCACCCACTACAATAACTGTATCTGTACTTAGCACTAACTCGGAAAAGAAAAGAGAATTCAGACAGAAACTCAGAATAAGGGCCAGGTAGATGATACACAATAACAAATGGAAGAGGTTATTGTGATTTCCACTTAGGATGAGAAAAAATGAGAATCAGAGATTCAAAAGAGCTAAAATTAATCTTGGGTCTAGAACTGATTAGTAACCCTGTTGTGAAGATAGTTGCCACTCCTCTTCCTCTTTCTGTAATTGGAGGATAGCCCGAGAGAGTTGATTCATTTATGCCACCATGATCCTCTTACTGCAGATATAAATATAGATATAGTGAATATAGATATATTGATAAAGTGAATTGCTTTTTACAACAATGCCGGACTTGTCAACATTATTCCAGATATTTTTAGAACAGATAATTTATCCTTTGTAAAAAAAACTGATGACCTGTCCAGGGTACCTTGCCTCTCACCTAGTGGCAGCTGAGATAGGGTCTAACCCAGCAATCCTGAATTGAATCAAGCAGGTATAAAAAAAATCTGGGTTGATAAATGGATCCCCTTCCAGATGGGAAAAAAGAAGTTTCCACAAATGCTGAAATAATCATGTCTGGCCAGTAGATGGCACTAACATCTAAATCAACAACACATCTAAATACAAGTGAAGAACATTTTTGGCTAATTAACTGATTCTCCTTTGGCGAAAACTTCAGGACCAAAACAGTAGTTTGCGTGTCTGGGTGTCATTGGATAATCTGTACTTGATTTGTATCATATAAATGAGAAAACCATAAATCACCATTATAGATGAAATACTCAAAATGTTGGGATTTAATAATGTAATCTGTTTAATGTTGTATTTCTCCTTGTCAAAATAAAACTGAAAATTATGTGGTGTTTTGTATCAGTGACTGAAGCAATCATGATTTTGAAGCAGTTTGATTAACTCCACGAACACAACCCACACATGTACGTTTGAACTGAGGAATATCAGTGCTGCAGGTGAACATCAGTGAACATTATTTTTTTATTTTATGATAGTGAGAATGTTCAACTGCATTACAGTGTCACTTAAATCCTAAATATTAATGGTTCTATTAGTTATATTGTTGGTAAGTCATCTTGTGTCTCTGAATGCAGTGGAATTTAATTTTATTTTTCAAGCGCATATGTGCAAGTTATTTATATATGCTTGAATGAATAGAATATTTGATATTAGCTTATTTGTCATGTTAAATATCTGAATTTGACCTGCAACCCTGAATAGATAACTCCCAACTGAAGGAGATTTGGAAAAGTGAGGACCAAAAAAATGTCCTTACCTGTGATTGTAACGTTGTTATGTTGTAATGTTTTTTTATATCATTTAAATGCATAGTTACACCATTTGTTAGTTTCAATGTGTACAACCCTGGAACTGTACTTCATTAGTCTGTCTGAATCCACAGAAACAAACCATTATAAAGTCATTATGTCAATAATTGATAATTAATTGAAAACGGAGTGGTTATATAATGGTTATATAAGAAAAATATAAGCTATATTTCTAGTGGCAGTCCCAAGCCCGGATAAATGGAGAGGGTGGCGTCAGGAAGGGCATCCAGCATAAAAACATGTGCCAAATCGATGATGCGACATCAACTCGCTGTGATGACCCCTGATAAAGGGAGAGGTCAAAAGAAGAAGAAGTAGAAGAAATAAAAAATATAAGCAATGTTTAAAGGGCCCCTTCTCTGAAAATGCCTAGATTTAATTAGTTTATTTGGAATATTAAAGAGGCATGCTGGCATCTTAACTGCATTATTAGAGTAATTTCTATTGGCTTGGCAAAGCTTGTCTATAGAGTCTCAGAGGATACTGTATGATAGTTTACGGTAGAGATAGACAGATATGTTTTTTTCAGGGCCGATACCAATGCCGATTTTTAGTCGTCAAGGAGGCCGATACCGATATTTGGAGCCGATATTTACAGTAAAAGTGAAAATATTGGCGTCAAAATTTTGATTATTACAAACTCTAACACTTAAATTTGTTTAAATGCCTTTAAGCATATGTTTATCAAACAGATTTTCAGATAACAGAACATGTTAAAGTTTTTTGTTCTTAGACTTTTAAAACAAAGATGTCTATTGTCCAACAAAAAGTGCAGGAAGCTCCAAGGCTCAGCAGCAGGTCGAGTAAAGTGAAACGAAAACTTAAACAAATGAATAGCTCTCTGAAGTTTTCAAATGTAAATAAAGTATTACAAACTGCCTTCCCTGATGTTGGTTGAGTGTAATACTTCCATACTGCACTTTTAAACTTAAGTCTATCTATCTGCAATAAGGGTTTGAAAAAAAGTTAAAAGTGGGGCCACATGCTGACATATGGTCAACTCATCATGCTTAATTTATTACAGCATTTGGGAAGCCTGTAGTTGATTTTATTATGTAAACGAGGCTGCTACATTATATATGGGTATGGTACACCTTCCATCAAATTTTGACAGCTTTGACCTTTAGATGACTTGAGTAGAGGGAGGGGTGTTAGGGGAGGAGTTAGGGAGGAGTTAGGGGAGTGGTGTCAGTGGCGTAATTTTGGGTGAGATATAAATGAAATAATGTTTTATTACGGAATAAATGAAAGAATGGTTCATTAAAGAATAGGAAAGGTTGATTTTAGGAGAGAAGCTGCCATGGGTTCAAAAGTTAGGCTGAATGTTATATCTGAGGACGTTTCTCCCAGATATCTGTGTTGATCATTCTTCACCTCCTGTCTGGACACACCGAGCTCACGAACCTGAGAGAAGCTGCCATGATAGGTTAGGTTGAATGTTATATCTGAGGATGTTTCTCACAGGTATTCATGTTTAGCATTAATCACCTCCTGTCTGGACACACCGAGCACACGAACCTGATGTCCTTCTGATCCTCTGTCAACTGTCAGACACTACAGATCAATCCTGTATTTCTGTATGAGGGGTACATAATAAAAATGATGCTTCAACCATTTACTCTCAGCGTTCCTTAAAGAGAAGACCGGGACCATGGCCTCTGGTACACAAAGGTTTCCTTTAAATGTCTTACAGTGAAAATAATACAATTAATTTAAGAAAAGAGACAAAAGTGTCGATCATTTTTTTTCTTTTTTTTTTCTTTCTTTTAAGGAAATAACACCACAGTTGAAATCCATATATCTAACAAACAGGATGAATTCTCGGAACTCTTCAGCAGTGAGTAAAATATCTTAATAATGAATATATATGTGTGTATGTTATGTATACTTATATACCATCATGACACATTTCTAACTGTTATTTTTCAGAACCTGATCCAAGTGAATTGGAAGATTTCATGCAAACACAGTCAGATTATGGTACTGTTTGGTAAATATCAATAACCTCTAACAATTCAAATAATTCAATAAAATAACAACAACAACGCTTGTAACTATTTACAGATTTAATAAACAACTCTGAGCAAGGGGTTTCCAGGAGGAATCCGGCCGTGTTTGAAGGAGATCTAACTACGATCGTGCCGGACGGTAAAACGTCTTTCATTGAAGAAATACAGGATCAGAACACGCATAATCTCCGGTCAAAATAACCCGTTTCCAGCGGTTCCTCCAACAGCAGCCAGCCCGCTCCATGACTCCGTTTCCAGGGGAAAAGAAACAGAATCGGGCGTGCTGCATACCCCTGCATACCCCGCCCCGCATTATACTCAGGTGGAGAGGGCGCCTGTCAGAGTTGAATTGACGGGGAAAACAGCCTTACACTCCTATGGGAAACTCCGCTCGTGACGGAGAAAGAATCACAGAACCTCTTGAGAAGCCGTCAGATGTTCGGGATAAGTTAAAAGGTGTCATTCTTTATTTATTATTCCTGCTTATTCTTTCTGTTACTGGGGATAAGTTTACATTCATGTTTGAATGTGGAGCCGGATTTCCTACATGCAACGTCACGACGTAACTGCTGAGAGCTGTCCCTCAATCTCCGCCCTGAGCTGATTCAAATCCTTGAAATGTCTGCACAATATATTCTGGTGGTAGAATTTTTCCTACCCATTCTTCCTCCATTCAAAATAAGCCAGATTCCTCGGGGCATTGTGCCACGTGTACAGATAAGTAATCTCTGTCAAGGCAACTTGCCACAAACCTTCCAAATTGGTATGCCGCGCTAAATCCACACGGAAACTGTTCTTCTTAAAGACGTTGAGGCCGGTGTTAGAGGGTAGGGTGATGTAAAACTGTAGCGTTAGACATTTGTGCAGCAGTCTATCGTTAACAGTCACCAAAGTGGTTAGCTAGCACTTATACCCACGGGAGAAAAAGCACAGACTCCATCGTCTCTTTGGTCTTGGAACTCGGGACCATTTTTATTCTGCGCATGCTCATAACAACAACCAAGTGCACGCAGGCACGCATGATCTCACATGACTTTGCTACTTACTCATATTATTAAATATGCTTAACACTCCCACTCAAAGACATGTTCAGAACTCTCTATAGTAGTAATCAAACACCAAAAAAAAAAAAAAAATGTATCCAAAACATTTTGCATATTGGCAGTTTTTATTTCCTTCTTTGTTTACATCTGCCAATTCATATTACTCTCCAAATAAATACCCCTTGAAACTATCAAATTTAGCCTTAGTCACTGGCTTGGTAAGGACATCAGCCACCATCCTTGCCGTAGGGCAGTATTCTATAGATATTTTCCCTTCTACGTGTGCCAACCGTACAAAGTGTATATCCACATGTTTGCTTCTCTGTCTGCACACTGGGTTCTTAGATAAGGCTATCGCCCCCTGGTTGTCCTCATATATCTTGACTGGTACATGCTGGTTACTACCATCTATTCCTTTTAGTAGTTGTACAAGGTACATACTCTCTTGGCTAGTAGCAGCTAATGCCATATACTCAGCTTCACATGTTGGTAGTGCCACTGTTGGCTGTTTCCTACTCTTCCATGATATAACTGGACCATTTTCAGTTAAGCTGAAACAGTATCCAGTTGTGCTCCTCCTGTCATTTTTATCTGCCGCCCAATCAGAATCACTGTATGCTTCAAGCTGTAGTCTTTTATCATATTTCTGGTAGTATAGTTCTTGATCTATTAGTAC
This sequence comes from Leuresthes tenuis, assembly GCF_036924035.1. Taxonomy (NCBI): domain Eukaryota; kingdom Metazoa; phylum Chordata; class Actinopteri; order Atheriniformes; family Atherinopsidae; genus Leuresthes; species Leuresthes tenuis. Next base: position 32,985,423 of record NW_027325363.1, on the reverse strand, counting down.
CCTTTAAGTACCTCAGTAGGTGTTTTGCTGCAGCCCAGTGCTGCTGTTTTGGTTCGGCAAGGTGTTGTGATAGTTTACTAACAACCCAGCTCAGGTCAGGCCTGGTACATGTCATAATGTATATCAAGCTACCTATTATCTCTCTATATCCTGTTGAGTCAATGACTTCACCCTCACTGTCAAAGTTGAACTTTTGCTCACATGGGGTGGATCTTGATTTGCATTCAGACATTCCAAATTTCGCTAACATCTTCTCTATGTGTCTCTTTTGAGTCATTCTGATCTCTCTCTCACTCTGTTTAAAGTCGATACCCAGGAAGTGTTTAAGTGGACCCATATATTTCATCTTAAACCTTCTCTTCAACATTTCTTTTGCATCACTGAGTAAGGTGTTGTTACTCGCCGCTATGATTAAGTCATCTACCCATACTAACAGAATCACTTTCTGGTTCTCAGAGTCTCTGCTGTAGACACAATGATCAGCATCATTTTGTACAAAACCATTCTCTGTAAGGTGATCATACAGTAACCTGTTCCAGTTACGCCCAGACTGTTTTAAGCCATTATCAGACTTATTGAGCTTACACACTAAGTGTTCTCCTGTTTTTGATTTGGTCTCAAAACCCTCTGGTTGCTCCATATATACCTCACAGTCCATTGGAGCATGAAGGTAAGCAGTTTTCACATCCATTTGGTGTAGGGTAAGATCCTCTTGTACAGCCACCTGCATCAATGCTCGGACAGATGTCATATTGGCTGTTGGTGAAAAAGTCTCTTTATAGTCAATCCCTTCCACTTGACCATACCCCTTTGCAAAATATCTGGCTTTACAAGTCTCAGATCCATCTAGACTCTCTTTCACTGCATATACCCAGCGACCTCCCACTGCTTGCTTACCTCTTGGTAGTGGGGTCAGAGTGAAAGTCTCATTCTTTGTCAAAGAGTTCATCTCTTCTCTCATCGCATCAGCCCACAGTTTTGAATTCTTAGATTCCATAGCCTCTCTAAATGTTTTAGGTACACCATAAGTCACTCTGTAGAAATAATCCACGTTTTCACTTTCATCATCATTACACTTAGCTTTACACTGGTACTCCTTTAAGTATTCTGGACCCCTTCTCTCTCTTTTAGGATACCTCCTTTCTTCCTGTTCTCTCTGAGTACTATCTGTCTGGGTCGGACCTGCCTCAGCAGTCTCCTCAACTCTTGACTCTTTACTCTCCGTAGACTGGCCCTGACCCTGGTTGACTATTTTCGGTGGTGTATCTCTACAACTCTCAATATCATCCCACATGTCACAACCTGTCTGAGTCTGGCTATCTGCGCTACTTTTGGTGATGAATTTCGCCAGCCTATGTTTTAGGACTTTTCCTGTCTCAGGATAATACACATTATATGCTGGACTATGTTTATCATAGCCTACAAAGATCCCTTTTTTACACCTAGAATCCAGCTTTTTCTTATCCTGCTGATATGCGTAGCATTCTGAGCCAAATATCTTCATATTAGAAAGGTTGGGTATTTTTCCTGTAAATGTACAGTAAGGTGTCTGCTCTAGTCGCCTACTGTAGCACCTGTTGCCGATTTGAGCTGCTGTCTGTACGGCATATGTAAATAATTGCTTTGGAAGTTTACTCTCCAATAGCATGCATCGCGACATCTCGAATAAGGTTCTCCAACCTCTTTCGGCAGTTCCATTCTGATGGGGTGAGTAGGGTGCACTTGTCTCGTGAGAGAAATAAAAGGATACCTTTGATCAAACTCTTTTTGACAGGTGACCCTTGACCTCTTATCGATCAATCAAATTAATATGACAGGTGACCTTTGTTTGACATCCGTTTGCTGACATCTGGGGATATGACTTTTGACCTCTTATCGATCGATCAAGCTATTTGACGTGTGACCTTTGTTTGACATAGACCAGCCATCTGTTGAAGAGGTCTTTGACATCTAAGGAAGGGGGTGTTTATGGCTAGGGTTAAGAATGATTACAGCTAAAGTCAGGAGGTTGTGAGAAATATATTAGTTGAATGTTTAAATAAGAGAAAGGGTTAGGGTTAATAGAAAAGGTTAAGTTGTAGAAGCGGTCAACATTTTAACAGCTTCAAAGACCGGTCCCTGTAAGGTAAAGATGAGAAAATAATTAGATGTGTGGGGGTCGCAAGAATGCAGCACTGCCAGGATTTGGGTGTGGGTGGGGGGTAACAGACATTTGGCTCCCTCTGACTGATCAACTCATACCATGAGACTCAACTGCAGGGGATTGCAAGAATGCATCATACAGTGGCACTGAACAGTAGGGACAAATGGCCAGGGGTCATAAGAATGCAAAGTACAGTGTGGGAAAGAGAGAGCATTTTAAGTCTCGTATGAGTATGGCTCAGGGTGCCGGAAAGTCCTCCTTTTGCCAGGTGTTGCCAGCACTTCAAGGATTTGGGTGGGGTGGGGGTGGTAACAGACATCTGGCTCTCTCTGGCTCATACCATGAGGGTGAACGTGTGAGGGGGGTCGCAAGAATGCACCATACTGTGACACTGAATAGAGGATGGGGTGTTTATAGCAAATAGAGGTAGGTTTAAATTACACAAAAAAGTTTCCCTCTTAGTTTGCACACATGGTGCATATGGTATCAAGGGTTGATCTACAGAGAATTCATTAATAGACCAGGTTGCCCATAAAGTTTACATCTGGTTCTCTCTGACTGATCAACTCATACTATGAGACTCAACTGCAGGGGGTCGCAAGAATGCATACTGTGGCACCTGGCCTTCACTCCCTACGAGGCAGAGGAGCTCTTCTACCCCTGTACATGGGAGGAAACAGGACTGGACATCTGTGAATGGAAAGGTTAACAACAAACCCCCAAAACAACCGAGTGTGAAACTGCAGAACAGATTTGCTCCACTATCGAAGGACTCTGGATCTCTATTGGACGACCATCCATCCCAAAGCAGCAAGGCAAGGACTGAAAACCAGTTGGAAAGTAAAAGGCCACAGGGAAAGCTAAAGGCTGGGCCTCAAACTCTGATTGTGGGTGACTCTGCCGTAAATGATGTTCAAAGGATGTGCGGTAAGAACACTAAAGTCCTCTGCTTTCCTCGGGATATGGTTAACGATCTAAAGGAGAGAATTCTTGGAATTGCACATGAATATCCAACTGTGACAAACATCGTTCTACATACAGGGTCAAACGATGTGTCCAAGCAACAATCCGAGGTTCTGAAACGGGACATCATTGGATTATTAAACACAGTGAGCTCGCTGAATGCAGCTGTATTCATCAGTGGACCTGTACCACCAGTCCGAGGAGGAGAGGAAAGATTCAGCAGGTTGCTGGCACTGAATAAATGGCTTTTATTGGCATGTACTGACCACTCAGTGCATTTTTTTAATAATTTTAACATTTTTTGGGAACGCAGGCATCTTTTTAAGGCAAATGGATTTAATTTTAACAAGTCAGGGGTGAAACTGTTCACCTCCAACATGTTTTATTTCGTACGTCATCCATCTGTGCTCGGGGCCAAGGCTGAGATAAACATGGAGTTATCTCATAGAGAGGAACAAACAAATCCTAGCAGAAACCTTGAGGAGGAACTCCATCTGCCCCCACCCAAGAGGAACTTTGGAAAGGAGAGACATCAGAGGCAAGAAGAGAGGTCTTTATTTGCCCCAAACCCTCTCAACAGCACTAATGACCAGGACCAGGGACCAGGACCAGGACCTTCCCCAGCCCCCCAAACCCCTGACAGGTCATTGTGCTCCTCACCCTCCCTTTCTCCCTCCTCCTCCCCTCACCTGAAATTGACTGAGGAGATGATGGAACGGGTCAATGCTGGGCTTAGATCTACCCCCCAGCCCAATCCCTTTTTATCCCCCATAAACCCCCCACCAAAGCGGCCAAAGGTTCCCCGCCGAGTCCCGCCCCTACTAGAGCAGCCGAAGCGACGGAGCCCAGCCCCACCCCCTTCTGTCCCTTCACGCTGCCACCATGTACTGTCTCCGCAGTCTGATGTGTGATGTGTGAGGGGTCCAGGCTGTGTGGATTCTGACAGTCGTGACTTTTCCCAGGACAAGCTGGGACCCTGTTTATTAGAAGATTTTAAAATTTCTGTACTTTTAGGTGACAGAAGGAGAAATGTGACCCAGTCAAAACACAGAGAGTTGCACTCAAAAAGATCTTTAAATAAAGTAAACATACCTTGTGTGCCACAGACTGCTCCCAAACACGAGGGGGCAAATAATACCTCTAAAACACTTAAGTTGGCTTTATTAAATGTTAGGTCTTTAGCTGGGAAAACATTCTTAATTAATGATTTTATCACTGAGCACACACTGGATTTTATGTTTTTAACTGAAACTTGGTTGGAACAAAATAACAGTGCTGCTGTTCTTATTGAGTCAACCCCTCCTGGTTACAGTTTTATCAGCGAGGCCAGAGTGAGCAGGAGAGGAGGAGGGGTCGCAGTCTTATTCAATGAATCATTTCAATGTAAGCAGTTATCTCCTGGAAGTTTTCAGTCCTTTGAATATATGGCTATACAGCTGAAGGCCTCACCCAGAGTCCTGTTTCTGAATATTTACAGGTCCCCGAAATACTGTGCAGATTTTTCTGAAGACCTCAGTGAACTGCTGTCTATGATCTGTGTTGATTTTGACTGTATAATTATTATTGGTGATTTTAACATCCATATGGACAATCCTCAGGACAGAGGGACTAAAGACCTGAGTAACACTCTGGACAACTTTGGGCTGACTCAGCATATAACAGAGCCCACGCACAATAGGGGGCACACTCTAGACTTAGTGATCTCCAAGGGTCTAAGCATTTCAAAGATTACTGTGTCTGATGTGGGCCTGTCTGACCATTCCTGTGTTTTCTTTGAGAGTACGATTTCAGTGCACACAAATGTCTCAACAGCAGTGATCTCAAAACGGTGTATAACTGAAAACAGTAGTAAGATCTTTAACCAGGTTTTCTCTTTAACACCTGCCCTGTCCGGGGGTTCAGTCAGTGAGCTCGTCAGTAGCTTTAATACTAAAATGTTAAATGTTATGGATACTATTGCTCCCATTAAGGTGAAGGTTATCTCTGGAAGGAAGAAGTCTCCATGGCGAAATTCCACACTGGTGAAAAATGGGAAAAGAGAGTGTCGGAAAGCTGAGCGCAGATGGAGAAAAACAAATCTCCAGGTTCATTATGACATCTATAAAGAGAAACTTCACTCTTATAATTTACAACTGAGGAATGCAAGGAAATCCTACTTCTCTGACATCATCACCAAAAACAGTCATAATGCTCGGGCCTTATTTGCTACAGTTGACAGGCTAACAAACCCTCCTGTGTCAGTGGCAAATGAACTCCATTCCACCATGGCCTGCAATGACTTTGACAAATTCTTCATAGACAAAGCAGTTGGTACATCAGCAGCAGGTTCAGCATATGTACTGTGTCCACCGAAAACCGGTTTAAACACCATGACACTATTTCAACCCATTAACAGTAAAGACCTGGAGGACATCTTACGTCACCTGAAGTCCTCCTCTTGCTGTTTAGACATCCTACCAACAGGTTTTTTCAAAGGGGTCTCAAAGACTTTGGAGTCAGACCTGTTACTGATTGTGAACTTGTCCTTAACGTCAGGTGTGTTTCCAGAGCCTCTAAAAACAGCTGTAATTAAACCTCTGCTGAAAAAGGACAATCTTGACAAGACGCAAATGAACAACTACAGGCCCATCTCAAATCTCCCATTTATAAGTAAGATCATTGAAAAAGCAGTTTTTCAACAGCTTAATTACTTTTTAACACAAAATAACAGCTATGATACCTTCCAGTCAGGCTTTAGACAGCACCACAGCACTGAGACTGCTCTGACCAAAGTGTTTAATGACATATGTCTGAATACAGACAGTGGAAAAATGTCAGTCTTAGTTTTACTGGATCTCAGTGCTGCCTTTGATACAGTTGACCACAATATATTACTCAAACAACTGGAGAACTGGGCTGGTCTTTCCGGAACTGTACTAAACTGGTTCAAAACATACTTAGAGAACAGGAAGTACTTTGTGTCAATAGGTAACTTTACATCTGAGCAGACAAGAATCACATGTGGAGTTCCCCAAGGTTCCATCCTGGGACCTCTTCTGTTTAACATCTACATGCTCCCACTGGCACAGATTATAAAAAACAACCAAATAAACTACCATAGCTATGCAGATGACACACAGATGTATATAACAATGTCACCAGGAGACAGAGGGTCTGTACAGGCTCTTGGAAAATGCATTGAGGAGATTAATGACTGGATGTGCCACAACTTCCTCCAGCTAAACAAAAACAAAACTGAGGTAATTGTCTTTGGAGCCAAAGATAAACGATTGAAAGTCACCACAGAGCTTCAATCTATAAATCTAAAAACGACCAACCAGGCCAGAAATCTGGGTGTAGTGATGGACTCAGACCTAAATTTGGACAAACACATTAAGGCAATAACAAAGTCAGCCTACTATCACCTTAAGAATATATCAAGGCTAAAAGATCTGATGTCTCAGCAGGACCTGGAAAAACTAGTCCATGCATTCATCTTTAGTAGGCTTGATTATTGTAATAGCATCTTTACAGGTCTGCCTAAAAAGTCAGTTAGACAACTGCAGCTCATCCAGAACTCAGCTGCTCGAGTCCTCACTAAGACCAAAAAAGTGGAGCACATCAGTCCAGCTCTGAAGTCTTTACACTGGCTGCCTGTCCATCAGAGGATAGACTTTAAAGTTCTGATGCTAGTCTATAAAGCTCTGAATGGTCAAGGACCAAAATACATCAGTGACCTCCTGACCCACTATGAACCTTCCAGACCCCTCAGGTCATAAGGATCCGGTTTTTTATCAGTTCCCAGAATCAAAACCAGACATGGAGAAGCTGCATTCAGCTTCTATGCTCCACATGTCTGGAACAAACTCCTAGAAAACCTCAGATCAGCTGAAACACTCAGTGTATTTAAGTCCAGGTTGAAGACACACCTATTTTCAGCTGCATTTGAATAAGCTTGAGTTTCAAAACGGAATAATGTTTTAACTATTGATTTTATCTTTCATATATATAATTTTTTCTGATTTTATCTATTGTTCTTATTTCCTTCTTTTGTTTAAATTTTAAATCATGCTTTTTATTTCTTCTGTTTTAATGTCTCTGTGAAGCACTTTGAATCACCTTGTTGTTGAATTGTGCTATACAAATAAACTTGCCTTGCCTTGCCTAGGAACAAATGGCCAGGGGTCATAAGAATGCAAAGTACAGTGTGGTAAACAGTCTGTGTCGTTGTCTTAGTTCGCAAGTAAACAAATGAACATATATGATGTTCACTAGAATGCATCATGCTGTGCGGGAAACATCCTATGTCTTACTTCACAAGTAAACAGAATCAATACATCTGTTACTAACCATAGGATGGATGTAGACTAGGTGTGAAGAGCAAATGGGTTTAAATTAGCACTTCACCCTTATTTCTATGGAGGGGGATGTAAGACTATATAAAATGGTTCAGGCATTTACGTCGGGGGCTCAACCGAGGCAGGACAGGAATCATGGACTGGTACGCAAAAGTCTCCTTAAAACTTTAAATCTTTAAATCTCTTAGGTCAGTACTTGTAATAGTAAAAAAAACAAAAAAAAAAACAACAAACAACTTTTTTTTAGGACGGAAAACAAGAGCTGACATCCATACACAGCACAGGTTCTTTGGCCCTCTTAGGAGTATTCAACGGTGAGTAAAAAGATCTGATGATAAACATATAAATGCGTGTATAATTATATTACCACACCATGACAGAGTGTTAATTTCCAGAGTTGGACGCGGACGATCTGGATGACTTCATATTGACGCAAGCCGATTATGGTAATGTTTCTTTAACTTTAATAACCTTTAACAAGTGAAATGTTTCAATGAAATAACATCAGATGTAACTGTTTACAGATTTATTAAACAGTGTGGAGCAAGGGCTTCCCTGAAAGAAGAACCCAGTCGTGTTTGAGGGAGATTTGACTTTCATCGCACCGAGTGGGGGAAACGGACATTCCCTGAATAAATCCCGGCTACGACGAAGACTGCTCCCTGTTCGGGACAATCAGTTTTCAACGGAGTGTCCGAGTGTTACTACAGAGGACGGGCAGTTGGAATCATTGGTGTTACACACACCACCGAGCATACGTTTCTCCCCTCGAATAATACCGCGGGCGGACTCGCCGGTGAGCGGCTTCGGCCCTGAGACAGTCGCTGGTGAAGGAACACAAGCTGGCGGTGTAGTAGGCTGCATATCGGCGCAGCTATTAGAGGCGCGGAGAGGAAGGACCCCTCGCTAAACAGCCTGATCTGCGGGGTAAGTTTTAAGAAAAAAACAACTCATCACTCTTTGTTTTTGTTTTCTCATGTGTGCGCGTAAGCGTCATACGTCATCAACACGGATGTGACGCATAGGGAGAGAGTGAGGGTGGGAGGGGTAGTGGTTAAAAGAGCGCAGCCTTTTTCAGTAGAACTCATGTGAAGTGCCTGTAAAACAAGCCAGTTGATATATTATTACTGCTCTGTCCACTTTTCCATGCTGCATTCAACGGGGGCATTACATGGTAACATCTATGCAAATGTCACATAGTGTATACTTAAGCAAGGTTTTTTATTTATTTATCTATTTTTATGCTATTAAACTGTGTTTCAATTTAATCTGAATCTGATGCTATAGTTCCTGTGAGGTCCGTGGTAAAGAATCGACGGTGCAATAGAGTGCGCAACAGACTGTCGCTTGTCCGAGGGTTAATGAGAGGTATAGTTTCTTTCTCTTCATTTTTTTCTCTTTTTAAATTTTTTTATTATTATTATTATTATTATTATTATTATTATTGTTGTTGTTGTTGTTGTTGTTGTTGTTGTTATTATTATTATAATTATCATTATTATTATTATTAATAATATTATTATTAATATTATTATCATTTTTATTATTATTTATTTATTTATTTTTAAAACATTCACAATCATGGAACCAGGTATATCTAAAATACTTTTATGGTTATTTCTCCTTCATCCACAGAGGCCGACCTGTTGATAGAACGGATAAGTCCTACAATTCGGCCCGACCCTCGTCTGTGGAGGAAAAGAAATGCTACCATCCAACGTGAAAAATCAAGAGCTCGGGCATTCATGCGAAGTAGCGAGATTCTTATACAGAAAATTAACCGTGACTTGAAGGTGATTTCGAAGTAAAGTAAATGTGTGTATATATATAAGTAGATATCTTAACCCCTCTTAGCCATTCCCAATTCTGTGTAAAGATGGATAATCAAGCAGGCAGAACTGTGCCGGCTGTAATATCCGAAGCTGTGGGAAATTTGGAAAACATTCCCATACCGGTTCATGTGTGGAATTACTTTACACCGCTGGAGTATGCGCTCCTTAATGTCGATTATCAGTCATCTCCTATGAATATTGAAGAAGATGAAAATGATGAAATTGATGTGTTTCACGAATTAGAATCATCAATCCTGAATTTAAACGGGCCTCCGCCACCCGCCCTGAGTTTGCAAAATGAGGCACCGAATATTGTCTCACCAAATACAGCTCCTTGTGTCACATCACTAGATACAGCCTCAGCGAATAGTGCTTCTCAAACATCAGCATTAGATACTGTCTCACCAAATCTTATTTCTTTACCTTCTCCAGCTGCAGCAGAACAAACTCGGCAGCATGGTAGGGGTTGAATCAGGAGAATGTAGCCGTCCCTGGACAGAATCAGAGAGATACACCTCCACCGATTGGGGGCTTGAATCAGGAGAATGTAGCCGTCCCTGAACAGAATCAGAGAGATACACCTCCACCGATTGGGGGCTTGAATCAGGAGAATGTAGCCGTCCCTGAACAGAATCAGAGAGATATACCTCCACCGATTGGGGGCTTGAATCAGGAGAGTGTAGCTGTCCCTGAACAGAATCAGAGAGATACACCTCCACCGATTGAGCGTGAACGTTTCAATTGTCTTGAAATAAGACGTCCCGTCACAATACCGCGTCCGTGCCCTGATATAATGCCCAACATCGCTGAGTTCACTTCAGCTGTTATGAGCAATCTTATTGAAGTGGCAGAAACAGCGCGATCACTCGCCAGATTTAATGATGTCGTCCAGCTAGAATTAGTAGGTGAGAGTATTTCTCAACACATTACCGTTTCTGTCACAGACGAGTCTGATGTAATCCTGAAAGCCTTTCTGGACTTTTTAGACGAGTTAACTCAATCTAACGCAGAGATTGCCTCTGATACTAACATGGAGTTAGTCCTCCAGGTAGTAAGAAACCCTAGAGGGGGCGCCAAACGGAAGGCTTCAAAAACCTTAGAATGCGAATTAATCCATAAGAAAAAACGTCACTTGTACATTACAGATAACTGTGACAATCAGCTCTGCTTCGCCATCAGTCTCGCGCACGTCTCCGGCTCTAAATTTACCGATAGTCAGGCTTCGGCCCAGGCGAGAGAGTGGCAGCGTCAGGCAGGGCTGACTGATCAGACGCCTGTATCTTTCAGTGATGTTGGAAAATTCGAAAAAATCCTAAACAGAAAAATTGTGGTGTTTCACAGAACCAAGGGTGATCTAGTTCTGTGTAAATTTGAGACTGATTTCAGAGATCGATCAAGCCCTCTCTTTCTGTTATTACTCCAAAACCATTACTATGGAATAAAAAACCTCAAAGGATTTATAGGGTCGAGGTACATTTGCGAGCACTGTTACACCAGTTACAATGAGCCACACTCACACTACTGTCCTGGTTACTGTCCTGTGTTTTGCACTCGTCATGTACAAATCAAGAGTTCAGTCCTGTATTTTGTGGCGATTGCAACAGAAGCTGTCGTAACTCGTCATGCTTCAACAGACACAAAGAACCTCGTGAGAGACCCCGAGCCAGAATGCAAGTGAGTGATTGTGATCTGATTAAAAGGTGTCCGACGTGTAAGAGATTTTATCGCGTTGCGATGACTAAGATAAAAAAAACCCACGTGTGTGAAGGTTTAAAATGTACAATCTGTGGTGAGAAACTGACCCCCGGTTCTACAGAAACTCTCAGTGGACACCAGTGCTACATTCAGCCTAGCAGCGCCGACGAACGGCTTGACGAAAAACTGATCTTTTATGATTTTGAATCCTTAGTCGGTCAGAACGATGTGCATGTCCCCTTTCTGGTCTGTGCAAAAACGCTGAAAGGTGTCGAGTGGTCTGCCTACGGATTGGATTGTGTCAGGAAATTCCTCCTCCATTTCAGGAGACCACGCTACCGTGGATACACGTTTATTGCTTTATTAAATGGACGAGGTTATGATAGCTATCTAATCCTTAACGTCACGGTGCAACTAGGTATGAAGCCCTCTCTCATCACACAGGGGAGTAAAATTCTCTGTTTTACAGACTGTGATTATGGTTTGAGATTCATCGATAGTCTGTCATTCCTGGCTATGAAACTGAGTATGATGCCGAAAGCATTAGGTTTCAGTGATCATACCAAAGGTTTCTTTCCCCACAGATTCTCTTCAGAACAGAATTTGAAATATGTGGGGCCTTTTCCTTCACCGAGTTACTACTCTGTAGAACTTATGAGCCCCAGTGAGCAGGGAGAGTTCTACAGATGGTACGATGGAGTGTGTAAAGGCACCTTTAACTTTCGTGAACAGAGCATGCTTTACTGCAAAAATGATGTAGACATACTCTTCAAGGGGTGTGTCAAATTCCGCGAGCAATTCTTTAACGAGACGCGTGTGGACACCCTGAAATGCATCATGATCGCGTCGGCCTGTATGAAGGTTTTTACCGCCAACTTTCTGCAGCCTAAAACCCTGGCTATACCTTCACCCGTTGATTACAGTCAGCAGAGTAAGACCTTCTCAAACGCATCCATCCAGTGGTTGGAGTGGTTAGCGTTTAGCAGAGGGATTGAGATTAGCCACGCGTTAAACACAGGGGAAAAGGGAATCGGTCCTTATCACGTAGATGGGTATGCGGAAATTGACGGTGTGAGGGTTGATTATCCATCTTTACACAGAATTGAGAATGGCTAAGAGGGGTTAAGATATCTACTTATATATATACACACATTTACTTTATTTCGAAATCACCTTCAAGTCACGGTTAATTTTCTGTATAAGAATCTCGCTACTTCTCATGAATGCCCGAGATCTTGATTTTTCACATCGGATGGTAGCGTTTCTTTTCTTCCACAGACGAGGGTCGGGCCGAATTGTAGGACTTATCCGTTCTATCGACAGGTCGGCCTCTGTGGATGAAGGAGAAATAACCATAAAAGTATTTTAAATATACCTGGTTCCGTGATTGTGAATGTTAAAATAAATAAATAAATAAATAATAATTAAAATAATGATAATAATGATAATAATAATAATAATAATAATAATAATAATAATAATAATAATAAATTAAAAAAAGAGAAAAAAATGAAGAGAAAGAAACTGTACCTCTCATTAACCCTCGGACAAGCGACAGTCTGTTGCGCACTCTATTGCACCGTTAATTCTTTACCACGGACCTCACAGGAACTATAGCATCAGATTCTGTCAAATTGAAACACAGTTTAATAGTATAAAAATAGTAGATAAATAAATAAAAAACCTTGCTTAAGTATACACTATGTGACATTTGCATAGATGTTACCATGTAATGCCCCCGTTGAATGCACCACGGAAAAGTGGACAGAGCAGTAATAATATATCAACTGGCTTGTTTTACAGGCACTTCACATGAGTTCTACTGAAAAAGGCTGCGCTCTTTTAACCACTACCCCTCCCACCCTCACTCTCTCCCTATGCGTCAAATCCGTGTTGATGACGCTGGGTTCTTCTTTCGGGGAAGCCCTTGCTCCACACTGTTTAATAAATCTGTAAACAGTTACATCTGATGTTATTTCATTGAAACATTTCACTTGTTAAAAGTTATTAAAGTTAAAGAAACATTACCATAATCAGCTTGCGTCAATATGAAGTCATCCAGATCCTCCGCGTCCAACTCTGTCATGGTGTGGTAATATAATTATACACGCATTCATATGTTTATCATCAGATCTTTTTACTCACCGTTGAATACTCCTAAGAGGGCCAAAGAACCGCCGGTTGGCTGTGTATGGATGTCAGCTCTTGTTTTCCGTCCTAAAAAAAAAGTTGTTTGTTGTTGTTTTTTTTTGTTTTTTTTACTATCACAAGTACTGACCTGCACGGTGGTGTGGTGGTTAGCACCGTCACCTCACATTAAGAGGGTTCCAGGTTCGATCCCTCCCTGGGGCCTTTCTGTGTGGAGTTTGCATGTTCTCCCCGTGCATGCGTGGGTTTTCTCCGGGTACTCCGGCTTCCTCCCACCATCCAAAAACATGCATGTCCGGTTAATTGGTGACTCCAAATTGTCCGTAGGAGTGAGTGTGAGTGTGAGTGTGCATGGTTGTTTGTCTCTATGTGGCCCTGTGATGGACTGGCGACCTGTCCAGGGTGTACCCTGCCTTTCGCCCGATGACTGCTGGGATAGGCTCCAGCCCACCCGCTACCCGATTAACGGACTGTCGGACTTTTGCGTACCAGTCCATGATTCCTGTCCTGCCTCGGTTGAGCCCCCGACGTAAATGCCTGAACCATTTTATATAGTCTTATATCCCCCTCCATAGAAATAAGGGTGAAGTGCTAATTTCAACCCATTTGCTCTTCACACCTAGTCTACATCCATCCTACGGTTAGTAACAGATGTGTTGATTCTGTTTACTTGTGAAGTAAGACATAGGATGTTTCCCGCACAGCATGATGCATTCTAGTGAACATCATATATGTTCATTTGTTTACTTGCGAACTAAGACAACGACACAGACTGTTTACCACACTGTACTTTGCATTCTTATGACCCCTGGCCATTTGTTCCTACTGCTCAGTGCCACAGTATGCATTCTTGCGACCCCCTGCAGTTGAGTCTCATGGTATGAGTTGATCAGTCAGAGGGAGCCAAATGTCTGTTACCCCCCACCCACACCCAAATCCTGGCAGTGCTGCATTCTTGCGACCCCCCACACATCTAATTATTTTCTCATCTTTACCTTACAGGGACCGATCTTTGAAGCTGTTAAAATGTTGACCGCTTCTACAACTTAACCTTTTCTATTAACCCTAACCCTTTCTCTTATTTAAACATTCAACTAATATATTTCTCACAACCTCCTGACTTTAGCTGTAATCGTTCTTAACCCTAGCCATAAACACCCCCTTCCTTAGATGTCAAAGACCTCTTCAACAGATGGCTGGTCTATGTCAAACAAAGGTCACACGTCAAATAGCTTGATCGATCGATAAGAGGTCAAAAGTCATATCCCCAGATGTCAGCAAACGGATGTCAAACAAAGGTCACCTGTCATATTAATTTGATTGATCGATAAGAGGTCAAGGGTCACCTGTCAAAAAGAGTTTGATCGAAGGTATCCTTTTATTTCTCTCTCGTGCCTTATCCCGTTACACCTGAGTAGAACCTGGAACTCCTGCCCGGTAAACTCTGTGCCATTATCAGATCTAATGCACTTTATCTTTCCATATGGAGCTACGTCTGCTATGAATTTTTCAGCAGCTTTTGTCGTGTCACCCTTCACTTTGATAAAGTATGGAAAAATCATCCCACTGTAATCATCAGTAAATGCTATTGCATACCTGTATCCATCTTTATCTGCTGGTTCTATAGGCCCGCATAGGTCTGTGTGCACTAGCTCCAGTATGGTTGTAGCTTTAGCATCTGCCTGTCTGTTTCTGCTTTGTGTAACCTTGCCCTGTGTGCATATTTCACAGTCTTGATTGGACTTATCATGCTTCCCCTTTATCGACATCCCTTCAACCACTTTTTCTAATTTTGCAATATCATCGAAATTACAATGACCAAGTATCCTATGCCACATTTGGATATCATGACAACCATACACTTCATCTGTATTTTCATTTTCCACTGTGCTTAGGTAATACAGCCTACCGTATACATCCATTTTGAACTTGGCACCATCCTTGTGGACCAGCCAATCATTACCGTCCTTGAAGTGAATCTCGGCTCCGTTGGCTGTGGCTGCTTTGACTGAAAATATGTTTTGTGGAAACGATGGGATGTAGAGTGCTTGCTTGTGCCTTGTTTTCACTTGCCGTCCCTTGCTGTCCAGCAAGTAGATTTCGGCGTCGCCCCTCATCTTCGCCATCCCGCTCACCTTGGTTCCATCGGCAAGCTCGATCATGTGGTCCTCGGGTCTGAAGCTCTTGTCCACTGTTTTGAACTTTGTGGCGTCGTTGATCATGTGTGATGTGGCGCCGCAATCGACCATGAGTCCCTTCTTGTTTCCTCTATGTGTAGGACAGTCACTCTTCTTGAAGAAACAGAAAGATGTAGGCTCTTCCACCTTCTCTTCATCTGCTTTCTTCACATGGTCACGGGCTCGTGCTCGACCGCGCCCTCTTCCTCGCTGTGGTGTGTCCCATTTTCGCTCTTCTCTTCTCGCCTGGGATGTATCAGGGCATGTTCTGGCCATGTTTCCTTTTTTACCACACGTGTAACACTCGACATCAGCCAGGTTAATTTTCATTCTCCCGCTTGTCTTCATCACGTTGTCTTCTTCTACATCCATGTCACTTCTCCCATACTTTTCAGTACTCTCATAACTTCGCAGTTTTGTTTTAAACTCGCCAAAAGTTACAATGTCATTTGTCTGGGTGATGTGAACAACAAACGGCTTGTACGAATCAGGTAGTCCCTTTATTACCATCTGAAGCCCATCACTAATATGCTCGTCTGCTCTCCTCAATGACGTGAATATAGTCTCTGCTCGAATAATATAGTCCGTGATTGTTTCGTTGCTCGCCTTATGGAGCGAGGAAAGTTCCCAATACAAACTCACAACGCAGGGTTTGTCCTTTCCCGCATAGTGCTCGCGCAGAATCTCCAGTGCTCTTCTTCCATCACGTTTTGCGTCCCTCATTATCAATGACAAACTCTTGTTGTCCAGGCATTGCACTAGTTTTGCATATGCTTCACCATTCTTTGCTTCATCTTCCACAAGAGCTGCTTCGTCCTCCTCAGCTATCTCCGGGTCCTCCAAGATGACTTCTCTGAGGCCGCGCAACTCCATGTGCGCAAGGAACCTCGTTTCTCAAAGTTCGTAATTTTTCTCATCACCATCGAATAAAAGTCTGAACCATCTTTCGCCTGCATGACTGGGCCCATAACCTGTAGCGTTAGACATTTGTGCAGCAGTCTATCGTTAACAGTCACCAAAGTGGTTAGCTAGCACTTATACCCACGGGAGAAAAAGCACAGGCTCCATCGTCTCTTTGGTCTTGGAACTCGTGACCATTTTTATTCTGCGCATGCTCATAACAACAACCAAGTGCACGCAGGCACGCATGATCTCACATGACTTTGCTACTTACTCATATTATTAAATATGCTTAACAAAAACCCCTCGTCCTCTACCGTTTGGTTCATGGTGTAATGTCGCTGGCAGGGTGTAGTGGAGGGCTCTTTTATACTCCAAAGGTCACTGACTCTGACCCAACTGTTGAATTTCTCAGATCAGTTTTTCCAACGGACAAAGGCCTGTTTTAATTCAATTCAATTTTATTTATATAGCGCCAGATTACAACAATTGTCATCTCAAGGCACTTAAGTAATATAGTCCAATTCAAGCCAATTGGAATTCAATTCATTGTAATCATAATCCAATTAATTCATATAGAGACAATTCAAAAATTAATATCCTAGCTAAGGAAACCAACAGATTGCACGAAACTTGTCTTCAGTCCAATCTCCCGTCCTGAGCGTGCCTGTGGCGACTGTGGAAAGGAACGACTCCCTTTTAACAGGAAGAAACCTCTGGCAGAACCAGACTCAGGAAGAGTGGCCAGCCGCCTCGACAAGCTGGGGTTTGAGAAGACAGAAAAAAGGGAAAAGGGGGGGGGGGGGGGGGGGGGGGGACATAACGCCATTCAAAGGATATCTGTTGGAACAGGGAAACACAAGTTAATAACCACAATAATGTCACATGTACATAAAATCAATTGTGAAATTAAACAGGGGGAAAAAGAGAGCAAAGTGAGGAAAGGTGTGACAGATGAGGTCCCCCAGCAGTCTAAGCCTATAGCAGCTTAACTATGGGATGTTTCAGGATTACCTGAGCCATCCCTAACTATAAGCTTTATCAATAAGGAAAGTTTTAAGCCTAATCTTAAAAGTGGAAAGGGTGTCTGCTTCCCGGACATTTACTGGCAGCTTATTCAAAAAGAGAGGGGCCTGATAACTGAAGGCTCTACCTCCCATTCTACTTTTAGAAACTC
Organism: Leuresthes tenuis; assembly: GCF_036924035.1. Classification (NCBI taxonomy): domain Eukaryota; kingdom Metazoa; phylum Chordata; class Actinopteri; order Atheriniformes; family Atherinopsidae; genus Leuresthes; species Leuresthes tenuis. The sequence continues at coordinate 32,968,051 of NW_027325363.1, read as the reverse complement.
TGGGAACAACAAGTAAACCTGCAGTTTGAGAGCGAAGTGCTCTGTTAGGAAAATATCTTACAATGAGATCTTTAAGATATGATGGAGCTCGGTCATTAAGAGCTTTATATGTGAGGAGAAGAATCTTAAATTCTATTCTGAATTTAACAGGTATCCAATGAAGAGAAGCTAAAACTGGAGAAACATGATCTCTCCTGTTAGTTCTCATCAGCGCCCTGGTTGCAGCATTTTGGATCAGCTGGAGGCTTTTCAGAGAATATGTGGGACAGCCCAATAAAAAGGAATTACAGTAGTCCAATCTTGAAGTAACAAATGCATGAACTAGTTTCTCTGCATCACCCTGAGACAGGATGTTCCTGATTTTAGCAATATTACGAAGGTGAAAGAAGGCAGTCCTAGAAACCAGTTTTATATGTGCGTCAAATGATAAATTCTGGTCAAAAACAACTCCAAGGTTCCTCACTGTAGAACTAGAAGCCAAGGAAATACCATCTAGAGTAACTATATAACTAGACAATTTCTCCCTGAAGCGCTCAGGTCCAAAGAGAACAACTTCAGTTTTGTCTGAATTTAAAATCAGACAGTTCTGAGTCTTCCAAGTCTTTATGTCTTTAAGACAGGCTTGTAGTCTGACCAACCTATTAGTTTCATCTGGTTTCATAGATAAGTACAACTGAGTATCATCAGCATAACAATGGAAATTGATGCCATGCTGTCTGATAATGTTACCTAATGGAAGCATGTATAAAGTAAAAAGAATCGGTCCAAGCACAGAACCCTGAGGAACTCCATGACTTACTCCAACGTGTGAGGAAGATTCTTCATTTACAAGAACAAACTGGAATCTATCAGATAAATATGACTTGAACCAGCCTAATGCAGTTCCTTTAATCCCAATAACATGTTCAAGTCTCTGTAACAGAATGCTGTGATCGATCGTATCAAATGCAGCACTGAGATCCAACAGGACAAGCACAGAAACAAGTCCGCTACCAGAGGCTAAGAGGAGATCATTGGTAACTTTCACCAGTGCTGTTTCTGAGCTATGACGCACTCTGAATCCTGACTGAAACTCTTCAAACAGATTATTTCTATGTAAATGATCACAAAGTTGAACTGCAACTATTTTTTCAAGAACTTTACACAAAAAAGGGAGATTGGATATAGGTCGATAATTAGCCAACACTTCTGAATCAAGAGTAGGTTTTTTAAGTAAAGGTTTAATTACAGCAACCTTAAAAGTCTGAGGTACATATCCTGTCAACAAAGACAGATTGATCAAATCCAATATGGAAGTGTCAATTAAGGGGAAAACCTCCTTGAACAGTCTGGTTGGGATTGGGTCTAACATACAAGTTGATGGTTTAGAAGAGACTATTGCTGTTGTTAGCTCAGAAAGATCAACTGGGCAGAAGCTGTCTAAATACAAATCAGGTTCGAAAGATACTTCTAAAGCTGCTCTACTTGATGATACATCAGTGATAATAGTGGGAAGGAGTCCTATAATCTTCTCTCTGATAGAACAATTTTATTGATGAAGAATCTCATGAAATCATCACTGCTGAGAGTTAAAGGAATACATGGCTCAACAGAGCTCGGACTCTTTGTCAGCCTGGCAACAGTACTGAAAAGAAACCTGGGATTATTCTTATTCTCTTCTATCAATAATGAATAATAAGCAGTTCTAGCTTTACGAAGGGCTTTCTTATACGTTATTAAACTATCTTTCCAGACTAATTGAGACTCTTCTAAATTAGAAGTCTCTCCAGCTTTCTTGCAGTCTGATTTAACGCACGCAGCTGTGAATTATACCAAGGAGCCAAGCTCTTCTGACTGATTACCTTCCTTTTCAGAGGGGCAACATTGTCCAGTGTTGTATGCATTGAAACTATAGTGCTGTCAACAAGAGAGTCAAGTTCTACTGGAGTAAAATTTAGGTCGCCGTCCTCTGTCATATCTGCACATAACAGTGAAGAAAAGGATGATGAAATCAACTCTTTAAATCCGGTTACAGCATTCTCTGACAGACACCTTCTATATTTATAGTCAAGTAATGTAAATTCAAAAGTTATTAAAAAATGGTCAGACAAGACAGGGTTATGAGGGAACACTGTTAACTGTTCACTCTCAATGCCATAAGTCAGCACAAGGTCAAGGGTATGATTAAGGCAGTGAGTAGGTCTGTGAACATCCAATAGAGTCTAATATAGAATTAAAGTTAATATTTAGGCTATCATTTTCAATATCTACATGAATATTAAAGTCACCTACTACAATGACTTTATCTGTACTCAGCACTAACTATGATAAAAACTCTGAGAATTCAGACAGAAACTCAGAATAAGGGCCAGGTGGACGATACACAACAACAAACACGAGGTTTTTTTGTGATTTCTACTTTGGGTGGGAAAAACTGAGAATCAGAGATTCAAAAGAGCTAAAACTAATCTTGGGTCTAGGACTGATTAGCAACCCTGATCTGAAGATAGCTGCCACTCCTCCTCCTCTGCCTGTGGTTCGAGGAACGTGAACATTTAAATAGTCAGAGGGAGTTGATTCATTAATGCTAACATGATCCTCCTGCTGCAGCCAGGTTTCTGTAAGACAAAATATATCAATATGATGATCACAAATCAAGTCATTCACTAACAGAGACTTGGAAATGAGAGATCTAATATTTAGCAAACCACATTTAATAGTTAGATGTTTTTTTACAGTTCAAAAACTGTGCTTATTGATTTATTTATTTTGATTTTGGGAGGGTAGCAGGTGGGAAAACCATATTTCAACACCGTAGTTAAACTGCTATAGGCCTAGACTGCTGGGGGGCCTCTTATGTCACATGGAATATAAATATGAAAATGAATGGACTAATGAAAGCCAATGAGGATCCAGACATTGTTGATGAACATTTGAATGAATGCTCAAAACTTTTGAGAGAGTTTGGTCATGCAAATGAAGGTGTACTCAGATTGTTTCCTGATAATGAAAGGAATGCAGATCAACCATTTTGGTTTCAAACCAAAAGATGAGCACATTTATTAATGAAGCTTGTAAATGACCACATTTGGATTGTGCTGATTAATAATGATATGGTTTGGGCATAGCGCAAATATTTATGCAATATTTTCTGTGATTTATTGTTTTTATATTCTTAACTTATTCATTAATGTTCTAACTTCTTATTGATATGATGTGTGTATGATATGAAGTGTGTATGTGTGTGCGTGAGGTGACCGGAAATGCCTTCACCTGTATGACTGATATTTTTTCCAGCGGAAGCCCGTGATTTGTTTTGGCACAAAGGAAATTACTTGAAAGTAGCTGGCGGGTGCTGCCATTTGATATGGCTTTATGTGATGTTGATGATTTATGTATGTGACTGAGATTGCACTTTGTTTACACATTTGCACTTTGTTCGTGAGAACCTATTAATGGCTGGAGAATTGATGAACTGAATCGGATTGTGATCTTGGAGAACGCAGCAAGGTATGATTCTGGTTTATTTTCTTTTGTTTATGAAGAATTTTTTATTTTTTTTTTTAAATCGGGATTTTATGGCTGTGTAATTCAGGTGCTTCATATAAATGTGTGTATGGAGAGTGTAAATAAGTACCATGTGAACCAAGTGAAATGTTTGTATTTGTTTCAAAACAGTTTTCACGGTGCATGGTGACGAGGATTAAAAGTTTGGCTGACATCGTTTAGAGAATGAAATAAAGACACCTTATGCATCAGTCAAGACTCTCTCTCTTTGGATCCAAGGGCTGCTACGAATGGATCTATGCATCACGGCCACAGCATCAAGAAGAAGTGAGTCCAGATAGCAGCATATCTGTGGTTGCTACACCAGCGGAGTATGAATCTGTGCTCCATATGGCACAAGGTATAATGACTGTCCATTCTTTGAGATTGTTCAGATCTTCAAGATCGTCCAGATCATCAGGATCTTGAAGATTGTCCATTTCATCTATACGTCAGAGGGAACAAGCAGAACACGCTGCCTTACTTGAACGAGCAGAATCCCTGAAACAAAAAGAAGCATTGGAACTTGAAGAGTGCAAGATAAAGGCAAAGAAAGATCAGCTTGAGATTTAGTATAAAAGTGCTTGAGAATTGTGAGTATGAGAACCAACAATCTATAACTGCATTTTGACATTACCATTCATATTAAAACTGATAATGACGATGACAGGTTATACTACCTTGAACAGTTTACCAGAGGTGAGCCCAGAGACTTAGTCAGGAGTTGCCAACATATGAGTTCATATCAAGGCTAAAGTGAAGCAAGAAAATTGCTGACATCACTTTGGCAATGAGCTGAAAATCCTATCTGTCTACATGAACAGACCTCTCAATTAGCCAAAAATCAAACCAGATGATGCTAAGGCTCTCCATAGTTACTCTGTTCTTAACTGGCTGTAACAATGCAATGCAAGACCTTGATCAACTGCAAGAAATGGAGAATCCCACTAATCTTAGAATCATTGTCTCCAAGCTACCAGAGACCAAGATTTACAGATCTGGTCAGATTCATAAATAAACTAAAATAGCTGCAGATTCTCTTTTTGGTTGCATAAAGGATACTGAAGATAAGAGGAACCATTTTGCAAATATGAAAAAAGTCAGAGCAACCAGGCCAAAGGGGAGTACATTTGCTACAAGTGTAGCACAAGCTGCATATGAGAACTCACCTGAAAACTGTAAAAAGTCCTCTCGTCAAGTTGTTAATGCCTTTCAGAAGCCATGTATATTCTGTGAAAAACAACATACATTGGCAGAATGTTTCAAAATCAGAAAGCAGCCCTATAAGGAAAGACTGGTGTTTCTTAAAGGAAAATGACTGTTTTTCATGTTTGACTCAAGGTCATATGAGCTAAGATTGTAAACAGAGAGCTTCATGTGAACACTGTTCTAAGAAACACCCAAGCGTGCTTCATGTCACAAGGGAAGATGATAATGAAGCTGTCAAGAGCAGTGAGAAAAGCACAATAGAATACATGACAACTTGTGAAACAACACACATCTCAAGTGGAGCTTGTTGTGCCACCGGGGCCAGAAAAGACAGTTGTGTCTTAGCAATTGTGCCTGTCTGTGTCAAGGCAAAGAAAGGCAACTGGGTAATAGAGACTAATGCAGTCATGAACAATGGAAGTCAAGCCACTTTCTGTACTGAAAAGTTAATGAGACAGCTTGGTATTGAAGGCAAGAATAGGTTAGGGCAAAGCTGCCATCTTTCAGGTCTAGAGATTTTAGAACATTTACATTGACTTACCTGAGATCTATACTCATAAAGACATTCCTGTGTCCAAAGAGAACATTCCTGTGCATGAAGGTTTTGAAAAGTGGCCACATCTTCTTCATATCAAGCTGCCACAAATAAAGGCAGACTGTTGATAGGCTGTGTTTACAAGGCCATGGAACCATGGGAAATCATCCACAGTGAGGATGACGGCTCGAGTTCGAACAATCTTCGGTTGGGTTGTGAATGGTCCCCTCAGGGGTCATGGTTGCATTACTCCATCTGAAAGTGGACAAAGTGTTTCTGTCAATTGCATCAATGTAGAGAAGTTGCTTGTTGTAGCCAAATTATATATAGCCGGCACACGTGGCACCAACAAATAAATAAATATATATATATATATATAGATATATATAGCACACACACACATATTTTAGCTTGTTTTAGGGCACCACCTTCAATCGAAGGAAAAAGACAGAATCTTACAATTCTGGTATGTTCAATTAATAATCAATTATTAATGAATAAATTCCAGTCCCATATAGTCGCTACTCGTGAATTCTCGTTTTGTTGGACTCATACATACATAAAGAACACATACACAAAAGCCGGTTGTTTTTTATATATATATATATATATATATATATATATATATATATATATATATATATATATATATATACATATATATATATATATATATATATATATGAGCCATTTATTAAAATGATATGACCAAAGACGTGAACCTCAAGACAACAGTAGAAATGCTTTGAATGAACATGAATGAGTAATAGCAGGACGGTTCTAGCCTCCATTCTAGCCTTGGATAATATAATTTTTTTCCACCACAGAGGTCACTAAAATTTGTGTTTTATCGATGTGTAATATTGCCAAAACAATGTTAAACTTTTTTCCCTGGACCCCTGCGAAATCTGACTAGTAATGACAAGTTTAGCCGTATGTCATCCTTCAACCGCTGGCTGTCTGAGTGTTATCCAGCAAACAATGTGGACTACATAGATAACTGGCAAACCTGGTCTGATTAAGGACGGCTTCCATCCCACCTTGGAAGGGGCAGCTCTCATTTCTAGAAATAATTCTGGATTTATTAGTCGTCCAAAAACATGACAACCCAGGGTTGAGACCAGGGTGTTGTAGTCTTACACACTCTGCAGCTTCCCACTTGCTGCTACCCCCCCTCCAAAAAAAAAATTACTGTGCCTGGCCCACACCACCCAAATTAAATAAATCAATAAAACACAAGAGGAGCAAATCCAGAAAAACAAAAAAAGAATGAAGACAAAAAAATTTAACTGACCAGAAACATAAAACTATTAGATGTGGTTTGCTAAATATCTCTCAAAAAATCTCTTTCTAACTCTCTGTTAATGAATGACTTGATTGGTGGTCATCATATTGATTTTGTCTTACGGAAACCTGGCTGCAGCAGGAGCATCATGTAAGCATTAAATAATCAACTTCCTCTAGCTATTCAAATTTCCACATTTCTTAAACCACAGGTAGTGGAAGAGGAGTGGCAGCAATCATCAGATCGGGGTAGGCCCAAGATGTTGAAAATGACTAAATATGAATTTTATTCTAAATTTGATTCAATTGGATTTTAAAGTGTACACACACCTATTTACTATCGTAATCATACCTTTGATCTTTCACTGACTTATGGCATCGAGAGTGAGCAATTGACAGTATTTTCTCATAACTTGGTCTTATCTGACCATTTTTTGATAACTTCTGAGTTTACAGTACTTTACTTCATAGGATCTGAGAACAGTGTCACGGGGTGACAGTCAAAACAAAGGTAGGACTCAAGCATTCAGTGGATGAAAAAATAAGATTTTATTTTGACAGAAGTGGAATTTTGTTAAGCAGCGCTGAATCCGTGGCCTGGGAAATGCTGGAGAAAACATGTAAGCGCAAGGGTCCGGGCAGCAGGAGCAACTGGATATAGAGAGGTTGGTAAGCAGGAGAATCCACGCGGGTGAATGTTCCAAAAGGTAAACACGAGATTGCCTTACTGTGATCCGGTGGAAACTCAACTGGAGGGAGAGGTAGCAACTGACTGGCTGGAGGGTGTTTTCTAGAGTTGTGGTGGGTGAGCAGGCAGGTGGTGAGGCAGATCCAGGTAGGGCAGGGATGATGGTGAGATGAGAAGTGAAGCCAGGGGATCTGTCAGACTCGGGAGGAACAAGGCTGGGACGAGGCTGGAACAAGGAGACAAAGTAAGTACACAAAACTTTTCTTTGTCAATAAAGACTCTGGTGAGAGCTGGCCAAGTTACCACAAGGATGGCAAAACAATCTGGCGAAGACCGGTGCTCCTGCTGCTCCTTAAGAAGGGTCCTTGATGATGGTAGATGCACAACAGGTGTGACAGCTGGCAGCCACCAGACTCTGCCAAGGTAACTGGGGAAACCTGCTCACACAGCCTGAAACTCAAAACACACCTCCAAGACAAGTCAGATCATGACAAAAAATGTATTTAGATCAGAAAATTCTTTAACCAAATTTAAAGAATTACTTCCATTATCAGTTTCTTCACTGCCATAAGCAACAACATAGAACAGCTACATAAACTTGACTCCCACAGAAATTAATTGTCTTGTCGATAGCACTACAATTTCAATGCATTCAACATTGGACAATATTGCCCCTCTGAAAACGAAGACAATCAGTCAGAAGAAGCTGGCTCCTTGATTTAATTCGAAACTGCGTGCGTTAAAGCAGACTACAAGAAAGTTGGAAAGAAAATGGCGTTCAGTCTCAATTAGTCTGGAAAGATGTCTCACAACATATGAGAAAGCCCTATGGAAAGATAGAACTGCTTACTATTCATCATTGATAGAAGAGAAGAACAATCCCATGTTTGTTTTCAGCACTGTCGCCAGGCTGACAAAGAATCTGAGCTCTGCTGTGCCGTGTATTCCTTTAACTCTCAATAGTGATAACTTTGTGACCTTCTTTACCAATTGTTAGAAAAATTATGGAATTATACGATGAGAAAAGCTGCAAGAATAAAGGTTTTTGTGATGGGGGGGATGCTTCCTCCTATCTTTTGGTTCTCATAACACAGTGCAGCAAGCAAAATTGTTTTCGACTATCTGAACTCGTTTTCCCATAACATTGAATGGCTAGTAATGTCCTTTTCCCATAACATTGTGTGGCCAGCAAACATAAATAATGTAAATAGCAATAGTACCATTGTGAGTCAGACAACTCTGAGCCAGCTTCCTTATAGGCTGAGTGGACTTGTCTCCTTCTTGATAGAATAAAGGTTTTGTGTTAATTGTCTCCAGCAACTCTGAGCCTAATTTTGAGAGAATTTTTCTGACATGCAGAGAACGTGTTTTGCACAATAAATTACTGTTGCATATCTTACACATACTACCTTCACAAACAAGACAGTTGAAGTCTTCCTTTATATAGTGCACACAAGTATCTGGCATTACTGATGTGCTTTGACTTTTTGCAAGCTCGGACCACTGGTTTATTGTTGAAGTGATATCTTGGGGGCTCTCAGCTGCTTGCTTCAGTTGGTCAATTTTACGAATGACCTCTTGCAGACTTGACCTGACTTTGGAACTTTGACTTCAATGAAAAAAAAAGACAAAGCAAAGTGTGTGAGTGAATGTGGCTGCCTCTGTTCTTCAGCAGGTTCTCCTGGTACAGCTCTCTTACATCAAGCTCATCAGTTCCTGCTGCATATATGCTCCGGTCTCATCTCCGCTCAGAAAGAACATTGTGATACCTCTATAGTACTAAGTATAGTACATACTAAGTCTTCTGATTTACCTGTCGATGTCAACCTTGTTCTAACCAAGTCTCTCTTTGTTTCCTTGAAGAATCTACCGCTGGAAAGCTGTCTGCCACCAATCTGGAAATTCCTGCTGTCAACGTCTTGAGAATCTGACCTCCTGTCGAGCCACACCCGCACTGACCTGCCTGGAGGAGCAACCCCTGGAAATAACTGACTGACACTCTTCAACCCCAAAAAACTGGAAATACCCGCTCACCTGGAAACCTTATGGACCTGTCTGCTCGCTGGTGCTCATCCCTTTTTTCTGCCCACAGGAACATCTAACTAACAGTATACATTAATTTGTCGCAAATATAAATAGACCTGTTTGGATTTTATCTGCAACGTTTCAGTCTGTTTTTTGGGTCCAACACATCGCCTTGTGGCAGAACGATCTGGCCGCTATGGACCCAGACCATCTGCCAACAGTAGATCCAGCAGGTCAGAACCCAGAACTGGTCTCTTCTACGTCGTAACCAGCCAAGGAACCCTTCTCGATCAACACTTGCAGCTACTACAATCACTTGGTTAAAATCAACAAAGGATTTGTATACAAATGATGGAAATCTGTCTCAACACTGTCTCTCTCTCAGTCACACTGTGAAGTTTACGTTCCTGATCCTTTTTTCCGGAGAACTGGGTAAATGTATGGGTTTTCTACAACAATGCTCCTTGGTTTTTGAGCAGAAACCACTCACCTATTCAACCAAAAGAGCAAAGATCTCCTACATTATGCCTGAAGCGGTTGCAATCTGGTGAATGTCTCTATTGTGGTAAAACCAGACATTTGAGTCTCTTTGAGTCCTGTTCATTCAAATAACAGGACTTGTCAGTAAGGCTGGGGCTAACTCATATTAAAGCTGTCCTTATGTTCAATAATCTCAGGTCTCAGTTGCTAAACCGTTGTCTTCTAATGCCTTGGATGGACGTCTGATGGCTCGAGTGACTGATTCCACTGTTCCTGTGAGATTAAAATAGTCCAGAAATCATTCTGAACTGATTGAAATTAATCTAATTTTGTCTCCTGACACCCCTTTAGTTCTTGGCGATCCGTGGTTGGCATCTTACAATCCCCACAGAAATTGTCAAATCAGATCCATTTACAGTTGGAGTATTAAGTGTGACCAAACAAGTTTAAAAATCAGCCATGCCTCTTCCTACTATTCTGACTAACAAGCATGAGAAATCTGATCTTTCCTCTGTTACCCCAGCATATCATGAACTTGTTGAGGTGCTTAGCATGACCAAGACTCTCTCACTACCTCCACACAAAACATACGACTGTACCATTGATCTTTTACCTGGCACCCTGCAACATAGCAGCTGTCTTTACAACCTGTCACAACATGTCAAATCACAGGCTATCCATTGGGGACATGCCTCTCGTATGTACTGCCATCCTGGAACTGTGCGCACTCTCTACCTCCTCAAGAGACACTTTTGGTGGCTCACTGTGGTGAAAGATGTGAGGGAGTACGTCACGACTTGTCCCACATCTGCCAGAGGGAGGACTTCCAACCAGCCACCTGCCGGCCTTCTTCGCCCAGTCCCGGTGCCGAGCAGACCATGGTCACATATTGCCCTGGATTTTGTCACGGACGTCTTCCCTCCAAGGATAACACCATCATACTCACCATTATAGCTATCTAAAGCTGTTAATTTTGTGGCTCTTCCTAAGCTTAGAGACAACTGAAGTGGTCACTCAACACATCTTCAGGTTACACAGTATTCCCTTAGATATTGTCTTGAATCGTGGTCCCCAGTTCATCTCACAGGTCTGGAAATCTTTCTGTAATGCTCTTGGAGCATCTGTCAGCTTCAGCTCTGGGTTTCATCCACAGACCGATGGCCAGGCAGAGCGCGTAAATCACGATCTGGAGTTGGCTTTGAGGTGTATCACTGCCACCAACCCTGCGATGTGATGTTAAACAATTATCATGTAAATACTTTTGAAAATTTTAATTTTGATAATTTAAAGATATTACACTTTGTTGTTTTTAACTTTAATCTCTAATGGTAAAAAGGTAGTTCAGACTTCAGCTCCTATCTTCACTCAAAAGGCAGTTTAGGCTTCAAATTAAATTGAATATTGAATTGAAATATAACTTTAAAAATTTTAATTAGTTTCTTGAGAGGTTAGTGAATAATAACAGTATGGCTTCCATAATTATAACAATAATAACACCTTTGGAGTATCATGTAGCCCAATGGGCAAGGCATTTGTCTTTGCATCAGAAAACTGAAGGTTTAGGCCCCTTGGTGGTGAAGCTATTTGTCAACACTGCATAGATGTCAAGGTTGCACAGATTTGACACCAGGGAATATCGCACTAGTTTGTGAGTGAAAATCTGCAGATAGACCTCAAAAGAGCAGTGCAAGCAAGATAACAAAACAGTTTGACAGAACAAGAATCCCTTTACATGATAAATGAAGAAATACCTCCAAAACAAGTACTGAAAGAACTGACAAAGGAGGTATACACAAGGTGTGGTGCTTGACAAATGGTAGTCACTGATTACTAACCATGCAAGATGCTCAACCTTTTGCTTCAGGCACATATATTTTTCCATCTGTTCCCTGTGGGGGACGTTAAGGCCTTTGGTGAGTGAGTAACTAAGCGGTCGGTCGCTAAGTGGGGATGGGGCCATAGGAGAATTTTCCTGTAAATGAGTTACAGCAAATGGGTTTTTCGCTCCTATGCACTGCGACCCGTGGATGATTTTAATGTTAAAGGTTTTACAAGATGATGAGTTTTTACAGTGTTTAATCCTTGTTTTCTCCCAGCATAAAAATGAGCTCTATAAAATAGAGCTCACTTCTAGTGGCCTCTGAGTCCAATAATGAGAGTCGGTGAGAGTAATTCATCAGGTAAGATGACAGTCAAGAATTCAGTCAATGAATTCTTGCTCCTCTTGAACTACTAATAATCACCTTATTTCTCCCTATAATTTACACATCTCGCATAGTTAACTCTATCGCATACTTGTTATATTCTAACGCTCACTCTTACAGATCTTTAGTTTTTATTTTTCACTTTTTAGCGGTGTGTCTGGTTCTCTAGCTTAGCATGGCTACCAGTTCTCTTCCTCTATCTCCTGCTTTAACCTGCTCCGTGTGTCAGATGTTCAGTTACTCCTCTGCCTCCTTTAGTGGTAATGGTACATGTAACAAATGTAGTCTTTTTGTAGTTTTGGAGGCAAGGTTATCTGAATTGGAAGCTCGGCTCTGCACTGTTGAAAACCACCCGATAGCGAGCCAGGCCCCTTTAGCCAGAGCGGAGCCAACTAGCCTCGTTAGCTCTGTTAGTCGTCCCAGAGCAGATCCCAAGCAGCCGGGACTTAAGTGTGGCTGGGTGACTGTCAGGAAGAGGAGTCATAGTCCTAAAGTCAAGCCCGTGGTTCACCAACAACCTGTCCACGTTTCAAATAGATTTTCCCCACTCAGCGACACACCCGCTGAGGACAAAACCCCTGGTAACCCTGGTAAACGTGGCATTAGCGACACCAGCGGTTGTCGCCAGAGGCTAGAGCGGGCGACATAGAATCCTATTTAAAACTGCTGGCTAAGGATAAGCGTAAATACGGTAAAATAGTTATTCACGTCGGCGGTAATGACACCCGGTTACGCCAATCGGAGGTCACTAAAATTAATGTTGCATCGGTGTGTAATTTTGCCAAAACAATGTCGGACACCGTAGTTTTCTCTGGACCCCTGCCAAATCTGACCAGTGATGACATGTTTAGCCGTATGTCCTCATTCAATCGCTGGTTGTCGAGATGGTGTCCAGCAAACAATGTGGGCTACATAGATAATTGGCAATCTTTCTGGAGAAAACCTGGTCTGATGAGGAGAGACGGCATCCATCCCACTTTGGAAGGAGCGACTCTCATTTCTAGAAATATTGACAGATTTATTAGTCATCCAAAAACATGACAACCCAGGGTTGAGACCAGGATGCAGAGTTGTAGTCTTACACACTTCTCTGCGGCTTCCCACCTGATGCTGCCCCCACAATCAAAAAACACAAAAGGAGTAAATCCTCTTGTGCAAAAAAAATTTAAAACAAAAACTTTAACTGAATCAAAACATCAAACTATTAAATGTGGTTTGCTGAATATTAGATCTCTCCCTTCGAAGTCTCTGTTAGTGAATGATTTGATTTGTGATCATCATATTGATATATTTTGTTTTACAGAAACCTGGCTGCAGCAGGAGGATCATGTTAGCATTAATGAATCAACTCCCTCTGACTATTTAAATGTTCACGTTCCTCGAACCACAGGAAGAGGAGGAGGAGTGGCAGCTATCTTCAGATCAGGGTTACTAATCAGTCCTTGACCCAAGATTAGTTTTAGCTCTTTCTCAGTTTTTTCCACTCAAAGTGGAAATCACAAAAACCTTGTGTTTGTTGTTTTGTATCGTCCACCTGGCCCTTATTCTGAGTTTCTGTCTGAATTCTCAGAGTTTTTACCACAGTTAGTGCTGAGTACAGATAAAGTCATTGTAGTGGGTGACTTTAATATTCATGTAGATGTTGAAAAGGAAAGCCTAAATATTAACTTTAATTCTATATTAGAATTATATTGGATTTTCTCAAAGTGTTCACAGACCTACTCACTGCCTTAATCATACCCTTGACCTTGTGCTGACTTATGGTATTGAGAGTGAACAGTTAACAGTGTTCCCTCATAACCCTGTCATGTCTGACCATTTTTTAATAACTTTTGATTTTACATTACTTGACATACGGCTTCTGAGAAGAGCTTTACATTTAGAGGGTGTCTATCAGAGAATGCTGTAACCGGATTTAAAGAGTTGATTTCATCATCCTTTTCTTCACTGTTATGTGCAGATATGACAGAGGACGGCTACCTAAATTTTACTCCAGTAGAAATTGACTCTCTTGTTGACAGCACTATAGTTTCAATGCGTACAATGCTGGACAATGTTGCCCCTCTGAAAAGGAAGGTAATCAGTCAGAAGAGCTTGGCTCCTTGGTATAATTCACAGCTGTGTGCGTTAAAGCAGACTGCAAGAAAGCTGGAGAGACAGTGGCGTTACTCTAATTTAGAAGAGTCTCAATGAGTCTGGAAAGATAGTTTAATAACGTATAAGAAAGCACTTCGTAAAGCTAGAACTGCTTATTATTCATTATTGATAGAAGAGAATAAGAATAATCCCAGGTTTCTTTTCATCACTGTTGCCAGGCTGACAAAGAGTCCGAGCTCTGTTGAGCCATGTATTCCTTTAACTCTCAGCAGTGACGATTTCATGAGATTCTTTATCAATAAAATTGTTTCCATCAGAGAGAAGATTATAGGAATCCTTCCCACTATTATCACTGATGTATTATCAAGTAGAGCAGCTTTAGAAGTATCTTTAGAACCTGATTTGTATTTAGACAGCTTCTGCCCAGTTGATCTTTCTGAGCTAACAACAGCAATAGTCTCTTCTAAACCATCAACTTGTATGTTAGACCCAATCCCAACCAGACTGTTCAAGGAGGTTTTCCCCTTAATTGACACTTCCATATTGGATTTGATCAGTCGGTCTTTGTTGACAGGATATGTGCCTCAGACTTTTAAGGTTGCTGTAATTAAACCTTTACTTAAAAAACCTACTCTTGGTTGGCTAATTATCGACCTATATCCAATCTCCCTTTTTTGTCTAAAGTTCTTGAAAAAATTATTGTAGTTCAACTTGTTGATCATTTACATATAAATAATCTGTTTGAAGAGTTTCAGTCAGGATTCAGAGTGCATCATAGCACAGAAACAGCACTGGTGAAAGTTACCAAAGATCTCCTCTTAGCCTCTGATAGCGGACTTGTTTCTGTGCTTGTCCTGTTGGATCTCAGTGCTGCATTTGATACGATCGATCACAGCATTCTGCTACAGAGACTTGAACATGTTATTGGGATTAAAGGAACTGCATTAGGCTGGTTTAAGTCATATTTATCTGATAGATTCCAGTTTGTTCTTGTAAATGAAGAATCTTCCTCACACAATGGAGTAAGTCATGGAGTTCCTCAGGGTTCTGTGCTTGGACCAATTGTTTTCACTTTGTACATGCTTCCATTAGGTAACATTATTAGACTGCATGGCATATAATTTCATTGTTATGCTGATGATACTCAGCTGTACTTATCTATAAAACCAGATTAAACCAATAGGTTGGTCAAACTACAAGCCTGTCTTAAAGACCTGGATGACTCAGAACTGTCTGCTTTTAAATTCAGACAAAACTGAAGTTGTTTTCTTTGGAACTGAGCGATTCAGGGAGAAATTGTTTAGTTACATAGTTACTCTAGATGGTATTTCCTTGGCTTCTAGTTCTACAGTGAGGAACCATGGAGTTATTTTTGACCAGAATTTATCATTTGACGCACATATAAAACTGGTTTCTCCGACTGCCTTCTTTCACCTTCGTAATATTGCTAAAATCAGGAACATCCTGTCTCAGGGTGATGCAGAGAAACTAGTTCATGCATTTGTTACTTCAAGATTGGACTACTGTAATTCCTTATTGTTCGGCTGTCCCACATATTCTCTGAAAAGCCTCCAGCTGATCCAAAATGCTGCAGCCAGAGCGCTGATGAGAACTAACAGGAGAGATCATGTTTCTCCAGTTTTAACTTCTCTTCATTGGCTACCTGTTAGATTCAGAATAGAATTTAAGATTCTTCTCCTCACATATAAAGCTCTTAATGGCCGAGCTCCATCATATCTTAAAGATCTCATTGTAAGGTATTTTCCCAACAGAGCACTTATCTCCCAAACTGCAGGTTTACTTGTGGTTCCCAGAGTTTCTAAAAGTAGAATGGGAGGCAGAGCCTTCAGTTATCAGGCCCCTCTCTTGTGGAATAAGCTTCCAGTAAATGTCTGGGAAGCAGACACCCTTTCCACTTTTAAAATTAGGCTTAAAACTTTCCTTTTTGATAAAGCTTATAGTTAGGGATGGCTCAGGTAATCCTGAAACATCCCATAGTTAAGCTGCTATAGGCTTAGACTGCTGGGGGACCTAATCTGTCACACCTTTCCTCACTTTGCTCTCTTTTTCCCCTTGTTTAATTTCTCAAATGATATTATGTACATGTGACATTATTGTGGTTATTAACTTGTTTTTCCCTGTTCCAACAGATATCCTTTGAATGGTGTTATGGTGTTTTTCCCCCCTCTTTTCCCTCTTTTCTGTCTTCTCAAACCCCAGTTGGTCGAGGCAGATTTATTTATTTCTGTTTACAATATATGACATGTAATAGAACTGAACCGGACCGGGGGACAAGGAAAGAAGAAGAGGGAAGAAGAGGAAACAGAAGAAAAATAGAAACAAAAACCAGACAACCAGCTGCTACACCTGTAAAAAACAAAACAGACCAGAATCCGTTGCCTCTGAGGGGAATCCAGCCTTAGCGCCACCAGGAGCACCTGAAAGCAGACAAGCAGAGAAAAAACAAACACACAAACAAACAAAAACAAGCACAAGAAGCGGCAATCGCATACAACACAGCTGTGGATATAGATGACCTGAGACGACATGATAATACATCAACTGCTTAGCGACCATGCTACTGGACTAAGTGTGTGAGAACATGCAACACCCATGGCACAGGACCTACATGATAACCGTGCTTAGTTATGAGTGTATAAGCGTACAGGACCACAATCCACAGCCCCCCCAAGCAATCAGAAGCAGGCAGAGAGGGCCACAAGACCCAGGACACCAGCAGCCCCCACAGAGCACAGAACCCAGGAAGCCCACCGCAGGGGCAACCACGCATCCACCCAGAAGACTGCAGAGGAAGCCCCCGGACAGAGCCCCCATAAGCATAGGGCAGAGGCCCTCCGGGAGCCAGGGGCAACAGCCCACCGACCCCGCCAGGCCCCAGCCGCCCAGACACGGGCCGTGCACTGAACCCGGGCCCCAGGAGCCCGAGCGCCCCCAAACCCCCCGGCAGAGGCCCCACCCAATATCCAGGAGGGCCAAGCGCCCCAGACAGCCACACAGTGGGTCAGCACCTGCCCCAGCGCCCTTGGCCAAGTGCCCTGGGAGTCAAGACGTGCCCACAGGTGGGTGAAGTCGCGAGCAGCGGGGAGAGGCAACGCTGCCCCCCCCATCGGGAGAAGCACAGGCAGGCCAGGCGACAGCAAGTCCCAGATCCAGGCCCAATCATTACCACACACACTTTCACGTCCCATACATCCACATATCCACACGTCCTCCCTCCCTCGACTCCGCTGGGGTGTAGTGCAGCGGGCACACCAGGGGGCCAGCAGCCCCCCAGCCACCACAGACCCCGAACCAGCAGAACAATTAATTAAGCCTCTTGGCCCCTCCCGCCCCGAGCAGCAACCAGGAAGCAGGGGTGTGGGAAGAAGACCCCTCCCCTCACCCTTCTGGCTCTTCAATATTTTCTAATAGTGAGCAATTAAAATTGAGGGGCAGCCAAACTTGTAGAACTGGGAGCGCGGCCCTCTGGGCAGTCTACATACCCACAGAGCCCCGCCCACCAGATGCCACTCAGTGTAACCACCCCCCAAGACCTAATGTGTGTGTGTGAGTGTGTTTGATAAGTAGTAATGTCTAAGGTGTAATTAAAACAGGGGCGGGGAACCACAACCAAAGGGGACCACCTACGTGGCCCCATCCACTACACCCCATCGAACACACACGCCCCCAAAACCCTTCATGTGTGAGTCTGTGCTGTGTACAGGAGCCAGAAGGGAGAGGGGTATGGGGATATACACCGGGGGAGCTACTCTCCCCCGGAGAGGGCAGCCAGGGACTGGCTGCAATAGGCATCCCCGCTACCTGGGAGCCAACACAGGGCAGGAGGGCCTGATGTCCACCAGGCTCGGGGCCTGCAGCGACCATATTCCGGGAGCTACTGTACCCCAGAAGGTACCCATCCCGCCCCACCCCACTCAACCCAACCCCACCCCGGAGGACCTCTACAAAAAACAAACAAACAACCACAAAAAACAAACCACCCGGTCACACCAGTCGCAGCAGCCCGGGCCTGAGACCCACTATCACCCAGGCCCCCCCCAACAGGGGAAAAGCACCCCCCCCCCACCGCACGCCCCAACACCCTGAAAAAAAATCAACCAAGAAGCGAACGACGAAGGTACTGAGCTTGTCATTCACTATTTCGGCAATATGAACTGACCTAGGGATAAATCTGTGTTTAGATATCACACATATGGGAAAAAAATAAAATAAAAATCGCACATATGGGCCTAAAATGTTATTATTGTTATTATAGCTGCAGGTGTAAGATGCATATTTGACAACTAACCTTTGGAATGATCTTCCTGACAACAGGCCACGAGCTCGTGGAGTCCCAGGTGAAGCTTGTGGTGTTTCAGTAGCAGCAGAAATCAAAGGTGAGGGGCAGCGAATGAAGGCAAAAGGAACACCTGGAGTGGGTTGAGGCTGGGTTGAGCTTGCAGGGAGCTGACTTTGATCTGGATCTCCATGGACCTTATAATGACTGCGATGTAAATGATTGAGGGTGCTAAAATGTCTCGTTGGCTCTGGGAATATTGCAGTGTTTTTATCATCTGTAATATACAGACTACAGCCATTGACCTGTTTCAGTTAGATGAAATAAGAAATATCATACAAGTTATAACACTGTAACCAGGCAGTAAAATACTGATATCTCACACATTCACAAAACCTCTGACAAAATACCTGACAAAAAAATGCAACAAATTCATATATGTAATCCACAAACTCACACAAAGGCGCATTCAAACATGTAAAACCTGCTTCACACATACAAGTGAATTAATTTATGTCCAAATGTTTATGAATATGTTGAGTATGTTTTGTATGTTTGCATATCATTCTGTATTTTTGAGCACGTGGTTTTACAAAACACAAATAATAATAATTTGTGACAATGATGAAAATATTTGTTGATCATTGAACATGTTTGTGTCTGGTTTGTCCAGTCTGGATAATTTAGTAACAAAATCCTACTGCACTAAGCTGTGATGTGTACGCCTGATAAATTATCATCCTGTTATTTCACGTAAACTAAACTGTAAACAGTGTGATTGTCAAGAGTCTCCAGGTTTAGGTGTGCTTTCCCTCTTGTCTGTGTTTGTATTGTCTCCGCCTGCTGTGTGTGTGAGTGAGTGTGGCTGCCTTCAGCAGGTTCTCCTGGTACAGCTCTCTTACATCAAGCTCATCAGTTCCTGCTGCATATATGCTCCGGTCTGATCTCCGCTCAGAAAGAACATTGTGATACCTCTATAGTACCATCGACCATACTAAGTCTTCTGATTTACCTGTCGATGTCAACCTTGTTCTAACCAAGTCTCTCTTTGTTTCCTTGAAGAATCTACCGCTGGAAAGCTGTCTGCCACCAATCTGGAAATTCCTGCTGTCAGCGTCTGGAGAATCTGACCTCCTGTCGAGCCACACCCGCACTGACCTGCCTGGAGGAGCAACCCCTGGAAATAACTGACTGACACTCTTCAACCCCAAAAAACTGGAAATACCCGCTCACCTGGAAACCTTATGGACCTGTCTGCTCGCTGGTGCTCATCCCTTTTTTCCGCCCACAGGAACATCTAACTAACAGTATACATTAATTTGTCGCAAATATAAATAAACCTGTTTGGATTTTATCTGCAACGTTTCAGTCTGTTTTTTGGGTCCAACACATCGCCTTGTGGCAGAACGATCCAGCAGGTCAGAACCCAGAACTGGTCTCTTCTACGTCGTAACCAGCCAAGGAACCCTTCTCGATCAACACTTGCAGCTACTACAATCACTTGGTTAAAATCAACAAAGGATTTGTGTACAAATGATGGAAATCTGTCTCAACACTGTCTCTCTCTCTCAGTCACACTGTGAGGTTTACGTTCCTGATCCTTTTTTCCGGAGAACTGGGTAAATGTACGGGTTTTCTACTACAATGCTCCTTGGTTTTTGAGCAGAAACTCACCTATTCAACCAAAAGAGCAAAGATCTCCTACATTATACCTGAAACGGTTGCAATCTGGTGAATGTCTCTATTGTGGTAAAACCAGACATTTGAGTCTCTTGTCCTGTTCGTTCAAATAACAGGGCTTGTCGGTAAGGCTGGGGGTAACTCATATTAAAGCTGTCCTTATGTTCAACAATCTCAGGTCTCAGTTGCTAAACCGTTGTCTTCTAATGCCTTGGATGGACATCTGATGGCTCAAGTGACTGATTCCACTGTTCCTGTGAGATTAAAATAGTCCGGAAATCATTCTGAACTGATTGAAATTAATCGAATTTTGTCTCCTGACACCCCTTTAGTTCTTGGCGATCCGTGGTTGGCATCTTACAATTCCTACAGAAATTGGCAAATCAGATCCATTTACAGTTGGAGTATTAAGTGTCACCAATCAAGTTTAAAAATCAGCCATGCCTCTTCCTACTATTCTGACTAACAAGCATGAGAAATCTGATCTTTCCTCTGTTCCCCCAGCATGTCATGAACTTGTTGAGGTGCTTAGCATGACCAAGACTCTCTCACTACCTCCACACAAAACACACGACTGTACCGTTGATCTTTTACCTGGCGCCCTGCAACATAGCAGCTGTCTTTACAACCTGTCACAACATGTCAAATCACAGGCTATCCATTGGGGACATGCCTCTCGTATGTACTGCCATCCTGGAACTGTGCGCACTCTCTCCGTCCTCAAGAGACACTTTTGGTGGCCCACTGTGGTGAAAGATGTGAGGGAGTACGTCACGACTTGTTCCACATCTGCCAGAGGGAGGACTTCCAACCAGCCACCTGCCGCCTTCTTCGCCCAGTCCCGGTGCCCAGCAGACCATGGTCACATATTGCCCTGGATTTTGTCACCTGACTTCTTCCCTCCAAGGGTAACACCATCATACTCACCATTATAGATAGTCTCTCTCTAAAGCTGTTAATTTTATGGCTCTCCCTAAGCTTAGAGACTGAAGTGGTCACTCAACACATCTTCAGGTTACACAGTATTCCCTTAGATATTGTCTTGAATCGTGGTCCCCAGTTCATCTCACAGGTCTGGAAATCTTTCTGTAAGGCTCTTGGAGCATCTGTCAGCTTCAGCTCTGGGTTTCATCCACAGACCGACGGCCAGGCAAAGCACGTAAATCACGATCTGGAGTTGGCTTTGAGGTGTATCACTGCCACCAACCCTGTGATGTGATGTTAAACAATTATCATGTAAATACTTTTGAAAATTTTAATTTTGATAATTTAAAGATATTACACAGTTGTTTTAACTTTAATCTCTAATGGTAAAAAGGTAGTTCAGACTTCAGCTCCTGTCTTCACTCAAAAGGCAGTTCAGGCTTCAAATTAAATTGAATATTGAATTGAAATATAACTTAAAAAATCTGAATTAGTTTCTTGAGAGGTTAGTAAGTAGTAACAGTATGGCTTCCATAATTATAACAATAATAACACCTTTGGAGTATCATGTAGCCCAATGGGCAAGGCATTTGTCTTTGCATCAGAAAACTGAAGGTTTAGGCCCCTTGGTGGTGAAGCTATTTGTCAATACTGCATAGATGTCAAGGTTGCACAGATTTGACACCAGGAAATAGTGCACTAGTTTGTGAGTGAAAATCTGCAGATAGACCTCAAAAGAGCCGTGCAAGTAAGATAACAAAACAGTTTGACAGAACAAGAATCCCTTTACATGATAAATGAAGAAATACCTTCAAAACAAGTACTGAAAGATAAACTGACAAAGGTGGTATACAGAAGGTGTGGTGCTTGACAAAGGGTAGTCACTGATTACTAACCATGCAAGATGCTCAACCTTTTGCTTCAGGTACATGTCTTTGTTTGACTTGTCTTTGTCTTTTTTTTTGCAATCTTAAAACTTTAGCAGAAGGGAAGGAACAGGAAATTATACATGAATTAAATAAATCTGTCACCTTTCCCTTTTCTGAAATAAAATGATCTGTACTCAGTTTTCACAGTAACCAACATTTTGATTAGGATTGTCAAAGCTTTCATTTCAAATCAATATACCAGCATTGTGATTAGCTTTTTTTTTTAGAAAATGCTTCATCACTCATTTTGCCCAAAATTATTTTTTTCCACAGGCCATAAATGCATTTTGCTTCCATACCTACAAAAGGATCAACAGAAGCCTTGTCTTGAGAGTGGGGTAAGAGAACATCAACACCTCGAGTGAAAAGCTCTTCATAAATATGATTCCATCATGATAATTAAGCTGAATACAGTCATCAAACAGGAAATAATGTCATAACCTCAGTAACATTCAGTTATGAATTTGATAGATTTTTCAGCAGCAGAGATGAAAAGGCAAGACGAGACAAAAGATAAAAGAAGATAAGACGGTCACCATGTTGCCTCCAGTCAAACAGGTTCTCACTCTAACAAACCTGAAAAAAATTAAAAATTAACACAATACACTTGTGTATTGTCACGCAGGTTTTGGATATTTCTGGCAAGGTCAGATCAAACCATGTCTGTGTTGTGGAAATTACTGATTTGTATTTTATTTCCTCCCATCACACAGAAATTAATTGAGGAGGGGGCTTGGCATGTTTTTAATATCCTGAGGAATTCTTATGTTTGCCCTTTCCTGTTTCCCACAAGATGACAATCCTCATCCACAGTTTCCTGTGGTACCAGATTCTTTCATCTGTGTTTAAATAACTCACCACTTGTTGGTCACTTCTTATGTCTTGCTGTTTTTTATGGCTTTTTGGCAATTCCAATTTTACCAAAAAAGCCCAACATATAAACTAATAGCAACATGTCTTAAGCAAAATCTATTAAATATGTGATATAAGATAAGATAAATAAGAGTAATAAAGAAATTTTCACGTCACAGCAGCAGCAGGATACAAGATTGTAGATGACCAAAAGAAAAATCACAAATCAAGTTTAAATAGCAATATATATAAAAATCATGAGAAGATAAAATAAAATAAAATATCTAAAAGAGAACAGCAATCTAAAAAAGTAAATATTGATTATGAGCTATATTATAAAACAAAGTAAGGAAATAAACTGAACATATTTCACATTTGTATAGCACAGAGAACCATGTTACAGACACTGTGTTAAGTCGTGGTTGTTGAAGACCTTTATGGCTGATGGGATGAAGGATCTGCAGAAGCGTTCACTCTTGCACTGTGGAAGCAGCAGTCTGTTCTTGAAGGAGCTGCTTAGAGCCCCACAGTGTGGTATAGGGGTGAGAGGGATTGTTCATGATAGATGTCAACTTGGCCAACTTTACCTATTAATTTACTTGGGTTTCAAATAATTCTCTTCAACTGAATAAAGAAAAATCCTCTCAGGCTCAGACATATGGAACAGCAAAATAACCCAAATTATGATAATAATGGACAGCAGACACTATAACATTGCAGAGGCCAGTGACTTCCATTGATTAAAGGTACTGGTAACCAATTGGCTGCCCATGAGAAATGGGAAGCTGGCACTCATTCAACATAGCTGTCTGACCCACACATGGGCAAAACAATACCCTCAGAACACATTTCCAAATTTGATAGAAAAACTGCATT
Source organism: Leuresthes tenuis (assembly GCF_036924035.1). Classification (NCBI taxonomy): domain Eukaryota; kingdom Metazoa; phylum Chordata; class Actinopteri; order Atheriniformes; family Atherinopsidae; genus Leuresthes; species Leuresthes tenuis. The sequence goes on along the minus strand of NW_027325363.1, from coordinate 32,944,446 downwards.
TTTCAGATGAATCTTGAGGTGAGTGAAATTGCTGCCACACCTTTATCTTGTAGCCAGCCCACGAAGATTGGACTAAAAGTTGTCTGCCAGAGACGGGTACGTAAAGTCAAGAGTTGTGATGTCAAGAAACAGACTTGGTTTGATTGCTTCAAAAAGCTAAAGACACATTTTGATTGAAGAGAGTGGACATCTAAATATTTTGTTATAACCGCTGGTTCCAAGAAAATATGTTTGATGTACCAAGATATTCTTGCTGTGTCACAGAGCGTGCTATGCTACAAGCTTGATTAAAAAAAGAATCAGGTACATGCCATCATGTAAGCTGCAAAAACAAAGCAAGCTTTATCCACTGGTAAATATTTGGAAGATGAAGAGAGAGAGAGAGAGATGAGGGAGAATACAGTGCCTGAATTTCAAACAGTGTAACAAGTCAGGATATTATAGCCTGATCGAGGTGAGCCACATTTGAAGGACATGCCCTTTAACTCTCACACAAAAAATATGCTTTATCATAATCTGAACCCAACTTTTTGTGAGTGCATTTCTAAATCTTTTTTTTTTTTTTAATTTCCACATTTTAATTAAATATGCTTTCCAAATTAAACATTTTCAATATGATGTATAATTCTATCATGACAATGTAAAGTCATAGATACTGTGCACTGGCCTGTGGCAGCATTGTTGAACTTAGTTTAAGTGCAAGGAATAAATAAATAAAGTGTCTGCAAGAAGCCACCAAGGCCCCTTAGGCTCTGAACTGTGTTATTTCTATTGTCTTTAGTACTATTTGCCCGTTAAAGTCAGGCCTGTCATACTAAAATTCTAAGGGCATTATGTCTGCTTTTGCCAGTGGACTTTTCACCTTTCCACCCTCGTAATTTATAGCCCTTACTTACGGAAAAGTGTGCATTCGTGAAATTCTCCAGAAAGTGGCCTGTTAGCTGCAGGCACGACTGTGATTCGACTGCCGGGAAGTGAAACTGTGGAATGGGGAGGAGGCTGCAAATGTCCAACGAACTTTGGAGGAGTAAACCACAAGGAGGGGGTAGTTTGGTGGTATAAAGAGCAACCCAGGCTACCGCTAATGCATTGCACATCCCTGTCTGTGAGTCCGGTTCACAGGGGGTACAGCAGTAAGTACGACCTCCTTCTCCTCGGTATCTGCTCGTGCTGTCCCGCTGCTTGCAAAGCACCAGCTCTGCTCTGCAGACATGGCACCTGTCCTCCAAGTATTTGCAGTCGCTGCAATTCTCCTACAAACTGCGACATCAGCCAACCTCAATGACACGTAAGTAAAATATCTTATTAATCATCGGCTGCATCCAATGTTGTCAGTAAAAGTTATAGCTTGGGCTACAGCAGTGGATGCCGTACAGGCGCTGAAGTTTGCAGGAGAAGCATTTGCACTTGATTAAGCTTGGGAGAAAAAAAACGCGTGTCTGGCAACTCGTGTTGGAGTAAAGATGATATCATTAAGAACCAACAGCCTGCATTACTCACTGTTAAGTCAGAGTCCACGAGTTGGCCTCAGGACACTGTTATGTACGGTGGCTGAGAAGTGCAAAACACATTTACAATTTTTAAAAAATTAACATTTTAAGAAACAAATTAAATTTTAGGAAACACGTATTTTTGAAAAGCAAGTTTGGATTTTTAAAAACAAATTTCCATTTCAAGAAACAAATTCACATAAAAAATATATTTTAGCAACAAAAAAAATACATTTTAGGGAAACAAATTTACATAAAAAAAACAAAACACGTACGTGACCTCACGGTGACCCAAACTTGTAGTACAAACAACTGAATTTGTAGTCCTGCCCCACGTGGAAAGTCAGTGGTGATTTTTGATGGCAAGAACTGCTTAATCTGTTTTTCTTAAGTTACAGCTAACTGAACGATGTTTTGCCCTTTTGGTGGAGTAAATTTCAGCGAGTTTACATCATATTGTTCTTAGTGCGAATATTAATGTCATTAATGCCACAATCAGTTCTCAGCCTCATGGGGACAACATAAAGTTTTCGCACACACGACAAAAAATTGTGCGCGATAACTGTAGGGATGATGATATAATTTTTTTTTATGTGAATTTGTTTCCTATAATGTAAATTTGTTTCCAATGACAAAAAATTAAAACCTGTTTGTCAAAAATACATTCGTTTCCTAAAATTTAATTTGTTTCTTAAATGTTATTTTGTTTTTTAATTTGTTACTGTTTTTTTTCTTAAAATGTTATTTTGTTTTTTAATTTGTTAATGTGTTTTTTTAATTGTAAATGTGTTTTGCACTTCTCAGCCACCGTAGTTATACAATCAGCAAAAAACAGTCCCACCAGTGGGTGGGCGTACGTGCGCTTGTGTCGTCCCATCTGGAAACTTTTCAGTACATTTAATTACTCGGCTCAACTATTCTAAGGTGCTGCTCTTTTAATGTGTTTTGGCTGAAAAGCCTGACAATTGGCAAACTTTTGTAAAATGATTATTGATTTTAATTTCAAAGTCATGTTGTAGTTGTTATTGAAAATGTTGATTATATACCTAAATACATTTTTCAGTGTTTCTTCCTCAAATCATATAGTATCTTAAATAATTTAAACCCTTGAAACCAATAACAACTAACAAATTTAATCTGATTCTGTTAAGAATGTTTTGTCCAAATCGTTACACTCATAATTTTCTATTTTCATTTTTTCTTAATGTAGTATCTATGCAGTGACTGTCAGCTCCCATGTGACAGGAGGGAAACAGGAGATCTTGTGTGCCCACGTCCACAGCCCCATGGAGGACATCACTCTGACCATTAGCCTGTCTGTGGGCTCTACATACAGTGTCATCCGAGAGCAGCGTGTTAAAAATGACTTCTACCGCTGCTTCGAATTTCAGGTCAGTTCTCTTTTTTTGTTCTTTCAAATTCATAATAATACCATTTTTGTCTCTCCAGTATTTGCTTTACCGTTGTCAGAGGAGTAGAACATGACTGTTTATGTTTGAAGAGATTAAATGTGGTTTCAAAGTTACTGTGTAGTTTTCTCTCCTCTTGCCCCTCACATTTACTGACATAAATCTTGGCCCCATCATATACCTCGTTATCATGTGCCATGACTGAAGCTGTCAATACCAGTGGGTCTCTGTAAATAACTGCTCTGGTCTCTGTCATACCTCTGCCTGCTGTTATGCAACTTCCAGGTCTTGCTCCTTATTGAAGCCTGCTGTAATCAGCTCTGTGACAATACCACTTTGTTTCAGCTTATTCCCCCATAATATTTGGCTCTGCTTCAGGACTGGTCTGGCATTTTCTCTCTGCAACTAAACAAAACACGTTTTCTGCCAGAAACCAGGGTCACAACACCCATGTGAACATTCCTGTATAAAATTTTAGGGAGTGGTTTTGACCATTGTTATGTAACAGCAGCGCCATATGCTATAAAATTACAGTAACATTTCATTTAGTAGAAGTCTGTCTCTTGTTGTTTTCTTGTCTCAGATGGATTTGCTTCCAAGCACTCATACTCTACCACTGCAAGGACACTATTTAGTATGATGCCTGCTAACCAGGCAGAAGAATCCATTCTGAAAGATGTTTTTGCTGGTATTGCAGGTCCCTACAGTGCAGTCCAGAACTGTTGCATCCATTGGTGTAGCACTTTGGACTGGGAGCAACTCGAAAAATGAAATGAGCAAGAAGACTAAAATCCTCATTGAGCCACCTGCTTTCATCCATATCGTCCAAACTGACAAACCAATATACAAACCTGGACAGACTGGTAGGTGATTAATGTCACAAATCCTCTTGGATGGTGTGTGGAAGAATTGGAGCTTCCAGCTGTGTGGTGCAATTGATGATACTTTGCTGCAGTATTGCTGTTCAACTTGCCCACATAAGCACTGCTTACCAATTCAGCTGCACATGCACAATTTTGAGCGACTTCATTATTTCTGCATAATGCTGAGCCACCATTTGAAAACTTTAGGAATTATGTCTAAATTCAGTGCTCAGAAAAAAGGGTGATTCCTTAAGACTTCTGGATGGAGGCTGTTTTCTACCTTTAAGGAATATCCAAAGCAGAAAAAATGTTGAATTTTTGAACCCATCAGTGTGTTTTTGATAAATTGATTTAATCTAATTAGTTTTTACAGGTAAATGTAGATCCGATCAAGATGTTTACATACATATTTATGTTGAGTTATGGCTGTAGCTTGACTAGACTATTTAATAGGAGTACTGTCCTTGTACAAGAAAGGGAGGGGAATCGATTTATTGAGCAATGTGATTCAGACCCCATTAAGATAGATAGCAATATGCCCATGTGCTTTACACGTTTATTTTTTTTTATTGTGTGTGTTTTTTAGCACATAAGAAGGGTGTTATTCCTTTTGATTATTCTCTGTATTTTGGAACATCATCTGTTACTTGCAGGTAAAACCCCGGATGAGAACTGTGGAGCATGCACAGAATTTTCTGTCCATTTGAAAGTGTGCAAGCAGAAGGAATTCAAAGATCTACCACCTTATTTGAGTCTGTTTGTACAACTTTGATTGTTAAATGATTCAGCATTCAACTTTTTTGTCCTAAAACATATAAAAACTTTCAGTGAGATACACACTGATATTGCTAAAGGCATATTTCAGACTGTTATTCTCTAACTCTTACACTTTGTCCTACCAGCTTTCTGTTTAAGTCTAACAACCTAACAAAAACAAAACAAACATTTTCATCTTTAAAATCTGTGTAAAATTAATGGGGAAATCCCATCAGCTTTGCACTTTTTAAAAATGTAATTGGCTCAACCCAAAGAAACTGCCTGTCGAAAAATCTCCATGTTTTGTTAGGTTTGAGGGGAGCCTGTCTTAGTTTTTTTTCTTTTTCTGGCGTTTGTAAATATGAGTTTTTTTTTTTCCAGTTGTGGGACTTGAAGCAAAAATTCTGCACAGTGTTGTACTTTGAGACTACTTAGTATCCTGTTTTAATTTTTGTGTTAGATGTTGGGCCCACAGTAGCAACTTAGCAGGATATCTTAATAAATTAGCAACATCAAATGGCACACAGTTTATTCTATTGTGCTATAGTGTTAGATTTGAAATACATTTTGATACTTTTCTTGTATTAATAAGATATTTTTGTCTCTCAGTTTTGTGAACATGCTGTGAAAAAATGCACGAGTACCATTTTCCTCGTAAAACACCAGTTTCTCCTTTCACTCCATCAGAAACATAATTCCTTCTTTTTGTCTGTGTTATCAAGAGGAATTCAGCAGATTTCTCTCATGATCCAATATGCATGTATACATCTCAAAAGGCAGTATATTGTATGATTTTTATTTTTTTTTTTAATTATTTCTAATTCTGTTTGTACACTTAGTGTGCCATTTTACTCACAATATTCTGCATTACCTTGTGCGTGTATCACAATTATACTTATGGTGATTATTTCTTTCTTGTCTTTAAAGTCCAATTCCGGATTGTCTCCATGGATGCCAATTTCATCCCTGTAGATCGAGTGGTATGTTTAATCTGCTCATTTTTGTGAAATTCACTTAAATTGTAGGATGTGTGTCATGAATTTCATAATCGGCTGTGATTTCCAGCAAGTACTCTGTAAATCTGAAGAACAAGGTCTATTTTGGTTCAGGAGAGTGGGAGGTGAAAGTAGGGCTGTTTGTTGATTTTTGAGGACGGCGTGGGTGTGAAGCGCTGTGTGGAGTAGTGTGATAAACATGCCGTCAGAGTTCATTTGGCACACACTGCATTTGACCCAAACATCTGAATCAATAGTGGCACAGTTCTTTCCCATTTGTGATGAGAGCATAAAAACATGTCTGAAATGTGAAATCTGTATCTCTTTATAATCCATATCAAATGATGATGAAAGTGGTTGCTAGAAATGACAACATCAGTTGTAATTAATACATCATGTTTTTGTTTTTTTTCACACTTTCAGGCTGAATCACACATCTAATAGTTGAAGATACCAATATGTCTTTTGTGTTATCTTGAATTTGGGAAACCCAATATTTTTCCCAATGCTCGGTTGAGACATGATATTTGCATCTGATAGGATGAGCAATATTAGGTGATAAAAAGATGGCATATATTATTGAGAAATGTTTACCAATAACTTTAACTTATAAAGATATAGCACTTATAGCGTGTTTGTGTTTGAAAGTTTCTTTGTGCTGCAATTTAATTGTCTTTTCTTTTCAGTACAAGGAAGTGGCGCTCCAGGTAAGAACTTTAAATGGCTGCTATTTATCTGAATTTGAGAGGGCTAAGGCACTGGCATTTCTCCTCAAAGCTGCTGACTTGCTTTTCTTTTTTTTTTAAATTGAGGAGGAAAAAATAGTTTTCTGCCTTTTAGACTTGCAGTAAAGGCAGGCAGAAAAGAACAGGGAGAGAAAAGGCATTATTCGGTTAATTCCAGTTAAACTAACCAATGGATGAATGAAACTGCCTGTAATCCAGCCTTGTCTCCCACCGAAAAAATCCTGCCTATGATAATCTATAATACCAAAAAGGACTCCTCAGATTAGTGATCAACTGAAAGTCTATTTTAAGCAAGAGTTTCAAAATCGGTCGGAACCATAGTGGAGCCAAAATACCTTCAAAGTCTTTCAAGTGAAGAGGTGAAGCAGCATAGGGAGAACACAAGCCCTATCCTACCTATTATGAAAGGTGTTTCTGGCCTGAAATTAAAAACAAGCAGCATTTTCTTTCAAAGAATAATACAATTTCTCCCTTTCAACAGTTCAGCATATTTGTTGTTTATGTTTAGTTGATTTAAATGGAAACAATTTGCAAAGGTTAGCATTTAGTTTTTTTACAGTTAAGACAGTATCCCAACTGAAACAAAGTTTTTATACTAAAGTGTTAGTTCACACAGAACGCAAATAATCCAAGGTTGTTGGGTAAAAAATGCCAAATATGATGTGAAGGTCACAGAGCACAACTGCAATATTCTTTTTTGAAGCTAACATTTGTTAGAGTTGTTGTGTTTGACTTTGATCTTTTCTTTGAATGGTGAGTTCCCAGAAATGCGGTGCAAGAACACCAATGACAAATAGATTTCACAACTTTGCACTGTGATTATATGCAAAACTTAACCCACCAAAGTTGTATGAAAGATTAGGTCAACTGACTAAATTCTGATTGTTATCTTTATCAGAATGGAGAATGAAGTAACATTTAATCAATATTAGTGTCTTTACTATCTGCAGGATCCAAATTCAAATCGCATTGCCCAGTGGCTGGATAAGGTCATTGTTGGCGGCATACTTGACCTTTCACACCCTATAATTCCTGAGGCTGTACAGGGAAGCTACATGATCACTGCCTTGACAGACAAAGGAGAGGAAATATTCCACAGCTTTGACATCAAGGAATACGGTGAGATGTAGTTTTGGTTTAAAAAAGAAAAAAAGTACATTTTATTCACAAAAACACTGCCTTTGAACTACGTTTTGTAACTTTTCACTTGAAAGACTTTTATTTCTGTTTCCATTGCTATAGTTTTGCCAAAGTATGAAGTGAAGGTTCACTTGCCCAATGTGATAACCATCCTGGATAAAGAGGTCATGATGAAGATTTGTGGAAAGTGAGTGTCAAGTCATGGTTATTGGTATGATAGCTATTAAAAGTAGATGAGTACTTTTTTGTTGTTTTTATGGTAATGTCACAGGAAGTACAAGTTATGATGATACAGCTATTCACTTTTTTCTACTCTTTCATTAATTGAACTGTTTTTGGAAATAAGTCTGTGGTGCAGGTCAGTGGCAGCAGTCGTAGTTCGAGCTAGGTCAGTTAGTCTATTTTATTAGCTGGCTAGTGTGACGATGAATTCCCTCCAGATGGGACTTTCTGGGTCATCAACTGTGGTGCAGAAACTACTGTTTGTCACACTGATTACAAGGGAAGAGTCCTGCTAGCGTTGATATTTCCGCTTATTGACTCTCATTATAACAACGACAACTGTCCAAAGTATTTGCTACTGAACTGCTAATTAATAGTCTTAAACAAATCCTGACCAATGTAAAAATGAATGCACATTGTCCACAAATTACTAAGACTAAGAAATTTAAGACTGTTTAGGACACTACAAAATGTTTTTTAGTGCCTGCTCATATGCATATAATCCTTTTAGCATTACATTACATTAGGGGCTGGGGTTTGACCTTCTGGTTGGAAGATGTCAACACTACCTGGTGAACCATGGCTGTCACATAATACTTATCACCTTCAGTGTAAATTCAGGCTTTTAATCTGCAGAACAAACAACATCTCTGTATTTCTGCTCACTCTCCTGAAGATATACGTATGGGAAACCAGTTCTTGGTTCAGTAAAGGCAAACTTTTGCAGAACTAGCAGCTGGTTTTTTTTTTGGCACGTACCGCACCCAGAAACCATGTGCAAGATGTTTGAACTGACTGTGAGTATTCAAAACTTGTCACTGGTTATCATCTTTAGTTGTGCTTTTTAAAAAAAAAAAAAAAATTTTCAACTCACCTGTTTGATTATCTTCTAGACGGATAAAAGCGGATGCGCTACACAAATTGTGGACATGGAGGAGTTTTTCCGTGACAAGAACATAAATGTTGACAGTTTTGAGGTGACCGCTGAGCTGGAGGAATATGGCACAGGTAGGCTGACAGGGACCCACGTCTTATTCACTGAATTGGCCGTTCCTGATTAACTGTGGTCTGTCTGTTTACCACCATCTAGGAGTCATTCTTAGTGGCAGCGAGAGGACCAGCTTCAGCAGTCAGATCAGAACAGTTACTTTTGAGAATGTACCTGCATCATACAAGCCTGGCATTCCATTTGAGGGAAAGGTAATCACACTCACCAAAGTGCAGTGTGAACTGTAAAAACAACATTTTTCCAAAGGTTCTATTACTGTGAAATGTAGTTAGATACCACTGGGGACCAGAGGAAGAATTCTAATGACATAAAGAGTGGTCTTTGAGGAAATCCTTTTTCCCCCCACCTTTATTAAAGTAATTGGGTAGTGTTGATTCTTAAAAGTTTGGTCCCCAGTGAATGCATCTGCTTAAGATCAGCACATAAGCAGTATAGTTTTTAGGTTGACAACTTGCTTACAGAATCCTTTGAAAGTACAACCTCAGAGGTGCTGTTAGCTTTGTTTCTGGGTATGTGTGTAGCCCAGTGTTGCTTTGTCTGCTAGCTTAGTTTCCATCTAAATGACACATTAAAACTGATACTCAGTAACAACCATAATCCTATCGTACTGTTAAAGGTAATTAATACTATTAATGGATGGAGAGCTTTTGGCAATATCTGGTACCTTTTATTTTGTCACCTTTACCTTTTTTATTATTCTATTCATTTTTGTTTCTGTAACTCATCTTATCCCTTCTTGTTCAGCACTTTGCAACACTGTTATGATCAACATTTTCACAACTATGAAGAAAATCATCCAAACTTCCTTTGTTTTTAAGTATCAAAAATCAAACAAGCACAGAAGAGAACATATGTATCTGAACAATTTCCAAAGGTCAAAATGTTGGAAAAATTATTAGTTTCATGTATTGATTTGATGAGGGATAAAACTTCCTAATCACCACAATCATTTCTAACTTCTGCCACCTCAAATGAGCATGAAATCTTTTTATAAGATTATCTTTCTATATTTAGGTATTATGTCTCTGTTTTTCTTTTTGAAACAGTTTGTTTGTAGCAAACAAATTGAGCATTGTTTTTTTTGTTTTCATATTAACAAAAACGTGGTGCACCAGTTTGCCAATTTGAGTCTTGTACACTATTTCTTGTCAATTTCTTGTCCAGTTGTGCTTTTAGTAGTATTATTTTTATGTATATGTATATACATTTTTAAAATGAGAGAATCTCTAAAACGATTGTCAGCCTTTGATCTTTCATTGGTGGTTACCCTTCCCCTCTTTGTATCATTACCTGCTATAACCAGGAATTTAGCCTAATGTTAGTTGTTTTCTATTACGACTTAATCTTGTAACGGACTGTCAAAGAAAATGGTTCACACTTTCTCTGCTTTCTGTTTAAATGCTGGCCTTTAATGCAAAAAACTTAAAATTTCCTGAAAGATTCCTTCCACATCTGTGGATCCTCTGTTTGTTTTGTGATGTAATTCTTTTTTTATGACTTGAATTTTTTTTTTCAGTGAATAACAACAATTACACACAAACAAGCATGTATACTGACAACAAGTAGGTACTCAAATAATAAAGAAAAACGAAGAAAAATAAACAACTAACAAAACGGAAAGAAATTATCTAGATAAGAGCAGCAATAATAAGGATGCCAACAACAGACATAAGTATAAGGTTACATCATTACTAACACGTCAAGCAAATCAACACAATGAGCTGGGTATGTCAAAGGCCTATATGAGAAATATAACAGGCCCTCTTGTCATTAAAGTGATTTATTCTGTTCAGCAATCTGTACGACAATCTTTCAAATGCTGCTAGTTGACCGAGAGAGGTATGCCATTGGTGAAAAGTTGGAGTTGCTGGGGCCTTTCACTCTCTCATCAAAAGTTTGTTTTGTGATGTAATTCTAATATTCAGCTGCCTCTTTCACTTATTCTAGTTTAGTATGCTGGAAAGGTTTAATCCTTTTACATAAAGTTGAAACTATTTGCCACTTCTTAGAAATATGTGGAAAGTTGTAAGCTAATCGAAGACTCCGTTTGTATTATGAATGCAAGCTAAATTTTTGTTCTGTTTATATCCATAGTGACTCCTGCATTAGTAAATAGCCATGGTCTAATCATTTTAACCGGGGGGGCGAACATTTTATGCTACCTTCAGGCATCTGTCATATCTACACAAAATGGATTTCACTCTTGCTTCTAAAAGTGTAAGCTCCACTGACTGGGTTCATAAATTTTAGATTCATTATCAGACTGGAATAGAGGGATGTCAGAATCATAATGACGAGAGAATGGACAACTTTTCTTTATTGTATCTTAAAAGCCTATCTTTACTTTCTGACTGTTTTGCAGATCAAAGTGGTCGGTCCAGACAACAGACTTGTTGCTAATGAGGCAGTCTATTTGTTTGTGGGACTCTCACCATCATTAATGCTGACAACAGACATGAAAGGCATAGCTCTGTTTACTCTGGACACATCCCTCTGGAACCACTCTGTGTACCTGAGGGTTAGTTACTGTTTATAATGGTTATTTCCTGTCTTTTGGAACATTGCAGTAGAAGCTCATGATATGACACACTGGATTAATCATATTTGATGTATTAAATGTGGCACATATTGGCCTGTATTCTATGAAAACAAGTTGTTTTGATGTTAGTTTATGTTTGAAAATGTTATGTGATATCAGATTGGGAGCATGACCTTTGACCTTACCCTCTTAACAGGCAAGCTCTAAAAATACAATGGATAATGAACCACATGTACCCACTGATTGGAGATCAGAGTACGGGTCTGCACACCACCATGTCACAGAATTTTACTCCAAGAGCAAAAGTTTTCTGAAGCTCATGCTGGTCAATGAAAGGCTCTCCTGCAACAAGGATACATCTCTGCGTGCTCAGTACATCATCCAGGGAGAGGAGCTAAAGAAGGGACAGGAGGTCCTTGACTTTTTTTACCTGGTATGTGTTATGGTTTGGAGCTGTTGTCCGTACACTGACTCCCATCTGCAAATGTCAGAGATTGTAAACATCTAAATGAATTTTTAAAGAGTGTAGAAATATTTGTTCTTTAATTCTTACTTCATTCATGCCATGCCATGTATTTCTCTCCTTGTTTTTTCTTTTCTGTAGGTTCTGTCCAGAGGTGCAATTGTGCAACACGGTCGTGTCCCTGTGGCTGTCAAAGCAGGAACTGGTACAAACTAATGCTATTTAACTAAGAAGGAAAATAACCCTAACCCTAACTGATGCAGTCTGTGGTTTCTCATTCCTTAAATGACCATGTCACTCATTTAGAAAGGTCAAATTATTGGTCTGCATCAAGCAGACAAAATAAGTAAGGGGATTGATAAAACTACTTTTAGTCACATGATATAATATTTTGATATAATCATATTGAAGAAAATCAACAGTACAACTCACATCAATGATTAATAGTGATGATAAACATTTCCACACACACCATGTGAAAATAACTGAAGGTACTGGGACAAAATGGCTGTGTGGCTCTAAGAAAACCACTTCTCTGTGAGGCAAAATGGAAAAAATTGAGACCTCAAGGGGGATGCAAGGGAGCATAAAGATTGGACTCTGCTTTATCCAAGATGACCATGCAAGGATTCATTGGCTCAAACTGTGAAAGAGTGGTTCAATGAGCATGAGACATGATTTTCACACATTTCCAGACTTAACCACACATAATCAATTCTAAAGAATTAATACAATCCCAGATGGAAGTTGGGATATTGCATACGTAGATATTATTTTATAACTTGTATTTAGCCTTTCTTAAACAAAGTCACCAGGTGCTGTTGTCAATAATATAATGTTACATTTGTTTGCTTGTTATTTGTCCCAGTCAACAAAGGAGAGTTGGCTTTACCTCTCAGTCGGGTGATAAACCTGGCACCAGTTGCTCAGGTGGTAGTTTACACTATGATGCCCAGTGGAGAGACTGTGGCTGACAGCAAGAACTTCCCTATTCAGCTCTGCCTCAATAACAAGGTAGGAGATATGAAAATATCTGTTTCTAACTCAGAAATGACATGGTGATAGACTTCACATAATCTGCTCCAAACCTCTGACTCTCTCCACCGTGGTATTTCCTATGCAGGTGTCCCTCAAGTTCTCCTCTCTCCAGGAGCTTCCTGCAGGGGAGACCACACTGAATCTGCAGGCTCACCCAAGCTCCCTGTGCTCTGTCAGAGCCATCGACCAGAGCGTCCTCCTGCTGCAGTCAGAGCAGGAGCTTACCGTTGACTATGTACAACACTTATCATCTTTGACCCATTTTAACATCTGTACCTTTACCAACACTGTGACATGTGTTTGTGTTGTAAATGGCATAATACCCTGTGCTTTAAAGATGAGAAAAGGCTTTCACATCTACCCAGACTCATGTGCTGAGGTGTGTCTTCATACAGGTGTACAACCAGCTGCCCATACGGAAGCTGTCTGGATACTTCACAGAGGTTGAGGACTCTGAGCCGTACCCCTGCTTCCCCATAGAATTTAGAGTGCCTGAACCAGAACCTGAACTCGCAGTAACACCAGACACCGAGATTAATGCTTCATCCAGTGATCGAAGAAAGCGCTCGCTCTACTTCGGAGAGAAGGATGACGTCTACAGCATCTTTAAAGTAGAAATGTTGTCATTGTTTTAGCTGTAGGGGAAGCTAGCAGGCATTGCATTGCACATTTAGGCAAAAATATAATTAACTGACATCACTGATTCTATCTATCCATTTCTACACTTTTTATGTATATTTTAACCAGCATTTTTCTTTTCCTTCACTTAATCCTGAGCTAATTCATACATTATGTATTTAAGCTACTTCTTTTCAGTCTTCATCTCTGTCAGTGTCAGTTTGTGTCTCCAGATCTCTAGCAGTTTGAGCTTCAATCAAATTTTCTTCTATTTCTATCTTTGTAATGGGTAATGGTAGAATTGCATACAGAACATGGCTTTACTTTCTAATTTGGTTTTCTTTCTCTCCACTTCTAGGACATCGGAATCAAAATTGTGACAAACTCTGACGTGAAAAAACCGTATCACTGCCGAGAATTACTTGGAGTTAATTGTATGTTTTGTGGTGTTTTGTTTTTTTAAGTCCATTCATAATGACACACCAGAAAAAGGACCTTCACTGTAAATTTTATGTAAATCATGTGTTCTTGACATCTCAGAATATTCAAAGACTGAAAGAATATCTGTGCCTGATGGAGAAAGCATTGGAAAGACCAAGGAAACTATAAGAAAATATTTCCCTGAGACTTGGCTCTGGGAGCTTGTTTCTGTTGGGTAAGTGTAGTGGTGTAATGATTTTTTTTTTCATCTATGTCTTCTTAGACAGAGATAATCCTGTTCCAATGGCGTTTGACAAGATGCCACTGAGTCCAGGTAGCATGATGAGAGAGAAAAAGGAGACAGTCAGAACGTTCTTCCCGGAGACCTGGATCTGGGACCTAGTTACTGTGGGGTAATGATAATACATATTAAAAGTATTTTTTCAAGCATTTGTGCATTTTGAACAAGAGTTTGTTTTGGCAGGATTGTTTAAATCAGTAATTATTTCAGTGTGGAAAATAAGAAAGCTTGGTCATGCGTTCTGTATAATAAAATTATCCATATTTGTTTGCAAAATGTTTGGGTACAGGGTATATTAAAATGTACTTTTACTGAATGAAGGATTGAGCATTCCCTTAGGCACCACTATCAAAATTGCAAGAGATCTTCTCATATGTATTAAAGTATTTTCTTATTTTCATTTATAAATAATAAAGGAAAATACTTTTAATATGAATGTTGCTTGTCTATTTGTACAGTGACAGTGGATCAGTGGTTATGGAGAAGACAGTCCCTGACACCATCACTAAGTGGGCAGCTGGAGCTTTCTGCATTTCCTCTTTAGGCTTTGGCGTGTCACCCAACATTGGACTTACAGTCTTCCAGCCATTCTTTGTCAGTCTCACTTTGCCTTACTCTGTCATCAGAGGGGAGGTGTTCACACTCAAAGCCACTGTCTTTAATTATCTCTCCAAGTGCATTATGGTAAATATAAATTTTCCTAGAGATGCTATATCTTTTTGAGTTTTTAGATGTCTGAAATATTGGTCTAAATGTAGCAGTTAATAAGATGGTGTGTCTGTACTTTAACTGATGCTGTGTGTCTTTGCATAGTCTTTCATTTAGGGGTGATTATTAAGTATTGGGTCATCATGTAAGGTCAAAGCATCCTAATTTTTAAAAATAATTCTGCCAGTCACATGAATTTAACTTGCATCATTGCTTCAACAGAGTTGGACATTTGTCAGTTTTGATAAACACATTTTAACAGGTGACCATAAGGTGATGGTGGAAAGAAAAAAACTTCCTTTCAACAGGAAGAAACTTCCATCAGAACCAGAAATGGTGCACATCTGCCTCGACCAGCTGGGGGTTGAGAGGACAGGAAAGAGTGGACACCAGGCCAGGGATACCTGCTGAGAAAGAGAAACACAAGTTAATGACAACAATATATATGTATGTACATGGAGAGTGGAGTGAGTAGAGGTGCATCATGGGAGGTCCTCCAGTGGTCTAGGTTTATAGCAGCATAACTATGGGATGTTTCAGGGTCATCTGAGCCATCCCTAACCATAAGCTTTATCAAAAAGGAAAGTTTTAAACCTAATCATAAAGGTAGACAGGGTGTCTCCTTCCGGAACCCAAACTGGCAGCTGGTTCCACTGAGCAGGGCCTGATGACTCAATATGTACACACATACGTATACAAGTATAATTTGATGTCATGGAACATTGAGTTGACATATTAACATTTGACACTGTGTATGTTTTACTTTTGTATCTGTTTGCAGGTGAAGGTAACCCTGGCTGATTCTGACCAGTTTACCTTTAGAAACTGTCATGACTGCCAATACACAGTATGTTTGTGTGGAGAAGAGAGCAGGACCTTCTCATGGATTGTGACTCCAACCACTTTAGGTAGTGTTGAGCAGAAATGATACACCCGTTTGCCTTTCATCAAGACATATTGTATAATAGGTCATATACTGTACATTATTATGCCTCTGGACATACATTTTATGCAAATTTCCAATGTATTCTGAAGAATTAATGACACTTTACATCCAGAATATCAGCTTTGCTTTGACTTAAAACACCCTGCGAAACCCCTTTGGATTGTGAAAACACCTATCTGGCCAACATCTAACGTCATATCTCAGGATCAGAGTGGGAGATTGTGAATGTTGCACATTTGATTCGCAACTGAAATGAGGACACTAATATTTGGGGGCCCTCTTTGAATTGAACTTGATCTCAGATTGTGTCAGCTAGCTCTCATTAACCAAAAAGGGAATATTAAACTATTATCACAAACAATATAATGCAGTTTTCATATTTTTTTTATAAATATGTTTATTCCATCAGATATGGTCTTAAATTTTGATTTAAAGATGAAACGGAAGACGCTAATTAAACCTTATGAAGAGCACTGATAGTAGTTGCATCTGCACTGCTGGAATTGAAGACGGCGCCTCTTGTTGGAATGCTGCCTGGCCTCAAAGCAGAGGCTTTCTATCAGCCTCCATCAGGAGGGATGGAGATGAGATGAATGTCAAACTTCCTCTAACTCCCCCCTAGAGGAATCCTGACAATCACTTGTACTAACAAGTCAGGTAGTATCTCTGACGAAACATTCAGAAACCTCTCCCTCAGGGGCTGATCTGTACTTGTCCTCCACGTGAAGCATTGTGGGCTGTGTGAAGGAAGTAAGAGAGGGGATGGGAGATGGAGCTGTATGGGGGAGAGATGGAATAAGTCAACAAATGGGGATTAATGAGGGTGAATGTGATGGTAAACGGGAGGAGAAGGAAAACACAGAGGAAGGATGGAGGATAATGAGTTGGGTGGAATAGCAGATGGGAAGCTGTCTTGCCGTCTCTGTACACACTGTGTGACGGGGAAGTCGTGAGCAGTAATTATTACAGCCCAGTTTTAGACTGAGTCTGTCTGTGTGTACACAGGCAGGGTGAGTTTCAAGGTCAGCGCCGAGGCCCTGAAGACCGAAGAACTGTGTGGCAACGAAGTGGCCACTGTCCCCGATGTGGGCCAAATCGACACAGTAATCCGCACCCTACTGGTGGAGGTCAGTACCAAACGTGACAAAACATCACATCACTGTACATTTTTTTAACATGTTATGAGTTGGTGCAAATATGTAAAGCACAAGGTTGATTTGCAGTGTGGATGGTTCTTTAACAATATTTTAATTATATTCTTATATTATGTAATACATAATTTTATGCAATTATGTGTAATCTGTTAGTTTCCTTAGCTAGGAAATTGGATTATGATTACAATGAATTGAACTTCAATTGGCTTGAATTGGACTATATTATTAAAGTGCCTTGAGATGACATTTATTGTAATTTGGCGCTATACAAATAAAATTTAATTTAATTATTATGTAATTATTTATATTTTTAACCAACCATTTTTTAAATTGTATTGTAAATAAGCATAGTGGATTTGAATATGCCTGACCAGCTTTACAAGCGTATAAACTCTTGGTTTAAATCAAAGCTCATTTTAAACAGGAATTTTTATCTCTTTCAACTGAAAATGGTTTGCAAAATGAACGTACCAAAAATGCAAAGAAATAACTCTAAAATCCAGGAAACAAGAAATGCAGCCAGTGCAGGGACTGTATTATGTAATGTAATGTATGATGAGTCATGACAGATATCCAAAGAATTATATCACTCTGTTTTGAAGAGTCTAGCATCATTATACACATTTTGTTTTAGTTCTAGTTTATTCTCATCATTATTAAAGGTTTGTTTAAAGTAATGGACACATGAGTGCTGTTATATTGTTATACATCAATGACTGATTTAGTTACCATTTGCTTCCATCTTGAAATCATCTTTGCTCTTTGTCTCTCCAAAAGCCTGAAGGAACACCACAGATGGTCAGTCACAATGCTCTGCTGTGTCCTGCAGGTGAGTGTGCACAAACCAACATGTGCATATTCAGGCACATTGACAGACAAAATACAAATTGATTTGGCAAAAAAATATCACTAATGTGTCTTAAGTTTTATTTAATGGACTTACACCAGAGAACAAAAGAAGTCTAACTTACTTCTTTCAATTTCATTCCTGCCAGAGGGACCTGTGGAAAAGAACATCTCTCTTCTGCTGCCTGAAAGATTTGTGGCTGGATCAGAGAGAGCATCTGTCTCTGTACTGGGTTAGTTATACTACACTGAGACTTTTGAAGGAATTTCTTGTACTCTTTTATTGAGACGTAGTGTACGTTGCTTCCAACCCGTCAAGTGAAAAATCTGTACAGAGTGGAATCTTTTAGTGTTTGTTATTCCATTTCTGCTTCTGTAGGTGACCTGATGGGCCGAGCCATGCAGAACCTGGACAAGCTCCTGGCCATGCCATATGGCTGCGGGGAGCAAAACATGGTGCTGTTTGCTCCCAACATCTTCATCCTCAACTATCTGAACAGCACTGGTCAGCTGACCCAGAAAATCCTGGAGAAAGCAAGACGCTTTCTGGAGAGCGGTAAGCATTGAGGGCTTTTTCAAAGTCATTTGTAATGTTGCTGTCCTTGCAAATGTGGTGCATACGAAAGATGGTTCTAGATATATCCTACAGGTTGAATTACATTTTGGACATGAAGGGACAATAAACTAAAATTGTAACTACCATTACATGGATGAAATTGGAGACGTTGTCATATTCCTCAAACAGCGCAAAACCTTTTACCGGTAGGTTAATAATGGCCCTCTGCATCCTCAGTGGCCTTGCAGAGGCAGCGCGAAAGCTTTTGGGCTTGACTGTTTATTGGCTTTATTAGTTTCACCTGTGAAACTAAGGATTTAAGGCATGGCTGGTGGGGCTCATTCTGGTGTGGCTGGTGGTTGTGTACCCGAGCCTCACTGGGTGTTTTGGACATTCATCAGAAGGCACCCTCAGCTGGGGAAGGCCCACCGCAGGCTGATCAGACCTGGGTGTGTGTCGCCTGGTGCCTGAAGTGGTCTTGGGCAGCCCATACTCCATCCGTTTGTTTCAGCCACAACCAGTGACTGCTTCATTCTGAAAAAAACAATTGGAGCCTTTTTTGTAGAATGTGCTTCGTTCAGTAAAACTGATATGATGATGTAGTTTCAGACATTTAGTGTACAACCAGTTTAATACTAAAATCAATAGTGACACGTCCTCCAGCACTAAAATACAATGTTCTTTTAGAAGTAAAAGATTGAATTCTAAATATAATATCCCGCTTTTGCTTTCTGTCTGTGTGTTGTAGGATATCAGAGGGAGCTCACCTTCAAACATGATGACGGCTCCTACAGCGCCTTTGGGAAGAGCGATGAGTCTGGAAACACATGGTCAGTAATGTCAATGAGTGGGTGCTGCGAATCCACAATCATGACACTTACAGCTCATAAATAAACTTTATGTATAAACTGAAGAAGAACCAGATATGTTTCTTATAAAACCCAAGTACTGAGACAGGCAAACCTGATGGTAAAACTGTTACCAGTTATGCAGTTGTATCAGTGGTAGCAGAGGCTTTTAAAACATTTATCCAGGGGTTTGCTGTTTGTGTTTAACAGACCCTCTGTTTTTTGGAAAGGGTGCTGGGCAGTTTTGCAGTTGAGGGAGGCTGTGTATTCCAAGAGAAGTAACTCGGATAATAACTTGATGTATAATTTCAGTAATAGTCAAATTAAATTAAAAGTAGAATTAAAAATTGGTTTTACTGAAAGCAAAATACAGGAAAAAAACGTAGTGATCATTCTGCCTGCAAAGCATTTTGATGTTCAGTTCAGCTTCACTGCTTTAATCGGCATGTTTTTTGGGAATGTGTCCTCATGAGCCCTCCAGACAGACAGCAGACAACTCCAACATGTAATGACTGTTTTGCTTTGGAGGTCTTGACTAAACCTGATTAAAAGGAGAATAAATACTTACATTTATCAGGTGGAGCCAAGCATAACTCCAAAAGAAAGCTAATGTGACAAAGTTGCATCTACAGGACAGTTGTTTAAAAATGAGCATTGTAATGTAGAGATATGCCCATACTCAAACTAATAGCCAGAATAATTAAGTAAATCAACTTTTGAACATTATTGGGTAATGTTTAGATAAAATGGCTTGATGTAATGATTGTGTTGTTGTACATGCTGCTCCAAATGTTCTGATTTGATGGGAGACATAATGCTGTTACATAATTGTCCTGCCACTGGGTTCATTTTGAACTAACCAACGCAGGCGCACATGGTTTGCTTTCCACAAAGTTTGTTAGTATTTTGTGTATGTGACCTTCCAGGCTGACTGCTTTTGTGATGAAGTCCTTTAGTGGTGCAAGACCATACATCTTTGTAGATCCACAGCACATTAGAGATGCTAGGAAGTGGCTGTCCAAAAATCAGAGGGATGATGGCTGTATCAGATCTGTTGGAAAGCTCTTCCACAATGGGATGAAGGTATGGAACTTCATAAGACTAAAACAAAGGTACAATGTTAACTCGGTGCCAGAGGTGATTTACATAGAAAATAATATTTGAGAGCTGTTGATTTGAACTGAGAGTGAAGACTGGCTGTGACCTGCATATAGCAGTGATTAAAATATGTCTGCATGTGTAATAGTGACATTTAGATGTCTTTGCATCTCAGTATTCACTTATTCTTAGACCGCCTCCTACAGTAATCCCCAAACAGACAAGTATCCGTTTTAGAGTGGTTCTGTCTTCTCAAGCACTGATGTAGTTGAGGAGAACCAGTATTTGGTTTTGTCCGATGCACTTTTGAGTTGCTGGGTGGTATTTTGGAAAGACATCTGGGTTTACCTGTATTTACAAAATTCTGAAGAATAGATGTATGTGTGATATGGTGCTGCTGGTTCTGTGTTTCTGTCAGGGAGGAGTGAGTGATGATGTGTCCCTGACGGCGTACATCGCTGCTGCCATGCTGGAGCTTGATGGAGATGCCTCGGTGAGTCTGACACCACTCTACTTCTTTTTTAATTATAATTTCAAATGTTGATTATTTTGAATATCACTTAAGTCACTCTTAAATAGTGGTTGCTATTTTTCAACAGGACGAATATAGGAGAATGGAGTCTACAGATTAACACAGTCACCAAAAGAGATCTAGGAATGTGAAAAAAAGTCATATTTTCTGTCTAATTTGTGTTTAGTTTTTAAGAAGTAATCGTGTTTTGAAGACATCAGCTTCTAAGACTATATGCAGCTTCAGGAATATGGAGTGGTCTCTTTTAACCTTTACTACTGCCCTTCAAAGAAATGTCATCAAGCTTCTTTACTGTCACTATATCCGCAGAACTTGTTCTAAAGGCTGCCTAACAAAACTGCTCTCTAATTTTTCAAAGCCTGCAGAGGAGTTTACAGATCTACTGTATGAGTTCAGGTGTTTCTTCCCCTTCCTGCACATAGTCTCATCTCTGTGCTTTTTTGGCTTTGCGTCAGGACCCTGTGGTGCAGAACTGCCTGAGGTGTATAAAGGCAGCAGTGGCTGCTGAGATGGACAACCTGTACACCACCTCTCTGCTGTTCTACACCTTCACTCTGGCTGGAGACCAGGAGATGAGGAGCAAACTCATCACCTTACTGGACCAGAAGTCCATCACAGAGGGTAGGACCATTTAGAGAAAAATAAATAAATAAATTCAGTAATGCCACCAAGCAGCACAGTAGTGAAACAAGATGAGATTACATTCTTGGGAAAATTGGCTTTTGAAATAGTTTTTTTAATAAAGAAGCTAGATTTGCAGGAAAAATGAAAAGGCTCAATGAAGTTCAGTTAAACTCTGACTGATGCCTAAATCCTACATTAAGTATAAATTTTGAGCCATTGTAAGCAAAGTAAGCTTATTACTTTAATCATTTGTAGGGAATATTTTGCATAATGTATTAAACAATATGAATACTCAACAGTCATACATAACATGCTGGAAAGGAATGCAGTATGGTTTCTGATGAATACACAAGGTTCAAAGTTGGTGTGTGGATGCAGATCTAAATGCAGATTGGTGATGCACAGTAACTACATCCTGATCTCCATGTATAGTTTGCAGCCCTCCATATGATAACTTTGAGCTATTTAGAGATCTTTAGACAAGCAGCAACTCCAGCACACTGGAAACGCTGGAAACCAGCACAATGTGATATGTTCTTTTTTTATTGTTCTTTTTGGATGTTTTTGACTGAGCTGTTTAAGAGGTTTTACGAGGAGAAAACAGTTACAGCAACATAGTCCTCTGGAAAGAAGAAAAGACTTGAAATTAAAGCATGGTTTAAATTTTAATACCTGGAATGAATGCTGACTTGCGTTTTATTTATTGATTGAGTTAATTTTTTTTTTATTGATAACCTGAGACTTCCAATTAAATGAAGACTAAATGGTTCCTGTAGATCCACGGTGCCAGAGGTGATCAACTCCGTCTGACGGAACTTTGTGCTCACACCTGTGTCGAATAAGAATTGAAAAAAATTTTTTAAACCTCTAATGGATGAATATTCAGAATCTTAAGTGGAGTTGTGTCAGTGCTGTGGTGGATTCAAAATCCAGATTAAAACAAAATCCACATTAAAACAAAGAGCTGACACTAAGGTGTTAGCTGAAGGGAAATGCAAGGTTTTCTGCTAAAAACAGCTGACTTAGTAGTAGAAAGGTCTGACATGAAAGTGATAAATGCAGTTGAGAAGGAGTGTCATTTAAAGCGGAAACAGAACTACCTCTGTTTTACACTTAAGTTTGGAAATATGAGTCTCATTCTTTTAAATGAAGTTCACAAATGTAGTCTTTGCTAACGTCTATATGGATTACTCCACTGTGGTGGCTGGTAGGAGGCACCCGCCACTGGAAGAGAGAGGGAGCTCCTGGGAAAGGCCTGGACTCTCTGGAGGTGGAGATTGTCTCTTATGTTCTTCTGGGTCTACTCCACAATCCGCCCATGCCAGGTTTTGGTTTGGATTACTCCAGTGGCATCGTCCGCTGGCTCACTCAGCAGCAGAACCCATATGGTGGCTTCTCCTCCACACAGGTAGCCCAGACCATGTTCAAGTTTAACATATATGGAGAAGCTAGTTCTGAACCAGCCTTAACCAACACATTTAACCAATGTCATCTACAGGACACTGTGGTGGCCCTCCAGGCCCTGGCCAAATATGGAGCTGCCACCTTTAGTCCAGAGGGCAGTACGACAGTGCTGGTGACATCTTTAGGAAACCTGAACATAGAGTTTAAAGTGAATCAGGACAACAGGCTGCTGTACCAGGAGGAGAAGCTGAGCGAGATCCCCGGAGAGTACACCATCAAAGCTCAGGGACAAAGCTGTGTACTGGCACAGGTATCATTTCATGATCCACACAGCGACGACAGGGTGATAAGCAGGAATTTTCTAAATAAGCAGGAAAACACTGACATGAGCTTTATATTGATGTCTGTTCTTTCTGCTCTCAGTACAAAGAGTTTCTCATGTTACCCAGCAGCAGAAAAAGAGTTTGAATTCAGCAAACCATACCAGACCACCAGTGTCCTGTTAGCAGCCATAGCACTGACTGTTAATGCTCTGCTGTGTTCTATATGTACAGCACAGAGGCCACAGATGAATGAGCCTGATTAACATGTGTGTGTATATCTGCTGTATGATGTGGGATGTTCAATGTGTCTCTGCAGATCTCCATGCATTTCAACATTCCCCCTCCTGCTGACTTCTCTTCCTTCAATATCTCTACAAGCGCTATGGCTAAATGTAGCAACAGTCGGCCACAGCTCATCCTCTTTGTGCATGTCAGGTACTCTGTGGTTATGTATGACATATTAGATGTGGACTGATCAAAACATTACGTAAACGTGAATAAAGCAATTTTTCTCAAGATGTTGAATATTGTCATAACGTATGCAGTTTGTTGAAAAAGCAGTCCTACTGGAGCTGCTGTAAAGCGTGAGCCTTTGTGTGAGCGCTGCTGTGGTGTTTGACTCTTACAGGTATCAGGGCAAGAGAGAGGAAACTAACATGGTTATCATTAACATCAAACTACTATCTGGACACATTCTGGATCAGAGCTCCCTGAAGCTGGTCAGTTCATTATACTGATCAAACTATCTATGCTTTCACATTTGTGAAGAACATATACTGACTGCTGTGTGTCTTCATAGTTGCAGAACAACCGCTCTGTGAAACGGGTCGATGTGGATGAAGGTTTCATTAACATCTACTTGGATGAGGTAGGAAGCACTGAGGGTGTGTGTGTGTGTTTAGCTTGGTAGAAATGGGATGCATCAAGATGGAATGTTGCTATTCACATTATTCTATCTGCAAAAAGAAAAAGTGTTTGAACTCTTGTTTTTCCTGCAGCTGAAGAAGGATGAAACTCAAATCTACAGTGTGACTCTGGAGGATGACCAGCGGGTCAGAAACCTGAAACCAGCTGTAGTTAAAGTCTACGACTACTACCAGACAAGTAATGGCCTCCTTTGCTGTCCACTTACATCTTTACAAGTAGAAGGAACCTGCCTCCATCATACCAACCCTCCTGATTTTTAATCTGGATGCACTTGTGTTTTTGCTTGTATTTCAGGTGATGAGGCGGTCACTGAGTACACATCCCCCTGTGCAGAGAGTACATACAACTCTGAAGCTTCACACTGATCCCTCTTATTTTCCTCTTGTGCTAGATCCAATGTAGCACAATCTCACAGGCTTCTATTAGACAATATCTGTCAAACTGAAACACTTATGTAACAGGAAAAAGTATAAATAATTTTTCTTCAAATTTAAGTGCTGAAATTAAAGTTGGAGTATTTTAAACTGCAGTTAAATGTATCTAGAAATTGATCTAAAGTCTGCAATATTTTCAGTTCTCTCCTAAAAATAGCACTGTTGGATGACTATCTTTTGCTGCCGTATAGAACAAAACAGTTCTTAAATTAGACTGTTAGAAGTCTGATTCATAAAGGATAATCACCGTCGATCATGCTCTTGAGTTCAAACTGGTTACGTATTGCAAGCCCATAATCTGTGTAGACCGTGAATGTAAATATGTGTGGTGTGTATTGGAAAATGAAAGTGTTTTCTCTGCAGATGACACCACCAACCAGCTGTGAAATCCACTTCCTGCAAAGCCCTGATGGGACTCGTTGCAGTTGTGGGAGAAATCAGTCAAACAAGGAAAGTTTTAAGTGTGCGTTGGTGTTCTTTTTAAACTTCTGTTTAGCTGTGTTAAATTGTGGGTTATTTCTATTTTGGTCATAGGGATTAGGGATTCTTTTTTTTTTCCCCTGTAAGTTTTTCATGGTTTTGGTTCATCTCCCTCACATGTTAAGCTGGTTTCTGTCCATCATGTAGTGTAGTGTTTCTCTGCTTAACACTGTCCACTGAATTCAAGGATAGCAGCCGATACTCTGATAGTTGTTTTTAATAGATTTGACAAAAAGCCATATTATTCATACATGAACATAAGAAATACAGAGTACCAATTAGACCGTATGGTCCGTGTACTGATTGTGAATCTGTTTGTTTCTTTGTGGAAAAAAACAACAACAAAAAAACCTATAGGCTCATGGGGTTGCTCGGTGATTTATTCTGTGTGTGCACCTACAAATGTGTTCTATTGTACCAGTAAAAAAAAGATAGATTGATATGTCACTACTGTACAATTTTAAATTTAACTGCAATAAAAGTTCTATAATGACAAAAGTAAAAATTGTTCTTTTCATACAATACTACATTTTCAACATTTTCTTTCATTCAGGCATTTTGTTTATACGTTAGATTTTATTTTTTGTTGATTCAAGACCAAAATATACAAAGTTTGATAACCGTTAGCAACCTGCCAACCTTATTTTACCGCAATATTCAATACAGCCATTCCCTGTTTAACATCAAATAAGGGACATTTTACCAAAAGCTACCATCAGTGTAGCTTTTAAAGCAAATTGGACTTAAAAGTGTCAGATGAAAAAAAAAAAAAGTGTCTTCTCACTTTCTCTGGAGAAATAATTCAAATTTTCCATTACACAATTAAGGAAAGGGTTATGCATACAAAAACATTACACAGTTTGTCAGTTGACAAATTAAATATTTCACAACTGAATATAGCCACATACACGACTGGTTGTAGATGCTGTATACAACAATGTTCAACAATACAACAGTTTTACATTGTGATGGTAACACTTTAATTAGTGTCCACACATATCTGCCATGTATAAGCTGACAGCTAGAGTAATTTTAGTCTATTCCATAATGAAGACTTAATCATGTCTCACTTTACTGACCTGAGAGAAGTTCTTGGCCCTCATCTTGACCTCCTTCTCCACGAGCTGCTGCCGGTGGAAAGTTTCATCCTGCAGTCTTTTCTCTGCATCCTCCCTCCTCCTCCTCTCCTCCTCCAGCATCTGACGGCGAGCCAGGCTCTCTCGTTCCTGGGGGAAGATCGCTTTCATTAAATATTTTTTTGATCCATGAAACGGCTTCGAAGAGCGCCCATGTTCTTTTTTTTTTTTTTTTTTTTTCAGCTCCCCATTCATACATTTATGTACATTCTTCCCTGCTGGGAGCAAAAACTCTTCTGGACACAGCAGCTCTTTTTAAACAGAAAACTTTTGCTTATATAAAGAAGTAACAATTAGCTTAGTAGATGACAATAGACCAGTGACATGAAGTGTCTTTCAGTGGTAAGATGTTGGCTTTTTTTTCTCTATCATCTGTCTGTATGCATAGTCAGTATATTTATATGGACATCAAGAGATAGAAAAATACAAGACAATAT
Organism: Leuresthes tenuis; assembly: GCF_036924035.1. NCBI lineage: Eukaryota > Metazoa > Chordata > Actinopteri > Atheriniformes > Atherinopsidae > Leuresthes > Leuresthes tenuis. Next base: position 32,917,984 of record NW_027325363.1, on the reverse strand, counting down.
TCTGAAAAATGCAAACAGTTATACTGGTGTTACATAACCACAAATATACTGAACTGAATTGGACTGTATTAATTTGGACTATACTACTTGTACTATACAAGTACAATTATTATTACTTGATGTTGTTGTTGTTCTTATTACTACAAATACTCAGTTGTTATATGGCCTAAACAATGATGTTCATTTGTACACATTTTTTTTCATTTTTCACAAGTGTTTCAGTCCTCAGGCTTTGAGGATGAGAAAGAGTTGTCTTTGTAATAACTTCACAGTCACAGACAGCAACAATAGAAATGTGAGAGAAAAGCAGCGCTTATTGTGTTTTGATCTAATCAAAATGTTTCTTTTTTCTGTTTCCACCCATCTTTCAAGTACACAACCATTATTTTGTTCAATGAATATCTATGAATTAAGCTCATAAATCAAAGGAACACTGCCTCCAGTTTTAAGCATCACAAACTATCTTTCTGTCTTTATCCATTTGCTATAAACATTTGAACTTAAAAATACAGAATTTCCTACAAAAAGCAGAGATTTTTCAAGCATTTAATCAATTTTATTGACATTTTTGTTAATTTCCTTCTTCCATCTGACAAATTCAGGCTCCATGTCAAATGTTCTGATCATAGTAGCAACGTCCCTTCTTTCTTTGTGAAATCTGTCCCACCCCACCCACCCCTAGCTGGAGGTACAGAAGAGTGAAATGCAGGACCACCAGGCTCAAGAACCTTTTTTTTCCCCACTGCCATCAGATTCCATAACAGCTAATCAATTGTGAACTACTACATTTGCTCTACCAACAATCTGTTTACATTTGATTTGCACTATTCAATATATATACACATTTATTATTTTTCTTTTGTTTATTTGTATAGTATATAGTATTTTTACTACTTTGACTGGCATTCTTGCAGATAGCAAAGTAAGTTTTTCATTGTACAAGGAAGCATGTTTCTACTGTGCATATGACAATAAAACTTTGAATCTTGAATAATAAGGGGTGTCGTTCATATCATCATTACATATATATATATATAGCTGTGATCAAAATGATTCAACCCCCATTACGGTAAAGGGTTTTAGGAAATTTAACATTTTTCTTAATCTTGTTTATGATGAAATCTTACAAAGACTTTTAAATTAGCAACTAAATGCAACTAAAATACAACAATACAAAATTTTTAATTCGCAAGTTTAAAGCTAAAGGCACAGGGGAAACATTACTTGGGTGCAGCAGAAAAAGGATGCTGTCGGCGACTGCTGTCTTGTACCTGAAGCCCCCCCCTGCTGACTCCAAAGCACAAGACGAGTCGACTCCAGAATGTCAAAAAACACGTGGACAAACCACAAAGGTTTTGGGATACTGTTCTCTGGAGCGATGAGACAAAATTGGAACTCTTTGGGCCTATGGATCAACCATATGTCTGGAGGAGGAAGAATGAGCCTATAAAGAAAAGAACACCCTGCCTACTGTGAAGCATGGCAAGGGGTCAGTCATGCTCTGGGACTGTTTAGCTTTTTCAGGTACAGGAAATCTTCAGTGTGTGCAAGGTATCACAAATTCAATTAACTACCAGGAGATCTTGGGTGTAAAATGTCATGCCATCATTGACAAAGCTGAAGCTTGGGAGACGTTGAACCTTCCAACAGGACAACGATCCCAAGCATACCTCCAAATCTAACAGAGCTTGGTTGCAGACAAAGGGGCTGGAAGATTCTGGAGTGGCCATCGCAATCACCCAACTTAAATCCCTAAGAAAATCTCTGGTGGGACTTGAAGAAGGCAGTTGCATCACGTAAGTCCAAGAATGTCAATGAACTGGAGGCCTTTGCCTATAAGGAATGGGCTAAGATACCTGTAGATCGCTGCAAGAAACTTGTGTCAAGCTATGTTTCACGTCAGAAGGACGTTATTATTGCCAAAGGGTGTTGTTAAAAGTACTAAGGACTAGGGCTGCAACAACGGATCAATAAAAAGTTGATTATTAAAAGTGTTTGCAACGAATTTCATTTTTGATTTGTTGTGTCGCTCGATTCCTGTGTCATTCCCCATATCGTGGAGTCATTTGCTTCACCTGCAGAGCTTTGTCAATGCTGGCTGAGTGAAATAAAGTTTAAAAAAAAATGTAAAAAACTTAACCTGAAGAGCTAGTTAAATGGAGCAAGGCGGAGGCAGAGCGGAGGCGGTATTTTCAAAGGAAATTAAGTAAATTCTACAATTCAATTCACACTTCACAAAACTCTTATAAATCTATATTATAACTTATAACTCTATATAAATAAAACTTGTGCTCAGGGTTCAGATGACTTTCTCTGGTGTGTGAGGAAGATTCTTCATTTACAAGAACAAACTGTAATCTATCAGATAAATATGACTTAAACCAGCCTAATGCAGTTCCTTTAATCCCAATAACATGTTCAAGTCTCTGGAACAGAATGCTGTGATCGATCGTATCAAATGCAGCACTCTGAATGTAAATTATCACAATGTTGAGCTGGAACTATTTTTTCAAGAACTTTGGACAAAAAAAGGGAGATTGGATATAGGTCGATAATTAGCCAACCCTTCTGAATCAAGAGTAGGTTTTTTAAGTAAAGGATTAATTACAGTAACCTTAAAAGTCTGGTACATATCCTGTCAACAAAGACCGACTGATCGAATCCAGTATGGAAGTGTCAATTAAGGGGAAAACCTCCTTGAACAGTCTGGTTGGGATTGGGTCTACAATACAAGTTAACAGTTTAGAAGATTAGACAGTTTAGACTATTGCTGTTGTTAGCTCAGAGAGATCAACTTGGCAGAAGCCGTCTAAAGACAAACCAGGTTCTACAGATACTTCTAAAGCTGCTGCACTTGATGGTACATCAGTGATAATAGTGGGAAGGATTCCATCAATCTTCTCTCTGATAGAAACAGTTTTATTGATAAAGAATCTCATGAAATCATCACTGCTGAGAGTTAAAGGAATACATGGCTCAACAGAGCTGGGACTCTTTGTCAGCCTGGCAACAGTGCTGAAAAGAAACCTGGGATTATTCTTATTCTCTTGTATCAATGATGAATAATAAGCAATTCTAGATTTACGAAGGGCTTTCTAATACGTTATTAAACTATCTTTCCAGACTAATTGAGACTCTTCTAAATTAGAGGAACGCCACTGTCTCTCCAGCTTTCTTGAAGTCTGCTTTAACGCACGCAGCTGTGAATTATGTCACGATATATCCACGGGGCGGCTGTAGCTCAGGAGGAAAAGCAGTCGCCCACCAATTGGAAGGTCGGTGGTTCGACTTCGGCTTCCCCCGGGCTACAACCCCACGTTGCCTCCTGATGTATCCATCAGGGTATGAATGTGTGTATGAATGATTAGAAAGCACGTAGTTATCTGTATCCTAAGACGTGCTGTATGAGTGGGTGAATGTGGCATGTAGTGTTAGAAGCGCTTTGAGTGGTCAGTTAGACTAGAAAAGCGCTATACAAGTACAAGTCCATTCATGTCTTGTCTCGTCATTTCCTGTCTTATTTTGAAATATTAACTTCCCTCTCGTTTCAGGTATCTTGCCCTTCCTCCCGTGTCAAGTGTCTGATTGTCTTTCCTGATTCCCAAATGTTTCCACCCGTTCCCCATGGCTCCTCGTGTGTTCAAATAGTCTGCGTTTCCCTTGTCTTGTGCCAGTATGTTGTCTCGGTCCATGAGCTTCATTACCAGCCATCTCTTGAACCACAGCCATAGTTTCCACGAGCCTGCAGTGAGCGATCCTCCTGCAGAGCTATCTTGATTTGTAATTCATCCTTAGTCCTAGTTTTTATGTTTATTAACTCACGGTAAGTTTCATAGCTCTGTTCTGTTCCTCTGTTTTTTGGAGCGTTTTTGATTTGTAATGTTTCATAGTTCCTCCCCTAGTGGAGCGGTTTTGTGTTATGTTCTTTAAGACCTTTTGTGCCACCGTTCAAGGCAAGCTTTAAGTTAATAGTTAAAGTTTCACAGTGCTTTTTTTTTTTTTTTTAAATCACGTCTTTTGTTTAAATTCGCCTCAATAGGAGAGCGTGAGAGTTTAAATCATTCATAGCCCTTTGTTTTCCTCCCAGCGTGGAGTTTTTCTGTTGTTAACTTTCATAGCTACACTCATCCTCAAACATATTTGCTGAGAGGAGTGCTTAAGATTTTCACAGCCTGATCATTTGCTCTGTGAGGAGATCCTCATCCTGCCTTGAATTGCTGTGCTTTGTTTATTTAATAAACGTCTTTTTAATCTGAACCGACCCTGCACTTGTATCCCGAGGCCGTGACAGATTATACCAAGGAGCCAACCTCTGCCTTCCTTTTCAGAGGGGCAACATTGTCCAGTGTTGTACACATTGAAGCTATAGTGCTGTCAACAAGAGAGTCAAGTTCTGCTGGAGTAAAATTTAGGTAGCTGTCCTCTGTCATATCTGCACATAACAGTGAAGAAAAGGATTATGAAACCAACTCTTTAAATCTGGTTACAGCATTCTCTGACAGACACCTTCGATATGTAAAATTCTTCTCAGAAGCCGTAATGTAAATCAATGTAAATTCCAGTTATTTAAAAAATGATCAGACAAGACAGGGTTATGAGGGAACACTGTTAACTGTTCACTCTCAATGCCATAAGTCATCACAAGATCAAGGGTATGATTAAGGCAGTGAATAGGTCTGTGAACACTTTGAGAAAATCCAATAGTCTAATATAAAATTAAAGTTAATATTTAGGCTGTCATTTTCAACATCTACATGAATATTAAAATCACCTACTCCAATGATTTTATCTGTACTCAGCACGAACTGGGATTAAAAACTCAGAATTCAGACAGAAACTCAGAATAAGGGCCAGGTGGACGATACACAATAACAAACACCAGAGGTTTTTGTGAATTCCACTTTTGAGAATCAGAGATTCAAAAGAGCTAAAACTAATCTTGGGTCTAGGACTGATTAGTAACCCTGATCTGAAGATAGCTGCCACTCCTCCTCCTCTGCCTGTGGTTAGAGGAATGTGAACATTTAAATAGTCAGAGGGAGTTGCTTCATTAATGCTAACATGATCCTCCTGCTGCAGCCAGGTTTCTGTAAGACAAAATATATTAATATGATGATCACAGATCCAATCATTCACTAACAGAGACTTTGAAGGGAGAGATATAATATTCAGCAAACCACATTTAATAGTTTGATGTTTTTGTTCAGTTAAAGTTTTTGTTTTAAATTTTGGATTTGCTTCTTTTGGGTTTTTTGATTGGGGGGGCAGCATCAGGTGGGAAGCCGCAGAGAAGTGTGTAAGACTACAACTCTGCATCCTGGTCTCAACCCTAGGTTGTCATGTTTTTGGATGACTAATAAATTCGTCCATATTTCTAGAAATGAGAGCCGCTCCTTCCAAAGTGGGATGGATTCCGTCTCTCCTCATCAGACCAGGTTTTCTCCAGAAAGATTGCCAATTATCTATGTAGCCCACGCTGTTTGCTGGACACCATCTAGACAACCAGCGATTGAATGAGGACATGCGGCTAAACATGTCATCACTGGTCAGATTTGGCAGGGGTCCAGAGAAAACTACGGAGTCCGACATTGTTTTGACAAAATTACACACCGATGCAACATTAATTTTAGTGACCTCCGATTGGCGTAACCGGGTGTCTTTACCGCCGACGTGAATAACTATTTTACCGTATTTACGCTTATCCTTAGCAAGCAGTTTTAAATAGGATTCTATGTCGCCCGCTCTGGCCCCTGGAATACATTTGACTATGGTCGCTGATGTCGCTCATGCCACGTTTCTGACTATAGAGCTGCCAATTACCAAGTATGTGATTGAGCAGGACAGTTCAGACACAGAGGCCAAGTCAGATGAGGAGGAAGACACAACGCATGTCAACCCCCCTTCTTATAAAAAGATCCACCTGGATCCACAGAGAAGGTGAAAGATGACACTATATGGTTCCACCACAAAGTTGGAGACTTTTCTGCTCATTGAAATAGCAGTTAGGCGTTTGTCATTACAGGCAGCAAACTCAGTGGGGGTGGAGTGGCTGTTCACAATACAATGGAGATAGTTAGCGCCTTTAGAGGAATACGCAATTTTTGCAGAGGGCAGGGAAAATGCAGCAGAAGTGAAAATCTTTGGGCCTGCTAGTGTTAATAGTCCAAGAGGACCAAGAAATTCCACAGTACACAAACCATAGATATATACACTTCGATGCCGCATTCGGGCTTGTCAGACACGTCAACATGGCCGCCATCTTGGGACGGGGTTTCTGACAGCAGTTAGTAACGCAAATGCCAGACTTTTGTGTCGCTTTTGGATGTTCCCGTGGAAGAAAGGCCAAAACGAAGAAACTTGGAATAACATTTTACAAGTAAGAAGTTGTTTTCTTATTTAACTGTTATGAACGTGTTGAATTTGATGTATCTCTTAAGATAACAAAAATTTAACTAGCTTATTACTAGCTTATGTCAGGACAAGAAGAAACCAAAAGATGTTTTTGTTTGTAAGATATCAGTAAGATGATGAAAGTGACATTTAGCAATCAGCCACTGTATTTAATTGTGCTAAGTAGGCCATGTTATTCCTAAATGATCAATTAAATCAGTTTCATAGCTCTAACATTAACGTTAACTGCTAACATAAGTTATGTACCTGAATTGTAGCTACATAAGCATAGAGAACTGAGCGTTGTTCAGAGGGAGTTGTTTTGGTTGAAGGTTTCCAAAAGATAAATAGAACAGGCAGGCATAGGCAGCAGCACTCAGGAGGAGAGGTTTTATCCCAAAGGACTGTTCAGTCGTCTGCAGCTGTCACTTTAAACCACAAGACTCTGACAGGACTGGACAGTCAACTTGTTTAAAGCAGTGGTTCTCAACCTTTTTGAGTCGCGAGTCCCAATTTAACATCCATTGCTGTCCGTGACCCACCCACACTCACACACACACACACACATACACGTGCATGCACACTACGCATAACTCACTTCAGCTAATAGTTTCTTTGTCATTTTATTTTGAAACACATTGGGATTTTTTTTTAAAACACGAAGCAGCATGTTAGCCCGATTCTTTTATTGGAAGCCCAAGAAAAAGCTGGAGAAATCTTTTATTAAACAAAGTATTTATGAGTGGTCACATGTGGAGTATATGGCAGCGCTGGACTCGAAGTGACAGAGTTCTCGAAGGAAACCCGTCAGGCCGAGTCTCGATATCCGGAAGCATTCCATATTTATATTCAGCTTTATCTCACAGAGGTTGTACTCACACTTGTATAATTGGCCAGTTTTTAGTGGCATGAGCAGGCCAACCACGGTCCTCGTTGTGTTCTTTGGATGTGATAAACAATGTGTGTGTGAGTGCTGTTTTAGGCGTTTATCTAATGTACCAGACCTATCTAACACAATAGAGATGCTTTGTCTGACCCAGTTGTTTTGTCTCGCTATGTCATCCTAAGGTCTTGGACCATTTAAGGTCATCTATTGTGCAGTATGAGCAGAGTGGAAAAGTACCAGCTAGGAACATAGGTTATTTAGGAAAATACAGAATATGAATACATAATGTCTAAGAACAAAGCCAATTATCACAACGCCCCCTTTTGACATGATTTCGTCATGTCATCATGATTTCATCATGTCAACTAAATGAGGTAGGAACGTTATATTCTGTATTGTATTACACCTGTTAGCAACAGCCAACTTAGCAGGTCCCCAAACTGCAAGTGGCTAACTACCTCGATGTGCAGCACAACCAGACAGGAGATTCTTGTTATCCCCCTTTTGATATAACTTCATTATGTGAGCTGTTATGTGTATGCTGTTTTTCTTTGCGATGTGATGGTAAATTTTATGTCTCAGGACTGACAGACCCTCCAATCCACATTAACCATTTGTATCACCCAGACATGCTAATTGTTTTAAATCATTTACTTCTTAATTAACACTCAGACAAGATAATTGTTTTAACCTCCTGTTTCTTAATCATCAAGACTGCATCCTACCCCCCCTGGAGGTGTGGTTACACACCTAAAGAACAAAGCCCCCATTCTCAGGTATAAATGCTCTGTATTCCTTTTGTTTGGATCTCTTCATACCATTGCCGCTGAATGGTGTGGACTGATCTTTTTCCTTGCAACAAAGAATAAAAACTTAGCCGGCCGGCAGGAAAAGTAAAGTTCTCCATTTCATTGCTCATCAGAGGTATTAGAAAGGAAGTGATTGAAAACTTCCATCACAGCGATTATCAGCAGCAAGCAAGTTTTCATTGCATATGCATGTGTAAAACAATTGTAATGCGTTCGCTAAACCTTTCTGTATCAGGAGTGTTTATCATGATGCTGGGAACAGAACCTCTTTCCCAGAATAGTTCAACCTTCATTACTCAACTGATCATAACTCTGCAATGACCACATTTCCTAAAAGCTATAAGTATCACGCCTGTACGTGTATGCAAGGAATAAATTAATAAATGTTTTAATATTTCTTAAAATTATTGTGTGTATGTGGCCCCCAACCCAATCCCTGTGTAGAATCTTAGTTCATTTTGGCCCAAAACTATATGTGGTTTGAGCAGTGTCGAGGACCTGCTAACCTATAAGTACCACCACAACACATAACAATAATTAACTATGCTACAACAAGTTATAAAATATTAAAACTCAAAAATTGCTTAAGGGATCGTCCACTGTTTGCAGCGAATAGGAGCAAAAACCCGATGGCTGATATCCGGGAAAATTCTCCTATGACCCCATTCCACCTAGGCGACGACCACTTAATTACCTTTCAGTGCCTACGGTCCCACTCTGAACAACCGATTCACACCAGTGGCAATGGACATCCTGTAGAGTCCTGTAGAGGTTCTGCTGTTGATGCAGTAAATTTAAGCTGTGGATGAATGTTAGCAGGAGAGAGAACCGAGAAGCATAACATGTCTTTTTCACAATGTTCTATATTCAGGAATTGCCTTTTAACAGGTTCAATCCCAGTATTCATTGGTCGACCAATTAAGTTTTCATATGAACCCCAAACAAAAACAAATAAACAAACCGAAAAAAATAAAATGAAAATAAATTTAATGAAAAGCAAAACGACTGGCCAGTTGATATAAACCATGCTTTAGGACAATACCAAAATACTCACCAACCTGCTGTACAGCGTTAATGAGAACTCCAGTACCATTAACTTTTTCTGTGGAAAAAACTTCGAACAATTTAAAAAACACACCAACACAAAGACAAAACACAAGACAACATAGAACAAAAGACAAAAGAAGGACAACAACTCACACAGAAATCTGGGAAAACTTGAGAAGTTTTAGTAAACCATGATTAATTGTTGTATCTCCACCCCCCTGACGAGACTTAGTCTCATCCGTATTGGAAGTTCTGCCAAACTCTTCCCCTGCAGTTTCTGCTCCTGTGTTGCTCTCTGCTGCAGGACAGAAATGTTTGTGGTTAGATTTGATTTTGGGAGCAGCACAGTTGGTTTTTTGGTTGGTTATTGATCATGCATGCTTTGACCTAAGGGCCCAGGTCAGGTATGCTATTCTCACTTTCTTTTCTAATATTGTTTTGTAATAATTTTCTTTGCTCTTAGCAGTTTTGTAATGTTAGCTAAATTGTTCAGGATCCTTTTTGCTTTTCCTTGACATAAATTAGGCCTTTAATCGTGCAGTGCAAAGCTCTGTGCTTTACCTTACTTAGAGCAGCTCCGCCTTCAGTATATTCTGTTTTACTTAAGCTTTACTTCTTCTTTCCAGTATGAGTGGATGTATATGTATGTGTGTGTGTGTGTGTGAGAAGTGAGTACCATTGTCTGATCTTATCACTTCTGGTACCCCAAATCTTGGAATAATTTATCTTGTAGGCCATTCAATGACTTCTTTTCCATTTTCATTGATCTAGTCTTCTCTTGTGGCTCCTGTTGTTTTCACTGCTTGTTTTTCAGATGGAGCATCCTTGAGATGTGGGTGTTTAAGGGGGGTGCTGGCTGAGGTCAAAGGATTAATTTACCTTTTCCGATAACAGCGCGTGCTTAACTTGAACAAAACACAGTAGAAAAACAGCCCATGTTTAATTTTAAACACCTATGTTTCTTGTCAGCACCTCAGAGCAAATAACACATTGTGGGTAGTCAATGCTGTTTTTTGTTGTGCAGGAAAAGCCATATTTCAAAAAGTCGGGTTGATACTTACGAAGCCTCGAACCTAACATTAACATTAATCAGTGGCCGGTGTCAGTTTAGGGCCAGTGCCCTACTTTTCTCTAGTGGTGGTTCTGGTGGCTGATCTTGGGACCCCTGCTGCTACTGACTGTCTGGAACACTTTTTCTTTTAAGCCATCGCTCCATTTTTCCAGTGAGCAAAGTTGCTGCAGATGTGGCTGAAACAACAACGCGCCTTTTTTTAAAAAGAAATATATTTTTCTGAAATCTTTAATAAGTCTAAATAATCACATTTCTAATGTATGAATGATAAAAATAAAAATAATATATATATATTAATCTATGTTTTATCACAAATATATATCTGAAATTCATATTAAACCAAACCGCTTGAAAATCGGTTGTAAATTCAGTGAGTTGTGGTGATTTTAATTGTTGATAGACCTCTGCTTCTGTTGAGTAATGCACTAAGTAAACACGACTTCCCCAGTCCCAAGATGGCGGCCGCAATGACGTATCGTTCCAATGGACAGCAACGTCTACGTGTATATATCTATGACACAAACCAGGTAACAGGAAGTGATGCAATACGTCCTACCGCAAAGTAAAGCGTCATGAAACGGTTTATCAGCTAAGCAAACACTTAGCTTCAGCATTCATTCGGTTGGAGATCTTGTTATGTAGTGGTGGATGAAGATTGTTCACTGGCTCCACCATTGGTTCTCAGAAGGACACCTGAGGGGCATTCCATGAAACAGTACAACATATTTAGAGCTCAACACTTTTTTTGGACAAAGGCATTTCTTCAAAGGCTACTTACCACTCTGAAATATGTTTTTGTACTTTATTTTCACCTACTTCCAGGTACGCTTTTGGCTGTTAAGATTGCTCCTGTTGAGATGTAACAGTGAAGAATTAATATGTAGGCCACACACTCAAAATAATATAGTCAGAAAGTATGATGATGCGTGTTGATTATTGTGTTATTAATAATCAGAGCAGGGCCAGTATATTTGTGCATTACATCTCATACAGAAACAATTCAGCATGCATAAATATGGTAAATGGACTTGTATAGCGCTTTTCTAGTCTAACTGACCACTCAAAGCGCTTCACTACATGCCGCATTCACTCCACTCACACAGCACGTCTTAAGATTCTTAACTACGTGCTTTTTTTTTCTAATCATTCATACACACATTCATAACCCAGTGATACACTGGGGAGGCAACGTGGGGTTCAGTGTCTTGCCCAAGGACGCTTCGACATGTAGCCTGGGGAAGCCAGAGTCGAACCACCAACCTTCCGATTGGTGGGCGACTGCTCTTCCTCCTGAGTTACAGCCGCCCTGGCTGAGGTCTGCTGAGGACAGTGAAATAAACATGTAACAATAGACAATTGTATGAAACTTGTATTACTTAAGGTGAAGAGAGTGGTAATTCAGTTTGTTCAAGAGGGGGAGAAAGTTGATAAGACTATAAGGAGGCAAGGCAGCTTAGAGGATGCTTGTTATTGGGAGATGCAGGTAGATTAACAAGGAAAGCTTGTTGTTCCCCAGGAAATATTCTCTACAAATCTAAGGCCCGATATAGTCTTGTGGTCTAGGAGTAAAATGAGAGTCTGTTTCAAAGACCTGACTGTTCCTTTGATGGCAGAAGCATATGAAAGATAAAAGCTTAGGTATGTGGAGTTGGGGGCAGAAGTAGAGTAGCGATTATGGAAAGTTAGGATATGTCCAGTGGAAGTAGGATGTGGGAATTTGTTACAAAGTCTGTTGTCTCATTGTTGAGGGAGTTGGGTGTCAGTGGACTGAAAAAAGTACTATTTTCGTTGGTCCCGAAGCCAACTTCACCAGTTTTGCTTGTTTAAACAAGCGGTTACTTGCTGCCATTCCGACATCTCGCCATTCCAACATTGGCCTCCAATTGTCGGAATGGTGACACTTAATTTTTTATTAAACGTGCCGCCATTCCGACACTTTTTTCCTCCTATGGTCGGAATGGCGGTATGTTTTTTTTTTTTTTAACATACCGCCATTCCGACAGTTCCTTTTAATAGCCTATGTTTTACCCAAAACATTTTGCACTAATGATATGCCGCGCCGGCATGTCAGCCTCGCAAACAAACTTTAATAATCTATTATCAAAATCCCCTGAAATGTCAAATATAAAAATACAGATATTAATGTAACTCTGGCGAGACTGAAACTGATTAAGCAGAAATACAGTGTCAGTGACCTGTCTCAGCAGCCAGCTGGAGCGGAGCTCTCCACAGAGCCCATGCGTCTTTTGCACGCTGTCATCATATGCAAAAGTAATAATTGCAATTACAGATATCACTCTGCCTTGCCAATAGGAGAGGAGAGAAATGACAGCATAGAACGTATAAAACACAACAAAATGCAGTAAAAACGTTTATTCATGTTATTCACGTGATTTATGAGTACTCGCTCCAATTATGGGAAGCGCGGATGGGCTTTGCGCATTTGGCACAAACACACAGCCGTTGCGCAAGGCTTTATACAGCCTGTTGATATCTTAAGGTCCTAACTGGTCACACCTGTGAGTAAATGTCATGTAGAGATTGTTTTTACATGGCATTTCAGCTGAACATATAGCTTTTATCCACATTCCAACGTGGGAGAGCCCGAAGACGCATGTGCCAGACGCACATAGGCATGCGTAAAACCAATTTTTACCACTTCATGCTGTTTATTTGCTTTCTTTTAGTTAACTTTAATTTCTTTTGGATTCTTGTGCGTATTATGGAGCCGTTTCGGTCCATATTTGTAAGCCTTTTTTCCTGGATTAAATTTTCGGAAGTTGAAACAAGTGGCATTGGAGTGTGTGATTAAAAACCACCACTGTCTGCTTCTCCTCCTCCAGTTGCCGAGACTTTGTGTTTTTAATAGCGCTTATCTGTAAACATGTGTTAAACATTTAAATTGCATGAACAGAAAGAAGGGACTCACCTGTTGAGTAACGCACATTTCCCTATACAAAAAGCCTTTTCGGAATGGTGGGACGTTTGAATGTCGAAATAGCGGGATGTCGGAATGGTGGGATGTCGGAATGGTGGGATGTCGGAATGGTGGGATGTCGGAATAGCGGGATGTCGGAATGGCGGGATTTCGGAATGGGTGTTGCCACCCTAAACAAGCGTACAACCGAACCGATCTTATTATTATAAGGACGGTTTGACCAGGAGCACAACAACAACAACATCAACACCACATACAACAGCAGACGTCAGACTCAGGGCCTTGCTGGGCAGACTATGGCTCCTGAGGACACTGAACTGGCGTAGGGGTGTCTGCTGGACAGTGGGCAAGCGGAAGCGGTGCACACAGAAGCAGAAGAGGGGCAAACGGGGTGGACTGCTAGCCAGGCTAAAGGCTAACGCCGGGAGACCACCGATTCCGTCTCTGTCCTTCTCCAATGTCCGCTCCTTGGATAATAAGATGGACCTGCTTCGACTGAGGCTTGGGGCCTCCAGTGAGATGGGGAACTGTGCGGTGCTTTGCCTTACGGAAACCTGGCTGAACGACAACATGCCGGACTAAGCCTTTCAGCTCGACGGCCGGCTTCTCTTCCGCACGGACCATAACCAGCAGTTGGGGAAAGCCTGCGGGGACGGATTATGTGTCTACATGAACAAAGGTTGGTGTACGAACTGTGCTTTGGTGAACCGCCACTGCTCCGAGGCAATAGAGTATATGACTGTAAAGTGCCGGCCACACTATCTGCCTCATGAGTTTATGGCGGTGTTTGTCGTCGCTGTTTACATCCCGCCGGATGCAAACGTGAACGAAGCGATTAAGGAGCTTCACAACAACATCAGCTCACTCAGCACAAGCACCCAGAGGCGTTTTATGTACAGACATGGGGAAATAACACACTGGACCGTGTTTATACCAACCAAAGAGACGTATACAAAGCCTTCCCCCACCTGGGCTTCTCCGACCACATCTCCATCATGCTGGTCCCGGCCTATCGTCCTCTGCTCAGACGCCACACGCCAGCACAGAGGGCCATCACCGTGTGGCCCAGTGATGCGGTCCCCACACTGCGAAACTGTTTTCAGGGTACAGACTGGCAGATCTTCATAGATAAAGCTGCCTACGAGGGAGATGTCGATCTGGAGGAATACACATCGGCTGTCCTTGGATACATCAGCAAGTGTGCAGAGGATGTCGCCACCACCAGGACAGTAACCGATTACACGAACCAGAAACCCTGGATGAAGGCGGAAGTCCGGTCTCTGCTGAAAGCCAGGGATGCTGCGTTCAGGTCAGGTGACAGACTGGCACTCAGAGCGGCAAGGAGACAGTTGACTGCAGGAGTTAAAAGGGCCATGGCTGCATATGCCCAGAAGATCCAGGGACACTTCACGTCCAACGATCCACGGAGTATGTGGAGGGGCTTAAAGTGCATTACAAACTACAACACCAGAGATGTATAATGCCCCAGGGACCCCTCTCTGCCCGACGCCATCAACAGGTTCTACGCCCGCTTCGACAACCCGAACACCTTCCCCAGCACCAGACTCACCCCTCCACCAGGAGAAGAGCCCCTCAGCGTGACCCCAGCAGAAGTGAGGAGGACCATCCAGAGGATTAATCCACGCAAAGCTGCAGGGCCCAATAACATCTCTGGGTGGCTGCTGAGGAGCTCCGCACACCAGCTGACGGAGGTGCTGACAGACATTTTCAACACCTCCCTCCAACTGGCAGCGGTCCCTACCTGCCTGAAGACCGCCACAATCATCCCCATTCCCAAAACCTCCACAGTGACAGGCCTGAATGACGGTCAACCGGTAGCCCTCATCCCGATAGTCATGAAGTGCTTCGAGAGGCAGGTTATGGACCACATCAAAGACTGCACTGACGTCACTGTGTACCCGCACCAGTCTGCATATAGGAAGAACCGATCCACAGAGGATGCCATCTCTTCTGCGGTCCACACAGCCCTCACTCTTATGTTCGCCTACTCTTTGTGGACTTCACATCAGCATTCAAACATCAGACCACAGACTCTGGTTCAGAAACTGACTGTTAGGGTTTTTAACATTTATCTCATGATATACCCTGTGTTACAATTACCTTACTGTGCCTTGCTATGCTTTAATTGCATTTCCTACGCTTTACCATATATATCTTATATGACATATACTGCATTAGTTCCAGTCATGTGGCGAGGAAATGAGGGTGCTTGTGAACAAAGAGAGATGCCTCAGGACAGAGTCTTCCAGAGGTCAACCGAGTTCACCCGAGTTTACACTACAAACCAACAATGGCTGATTCACACTAGTTTATTGATGTATCTCTTTGTATGATTGTCGTCACTCTAATTGGCAGATGTGCCTCCATACGTAAATGCATACGTAAACGACCGACGTTCTGAATTTTCTATGAAACCCTTTGTTTTGTAAAGCTCTTCCCCCTTTCTTATCTCTGAATAAAACCAGGCTGCTGCAATGAGGGAGTCGGAGATTGTTGTAGGTTACTTAGACACATACACCTGTGGCTGAAGCAGCGACGGCTCTCCCCTTTTGCAAAAGCTGAACTTTATATTGATCTCTTGTGTGGTTCTTTCTGTTTAAGGTGGGACTTCGTTAGTAAGAACGAAAAACTCCAACACTGACCACACTTGGACTGAGCTCCACCCTTTTTAACAGACAGGCTGCAATCTGTGAGGATCCACGACATCTCCTCCTCTCCCATCACCCTCAGCACAGGCTCCCCCCCAGGGTTGTGTGCTGAGTCCCCTTCTGTTCACTCTGCTCACACACGACTGCACAGCGAGACATTTGAGCTGCCTGATTGTACAGTTTGTGGATGACACAGCTGTGGTTGGACACATCACTAACAATGACGAGTCCGACTACAGGCAGGAGGTGGAACACCTGGAGGGTTGGTGCAGAGAAAATAACCTCTGTATCAACATGAAGAAGACCAAAAGGGCCTCTTGCATCATGAAGAACCCCACTCACCCCGCACATGCTCTGTTTGCCCCTCTCCCTTCAGGCAGGAGGTTGCTGAGCATTAAGAGCAAGACCACCAGACTGAGGAACAGCTTCATCCCAGAAGCTGTGAGACTGTTGAACTCTGGAGGTCCCCTGTAGCCACCCTGTCATACTGTTGCTGCTGTTGATGTTTTAAAAAAAAAAAACTCCTATTTTTATTTTTATATTTATCTTTGTTTATATATTTGCTAAATTTTAATTCTTTATCTTGTGTAATTCTCTTTTATCTGTATTTATACTTAGTTTACTAGTATTATTTTATTCTATACTTTTTTACATTTGGGCTGCTCCGGGACCAGGGAAACAAATTTCGTTCCATCTCATGTTAACATGTGTTGAAATTACTAATAAAACTCCTTGAATCCTTGAATATGCTATTACACTAAGGACTTGGAAGAAATAAAAGAGAATACATGAATTTACATGACACATTTCTATTTCTACATAAATACTCTTTGATGGTGTGTTTTGCCTTGTTCAGTTTAATTCATATTGTATTTACTTGAAGATGCATGTTCTGTTTTTGTTAATAACCTAGTTAGGCCTGTTTCTGGTTTATGTTGCTGGTTTTGGTTTTATTGCATTGGGGCCTTTGAATGCTACTTTTCAATTCTGTGACTGCAAATGCCATTGTTACACTTATATTGTTATGTTATCATGTTGTTGTTGTGACTCAGGTTTCAAGAATATAATAATTAAACTTTTAATAAACTTTATTTCTCCCTGTTTCCAGCCTGTGAGATTGTATTTTGGCCCCTCCTTCATGTGTTACAAGAGTGTTAAAAATGCCATTTTGAGTTGAAGACTAGGGTGTGGTACAGTTGTTGAATTTTGCCTGATAGATTACATATTGGGAGTAGTTAATAAGACCCTGCTGTGAGGCATTCTTAGTGGTGTGTCCATATTTAATTAGTCAGAATTTACAGAGCTGTGACGTGGGTGGTTGTCTTATTTAGATTGGTAAAAGGTTGTTGTGCATAGATCCCATTGGAAGCATCTGGGCAGGGCAATAGTTAGGGCAGCGCCCTTTGCTTGAGTCAAATTAAAACAGCTTGAGTATTAATCACAATAGCAAGAAGCTAAAATAGCCTAGCATTAAATTAGCATTGGTTTCAGCCTAGCCTAGAGCATAAGCCTCTTAAGCTAACATAGTTTAATATCAACATTAACACCAGCAGTAGCCTAGTCTAGCCATAAGCATAGTTGGCAACATCTAAATTAACCTGGCCTAATATCACACTAGCATGAGCATAAGCTTGAGCCTAGCCTAAACATAGGCGTCCAAAAAGTTTCCCTTTTTTTAACACAACCTTAAATAAGTCTTTGAATAAGTTCAGAACAATCAGGTATGATGAACTTTAAAAGTACACTGCAAATTTCTAGGGCAAATTGATTATTGAAGATGTTAAGTGTTGCAATTTGATGGCGCCCTTACTCCCTGTATTATGGTGGACTGATGTACTGCACTGCTGTTTTGTATAGAATTACGATACGTATACGACATGACGTCACCACGCCAATTGTTCTATGATAATCATGGTGAAGAGACAACACCATGATAATTTCTACCAGTTCGCTCTTTAATAAATAAATATGCCAAGAGGCTAAAGATGGACCAAGTTTGTTCTGCTTATCCTCCATACGCAGAAGAGGACTACGCACTCTAGCAAAAACCTTAACAGGAGAATAAAAAATAAAAAAAGTCTGAACAGAGTCCATGTCTTCATTTAAACACATTTTCCATGGTAATTGTGGGCCTGACAGAGAGGAGAAAAGGTTTAATACACATTTATAATTTTAGAAGATTAGCCTTTGGAATAAGTGTGTAATTTAATAATTAATAAGTGACAATTTCATGATAGAAATGAATTATTCTTATTCATCATCAACATTGAAGTCACTACTAACAGACCTACATAAGAGAAAAAGAAAAGATCAACAGAGTTGGAAGCTTGGCCTGAGAGCAAAGTTTCTAACTTAAGATCAGCTGAGCAGCTTCACAAAAAATAATAAATGAAAAAGCTCCAAACACTTTTTCAAATGACAGATAACCTCCAAACAACCATGCTGCTCCTTAATGTTCCCAGTTTAAGTTCTTATTGTCAGGGTCTCGGATTTAGGACGCAGATGCAGGATCAGGTCAAAGCACAAATGTTTATTTACTAAATAAAATCACAGAGAAGCAGATCGAGATCTCCAAACAGAACAAAAGAACAGGCTATGAAACATTACAACTAAAAATCACTCCTGAAACGGAGGAGACAAAACAGGTTTTAAACACAGAATTATTAGCGATGGCTACGGAATCAAACTTTAATAAAACAAAACTCTGAAGGAGGAATGCTCACTTCAGTGGACACAGGGAATAAATACTACAGATGGCTAGAATGACAGACAGACGACATGACAAACTGGCACTGGACACAGGGAGACGAAGACTATTTAAACACATGAGGATCCCAGGGGAACAGGTGGAAACACTTCAGGGAATCAGGGAAGACAGACGTTGGACACGGTAGGAAGAGCAAGTTATCTGAAACGAGAGGAGACGTCAGTATTCCAAAATAAAACAGGAAGTGACAAGACAATACATGAAACAAAAACAAAATCCTGACACTTATTTGTTCTGGTATCCTTTGCTCTGTCATAAATGCTCTCACCCTAAGATTATCTCATCCCAACCCTGCTTCCTTCTTCTCTCATTCAGCCCTGAGAGTGAGGACAGTCCAAATAATACATTTATCTACAGATTATTCTGAGAAGTGATCATTGGCCTGTACTTTAAGAACAACAAGTTACATATACTTATTTTGTAGATGAGTTCACAATGATAATAGAAGTTAAGTTTTTTACTAGAACAATTCTTATTCTCAATTATTATTATTCCAATTATTCATTTATTTATTTAAAAATATGCTTGATTGGGGGGATATCAAAGTACATGGATAATCTGAAAAATTTTTTCAATACAAGTATCATAGTGGAGAAATATGAGTTAACAGAGCAGCAAAGTGATTTACAGAAAGGTTTAAAGTGAGTTAGATTATTAGGATATTAACAAAAACACAGCAATAAAATGAGTAATATGTGAGTCAGATATCACCAATGACTTTCTTAAAGAGGGAAAGTCAGAGAAATTTAAAGGCAGTTGCAGTGAGTCTGAGTCATAACAAGCCAAGTCAAGGTTTGTTTTTTATAAAAGCCACAGTGACCAGAGAGTTGTACAAGTCGAACAATATATCAATACTATTCGCAGTTTCACAGCCTTCAGGTAAATATTAATTAAATAAAACAGTAAAACATTGAATAAATGAGTGAAATACAAATAAAAACAGTGTTTAAAGAGTTGCCACTCAACCAGATAAACAAACTTAGAAAAGGAGTAGGTTTTAGTAAATTTAGAATAATTAGAGGTCTGAGTTGCTCTGGGTAGATTAAAAGGTAGATTAATCCATCTGTATCAGGTTGGGCACTTAACTTGGTAAACCAAATTTTACGAGTTTATTTCAAGTACAAAAACAAGTAGTAAAGTAAAATACTGATTTTATATTGCCAGATATAACATTTCAGGCCTATATTTTAATTTCAACCTAGGACTTGGTGTGCATGGCAGATGTTCGACCTTGCAGTATCGACGAGGTAGTAGAACATGCTTTTTATGTGGACAGTGGGCAAATTGTTGATTTTGAGTGATACTGAAAATCAGTTTTGGCGGCTCACACGACAAAGGACATTTTTTACATTGTTAACATTTTTCCAACAGAGATTGGATGTTGGGAAAACGGATGGTGGCCCAGCACCGCCACCTCCAACGGAGGCAGAGGAGCTGGCCCTAAACCAGAATATTGGAAGGCCAGTGGCTGAGGGAATCCCTGGAGGGAGGTCATCCTTTGAGTTGTAGCCAAATTATATATCGCCGGCACACAAGGCACCAACAATATATATTTATAGCGGACACACGTAGCATGATGTGATAAGATATAAGGATTTATCCAAAAGTTCTCACTATCTGAATAAGCCTTATTTAACCTCGTTTTAGGGCACCACCTTCAATTGAAGGAAAAGGACAGAATCTTACGATTCTGGTATGTTAAATCAATAATCAATTATTAATGACTAACTAATAAATTCCAGTCTCATATAGTCGCTACTCGTGAATTCTCGTTTTGATGGACTCACACGTACGTAAAGAACACATACACAAAAGCCGGTTGATTTTATATATGAATATATATGAACCATTTATTAAAAATGACATGACCAAAGACATGCACCTTAAGACAAAAGGAGAAATGCTTTGAATATGGATGATTGTATAAGAAACACTTAGTGAATTGAAAAGAACTAAGGGGAGGGGATGGATGGATACCGGAATCATTCAAATAGTCTAGGTTTGTTACTATTTGAATTCAAAGACTAACAGCTTGGGTTAATTTATCATTTTAACAGCGAATTCTCTTGACACCCACCGCATACCGTCTGAAATGTAAGAACAGGGCAGATCTTACGGTTAGGTCAGCTCCGAACCACAGGTAATCGCCAGTGGGTCCCACTGGGCCTCTCTCGGTTCCGCGTCTCGCGGCCTTCGTTGTGGTTGACTTTCAGGGACTGGACCGGTCGCTTTCCTGCGCCGGAGAATGGCTTCCTTCTGGTAGCTTGAAGACGGACGGGTGGTGTGTCGGAATTCACCAAAGAATGATTAAACTGTTCAAGGGTGGAGTTGGTTTTGGTTGCTGACCAACTCTGATGAGGTGAACTTAAATTCACCAAAGATTGACAAAAAGGTTGACAAGCTGAACACTGGCTCCTTTTGCTGATCAAAAATAGGTGAGGATGCTGCAGCAGCAGAGTTTAAAACCTGCTATAGAGAGGAGACAGGATGACGGACGAACAAAAACACAAAATGTATCTTTCTACTACATTCTTCCCTTTCTGTCTTTGTTCGGACCTTCTTCTTCCATCTCATCTTCCTCTCCTGCCATTTTCAAAGACTCTCCGCCAGACTCTCATTCCATCAATCTTAAAACTCTCTGCTCTTCATCTTCTCTACTGATCTGGACCTTCAATATTCTCTTTCAATATTCCGTCCATATTCTATTCAAGAACCTATGCGATAACTGACTTTTCCTCGCGGTTTCCGGAGTTTGATTCGCGGAGGCGGGGCATGACGTAGGCCTACGCTACACTTTCAGCCAATGGTATGCCTGAAACTGTTGTGACGTCTGCCTGGGCGTATTTTGTAAGGCGACCTGCAAGGAGGAATTCGACTCCTGCATTCCTCCGTCTCATAAACATTTGTTCAGAGGATTCTAAAACACCATAACTTGTTAAGGTATAAAGGGTAAAGATATAGCATAAACTTAGGATATAAAGACAGCAAACATAACATAACATGATGGTTACGAGTCTCAAAATTCAGATGGATATCTGTAGAGTTATGAAGTATGAATAACGAACCAACCAATGTTATTTTCCTGTGTTAAACACAGAATATAATAAGAAACAGCTGAAGCATTGGTTAACAGTTGCATTATTTCATATAAATGTCACATGTCATATGCAAGTTGTTTACTTAATTTTGGGTTTTACTATTCAGTACTACGAACCACTCGGGCTGATAAGTCATTTTCCAAAATAATAATATCTTCCGTATCGTTCCACGTACGATCATGAAAAAGGTATTAAAATGCAGCTTGTGATACCACTGAGAACATGAAAGAACTTGTACAAAGATATAAAGCACATTTAATGCAGTTTCAAGATTCAGCTAAAAAGTGATTCTGGGTGAGATCCTTTTGAGAGGTCCATGCAACTACTGTCTCTGGCTTGAGTCAGAGTCAGGGCAAACTGTCACCATTGTTTACTTTGAACCATATAGGGTCGGAAGGGTCCTGTTCTGGTTTTCCCCAATACTCTCCTGAAAGGGTCCGTTGTTTGTTCAGCTTCGTTAGCACTAAGCTATTAATGCATTTATCTAAATTTATGGCACAGGTCTGTGGAAAGAGGGGCTGAGAAAACTCTCCCAAAATGCTTTTGTGGGCAAAGGTTGTTGTAAATTTCTCTTCTTTGATGTAGAAATCCCCCATCTGGTATTTCCACACTGACCATTCCCACAAAAGAATGTTGCAGTCATTTAAAATCTTAAGTTTGTATTAAATTCCACACTTGAGTTCGCTACAGAGTCCACCCCCCCAAGACACAAGTGCTTTTATAAAATGTAATAGGCCTTATGAGTCTTTTTTTCTTTTTTCCCAACAGGTTCTGATGATGCCGCTCAAAAAGATAATTGTCTGGAAATGCTAAAATATCTATGTCTGACAGCCATCTCGCGATGAATATTTAATTCTCTGCATAGTAATGCTGCACCTTCATCCACGGGATCGTTGTCAAAACGACATGCCATGTTCATGAAAAAAGTCGCCTCCTACTGTGCCTAATGGACTTCCAGAATTTCTAGAAGAACTAGGCTACGCCAAAACTCACCTGGTAACTGAATGAATGAATGAGAAAATCAAATGGCGCGTGTGGCTGAAAAAGGGCGGAGACAGAGAGAAACTTGAGGTTTATTGAGAAAAACCTGGTCCCATCCAGGTTAGGTTCATAGAGTCTATTACTACAGTAACTGACCGAGAGCTTAAGTTACCGCTCGTTCTGAAACAGGCTAGAGTTACCCCTCTTTCTCTGGTTTAAATTGCCTCCCTTTGTGAAATGGAAAACTCAGTATCCATCATTTTAGGGTTAGTAAACTCAAAGTTTTCACAAAACCTGTTTTTTTAAATGGATCTCAGATGTCTGACAACACAAGCACGATGCTGTGGCACTGCTAAGGAAAAAGTTAGCAGCACATGGTCACAAGGCTAAATAAATAATTAAACGATGAATTAAGATAAATAAACAAATAAAATTGTTTTTGATTCTATAGAAAGCTGTTGTTGCATCATGTGATGTTGTTAGCAACTCTGATGCCACACTGTTGGTACCACATTCAATTTCAATTCAATTCAGTTTTATTTATATAGCACCAAATTACAACAAATGTCATCTCAAGGCACTTAAATAATATAGTCCAATTCAAGCCAATTGGAATTCCATTCATTGTAATCATAATCCAATGAAATCCAATTAATTCATATAGAGTCAATTCAAAAACAATATCCTATCTCAGGAAACCAACAGATTGCACCGAAACTTGTCTTCAGTCCAATCTCCCGTCCGCGTGCCTGTGGCGACTGTGGAAAGGAACGACTCCCTTTTAACAGGAAGAAACCTTTGGCAGAACCAGACTCAGGAAGGGTGGCCATCTGCCTCGACCAGCTGGGGTTTGTCGGTCATTAAGAGCTTTAGATGTGAGGAGAAGAATTCTTAATATTAAGACTTTAAGCACGTTAAGATTCTTCTCCTCACATATAAAGCTCTTAATGACCAAGCTCCATCATATTTTAAAGATCTCATTGTAAGATATTTTCCAAACAGAGCACTTTGTTCCCAAACTGCAGGTTTACTTGTTCTTCCTAGAGTTTCTATAAGTAGAATGGGAGTTTCTGTCTGAATTCTCAGAGTTTTTATCACAGTTAGTGCTGAGTACAGATAAAGTCATTGTAATGGGTGACTTTAATATTCATGTTTTAGACTCTGTTGGATATTCTCAAAGTGTTCACAGACCTACTCACTGCCTTAATCATACACTTGATCTTGTGCAGCAGTTTAGCAGAATTAATATACAGACTAGTCTCGTCAAGGGGGTGGATGATAAAACAACTTATCATGGTTTGCTAAAACCTCTCAAGTTTTCCCAAAAATTCTGTGCGAGTCTTTGTCTTCCTTTGTCTCTGTCGGTTTTGTCTTGTTTTGTGTCTCTGTGTTAATGTGTTCTCTAAATGGTTCTTCCACTGCAAAATAAGTTGATGTTACAGCAGGTTGGTGAGTATTTTGGTATTGTCCTAAAACATGGTTTATCAACTGGCCAGTTGTTTTGTTTTGGGGTTCATATAAAATCTTTTTTGGTCAACCGATGAACACTGGAATTGGACCTGTTAAAAGGCAATTCCAGAATGTAGAACATTGTGAAGATGACATGTTGCATTGTTGTGCTGCTCAGTTCTCTTTCGTGCTAACATTCATCCACAGGTTAAATGAACTGCCCCAGCAGCAGAACCACTACATGGGTCAAAGGGCAGGTGACTGACCTGGGGGATATTCCAGAAAGCAGGTTATGTGAAAAGTCAGAGTAAGTTAACCATGAGATAAGGGAAACTCTGAGTTATCTGTTCCATAAAGAGAGGTACCTGAAACTCTGAGTCAATCACCATGGTAACAGACTCTGTGAACGTAACCTGCTTGCTGGCAGATTTACAATAAGAAACCTAGAGATTCTACCTGTCTCCTCCAACATGAAGAAATCTGGTAGACATGGATTGCCCGTTCCTACCAAATCCGATTGACATCGAAGCCTTAATGATTTGAAATGCTTTACGTCACGAGAGAATTTTCCGACCCAGATTAGACGTTTTATACGGTGGCCCTGAAGTGCAAAACACAATGGCAAAAGAGAAACGACAACGACAAATCAAAAAACACCACAGGAAAAGATAAAATACAACGGCAAAAGAGAAAACGCTACAGCAAATCAAAAAACACAACGGCAAAAGAGAAACATAATTTTTCCCCACATAGATACTACATATGGAACAATATTGGTATGAAGTTCCAAATTGAAGATGGGTTCTTGATAAACTGTTGAAGCCAATTTATTTTGAAAGTATTATTTAAATTGTAAAAGTCTAAAAAATTAAGGCACCATTATTATATGAGTTCATTATTACTGATTTTTTAATATAATGGTTTTTGTTCCTCCATATAAAGTTTAATAACATCTTGACAATATCTTTTGAGACCTTTTTGTTAACATCGAGTGATAAAGCAGCACATAAGACGGGATATTCACATCAAAATATTCTTAAATAGCAGCACATACGTTATCACCAGCAGCGCTCATATTTTGAAAATATAGTCCTCCTGGTTTAAAAGACGGACCAGCACCTGTCCAATCAGTGACGATTCATGACGCCCGAGGGTATCTACCTTTTCCGTTTTGGTTAAAGTCGTTGTGTTTTCTCTTTTGCTGTTGTGTTTTGCACTTCAGCGCCACCATAGTTTTATCATTTCCAGAGGAAAATCTGTTTGAATGCTACCACTTTTCCTCAAATCTCAAAATTTATCTCAGTAACATTCTCCGGCCATATATCACCGCGCGTAGTTGTGCACAAGTCAAAATTTGTAACTTGGCACGTGCAGAGAACGACAAATCAGATAGACCAATTTCAAAACAGGTTGAGCAAAGAAGTGCGTCTGCACTGAAACAGCATAAGCAAGTAAAACAGCAAACAGATCTATTGTTATTATTGCATCCTGCAAGGCAACGATAATTCCCAAGAGTGTCCATTGAAGCTCACTATTTCATAACAAACAAACAAAGAAAAGGTAACACACAATACACTTAAAAGTCTGATAACAATATTCTAAGTACTATATCAGACTATAATGGTGATAACACACCAACTGAAATTTCAATTTCTGCAGGCTCATCAGCTATTATGTAGGGAGAGGTCAGAATGCTCAGGTATTTGGAGGTGAGATGGGCATCATCATGCCTATTGAAATGATAACTTCTGTAGACTCATCAGCTATTTGGTTGCTATGCGCCAGCCTTATCGGCAGCAAGTCTGTGTAGCTCTCAATTTTGTTTGTCGTTTATATAATCATGTCACTTTTATTTTTTATCTAAACTTTTTTTAGTGATTTTTAGTGATCAGCTTTTTATTTACATTTCGTTTTATTTAAATTTAAATTTTTTTTTTGACAATGTGCACTGCTACCAGTACTAGAGCAGTGTACACAAGAGAAGAACCGTTGACACTGTCAAGGATTAGACACGGAATTAAACATCCAATTCCGACCTAGCTAAAAAAGCTGTACCATGGACGCAGAGCTGGAGCAAAACGAAAGGCAAAGAGGCACAACAGGAGGTGAAGGTACAAGCCTTTTCTGCCCTTGGTGATTAAGGGAAACGCGAATTCGCTACCAAACAAGTGTGATGAGCTAGAGGCGCTTGTGCGGAACCAACGGCTGTATAAGGAGAGCAGTTTGATCTGTCTGTCTGAGTCCTGGCTGAACGACAACACACCAGACTTCACAGCCATACGAGCGGATCGTGACCGTAGTACAAGCGGTAAGCGGAAAGGCGGGGGTATTATCCTGTTTTTTAATCAGAGATGGGTTAACCCCCGCAATGTGACCGTTAAGGAGAGGGTATGTTGTCCAGACACTGAACTGCTGTCAGTTGGTTTCCGTGCGTTCTATGCACCCAGAGAGTTCACATATACAGTCGTAATAATTGTTTACATTCTACCGAGGGCAGCACTTACAACGGCGTGTAACATCATCCATGACGCCATCCATGATGCAGACCCAGCATCCTGAGGATGCATTGCAATCACAGGGGATTTCAACCACATCTCTCTATCCTCCTGCCTGACTGGCTTTGTACAGAATATGGACTGTCCAACACTTGGAGAAAAGTCATTAGATCTATTCTGTGCTAACGTGAAGGAGGCTTACAGGGCAGTGTCTCTTCCACCACTGGGTAGATCTGATCACAGACTGGGCTGTACTGCTGGAGGAAGAAGAAATGGACATTGACATGGGCAGGAGGGTCAGCACCAACACTGACTACATTAACTTCTTTAACTTCTGTGCATCCTGAGCATAGCTGCACATCCACCTATGCGGCAGCTTTCACCACTAGGCCTCCTGAGCCCAGCTGCACATCCACCTCTGTGGCAGCTTCCAGCACCAGGCATCCTGAGCACAGCTGCAGCTCCACATCTATGGCAGCTTCCAGCACCAGGCCTCCTCTGTCCAGCTGCACCCCTACCTCCATCTCTATAATTGATAGCAACATCACTCCTGTCGCCATCCCATACAACCTGTGTCTAACTATAGAGTAGGTTGGAGTTGAGCTCAGCAGACTTTAGTCAGGGAGGGCTGCAGGCCCAGATGGAGTCTGTCCAAGGCTTCTGAGGGACTGTGCTGGTCAACTAGCGGTCCCTCTTCATAGGTTCTTCAATATGAGCCTTCAGATGGAAAAAGTCCTGGGGCCTCATGTACAAATTTCCTACTGAAACATGGCGTATGCTCTAACCAAAATGCCCTCCAACGAACAAAAATATCCAGATGTATCAATGTGTGCGCACGCATGAATCCAAGCACATTTCCTTTGTACATCCCAATCAACGTGGAATTGAGCGCACATGTCGGAGTACCCGACTCCTCCCTGTCCACTCCCCTACTTAAACATGCTAATCATATTTAAATGAGCCCTGCACCTGCGATTCCCCTCTCTGCACGATCAGAAAATAAAGAATAAAGAATGTATAAGACGGAAAAAATAATAACTTAACGGAATGTGAAATGGAGGTGCTACTTTCTGAAGTGCAGGCCCACAAAAATGTGCTCTTTGGCATGCTGTCCTACGATATAAGCAGCAAACGTAAGAGGAGTGGGTGGGAGAGCGTGAGCGAGGCCTTTAATGATGTGGGGTTGAACAGAGAGTCAGCACAACGATGGGTGACACTGATCTCTCAGGGGTGGTGGGTGTGGGAGTGTGAGTGACTCTGATTAAAGGTAAATACCTATATTTGTGTAACTCACAACAAACGTGTTCATACAGTAACCTGCAGCAGAAGTGTGCCAGGGAAAAGGTGAGGCTGATTAAGACATTTGACACTTTTCGCACGGGGTTATTAACATTTGCACACAGATCAGGGGCTTGTTAGAAAGATCTTAACCTGTTGTTTAACCAGCAAAAAAACAGCAAGTTACTAACTTTAACCACCAACTATGAATAGAAATTGGGGGCGGACATGCTCAATGCACTTCATGGGGAATAATATTAGGACAATTACATGAATAAAGTTACTCACCAAGAAGCCACCCATCGCGCACAGTGCCAGCTTGTAGTCTGTTCCCAACAATTCTGTTACTGAATGTATGAATCATGCGTTGAACCAGGCCACCCCCACAAAGCATTTGGGCATCACATACATTTGTACATTGATGGAATGAAAATGTTTCCTGTTGATATGCAAATTCATCATGTGACGGCGCTTTTATATCACTATGTGTGCAGTCGATAGCTCTGATTACATTAGGAAAACTGGCTCTCGCTTCAAATTTCGCTTCAATGTTGGCCTGTTCAACTGCATTGTGGGAAATTGATATACCTGCTGAGATGCAGATAATTCCGTCCCAGTCAGCAGGCATGGATCGGCTCAGGGTCGAATGGCACAGTCCCAATCAATTGGCCAGCTCCCTCTGGAATGCCCCAGTTAATTAAACCCCAGTGTACACATCACCTGTGGCACAAGCAGCGCATGGCTCCTCGCTGTGTTGCGCTCCAGCGCCGGCCGCAGCTCTGCACACAGTTCCAGGAGGATTGCCTTCAAAACGGCTGATGAGCCAGTTGTCATCATGTGCCAGCAATTCGTCTCAGTCCCTGAACACATGTTTTCTTCCTATTGCACCATTTACAATGTCTTCCAACACCGCTAAAGCAGCTATTGTTTTTAATGGTATGCATTGCAACACATTGCACATGCTTTTATATTACCACTGGATAGTGTAGTGGTAAGATTGCTATCTTTCATGTGGGTGACCTGGGTTCAAATACCCTGCATGAAAGGTACTACTGCCTCCAGTAGGGGTCCTTAGGCAAGGCCCCCTTACCCTATCTGCCTACCTGTAAGTCGCTTTGGATAAAAGCATCTGCTAAATGCATAAATAAACATAAATTGCAGACACATGGGTGTGGTAATTGTTAATGTGTCTCAAATGTGCACATCACTCAGTCTCAGGACAAATTGTGTTCAGTGTTGCCAAAGAATCAACAGCTGTAGGAAAGTGCTTACCCTGAAGTTGCCGTGAGGCACCACACATTTCCACAGTCATTTTGCTCTTGATACAGCTGATCGTTGACGTGAAAAAGTGTGTACGCCACTTTTTTGTGCGTACCTACCTTTTGTACATGAGGCCCCTGGTGCTGTAGAAAACTTCTTTTCTCACACCGGTGCCCCAATTAGGGCAACCGGTGGAGCTGAATGACTACAGACCGCTGGCTTTGACATCTCATATCATGAAGACCTTGGAGAGACTCCTTGTTCGCCGCATGAGATTGCAGGTTGTTGAGGATCTTGACCCCCTCCAGTTTGCCTACCAGAAACACATAGGAGTGGAAGATGCGATTCTGTACATAGTGCATCAGGCATATGCTTATCTGGGTGTGCCTGGTTCATATGTAAGAATCATGTTCTTTGACTTCTCCAGTGCCTTCAACACCATATGGCTTCCCATGCTGAAAGATAAGCTTATAGGTATGGGTGTGGCCCCCTCCCTGACATCATAGATTATAGACTATCTAACTGCCAGACCACAGTAGGTCAGGATGGGAAGATGTGTTTCTGGAACACTGGAATGCAATATTGGGGTACTGTTGGGGTACTGTTTTGGATCCTTTTCCTTTCACCCTGTACACATCAGACTTCAGGTACAACTCAGAGTCCTGCCATACACAGAAGTATTCTGATGATATGGCTGTTGTGGCATGTGTGCGCAGTGGATAGGAGAAGGAGTACAGGGACCTTGTGGAGTCCTTCAATGGTTGGATCAAAAAGAAGTATTTGCTCCTGAACACTACCAAGACCAAAGAGCTGGTGGTGGACTTCAGGAGATCTAAAACTCCATTCCAGTTAGTCTGCATTGATGGAGGGGAGATAGAGACTGTTCAGACCTGCAAATACCTGGGGGTGGTGCTGGATAATAAACTGGAGTGGTCTGCTAACATAGAAACAGTGTACAGGAGTCGTCTCTTCTTCCTGAGATGGCTCAGGTCCTTCAATGTCTGTGATGATATGACATAAATGTTTTATCACACTATCATTGAGAGTGCTCTGTTCTATGCTGTTGTCTGCAGGGGGAGTTGCACGACAGACAAAAACTGTAGGTGCCTGGCCAAACTAGTGAATAAGGCCAGTTCTGTTGTAGGCAGAAGGCTAGACCCTCTCAGTGCTGTGGTGAAGCAACAGATGAGGAGGAAATAATTATAGCCTATTTTGGAGAATAATAAACATCCTCTCCACAGTATCCTGGCAGGACAGTGGAGCAGCTGCAGTGAGAGGCTCATCTCACTGTGCTGCAGGACTGAGAGGTTCAGGAGGTACTTTGTCCCCACAGCCATAAGGTTTTTTAACAGTGACTGCTGACATATTCTTCTCAAATGTATTAATTTTTTCATTTAGTCATTGATTATTATTATCATTATTGTTTTTATTAGTAGTAGTGTTATTATTATTGTTGTTGTTGTCTAATATACAATCATTGTAAATATTTAGAATTTTTTTTTAGCTATTTGACAAATTTGAATTTCCCCCACTGGGAGATGAATAAAGTTTTTCTCTATTCTATTCTATTCTATTCTATTCTATTCTATTCTATTATGTACGCAGAGGTGAGAATGCTGATCATTGTTGACAGTGCTACTCTTCCTGCTCTTCACGGGGCATTGTTTTCTACTCCACTTTCGTCGTTGTAGAGTAACGCTGTGACGGAGAAGATTGCAACTACTGGCGCATCGACTCACACCACTATATATGGCCGGCACGACACCGTGACATCATCGCCCGAGCCATAGGGGCAACCATGCTGGGGCCTTAACTCTCGCACTGAAACGTCTGTTACTAGTGATGGTGGTGTTCCCCGGACACAAACCTGTTAGGACCATCAAAGAGGACTTCCACAGGATTGCAGGTGACCGATATAGAAATCACATATCACATTATTTTAAATTGTGATATCCATTCTGCTGCAACCTCAGAGTGGGCTCAGTAGCTTAATTATCTGTCATTTTGCAGGGCTTCCAAATGTGAAGGATGCATAGATGGGACACATATTTCTATTACTGCGCCTGCACTAGACGAAGGGGACTATGTGAATAGAAAATCCTTTCACAGTATCAATGTTCAGGTATTTGACTTACCATCTTAAAAAATATGTGCATGAAAATGTATACATTACAATACAACTAACTCATGTCATTGTCATTGTCACTGTGAAGATCATATGTGATGCTGCTTACATCATGTCGAACCCCATACATCATTATGGGGCGGCTGTAGCTCAGGAGGAAGAGCAGTCGCCATCAATCGGCAGGTCAGTGGTTTGACTCTGGCTTCCCCAGGATACATGTCGAAGCGTCCTTGGGCAAGACACTGAACCCCACGTTGCTCCCCCAGTGTATCATTGGGGGTATGAATGTGTGTGAATGCTTAGAAAGCACGTAGTTATATCCTAAGACGTGCTGTATGAATGTGTGTGAGTGGGGTGAATGCGGCATGTAGTGAAGCGCTTTGAGTGGTCAGCTAGACTAGAAAAGCGCTATACAAATACAAGTCCATTTACCATCATCACAAATGTAGAAGCCAAGTGGCCTGGCTCTATGCATGATTCTCATATCGACCGGGAATGTAGTCTGAGCAACAGATTTGCATGTGGTGAGGAAGCTAAAGCTTTGTACAAATGTTATTTGTCTCCCTTTTTAATTGCACTCAAATGTGTCCTCTATTATTACAGGAGAATTTGATGGCTACCTGCTGGGGGATCGAGGCTATCCATACCAGCCCTCTCTGTTGACCCTGAGCCCATACAAACGTTTTAATGCAGCCCACTGCAGGATGAGAGCCCGGGTTGAGATGGGCATAGGCATACTCAAATCCCGGTTCCAGTGCCTGCATAAGCACAGGGTCACCCCAGAGAGGGCATGTAACATCATTGTGGCATGTGTTGTTCTCCATAATATTGCAATTATTAGAGGAGAACAACACCCTGCCATACAAATTAATGACCCTGAGGATTACCATCCCATCCACCCTGCAGATGTCCAGGATGGAAGGGCTTTTAACTACCATCTGAGGCAATATCTGAGTATGGAATACTTGCAGGGTTTACAATTGTTTCAGTCGGAGGCTGAACTAGCCAGATGATTGGGTGGGATGATTGGGTGGGTGGATATATATTTATTAAAAAGTAGGCTATATATATATTAGTTTTAACTTTCAAGACACAAGTATACTTGCATCTGATGTAGGCACTTGTGTCCTGGGGGATGACAGACTCAGATGAGCTTCCCCCGGGATGCCTTCAGCCACCAGGCGACCACTGTTTTGGCTGCGGGCCAGCTCCTCCGCCTCTGTCAGAGGTGTAGGTGGTGGCCCTCCACCTGTTTTTCAGGCCTCTGCCATCTTTCTGTTGGCTGAGCACAACTCAGTGTTTCTTTGTTTTTTAATTAGTATTTTAATGAGTATGGGTGTAGGCTTCAGCGTCACATTTTAAATGACTTCAATAGGTATAAAATAAAAGTGGGGTATTAAGCGAGAGGACGTGTAAAAACAACATTTTGTTAGGGGTTTAATTTACTATTTGAAGTAGCCACTGAATTCATATTTATTTTGTTTAATAGCCTATGTCAATTAAAAAAATTAAATTAAAATCAAAGTGAGGCGCAATCATAGCAATATATACCTTGCCTTTTTGAATTATGTTTTTATATTTAATTTTTAGCTCCTTCCAGGTTTTTTCCCCTGTTGGATTGCACCTAAATGAAAATCAAACTTCTTTCCTACTTATAACTATAGGCTATGCTACGATCTTATGGTTAAATGTTACGTCAATGGAATAATACATTCAAACTTACGCGTTGACTCGGGCAGCAATTTTTTCTCAGGCCATCTCTCTCTCCTACGCTGTTATAGCTGTGTTACATTTGCAGCAAAATACGTGCTCATACTTGCTGTAGGCCTGCAGAAGGACCTCCAACTCCATCG
This sequence comes from Leuresthes tenuis, assembly GCF_036924035.1. Taxonomy (NCBI): domain Eukaryota; kingdom Metazoa; phylum Chordata; class Actinopteri; order Atheriniformes; family Atherinopsidae; genus Leuresthes; species Leuresthes tenuis. The sequence goes on along the minus strand of NW_027325363.1, from coordinate 32,884,867 downwards.
CAGTGAAATAACTTTCTCTTTTATTTTCTGTTGTCATGGTGACTGATGGTATCGGGGCCCCATTGATGATGGCTTTTTATTGTCGTCATGCGTCAATACAAGATCCTCAGAGTGGGACGTTCCCGGAACACTTCCCCAGGGAGGCGCCCAGGGGGCATCCTAACCAGATGCCCGAGCCACCTCATCTGACTCCTCTCAATGCGGAGGAGCAGCGGTTCTACTCCGAGCCCCTCCCGGATGACTGAGCTTCTCACCCTATCTCTAAGGGAGAGCCCAGACACCCTGCGGAGGAAACCCATTTCGGCCGCTTGTATTCGCGATTTTGTTCTTTCGGTCACTACCCACAACTCGTGACCATAGGTGAGGATGGGAACGTAGATTGGCCAGTAAGTAGAGAGCTTCGCCTTCTGGCTCAGCTCCCTCTTCACAACGACGGGTCGGTGCAGAGCCCGCAACACTGCAGACGCCGCACCGATCCGCCCGTCAATCTCCCGCTCCATTCGTCCCTCACTCGTGAACAAGACCCCGAGATACTTGAACTCCTCCACTTGGGGAAGGATCTCATTCCCGACCCGACTCTGCACATGATTATCATAAAATTTTTGACTTGTCAGTTATTACACTTCATTGTATCATTACTCATCATCATTTCACAGGTCGTTCATGAGGGTCTGGAAAACGGCGGGGGCATTAGTGAGTCCAAAGGGCATGACAAGGTATTCAGACTGTCCAAGGGGTGTGTTGAATGCAGTCTTCCATTCATCTCCTTCTCGAATCCTGATGAAGTGATAGGCGTTCCGGAGGTCCAACTTGGAAAAGACTTGGGCGTGACATAACAGTTCGAATGAGGGATCGATGAGTGGCAAAGGAGTCTTATTCTTTATGGTGATCTGATTGAGACCCTGGTAATCAATGCAGGGACGTAAAGATGCATCCTTTTTCTCGACAAAAAAGAACCCGTCAGAACCCGTAGGACTGGGTGTTGCTCCTCAGGTGTTGCTCACCAGAGTGCTCCCCGTCACTGGTGAGCTGGATCTTTTGGCGAGGCCCGGGAAGTGGCAGCGTAATGGCCCACGAGTCCACAGTATAGGCAGAGTCACAGTTGCATCCGTCGCTGGCATTCTGAGGGAGATAGGCGGGCTCGGCCCAGCTGCATGGGTTCTTCAGAGGGAGGAGTGGGGGCGGAAGGCCTGGCGGGACTACAAGACGGGGAACCAGGGGTGCTAGAACCGGGACCCGCTGATGGGGCTGGGCTACGGGTCCGGTTGACTGGTCCCCTCAGTTCCCGGAGATGATTGTCAAGCCTAATAGCTAAAGCTATCAATTGTTCGAGAGAGGTCAAGTCATCTCGAGAGGCCAGTTCATCCTTTAATTCCTCGGATACATTCCTGGCGAACAAAGTCATTAGTGCAGGCTCATCGCATCCACATTCTGCAGCCAAAATACAAAACTCAACGGAAAATCTGGCTACTGATCCAGACCCTTGTTTTAACGAAAATAGCCGGTTCATGGCCTCTTGCCCTTTAACAGGGTGATCAAAAACTTTACGAAGCTCCGTTGAAAACATTGAAAAAGAACTCAAAACTGCCGAGTGACTACTCCACAAAGCAGAGGCCCACTGGACCGCTTTACCTCTTAATAAATTAACACAAAACGCTATCTTAGCTTTGTCAGTGGAGTAACTAGAGGGCTGAAGATCAAAGACTAATGTGCAATTTAACAAAAATCTACTGCATGAACCTGGTTCACCAGCGTAAGGTTCTGGGGTGGGAACTATGGGTTCCTTGGCAGGAGCTGAGGGTAAGGTGACAGGTGGGTTATTCACTGGTGAAGGCGGACTGGAGCTAGCCGCTGACAGCTGAGAAACAACAGCTGATCATGTTTACCGATCAGCATGCCTTGTGTGCTGAGGGCTTCCTGGAGGGCGTCTGGGTTTGCTGGATCCCTATTACTTGGGTCGGATGATTCTGTTAGGACTGGAGAGGACTGGATCCAAAAGTGAACAGGAAACAGATTGTAGAGGTCAAAAAGGATTTATTCAGGGAGGGGGAAGTTAGGATTCCAGAAGGCGAGGAGAACGATCCAGGGTCCGGGTAAGGAGGAAGCAGGCTCCGTGTCCGGGTGACTCCGTGCAAGGCTTGTGAGGAGAGTGGTTCTCGTGTTCTGATGAGGGGCTCGTGAAGACAGGCTCAGATACGGGCTGCTGACTGGCTCGGTGGCAGGCTGGGCTGGGCACAAATATCTGGCTGGGCAAATAGAACTGGCATACGTGTACGTCCGATGTGAGGCAATCATCCGACACAGCGGGCCAGGAGAGAGTAGGCTTTAACTGGTGTCAGATTGGTAACAGGACACAGGTGGGAATGGTGAGAGTGCTCCTCCCAGACGTCCAGCCCAGCCTGAAAAACAAAACAAGACAACCAGCCAGCACCCAGGTTCAAATATAACTTAAAGAAGGCACCAAAAGTAACAATCACCACAGTTTATGTATTTAGCAGACACCTTTATCCAAAGCGACTTACAAATGAGGATATAACATTACAGCTAACATCAAAACTAACAATAAGCTACATAGAAGAAAACTAGTCATACTGTCAGAGGTGACGGGGGTGACAGTGTTGCGATAGAGTACAGAAAGATTAAGTGCAATAGAGGAGGTAGGGACGTACAGGTTATTTGCGCACTATAGGGCTCACCTGATTATAAAGCGCACCCTCAATTATGGGGTCAATTTCTGTACTTAACCCATACATAAAGCGCACCTGATTATAAGGCATTACGTAATGTTCTCTGATTAGTTTATCACTGCCAGCACACGTAGTGCATGTATTACGTCCCTGTGTCAGCGGGAAATGGTCCGACAGCCAAGGACAACATCGTTGGTCGTTTTTACACTTAAACTGCACATCGGTCTGCATCACCCATCTCAGACTAAAGAACAGGCACTCACTGGGACATGGGCAGAAGCATTAATGATGACACGATTCAATCGCTAAGTACGAGCTCAATACAATGTTCACTCCATTCAGAGTGAATGGCTGGGATCCACCTAACCCTGGATTCACACCGAACACTAAGCGTGTGACGGAAGTGGCCAGTTGCCATTCTTTTCCAATGTACAAAAGCGAAGAGGCACGGCAAAAGGGAACGTGGCGGTGAGCGGCGCGAAGGGCGAGTGGTGAGTGATACGGAGGGGGCTTAAGGCCCAGATGAGTGCTCGCCACTTCCGGTAAATTCAAAATGGCGGTATCCGTTTTTTGGTGAAAATTTAAGGCTTTTAGCTGCGCCTTATGGCACGGGAAAATACGGTAATTTCTAGGATAGGAGATGCTCGCTGAAGAGCTGGGTCTTCAAGAGGTTCTTGAAGTGGAGTTCAATGAACAGAGGCTTTACATAGTGAATTGGCTTTTCATGCACATAGCTGTTTTTTAAATCATGCTATGTAACTTACAAGATAAATAGAAATTTTGAAATTTAGTTTTGTAAATGGATTTAACAGTTTGTCGTGGAAATTGTAAATATTTCTCCCGACTGGTGTGTTGTGTCAATCAGGGTTAGGACTGTGAAAGTTAGGGGTAGTGTTAGTGTATATGTGTCTGTGACTAAAATTGTGTGTAAACTTACCTTATGCAGCTACAGGTTAAAATTAGCTTGTTGTAAAGTTAATTGATTTCAGTGTTTAGAGATCAGTATGCCAATTTAAAGAAACAAAGTTTTAATATGTAGTTATGTAAATGTATAATTGATACATAATAATAACAATATAATTAGATTGTAAAATTTGTTGGAAATATTTATTGACACTTGAAAGAAATTAAACTTTTCAGTGTTACAAACTCAATAATTATCTCTGTTTGTAAGAAAATGCATATACATATAGTGTGCTTACTCAGTAGATTTACTGTTGTAGAGATAGATACAAATAATTATAAGATGATAGACATATTCTCCATGTATCACTGTCTTTAGTCAACATGCAAATGATGGCACACAGGCCAAATGAAAAAGCAGTGCTTCTCACTTATGTGTTTGTTTACAATACATTTATTCAATGTTGTACACTGTACAAAGGGTCTAAAGCATGTGAGATTTGTTAAGATCTTCATCTTCACAATCATATTTTGTGAAACATTTCCTGACTTGTTTAAGTGATTTCTTTGAAGCATATAGAAATACCATCACAATAACAACCTTTAGTAGAGAAAACATATTTCAAATACAAACACATTTTTTACCATTCTTTCTAACGCTTTCTTCACTAAATCTGTAGACATTAATTATTCAATAAATTGAGTACATAAAATTTAGCGTTTGCATAACTTTGTAGGCAATGATTTATACACACAACGGCATTGATCTACAAATCAATTAACAGGAAATATAATTGCATCAGCCATTACAGAGCCATATGCCATATAAGTCAGTTAGATAGCCAGCTTAAAAAAATGCATGGATGTCTATGTTTCTAAAAGGCTTCAGATGAATAATCTTAGCAGTGGAATCACAACCAATGAATGTGCTGAGTATTCAGTATGCTCAAGTATATGTTTCAATCTTTCAGTTCTGTTGCTCCATGAACACAAGTAGAAGAAAAAAACAATTAGCAAAAAGTCCTTTTATAGAGAGTTCAATGAGTTTTTACAGTCAGTCTGGCTCCCTCAGAACTTTCAAAATCCTTGCTATTAGTACCAATTTTGTATTCAGCTTTAAATGGCCATTAGTGAGTCATGTCTGCTTTAGTGTTGTAATGTACTGTTAATCGTTTATTTCTATTACATGTACGTTAAAACGATTAACTCTTAGACTGGCAATGGTAAACATAACAACCATCTTAGCACTGGTTAAGTTTAAATATCTGTACTTTCAATGTTCCAATAACATCACACCATTTTGTGATAAATCACACCAATTGCAATGTAAATTAACTGTCCAACCACATCAAGTATGAATCTGGCCCTTTCCTGTGATGTTAGCTAAACACTTGTAAAGTTTTGTGGTCATAAGTTTTTATTACAGTCCCAAACAAATAAAGATAATATTCGTAGTAGCTCATATTACAGTGGATGGTGACTCAGTTTTCAAGGTTTTAAGCAATATTGATTAGGCTAGGGGCTGCACGGTGGTGTGGTGGTAAGCACTGTCGCCTCACAGCAAGAAGGTTCCAGGTTCAACTCCCAGCTGGGTCTATTTAAGTGGGACACATGTTACTGAGGGGACTACACAGTGTAGCCTCACAGCAAGGGGTTTCCAGGTTCAAATTCTGGTTGGGGCCTTTCTGTGTGGAGTTTGCATGTTCTCCCTGTGTATGTGTGGGTTCTCTCTGGGTACTCCAGCTTCCACCATCCAAAAGCATGCATGTTAAGTTAATTGACAACTCTGAATTGTCCTTAGGAGTGAGTGTGAGCGCATGTGTTTGTTTGTCTCTGTGTGGCCCAGGGCAGGGTGTACCCCGCCTCTCGCCTGATGACCGCTGGGATAGGCTCCAGCACCCCCGCGACCCAACGGATTAAGCAGGTATAGAAAATGTATGGATGAGGGGATGAGGATGAGGGTAAATTTCTATCTATGTAAAGTTACATAAAATAAAATATGTTAGATTTACATTCTTTATTTTGATCATCAATCAATATCACTTCATATGTAGAATTACCACCTTAATGTGGTTGAAAGGTTTTAGTAACCCCATCATCCTGAGAGATGGATTGTCAGGTGCGCTAGTCATACATAGGGTCTCCAAAAGCAAATCAATCACAGAGAGGGGGTCTGACTAAGAGTGATTTGAAGATCTTGATGGAGCAACACCAGACAATCAAAGTCACCTTACCAGGAAAAGAAAAACTGGAGCAGCCAGAAAAGGTCAAAAGATGCAACCAAACTCTTGGACATGGGCAGAACTTTAGATTTTTTCTTTTTACAACTACAAGTCTTAGGAGAGATGGCTGTGTAGGAGGAGTAAAGGCTACCAGAAAATTTTTTTCAGGCTTTTAGGTCTGTATAACCAAAGCAAGAGTTTTGTCCACATTCTTAGCACAAAGTCAAGTGTGTTTACAGTGTGCGTTGAACCATGTGTGTTGCCCCTAGTCACTGATCCTGTTTGTGTTTTTCATAGACAGGGTCTCAGCACATTGTAGGGGAGAGGAGGATAGGAACCTGTGGTTTTTGCAAATTATGTTGTTCTGTTGTCCTCTTCGAACCAAGACCTTCAGTTCACACTCAAAGCTCAGTGTTAAGCTGAAAATAATCTTTGTAGTAGCTCATGCTAAAATGAATGTCGCCAGGGCCACATTTTGTCAAGGTGAAAGCAACGTTAACTATGCTAGAATTGCGAGTAAATTTATGTTTCATACATGAAAGGCAGCTCCTCCAAATTCGAGTTCATGGTTCTCAACTAGATAGAGTGGTCTGATAGGATGGTCTCTGCCTCAAGCATCAGATTTGATGTACAGTATCTTGGGATCTTTTTCACAAGTGATGGCAAGTTGAAACGAGAGATGAACAGATTGATTGCTGTTTTGTCAGCAATAATGCAGGTGCTGCGCTGGCCTGTCATTGTAAAGAAGAAGTTGAGATTTGAGTAGTAACCGAAAGATAATCAGAAGTGGTTGAAAAATGGGTTTCCTTTAGAGGGTGACTGAATTCACTCTTCACAGGAGGGCGAGGACCTCAAGCATCCAGAGGGAGCTCAGACTAGAGTCGCTGCTCCTCCTCATTGCAAGAAGTGATCTGACCTGCCTCCTGGTCTCCTCCCCTTGGAGGTTTTTCAGGCATAATTCACTGGGAAGAGGCAGTGGGGTAGACCGAGAACAAGCTTGAGGGATTATGTATACATTTTGGCCTGGAAACTTCCTCAGGAGGCACTGGAGACTGGACAGGAATGTCTGGGTTACCCTCCTAGACTTACTGCCTTTGTGATTAACCTCAGAAAATTGGACGATGCATGAATGGATAGATGGATGCATGGATAGATCTTGGATTATATAAATCTTTGTGAACCTTTACTATACTTTAATTTCTGTATCTTGTAGACTATCCTGTAGGGTTGTGAGGTGTGACAAATACACACCTGCCAAAGTATTCAAATCTGCTATTGTAATACTTTCTCACACAAAGGGAAAATCATATTAAACAAACCGTCTCTCATTTAGACTATGACCCATCACTTCACTCATTGCTCATAGAAAGTTCAGTCAAATTCATACAGTAAAACTTTGGTTTCAGCCATTGTAACAACAACTTAAATTTTATGGGTATGACATTTGAAACTGTTGTTATTACTTATGAATATGGTCAAATTGAATAAACATGTATGCATATACATAAACATAAAGACAATATAAGTTTTTGTTTGAAGAAATACATAACTTTTAATATTAAACGTGGATAATCCTTTTATCAAGATTTGGAATTCAATTTATGATCCCATATTGCGAAGTGTTTTATAAAAGTAACAGATCTGTTCTTGGTTTGGTTCTGGATCAATTCTTATTTGAATATTTAATTTCCATTATCATAACCTGGATAAAGATTACAAAAATTATTGTGTTATTGGATGAAAAAAAAGAGTCATATTTCATGAAAATTATTAACATCACTACTGGGGTAAGACTCTTCTCTGGGATACTCGTCTCCGACCGATGATATTTACATGCACATCAGTTCCCCGGTTATGAAACTCAGATTGGGGCAGATCTGGGACATGTAACATAGATATCTGGCAATTCCTTCCTTAAAAACATGATCAATATTATTATTCCAGTTACTAATAACAGTGCCAGTGTGCACAGACACCTGTAATCTTATCAACAAATAACAGCTAATTAATTTGATATTCTACATATTTATTTCATTAATCAAAACAATGATTAAACTATTGCTACTGAAAATGATACCAATTGTCTTACTTTCGCCTCATTTAATATCAAGATCATGCAACACACTTTTTGACAGGGAATCAAAGACTTTCATTTTGGTATTAGTCTATCACTGCTATCATGTAGGACAGGGAAGCAAACACTTGTTTCTTCTTTGCTGTAGAAGTGAGGACTTTCTTTGCCAATATTGTCTTTGTTTCTGCTACATCATTTGGCAAAAAAATAAAAAATGTGCGGGTTGTTGGAACCTGTGAAAAACCATGATAAAGACCATGATAAGACGTAAGCATGCAACAGCATCCCAGGTTTCTTTTTGATAATTCAATCATGCATAATCAGCACTTTCAAAACTGAGGATAATGGTTAATCCAGGAAAATGGGATATGTTTACACGCAGAGGCCTAAAAACGGGATACTTAAAAAGCCTTATCATGACTTACATACTCCATGTATATGTCCATGTCTGCGTTCATGCAAACTCATCTATTGATAATTTGAATTGAATTAGAACAGAATTTGTTGGTCTGTTTTTTCACAAAGGCTATGTTAGATATTTTCAAATATAGTTTGATTGCACTCAATCCAGTGTATTAAATTCTACATGCAAAGAATGAATAATGAATTTCAAATTCACTTTTACTAAGCTGAATTTTATTATTATTGAGCTGGGTAAATATTAGGTATAACAGTTAAATAAAATCTAAGAATGCACAGATGTGCAAAAAAGAAACAAAAAGAAGATGAATCAAGTTGTCACATTCTAGGTTAAAGGTGAAGAATGAAGAATGTGTGTAAGTAACTGATGAATGTTCAAAACACTTAAGGGGTAAAGGATAGTTCAAACTACAAGATTTTTTAGTGTTGTTGGATTGTTTTTTTTGTTTATACTACAATGCATGTCTCTTCTGTTCAGGAGTTTTGAAGGGGTTCATATGTTTTGAGGTGTACTCAGCCAGATTCAATACTTAATCCATGACTTTTATCTTTGATCTTTATCAAACAGTTCCAGCTGTCATGCAGACAAGTCTCTCGCTCTTGATGCTAACATTACACTATGATGCAAGTATCTCCTGGTGATTGAGTCTGTTTTGCTCACCTGATTGTTCAGATTGTCTGAGCAGAGCATACTTTCTTCACCATGCTTTCCATTATGTTTGTTATATATACATATATATGAAATATATAAATATATGTTCTTTTTCTGGATTTTACTCTGTGTCCCCTGACCCTTATCACTGGCGGTAGCTCCTTGCAAAAACTCTTAAAATATTAAACATGCTAAACGCTCATTCGGAGACTCTCCATGAGCTCACACATCAGTTATCTGGAACTCTCACATATATGGATTGGAGACTGCCAATCAAACTTCTAATTTACTTTAGATGTCAGGCTTTTGCCTGCAACCTCCAAAATTTGTCTTCTCAAAATATTTGCTGTGTGAACTTGGCTTAAATTTGTTTCCAACTTGTCTTACTGTCTGACTTCACTCCATTTATTGAATGATAAATGTCTTATTTTCTCCCCAAAGATATTAGTAGTTTAGAAATACTATCATAATAAAAGGTAAGGCTAGAGCAAAAAAAAACAAAACATATCCTCTAATGAACATGTTCACACCCCTGTACCCCTGGCATGCCATCCAGCTGATCAAATAGAGTGACAACTTTTTCTTGGCTGACGCAACATAAAGGGCTCTTCTTCTTTGTTTATTTTATGCGATCTTGTCTCCTCTGTTTTCTGCCCTCCTATCCTTGATTAAGATACCTATATCAATATGTCGTTTTAACAGTCTCAATTGTGCACCTGAAGGAGAAAGGAAGTTTGCTGGAAGAGCTATGAAAAAGGCTACACAGGTATATCCTTTGCAAAGTTGTTCTTTCTCTTAAAGTATAAAAGTGCATTATATTTGGCCAGGCTCTTGATATAACTATAATTAAGAATATAACTTGTCACAAACTCTTAAGCACATTGAACATAGATTTTTTTTTAAACTGCAGCGATAGGCTGTAACAAAACTATAGATGGATAGTGAAACTGTTACATATGTCATATATAATTGCTTTGGATTAGAAGAAAAACACTGAAGAAAGGATATCTCATTCTATTAAATACCTACTAGCTCCACTTGCATCTTTGTTTGGACAGACTATGTAAGTAGTAGAGGAGGCGAGGAGAAGAGTTGAGAGCATAAAAGCTGTGGGTACAGACTAATATATGTAAGTAATCAAAGGGGAAGATTGTGGGAGTCAAGAACGTTGCCTATGTTTGACTCAGATTTAGATTTTAAATGTTAAAACATCAATTCAGTTTCGCCAAATATACCAACATGCATCAGAAACTTTCTGGTGTCCTTAAAAGACCTCGCATTTACCATCCTTACTCCATTCTGTCACTGCCATCACCATTGATCTGCACCACACAATCCTTGTTAAAAGGCTCCTTTGAGTTGGCTGTGTCGAAGTGCTGTGTGCTCAGCATGTATCTCCCCTTAGCATCTAACCCCAAGGCAGGCACAAATAGGCGGTCAAAAAGAATTTCTTGGCGCAGATAGGAGGTCCTCTTCTGGCAGGAGTCACCAGTTCCCTCCTGCAAGGCTGTTAAGAAGACCACAAGCTCAAAATGGTGGGATGAGCCTTCACACAGGGGGGGGAATAGGGGGCTTCGGTGGTCCAAGGGGTGATAAAAAGTGAGTGGAAAAATAAAGAAGGGGCATGGCTCCTGGCCCAAATGGTCCAAGTGGAAATCCAAAGAGGTCTGATATAGAGCCTGGCCCTCATGCTCCTCATAGAGCACAGCACTCACCTTTACATCCACCAGAGGTCGCTGCAGCAGATTGATGGCTCGTACCATCAGACATTTCTTGCCCTGATGTTGACCCACCACAGCCTGAGGGCTGAACTGGATGGCTCCCGCTCGCTTCAAGGGTCGTGCAATCTTGGCTACAAATGCACCTGTTAGTTAAGACAATGAAACTTTAATGTTATGAGGAACTGTTTTGATCTTGTTATTCAAAATTGTACTATAAAAATACTGCAGATGAAAGTTCCAATTATGGAAGGATGAAAACCACAAAACATCTAAAAATACACGATGACTAGGCACCAAACAGTGCTAAAACATATTACAACATGAGAATTCACATTTCAGTTTCAATTATATGGTTTTACAATTATCTATTCATGTATAATAGATTGATTGTCATTGCCACTGTCATTGTCAAATACTTTTTTACAGTGACTACTGAGTAAAAACTGCTTTCGTTGTATATAGTGCAAAAATAATTTCTTATAATGCTATCAATATGGTATAAGTCAATTCAGTTCAGTTTAACAAGATTTGACCTTTGCCCAGGGCCCCCACTCAAAATAGTACCTTGGATCATTTGTGATTGGTTGACATTTGGAAATTATGTGGACATAAAAGCTGTGTGTGTCTCTGTGTGTGTGTGTATGTAACTCTTGCTAGTGACAGATTGTGTATGAGGAATGTTATTATTAGTTTTCTATTTTCTGTTTATAAGTAAGACTGGGCAAATATTACAGAGCCAAAGTTCATGAAACTGGAAAGTTTGAGTATGGGCTAAAGAAGAGCCCTTTAAATGTTCACTTTTGTTAATACCGCAAATGCAGCACTGTCCTTGACAGAGGGTGTGATTTTCTGGGCACTTTTTTTGTCCTTCTGCAAGATTACTCAAAAAATAAAGGACAGATGTGCCTGAAAATTACTACTCCTCTTGCCATCCTGTGTTAACATGGCTGACAATTGTTTACTTTACCTTTTGCTTTCTCAATTAGATAAGGACAGTTACAGAGAAAATGGGCAAACAGCAAATTGCGAGTCCATGATTAAATGAATAAATAAGTTATATAATAATGCATAATACGTTATGATAAGTATAATGGATACGTTTTAGAATGGCGCTGCACTGGTGGCAGCCTGCTGTAGAAGTTCTCGACAAATTGTGTTAAATTCTTTTCTTCAGATTTTTTATTTGTGAAAACAGATTTTTTTAAAACATTTTTTCTACACCAGTTTGGATGCTGTACTGCTGGAATGATTTCTGCTAGCAACTCTACCACATTTTTTCACATCTGTTATGATGCATAACTATGGCAACAGAAAATGTGTTTGCATGTTTGAGCAGTTGATTGAGGTATATAAAGCCAAAGTAATGCCTGGGGTGAGATGTCAAATATAGATGAGTTGGAGGAAGAGATGTTAAGGGTGCAGAGCAGGAACAAAACAGAAAAAATAGAGGAAGAAGTTTAACCCTTGAAGTGCCACTGTCACTGAAGTACAAAAACCCACACACCAAATAAAACAGGTTGAAAGTCCTACATAACACGTCAAATTTGGTTTCTACTCTCAACTGCTAGATTATAGACATGTATCATTTGAATTAAACCCCGAAAGTATGGTGTCCTCCCATTCAAAAGAGTGAACTGACGACAAAGTGAATCAAATAAAATGCTGTATGTGTGACGGCCATTTACTCATACAGCTATGCGGAAATGTTTATATCCAATATGTTCGGATAAAATTTAGAAAAAATGAATGAAAGATATTTACCATAGGGGATGTTTTGGTTAAAATCTTTGTCTATGAAGATTCAGAGACTGAGAATTTCCCATATATGGGGATGGTTAGCTGTTGGACAGAAAGGGGAGTGAAAGATCAGCGAGGGAGCCACAGGTCAACAAGATCTTGTCTGAACTGCACTGAAAACAATGGGTAAATGTTCACTAAAAATTCTGCATTCCAAGTTGCTGCCACACAGTAATCCCATCACATGCAAATTAGGTGAATAAATTCACTACTTGCATAAACTTTGGGTCACACTCAATATTTTCCCATTTACTGTATCACTTTATCTCTAACCTTTTGAAATATTGTTGTCAAAATGTAAGGTTTTCTTTGCTGTGTGATAGATGAAATAGATGAGCTTGGAACTCAGATGAGGATGTAGTGGTAATACAAGGAAGGCAATATTATTTTTTCACTGTGACCTGGCTGCAGGGATAACTCCAGCACATCTGTATTCAATTTTAAGACAATATGTTCAGACAGAGGATAGTGAAGAAGGAGGAATTACTGTGCTTGTCAACAACGGACAGTATAATCCTGGACATATCTCTGTGAAGGAGCATATCTGCACCCCAGTTGTTAAACCGTTGGCTATGAGTTGTCCATGTTGTCTACCGAGAGCATTCACCTGTGTTATATGTCAAAGCAGTGTGTATACATCATCTGCTATGGCCAAGCTACAAAATCACCAACCCAATGAACTGATGGTGATCATTGAAGACATCTACCACACCTCTCTCAGCTTTACTTTACATTTTATTATCTATCTATTAAGATAGGATTCATTTCATCACAATTTACACTGCAGCAATGCAATTATATTTTCCGTAAATTTTTAGGCACTTAAACATTTCGGCAAGCTCTAAGCCATTTCAACAATTTATATATCAAAAACTTCAACTCGTTCAGAAAATTCCTGCTATGGTTTTGGTATTTTCAACTTTTATATTCTTTTTAATATTCATCTTTTTGTTAAATTTTCCCATACTTGAAATTAATGGAAAAAGTTTAAAATCCTTAAAAAATCTGCTCTTTTAAACCTAACTACCCCAGCATACTTTCAGACACCAAAATTCAAAATTTAAACAAAATTAAAATGTCACAAAACATTCAGCTGTTACTGTATAATTCAGACTGGCAGCTCTTAAAGTTTTTAACGATTTTATTCTTTCTCTTGATACTAAACAACACTGTGCTGCCCTCTTCATTGACCTCTCTAAAGCACTTGATTTAGTGGACCACTCACTGCTAATGCGTTGTTTATTTAGAGCAGCTCTGTCTGCTGGTTTGAAAATTATTTAGCGGATAGAGCACAGTGTGTGCAGGCTGAAGGTTACTGTTGAGCTGAGATGCAGGCCACGCCCTCTCTGCCTGAGTGCATCAGGTCTGGGTGTGTCTCGCCAGCCTGAATGCAGCAGATTGAGTGCACGAGGTGGGGGCGATCTGGTAATCAAGGGTGTTTGGAGGGATTACTCACAGGACAAAGAGGAGCAAGCAGTGTATGAGAGAATGGTTGGAGAATCTGGACTTGGAAAAGGGAGACTGCAGTATTAAAGCTTGGTTCAGCTTACATTAGGGTTGTTGTTTGCTGTGGACTAATTGTGTGATCAAGTTCAGGTTAAAATGTGATGTATTTTAAAAGATTTTTTAAAGATTTTTAAATTGTTTTGTGTAATTATAGGCGTTAAAAGCTGCTAAAGTTTGTAAGGTTAAAATCATCATTGAGCAGTGCTTTAAAATGTATTTAAATTATTTTGGGTACTTTAAATATTGGTATTTTCAACTTTTTAGTTTAAAATTAAGTATTTGATTTTGGGTTATGTTGACTGATTATGGTTTCCTTGGGTACATTTTCTTTAAATTCTATTTGTGTTTGTGTTTTAAGGTTTTTCACCTGTTATTGGCCTTGACGACTTTCAAAAAAAAAGAGAGAAAGAAAGCTGAATCTTGGAGTAAATTCCAGTCGAATCTTCTGAGCAAGCTGCCTTTTCAAGTGGGGGAAGCTGCAGGTTAAACCACTTGACAGTTACACCTCTGAGTATCTTAAAGTAACTAAAGGAGTGCTGCAGGGATCAGTTCTAGGGCCACTTCTTTTTATTCTTTATATAAACAACATTGACCAAAATGTATGGAAGCCGAGAACGGCCATGGATTTTTTTTTATGCACTGTTATCGCATGATAACGACTTCTTATTTCAAAGTTGTGAAGAAAAAAAAAGACTTATTATTTTGTTATCTTGATATGACAAAGATCGTTTTCTCGTGATAATTAATTTCAACCTTCAAGAGCTGCCACAAACGCCTTCCGTAGCCACTGGCTGTAGCTGTAGCCTACCGGTAAGTTACACTTTAGGTTAGTTTGTTTACTTGACTGGATTTGTTCAGGGGTTACCGATTAGCAGATGTACGGAAGCCATTTGTGGCAGCTCTTGTAGGCTGAAATCAAGACGTACACATTATAAATTAATTTGTTATCACGAGAAAATGATCTTTGTGATATTGAGATATCGCAATATTGTTTTGCACAATATTGCCATGAACGTGGGTCTCCCACTACCTGAACCTGCCCAGGCAGACCAGAAGGTGTGGTGCCAGAAGACCTCCATGGATCGCCCCATCAAAGTGCCATCATGAGGAGGCCACAGGTGGCTTTTCAGTCCATACTTGTGTATGTTCCTTAAAAATAAGTGTTTTACACTTAATTTAGTGCTTCTTCTGCCAAAAATGCACTGACTGCTGAACAGTTAATTCATTAGAAGAGCAGGTTGTTTGAATTGACAGGTGTGAACAAAAATCTTTTTGACAAAAAGCCAAAATTATGACTTCAGATTGCTAGACATGCAGACAAAACTAGTTAGCTGTGCAAAGTAATAAAATTATATATACTTGCTGTTTATGTCATAACAGTTGCACATGAGCTTGATACTTAACTTGAAGTGCATTTATCTATAATTTCAGTTCAATTTAACTTAATTGAGGTCAATTCAATATTTTTATATTCATAAACATGGTAATTTATCCCCTTAATATTCTGTATATAAAGACTGATGGTAAATATGTCCTGAATTCAACTGATTGCACAACTTTAGTTGCATTCATCGAGTGCCTGCCCATGGTGAGACATTTTTCTTTTTTTTTAAGCCATTTTCATATCAAACCATTTCTTCTTTATTTCGGTGACATTACGAACCACAGGTGACACGGTATTAACAGCACTCATAATTGCTGTCTTCGCTTTAGCAGGTCCTGCAATTCCACTGATGACACTGCTAAAAATTTCCTTTTTCGATCTCTGAAAGCAGAACTTCAATCAAAGTGCCCGTAAAGTTGTTCTTTTTGTGCCTTGATGCCATTCTCATGAATTAACATTCAACACTTCCTGGGACAGGAGAGAGGAAGCGTAGCCTTTTATGATATTATTTCGGGTGTGGAGTATGCAAATTTACTATCCTCGTGCATTCATCATTTATGCAGGATGTTTACACTCTTTTTCCGAAGATAAGAGCAATTGTTCTGATGTGGCGTGTTCATACGAGACCTTCTTACGAAAAGAGTGAGAGAAATTTAGAATAAATTTACGAAAATGTTCTTGCATGAGGCCCATTGTCTTATATAGTTTTTGGGTGATGGATGACTTTATGGAGAATGGCTATCACCATCTCAGTGACTGTGGATGATTCATTGTACATTGCAACAAGGCTTCCAAAACACTCTTGTCATGACCCAGTGAAGTCTTTTGTTTTGCACCTTGTCTTGTCTCGTCTATTCCTGTTTTATTTTGAAAGATTAACCTTCCCTCTCATTTCAGGTTACTTGCCCTTCCTCATGTGTCACCTGTCTGATTGTCTTCCCTGATCTTTGTTTGAGTGTTTACACCTGTTCCCCATTTCCCCTCATGTGTATATATAGTCTACGACGTCCACCTCTGTCCCGGTGTGTTGTAACAATCCATGTGAGAGTTCTTCATCCTAGCCTTACCTTGTATTCCACAGCCTTGAATTTCATGACCAAGCGAGAAAGCGTTCCCTCCAATAGAGTTTTTGTTTGTAAGCTTTTGTACCATAGCCATAGTTTAGTCTCGTTAAGTTTTCACAGCCTGATTGGTTTCCTCCTTTAGGAGTGATCTTTGTTTGTTAAAGTTTGCACCTCCAAGGAGCGATTGCGTTTAAGTTCTTGTACAGTTTCATAGTGCCTCCATTAGAGGAGAGCTTGTTTCTTTGTTAAGTTTTCATCGAGCCTCCGTGAAAGGAGAGACTATAGTGTCTGGAAAAGTTTTCATAGTGCCTCTGTTAGTGGAGTGATTTTGAGTTGTGTATTATTCTCCGTGCCTCCGTTTACCGGGAGAGCGTCTTTGATTTTGTACCACCTCTTTAGAAGAGTATTTTGTAATCTTTTATAGCTCTTTCAGTTTTGTGAGTTTTGTTTTGATAAAGTTTTATAGTCACACTAGCCTCATTCTAGTTATTGAGGTTAGTGTGTTAGTATTTCACAGCCTCTTCATTTCTCTGTCCTGGAGACTCATAAGTGCTTTATATATAAATAAACTGACTTATTGTGAAAACCCTGCATCTGTGTCCTGTCAGTTTCTGACAACTCTATAGACCACATAGAGTGGTTTATGAAAAACAGTGAAGTAAAGCTGACAAATAAATAATGGATATATTCCAAATGTAGACAGCATACATAGATAGTATCATGAATAGAATCAAGATAGATAGATAAATGTGGCAACAGCTGACAAGCTGCAAACATATAAATACTAATGTATTGATAGTGATCTCTAGAGAATTAAATTACGCCTCTCTTTTGTTTATATCAACAGTCTGTTATTAATTTATTTGTTTATCTTTATTAGTAATCCACACTGCATCAGTATAATTTTCTGTATAATCTATGATATGAAATAATTTATTATCAGTATAAGGATAAATTATGTATTTTTAAATTCAATCACAATTTTAAAGCCCTTTTTTTTGGCAAGTTGACATGCTTCGGTCAAAATTTTTGTTTAAGCTTAAGCACAATGGCACTTCTGTGGACCCTTACTGTACAGTACTGTAAGCCTCTCCTGAGAACATGCTGTTTTGAGGTGTTCGAACTGCAGTTGTAGCTCAGGGGTAAGAGCACAAAACAATCAGAACAATCTAAAAGTCAGCGGTTCTATTCCCGGCTTCCCTGGGCTAAGACACAGTGGGTAAGACAATGAACCCCATGTTACCTTCGATACGTCCAACAGTGTGTAGAGAAATGTCTAGCCTGTGTGTAGCCTGTAACCATCGATATGTATTAAGATGTTGTGCAGGAATGTGTGTAAAAATGAGAAGCTTGTAGTGTAGAAGTGCTTTGAGGAGTAACTAGACTAGAAAAGTACTGTTTAAGTACATCTAACATTTACAGAGAGAGAGGTGTGGTTTGGGCGAGTAAGCAACTACTCACTCTGCCCGCTCCCTTCCTGAAGTTGTTCTTGAGGAAGACAGCTTCTTCTTACCAAGGTAACTGCTGAGTGGGGAACGTGGGGGGATGAAAGTTTGAATACAGAAAATCCCTGTCTCTGATACAACTGTGCAACTAGATCAGTTTGAACCAGACTCAGATCCTGAACAAGAAGGAGCTGCCTGAGAGGTTCAGTCAAGATTTCCACATGATGTCAGTGAATGTTTAGTTTATGTAACTTGGTAAGTTGGCTAAGAACACACAACATTGCTGGCTGTACCTGACACAAGTTTATATCGTACAGTGTTTATGCACAGTACCTTATCACAACCTGGGCATCAGGAGTACAATTTAATGCATTAAAAACAAATATCATGAAACCAAGAACACCAGCTCTCTCTCTTTATCTATATATGTTTGTTAATAAACAAGTTGACTTGTGTCAAATTTAGTACCTAAGCTATTAGTGATAGCTAGTGCTAAACAACAAAAACAAAAAAAGAATAAATAAACCCTGATGAATTATTTCACAAATACTTACATTTCCCTCATCTGAAATTCAGGCACTGTAAGTTGGAATTGATGCTTTGATAATGCCGTTAAATTTTCAAGTTCTAAAGTTATCGTTTTACTACTGTTACAATGTGTGTTGGCCAGCAGTACATCTATCAATAAAGTGCCACATTGTGCTGTTTTTCATCGTAATTTTGAGTTGACAAGCAAAAAGGTAAGTAATGCAAGTTTAAGGCAGCTTCCTACAGTTCCAATTTGTTTCTAAGTACTGTTGATAGATATGTGAGCTCTCAGGGGTGTACTACATAGCAAGTTTAACACAGCTAGGTTTCATATTTGTTATGTGGCTCACCACACACAACCTAAAAGTGGAATTACAGATAACATGTACTATGATGGTAGTTCTCATCTTTCTCTCTTAACCTAGGCTTTTCAGTCCATACTTGTGTATGTTCCTTAAAAATAAGTGTTTTACACTTAATTTAGTGCTTCTTCTGCCAAAAATTCACTGACTGCTGAACAGTTAATTCATTAGAAGAGCAGGTTGTTTGAATTGACAGGTGTGAACAAAAATCTTTTTGACAAAAAGCCAAAATTATGACTTCAGATTGCTAGACATGCAGACAAAACTAGTTAGCTGTGCAAAGTAATAAAATTATATATACTTGCCGTTTATGTCATAACAGTTGCACATGAGCTTGATACTTAACTTGAAGTGCATTTAACTATAATTTCAGTTCAATTTAACTTAATTGAGGTCAATTCAATATTTTTATATTCATAAACATGGTAATTTATCCCCTTAATATTCTGTATATAAAGACTGATGGTAAATATGTCCTGAATTCAACTGATTGTATTACCCCATGAATAAATTTGGCAAAGTATAAATGTTGTGCACTGACCGGCATTTAAGATAATGGTTAGATTACTGATTTTCCTATCAGTTGTTTGACAGTCTGACATTTTCTTATTCAACATCAGTCAAGCATGTTATTTGGTTACTATGTGATGCACGAGATTCAATAGCTCTGACTCATGACATTTGAATGTCTCAATTTGATTTTTATATCTTGGATATCATCAGAAAAGGCATCAATGAAAGGATGGTGCTTTTTATGACCAGTTTAATTGTAAAATCTAACTATAAACTGCTCCATAACAGGTTATGTGTTCAACCTAAGATACTATGGTGATCTAGCTAAGTTAAAAGCGAGCTACCACCAAAAAACTCTGACTTTAATATTAAGATACCTGATGAGTGCATTACAAAGCAAGTTCAGCAATGTTTGTGTTGGCTGTACATAACTTGAACCTCCATTCAGAGATAACAGGTACTACAACCACGATGATGATCTTTCATTGTTAACTCAGGCTCTCCTCTTCAGATATTATGTGTACTAACATAAAAATGAGCATTTTAAGCATAATTTGATACTTCCACGCAAAACACAGAGACCATCCAACATTTCTTTCATATGAAGAGCAGGTAGTATAAATACAGATTTGAAAGCTATAAAGATCACTAATGAAAAAAATATTGTTTGTCCTCTCTGTCTGTCCCCTGTTAAGGACTGCGACCCGTCCAGGGCCTCTCACCCAAATGGCATGAACATTTATTAACATTTAACTAGACAAGAAGTACATTGTTCACTGTGTGAAACTGAAGAAACAAAACGGTGATTTTTCAATCTATCAACGGAGGGCTGAATTTGAGACAAAATAAGCGATCTATTTTGGACACTGTTTAACCACTGGACTTTAAAACATACCTGTTGAGTTTTTCTGAACCAACAATCCTCAACTTAAATACTGAGGTCAAAATAAAGATTTGGTTTTTATAAAATATTTTAGTGTTAGGGTAGGAGAAGTAGGGGTTATATTCCAATATCCCAACTGTCATTAGGTGAGAAGTAGATCTGTCGATCATCGACAGTCCATCACAGGGCCACACAGAGACAAATGAGACACAACCATGCATGCTCACACTCACTCCAAGAGACAACTTTGAGACATCAATTAACCTGTGATGCATGTTTTTGGACTGTGGGAGGAAGCAGAGTACCCAGAGAGAGCCCAAGTATACACAGGGAAAACATACAAACTTCGCACAGAAAGGCCTCAACCAGAATTCGAACCAGGAAACCCCTTGCTGTGAGGTGACGGTGCTAGCCTCCACACCACTGTGTAGTCCCCACAGTACCATGTGTCCCACTTAAATAGACCCTTGCAAAAACTTTCTGTACTTTTTCTGTACTTTCCAGGCCATGGAGCTGCATATAATAAGTTTAAGGTATGCAAAACTCATTTAACTATAGAAGTTTTTTTAATCAATTTTCTACATGTGATTACAGAAGCAGTCACACTGTGACCTCAAAGCCACCCAGTGACAACACTGAAGATTCAACACAGCTGTAGAACTGGTCCTCTCACAGTCCCCAATGCTTTAGAAAAAAAACTATAGTTCTAATGTATTGTGACACCTATAGATGCTTTTCACAAGAAAATGATAATGAATGCTATGAGAATAAAAACATTTTTTAAAAATAAAAACCCTACCTGTCCTCCTACTTTACTTTTACACTTACTGGAATCAGTTGTCAACAAACAAAGCTTAGATTTTTTTTTAACTGTTATCTGCCCCATTAGTCATTGAAATATTGAAACTGTAAGATGAAGGTCTAATTCAATCTTCATCCAAAGATTTATTCAAGAAGTCTCAGTTTATTTGTAGACTTCTAGTAGTGTTTGGCAAACAATAAATCAAAGGCACGCATGTCAGTTAATTATCTTTAAGAATTGTATGAAAATAAAATTAACTTTCTTATCTTATGCTGAAATGACAAAAGGAGATATTTAATTTCAATACTGTGATATTATTTAATTATATAATTGATGTGAAATAAGAATAGCAAAGACTGATCATCTAAATGTATTGCGAAAAGGTGCTGTATTACTGACTGGTACTCTCCCTGCATCAGATAGCGTAGCTAAAGCACAGACTGAGCCAAAGAGAGATGATTTATCCATAAATGTTGTGGTATTTATTTTCAAACTTTGTAACAGCATTACTTGTGTGTTCAGCAATGTGGCATGTTCAGTTATGTGGTTGTTTTAAGAAGAACTACATGGTTGTATTTACCGCATTGTAACAAGCTGTCAACTGTTGTTCAGGGGGTGTGTTCATGAGCAAATTAGATGGGTGACCTCAAATCTCTGAGTCCAACCCTTAATCCCTACAGCCCAAACTCTGACTCCAAAACTAATGACTCATGACCCATCAGGTCAGATTTCCAAAACTGCACAGTGTTAGGAAGTTGTATAGCGTTGTCCATCCTTTTTACAATCTATGGTTCACATGTTAAGTGAACACATCAACATCAAAGGTAAAGAAAAAGAGTCGGAGAAATTACCATGGAATGACTCTCAGACTTTTTCTTCAGTGAGCAAGTAATAAAATTATAAGTACGAAATGTCAACGAATACGTCTTTTAATTTGGAAAATAAGAGTGGTGAATCTTTACATTTTGTGAGTTCACATTTTTTACTTAACCTTTTTATTTAACTACTATCTGCACAACCAGTCAATGTATTCTTCTCTTTACAATTTCTTCAGTATTCCAGTTTACATGGAAATAGCAAATGTAATATTTTGTCCGCATAATAAGCTTTGAAATAGCACCTGCTCTGAAGGGATGGTTACGGTTTAGAAACTATAAAACAGTAATTCTTAAATCAATAGTTTGGTTTTTTTTGAAGGGGGGTTGTGTGACACACTTATAATTAGTTATTAGTTATATACCTATACCTATTAGTTATACAAGAAGGAATTCTCATGGGGGAGTAAATCTTACCGCAACTGGAAGCAGAGATAGTGGCAGGATACATTAGGTAGTCTCAGTGATGCAGAGCAACATTAATGTAGTTTGGTTGTAAAAGTAGTGACAAAGGAAACAATGGTCTGATGCAACAGTGACTAACAATAAACAAAATCTACAATCTAGCATTCGCTAAACCACCACTTTTTAAGGTTTTGGTTTTTTAGATGGCGGAAATCAACTCTTCTTTTGTCCCTGCTCTCGGTAGCAGTTTGCTTGGCGCCCCATGAGAATTCTTCCCAGCTTCTCCAAACTCTGTTTGGACTGCTGCGCTCTACTAATGTAATAGGTTTTCTCTGTGACAAAATTAGTTTTTGTTTTGCATCTATTATGACCACCAATGAATATTAATTAAATTTAGCATGGAGACTGTCTTTAGAGTTACTGAGGTTTTAGAAAGTTGTACCTGTGATGAATGCTTCCAGCATAAGCCCCAACAGCATCTGTACAGCTAGCAGTGCTATGGCACTTGGACAGTCCCCACTTGGGAACATGGTGCCATAACCAATGGTCAACTGTGTCTCCAGAGAGAAGGAAAATGCAGCCGTGAAGCTTGTGATGTGTTTCACGCAAACCACATGACCTTGTGGCGGTGCATCATGATCTTGCACAGCGAGGTCTCCATTTAGATGGGCCAGCAAGTACCACAGGCAGGCAAACAACAGCCAATGGGCAAGGAAGGAAACACAGAAGGCCAAGAGAACCCATCTCCAGCGCAGACTCAGCAATAGTCCCCACAAGTCCAGCAGGGCCAGCAGCCAGGTTCTACTCCAGGCCCTGTGCCATGAGCCTGAGGAGCAGGGAGGGGGACGAACTGTACAGTGTCCATCTTTTGTGACGAGACGTTGACGAGGTGGAGAGGACAAGAGAAGAGAGGACGGAGCCTTGCCACCCAGAACACTGCTATTGGATTTGGTTGTCATGGTTGCAGATAGATCTCAAGCAGGGTAAGTGAGGATGAAAATTACTCTGAAATGAAATTTAGAATAACAGAAGATGTTAGTGGCACAAACTTTCACCCCTGCTATGATTACCCTTACTCTGCTGTGGAAGACTTTAATTCTTCAGAGCAAATAAATCAAAAGTGCTACCCAGGAGTAGTAGACTGTTTTGTAGTTCTCAGGTCAGATTTTTTTGTTTGGACTGAAATGTCTTGTTATGGATTGTTATTAACTATTTGATAGACAGTAATTGATTATAATTGTATATATACAGTATAAAGTATATATACATACATGTATATATGGTCCTTTCCAGTCTTACAAATATAACCTCAGAACAACAACAACATTGTTGAATAATGCACCTTGCCTAGAACAAAGCCGATTTACAGAAGAAGTAGTGTGTGTAAAACAAAGTACATCCTTACTGATTCCTTAGGGATTACGAGGGTAAAAAGAGCATTCAGGTGCCTGGAATAAAATTAACTTGAATTCATCAGTAAATGTGACCACTCCTATAAAAGCAGAAGTTTTGACAGTTTTCTTGCCTGCATCATTCAGGTGTGTTATCACAATGCAAATCAGAGAAGACATCAGCAAATGTCTCAGAAAAGTAACTGTTGCTGCCCATTAGTCTTTGAGAGGTTATAAGGCTATTTCCAAACATTTTGGAGTTGCAGGACCTGGGCATTAAGCAGTTATTGAGTCAACCAATAACTCCTCTGTATACTATCATTTTTAAAATGAGTTTAAAATGAGACCATTTGCCTGAAAGCATAAGCTTATCTGAAGCTGGCTTATGTAACAGGAAAATGTCCCTAATTACACCAGCATGTCTACACAGAAAAGCTGAAAAAGAAAATAATCAAGATGTTGCAATGGTTCAAAGTCAAGACCTCAATCCAACTGAAATGCTTTAATAGGATGTTGCCTGCAAACCTCAGGTAACTTAAGCAACTATGTAAGAGTGGGCCAACATTTCTCTACAGTGATGTGAGAGATTTTTAACACCATTCACCCATTACTTAAAGTTACTGGTGCTATTAGTGGTTGTATGAGCAAATTAATCACAAGGCGTACTTATTTTTGCGTACATTTCTCCTTCATTTTGACTTAGTTTTTGTGAAATAGAATGTCATATGTTGCAGTTTATCTCAGGCTGTAATTACTTAATATTAAGACCTGGTAATGACCAGATGATTTTCTGTGCCCTAATATGTGAAAACTTACACTTGAAAGAGAGTGTACTTCATTTTTACATGACTGTATGTTTGTGGAGAAACTCTGTAGCAGGTGTATGCACTGGCAGTCCTAATAGGCAGACAGCGTTTCTATTTCTATGTCAATATTGTTGCCAGGAGATTAGAGCAGCTCTCAGTTGGGAATCGGTATGAGCAACATAGCGACATGCAGAGTAGGAATGTGTCTTTAATCTGCAGGGAGCTTGTCCCACATGGATCATGGCTCTCAACTCTTCTTGTTCAGCAGTTACAAAATATATACACACACATACATATACATACACAAACTTATATATACATACATATATACAAACAATTAAATTAATAAATGTAAGCACATTGTCTTTTTAAAGCCTTCTTTATAAAGAATTTTACATGCTTTTTAAATTAATATTAAAAAAGCAAGTGAAGTGGGCTTTGATGACAATTCATTTGAAATCTTTAGTCACTTCTGTTTAGTCAGTGTTTGCACTATTCCTTGGAGCAATAATTTTCTAGAATGCAACTCACCATGGTGGCAGCAGTTTGTAGCAGTTCGAGTCTTGTTATGAGTATTCTGTATATTTACTGAGGTTTTCCACTAATCTTCCTCCACAAAACATTTTTGAGAGATTTTCATCTGCTGATTCGGATGCTACCCAGCTTAAGGGCTTTCACCTCATACATTGCAGTTGATTTCCAAAACCCAACTAATGCCAAGAATAAGACCCCAAATCCCCAAGTCGGTAAAAAGGAAATGCCATGGACTCCAGGCAGAGGTAGGAAATAAAAATAAGTATTTAAATAATCTCTTCCTTTGATCATCATGGAGAATGTGTGATTGCTAGCAAAGAGAATGGACTAGCTTGGAGTGCTCATGCGAAGATAGCAAGAATATTAAGAATGCAGTATTGTGTTTCACTGGGACATGGCAGCACAATACTCTGACTCCAATGTCTCCCTACCCAGAGACTGTATGGGCAGAAAAAGTGTCAAAAACTAATGTAAAGGTATTGTAGTGATTGTTAACAACAGATGGTGCAGTCTTGGACATGTAACTATAAATGATAAGGTCTGTATCTTAGATACATAACAGTTAGCTGTGAGTTTTCATCCACATCATTTGCCAAGGGAGTTCACCTGTGTTATTCTGATGGCGTTGCATATCTTACCTGGAGCTGCTGCTGCTGACACTGTCTGTGATGTTGTCAGCTCATTATTGCTAGGCTACAACCACCACATTCCAACACATTCATGGCAATTTCTGGAGGTATCTAGCATGTTTCCCTCTCCTCTACTCTTTCAACTTTTCAACAATTTGTAAACTGTTCCATGAGAGAGAGAGTGAAAATTGGATTTTATTTTTTAATGCATAGGTAAGAGATGCGTACAGTTCCACTGCCCTACATCCATTTGGGAAAAATACCATCAAACCATCAGTTTCTCCTCTTCTTCAACTATACACCCATTGTTCAGTGGCAACTTGTGACCAGACTTTGAGGTAGTGGTCTCAGGAAGCTAAAAACAATTTGCAGGATGCTTTGAAGTCACAGACTGGAATGCAAGCAATGGAGATTATATCATTAACATGATTCTGTGCGACAAACTGTATCAACTTCTTTATGGAGACTATCATCTCCACAAGAACAGTGAGACATCAACCTCATAACAGTACCTGATCCAGGCGACCTGAAAGAGCTACTGTACATGAGGATGAAAGCTTTCAGGGAGGGAGCAAGGGAGTTACAGTGTGGTGTACAGAGAAATTTAAGATAGAGGAAAGATGTACACAAAAATATTGGGAAACAAACTTCAGAAAAACATGAAGGATTTGTGGTCAGGGATTAAAAAATATAACAGGCTTTGAGAATAAGGGAGATCTGACTGATGGAAGTCTGGTCGAAGCCAATTAACTGAATAGTTCATATAAGTAGGTTCATGTAACCCATGAGTATAAATAGATAATAGCAGCACAAGCATAAATACAGCAAAATAGTTATTCACGTCAACGGTAATGACACCCGGTTACGCCAATCGAGGTCACTAAAATTAATGTTGCATCGGTGTGTAATTTTCCCAAAACAATGTCAGACTCTAGTTTTCTCTGGACCCCTGCCAAATCTGACCAGTGTTGACACGTATAGCTGCATGTCATGCTTCAATCCCTGGCTGTCTTTGTGGAGTCCAGCAAACAACATAAGCTAAATAGATAATTAGAAATCTTTTTGGGGAAAACTGGTCTGATTAGGATAGGACAGACGGCACCCATCCCACTTTGGAAGGAGTGACTCTCATATCTAGAAATATGGCAGAATTTATTAGTTCTGATGATACTTACATATACCTATCTATGAAAACAGATGAAACCAATCAGTTGGTTTGACTACAAGCATGTCTTAAAGGGGAAGTTCGTTTTTTTTAAACCTGGACCTTATCTATGGCTTAAAATACGTCCATCTACTCACGAGAAACAGTTCGGTGAAAGTCGGCGTCCTTCAGACGCTATTTAGATCACTCGAGATCCATGTACATCTATATAACAGGAGTGAACGGGGCATAGACAATACAGCCTCTAAATAAGGCATTATCTGTCTTTATTTCACCAATACTTTAAGAAAAATGAATGAATGAACGCGTACTATTGCACTGTTAGTTCAGAACTTCCGTGTTGCTGTAATTGGGGGCTATAGGGAGCTTTCTATGCCCAGGTCTAGTAGCATGACATCATCGATGTGTGCCGCCGCAATATATGTACATACATATAATAAGAAATTTGAAATTTCAGAAAGCTTTGCATAGTCACTGGCAGCAATACTTACGAATGAAAACATATGAATGTCTATATCATGTTTAGCAGTAACAGCAGTTAGCTGCAGAAATATTGGTACAGGCATTTTTTAGCTAAGCAAGATGGACCATGTCCAGCTCTGTACTGAACAGATAAGTGTGACATTGTTTAACGAGCCATCACCTATTCATTAGTCTAGATCACATATGCCAAATTCCTTTTATGTAGTCCGTGAGACATATGATTGTGTTAATATAAAACTATATTCTGAAAAGTGTACGTCTGTCATAAACTACATCTACCATTAAGCATCTCAATATTTTCCCCCTGCAAGATTACAGCAACCCACTAGGGTGTCGTGTTTCCACATCAGTTTTTAACCAGGTGGTTGATAAATACACTATATTATATCCACTCACCCATCCAAATAATTCAATTCAGGTGTTCCAATCACTTTCATGGCCACAGGTGTATAAATTCAAGCACCTATGCATGCCTCTACAAGTATTTGTGGAAGAATGGGTCGCTTTCAGGAGCTCATTGAATTCCAGTGTGGTACCGTGATACGATGCCACCTGTGCAACAAGTCCAGTTGTGAAATTTCCTCGCTACAAGTTATTCCACGGTCAACTGTCAGTGGTATTATAACAAAGTGGAAGTGATTGGGAATGACAGCAACTTAGCCACGAAGTAGTAGGCCCCATAAAATGACAGCGTGGGGTCAGTGGATGCCGAGACGCATAGTGTAGTGCGCAGAGGTCGCCAAATTTCTGCTGAGTCAATTACTACAGACCTCCAAACTTCATGTGGCCTTCAGATTAGCTCAAGTACAGTGCATAAGCAGCTGAATCCAAGCCATACGTCACCAAGTCCAATGCAAAGCGTCGGATACAGTGGTGTAAAGTACGCCACCACTGGACTCTGATTTGGCGGTTTACAGGAGAACAGTACTTGTCTGACTGCATCATGCCAAGTGTAAAGTTTGGTGGAGGGGGGATTATGGTGTGGGATTGTTTTTCAGGAGCTGGGCTTGGCTCCTTGGTTCCAGTGAAAGGAACTCTGAATGCTTTATCATACCAAGAGATTTTGGACAATTTCATGCTCCCAACTTTGTGGAAACAGTTTGGGGATGGCCCATTCCTGTTCCAACATTACTCTGCACCAGTGCACAAAGCAAGATGCATAAAGACACGGATGAGCGAGTTTGGTGTGGAAAAACTTGACTGTCCTGCACAGAGTCCTGTCCTCAACCTGATAGAACACCTTTGGGAGGCCTTCTGGACCAACATCAGTGTCTGAACCTCCTAAACCTTGTGGAAAGCTTGCCCAGAAGAGTTGAAGCTGTTATAGCTGCAAAGGGTGGGCATATTAAACCCTATGGATTAAGAATGGGATGTCACTTAAGTTCATATGCTTGTAAAGGCAGATGAGCGAATGCTTTTGGCAATATAGTGTATCTACAAATATTCTCAAGATGTCCAAGAAGAGAAAAATCAATGCGGAAGGAAGGCAATGAATTAATGAAAAGATGGGAAAGTGAATACATGATCGGGCTTCAAGGAGAAAAAATGGTATGTATATACTTTGTGGCAGTGTCAGTGGTGAAGGAATACAATATACCATGGCATTTTGAGTCCAAACACAGTAAAAACAAGTATGGTAACTTTAGCTTACAAGAAAAACACAAAAATAGTCCAAGAATTAAAAGGCCAACTGCAATTGCATCAAAATATGTTCAGAAAGGCCACAGCCAAAAACGATGCAGCAGTGGAAGCCAGCTTTACTGTGACTGAAGAAATTGCCCGAGCTTCAAAATGTTATTCAGAGGGTGCATTTTTGAAGCGGTGCATGCTAAAGGAGCACGTCTGCCTCAATCAGACTTTTAAAAATGTCAGTTTGTCAAGAAACACCGTTGCAGATGCATGGGACAACATGTATGGGACAACAACGGGGTGGGACATTTTCGAAGCAGTAGAAAAGTCCATAAGTAAAAATAACTTACCTTGGCAAAAGTTGGTGGGTCTAACTACTGATGGTGCACCTGCAATGTATGGAGAAAAAATATGCTTAGTTGGGCAAATGAAGGAGAAAATGCAAAAGAATAATTGCTACACACCTCTAATCACATATCATTGCATTATCCACCAAGAAGCTCTGTGTGGAAAGATCCTTGAACTGGATGAATTAATGACTGAGGTCATGTTATCAGTTAACTTCATTCCGGCGTATGGCCTAAATCACTGCCAGTTCCAGCTGTTTTTGCTAGAGGTAAGCTCGGAGTCTGGAGACATTCTGTACCATATCTAAGTAAGGTGACAGAGCAGGAGCTCAGTGCTCAAACCAATTTTTGAGTTTAGGGAAGAAATTGCCCTATTAATGCACAGTTAAGTAAAGCCCTTGCCTGAACTGTTAGGTCCAAACTGACTGTGGGATTTTGCTATGTTATGTACAACTGACCATCTCGCCCAACTCAGTCAGAGGCTACAAAGACACAATCAAGTCATCACACAGTTGTACGACATGATTACGGCTTTCCTGCGCAAACTTCACATGTGGAAAATTAAACGAAACGGAACACTCTTGTCCATTTTTTTGTTTGTTAGAGTATCTTCACATTAGTTCCTGGTGATTATTCATGTGCTCAGGTGGCTATCAAGATGAATCAGTTCATCTATGAGTTTGAATGGTGCCTCTCCAACTTTAGAACATAGCACTTAGGCTTTGCCATCTTTTCCAATCCTTTCACCACAGATGTCAGTAGTGTGCCCAATCTCCTTCATATGGAGTTAATAAACTTCAGTGACTTAAAGTGACAGTGGCAGTGACAGAACAAAGTTCCAGGATACTGCGGTCCAGGATTTTTACTGTCTACTGCACCATGCTTTGACAGCACATCTCCGACTTGATGTGGTCTGCGTTTGGGAGCATCTATATGTGTGAACAGATTTTTTTCAATAATGAATTCAAACAAGATTAAGCGCAGATCAGGCATCCCAGATGACAACCTCCAATTCTATTTTACAGATTGTAACAGCCCAAGACTCAAACCAGACATTGACACACTGACCAGCAGAAAACCGTGTCAGACATCTGGCCAGAAAGCATTTTAAATTAAAAATGAAGTGAAATGTATTTCAACCACAAATAAGAACTTTTAACAATATTTGAAATTTAATGATTTTGCTTGCATTGTGTTTCTTGTTCTTTTCTAACATGCTTTAGTGCATGAGGATGGTGTGTCGTGGGCTGAGGGGGATCTACTTTTCAAGGACAAGCAGCATCACCTCATCAATTTCACCCAAAACTTGACCAATATAGTTGCAAACTGATACAACCTTATTGTCATTTTTATTTTTGTGAACAGCCAAATGTTTCCTGTATTCAAACCATCTCTCCTTGGTTGGATGAAAGCCCTCTGCAAGGCTGTATACAGCATTTGTTTTTGTAAAATGTCAGGCCTGACACACATTTCTTACCTTCAATTTAAAAAATGAATGATTATGTTTCGTAACATACTTCTCCCTCTCTCAACTGTGAGAAAACACGTTTTGAACAGAGTTAATAGTTTGTGTTTAATGTTATTTGTCTATTTTATTTATTTGAAACGTTTAACTTTGGTTGATGCAGTAATGAGGATTTCTTAAACTGATCAATTAAAAGGATTAATCTTATAATAGCAAAGAGCAATGTGTGAACTTGGGGTGAAACTCACCAAACATAGTGAGGAGTTTTCTTGTTTTGGTGTTAGTGGATTCTATCTCTTCTTTTGGCCTGGTTTTTATGCTTGCAGGGAAAGTGATAACTGGCAGGGCACATGTATTGATGGCTCGAACTTTGTTTCTACCAGTCAGCTGATGCTTCAGAACCTAACTCCTAACAGCCTCTTCATGGTTACCATCTGCTTATGGAACACCAAGCTGTCTTGTACATCTGCAAAGTTGCCCTCTAATAGTTCAACCCTATTTAGTTGTGATCATATTGCCTCTTCTTGATACCATTCAACCATATTTCTCTTGTTAGAATGAAATTCTAATGTGCTGATTGCATATCCTGTTGAGATGGATCAGTGAGTTAATGTCTCGTTCCCTCCTGGCATCCTGTTTGATCCATGCAGAGGAGGATCCGCTTTCGAATCAGTTGCCATATAAACTCTTTGGGATAATCTGGCTAATCTGTTTTACAGTATCCCAGTATCCCTGTGTACAGCACTAAATCGTAGATACTGTTGTAGTCAGTTCAGGTGGTGCACAGGTGCAAAGTCTTGGGTGGTGGTTCTATAAAACAGTGGCTTGTGCTTTACTCCTATGGGGTTGCAACGTCCCTACTCATTTTATCTACTAAGATGCCTGAGAGAAGCTTCCATGTTGGACAAAAGCTGGTAGTTGGATGAAATCATCCCTTCTTGGGATCTCTAAAGAAGGGGATTGTCCAACCTTGGATTAACCACTTTGTGTGCCGCTAGATGTTGATAGAGTGCAGTTAGTTTCTTTACCCATCAGGTCTGTCTCACGTCAGGGCCTAGTGCATTCCAATCCCACATACTTGGTACCCTTTCTTGGGTGTCTACCACAGTGATGGTCATCTGTTATAGTTCTGGGAGATTGCTGTGGTCAGCTCACAGATCCACTGGCCACAGACCATTGGTGTTATGTAAGGCTTCTTTCTCCAATATGCTTTTTCAGTATTGTTAATTCTCATTGTTAGTTAGTTCGTTATTCATTGCACCTTTCTGCTCATGTGATGGTTGTAACTCCTCTCTATGTTGTCTTGATCTTGGCCTCCAAACCTCTCAATGGGGGATACTGCCTTTTACTGCTAATTGTATTGTTCATCTTGCACCCAAGCATCTCTCGAATCACTGTACCTCTGGAATACGGCAGCTTATTGGTCTCTATGATGGTTCCACTGGATATAGTATGTAGTGCTGCATTCACATCTTGCAGGCTTTAAGAAGCCTCTTAGCCTTGGCAAAGGGCAACACAGACTCTAATTTTGGGGAGAATATATCCTATTCAGCAGGCTTTAGGCAGTAGTGGAACATTTAGAAGTATGCAGATCAGTGCGAAATTTAGCAAATATTTAATTGATCCTTACAAGGTCTGTATAATTTTTCCCGAGCTAGACATAATGTTTGTGATTAATCTTGTGGTTGCCCCAGCTGTGGACTGACAGGCCAAGATTTTTCCAGCTTTTATCACCAAATTTTAAAAAATGGTCTTAATTGAAGGTGTAAGATCAAAGTATGTTTGTAGCCTTAAGCACTCTATGTAGTTTAGGATCTGAATCGAATGCCTTTATTCCTTTATTTTATTTTTTGTAACAAGTCTGTATTTCAGCATATTTTGGCTCTTTTCAAGGTTAAGACAAAGGCCCCTAATGTCCAATTATGTTTTTGTTTCTAGAGAATAATTTACTCAAAGAATGATGTGATTTGGGATTGTAAAAAATGTCTCTTTTCTCCTCTGTCCTCATGCTTGTACCTCACAAATTAATCACAGCAAAAATTATTTGATGGATGACTCAAATAAAAGTTAATTTCTACTTAGTCACAATCAGATGTAATGCTCATCTGACAGAAATAATTAAAGCATTAAGTTGCAGCTAAACAGTGTTACGCATCATATAGTCGATGTCACTTTAAAATGAGGCTCTGAACCAGGGATGTCTCAGTTTGTCAAATGCATCTCACCTCGGCTCCTCTGTCCTCAACTTTGTCCTTGACTCCTCTGCTTGCATCTCTGGTGGGAATTACTAATAGAGGAGTTGAGTAGAGGAATCAAGAGGTTGCAGTTTGGGAATGAAGATCAACCGACAAGTTTTTTTAAGTTTGTATACACAGATACCTCTAGAGAGGTTAAAGTATGATATTACAATACAATGGTAGTGACAAGATTTGGTTTTGGGGCGTGCTCTATTGTCTTGTCGAAAAAAGTCTGTGTGCGTGAAAGTATGGTGCACATAAGAGAAAAACGACAATGATTTAGTTGTGAGAAATTTATACCAAAAAAAAGTTTTTCAGCCAAACCTGGACCAGGTTCTGGATTTAATACTGATTTAACACTGATAAAATCTTTGCCTATAATAATGTGATCAGAAGGATCTACCATCGTTCTGTCATTTATGAACTATACTATACATGATTGTGAGTCAGAACAGCTGACCCTGGACCTGTTATCAAATTTAGGATGATTCATCTTCTTTTGAGCTATGACTTGCTCTATTACAGAGATGGGTTTCCTGAATAATAATTGTCCTTTTTGAGCTGTTGTAGGTGAACCATGATCCTGCTGCTTTTAGTGATATCCTCTACCCTTTCACATTCCAAGATGAATCAAAAAGCCTTCCTTATACTGGTAATACTTAAATAAATTCAAATAGTTGAGTAGACTGTAGAGCTGCCATGTATAGGGAGAAAGGGTGAGAGTACAGAAGCAAATGGCTACAGAGAGAGACAGATAGAAAGGGGATGGGGTTGGAGAAATTGCATGCACCTGTCATGATTATAGTTTTTGTTTTCATGTTTTAGGTTATGTGTTTAGTCATTAGTTTTTGCCATGTTTGTCTCAGTCACTCTTGGTCATCAGCTTCACTCACTTCACCTGTGCTTTCCCCCTCAGCTGCACTCCATCACCTATCACCTCCCTTCAGTGTTTAGTTTCCAGGTTTCCCCATGCACTTTGCCAGATCCTCACTGTCATTCCTGTGTTAAGGTTGGTTTTGTCAAGTTTGTTTCCATATTTATTAACCATAGTCATAGTTCACGGTTTTGTTTTCCAAGTATTTATTTCATAGTTAAGCTTTTTGTATTCTGGCTCAGCCGCATTTTTTGTCTGTATTTAAACAAATCAAGTTTTTACGTTAAAATATATCCGGGTCCTATCTCCACCTCCAAGCCACACCGCAGCAACCCCAGCTAACCTTCTTGACAGCATCCATATACAAGGATTATACAATGGACAAATAAATGCATGTCTCATGTGGAACAATGGGCCTCATGCAAGAACCCTGTAATTCGAATCAAGTTTTCTTGACTGATGAATTATACTTTTAATTACTTTGAAGATATCATAAATAAATATACATTATGCCCCATAATTATGCTGACATTATTCTGTTTGACTTAAATTATGCACTAATTGAAGGTTAATTTGACTCTGTATATAACAAGGTCAATGGGAAGTGTAACCAGCTGCTGACGTGCTACTTTTGGATGCCTTAGCACGTCAGGCTCTTGGAAGAGAGCGTGTGTTCAGAGACCGTGTCGATATCCTTGCGGAGACAGACGAATGGCTGATATCACGATTTAGAAGGACTGTGCTGCTGCAAATATGCAGCTTGCTAAAGCCACAACACCAGAGAGAAACACGCCGATCAAACCCAATTCCACCACACGTCCTAGTCCTCACCACCCTTGGATTTTTCGCCACGGGAACCTTTCAGAGGGAGATTGGACACAGATCTGGTGTGTCCCAGTCCTCTGTGAGTCGTGTGCTCCCCTTGGTCATCATAGCTCTCATCAGTTTATAACCCATGGTACATCAAATACATCCCATACACCGTTGTCAAACAAGTACAAATTAAGAGGGACTTTCATGCCATGGCTCAACTGCCAGACATATTCGGAACAATAGACTGCACACCTATACCCATCAAAGCAGCTGTGTCGTTTTGGAGCGCTCTTTTGGTGTGCTGAAGGCCAGGTGGATGTGTCCTGATACAGCGGGGGGTAAACTGCTCTATAGCTCAGAGAAGGCTATAGTGCGTTTTGCACAATATTGCCATGAACGAGGGTCTCCCACTACTTGAATCAGCCCAGGCAGACAACATTCCAGAAGACCCCCTCATGGACCGCCCCATGAAAGTGCCATCAGGATGAGGTAACAACTGATTGCATGGCTTTAGTTGCAGTCATAGAGCACCTGCCATCGAGACTTTTTTTTGTAAGCCATTTTCATATCAAACCATTTCTTTTTTTATTTCGGTGACATTACGAACTTCAGGTGACACGGAATTAACAGCACTTGTAATTGCTTCCCATTACTTCGCTTTAGCAGGTCCCATAATTCCACTGCTGACACTGCTCAAAATGACAGATTTTCCTTTTTGGATCTCTGAAAGCAGAACTTCAATCTCAGAGCCCATAAAGTTGTTCTTTTTGCGCCTTGATGTCATTCTCAACACTCAACACTTCCTGGCACAGGAGATAGGAAGCGTAGCCTTATGTGGTATTGTATGGAGTATAGTTACACATAACTCAGTGTCTTGACATCTACAAGTATTAAAAATCACTGAACAAAACCTTGCACAGCCACGGCACCCAAGGTGTCCATATTTACAGTAAACCATTGCTATGACACCGATTTAAACTGTAGTTACCCCATTTACCGCAGGCTTAATTCCATCATTCTCATGGCTGACAAAAATTGTCAGACTCCAAAACTATGTAGGCATCGTGATCCAGTCTTTGGCTTCTTTAAGAGACACAGGTCACTGTCTCTTCCCACATTTGGTCATTATAAACAGCTTGGGCAAGTGAAAACCTCAAGTTGTAAAGCTACTCCTGATGTCTTACATAGAACATTACTCTAGCATTTCAAAGCAACAGTCCTCGAACATTTGGATTGGAAAATCCTGATATTTCAGCTTGCTCTGCAGTTTCTGAGCCTCACTCACTAGTTTCCAGATGTGGAATTTTTAGACAGCTTCAAACTGATTTTAGTGTGTGTTCACCAAGAATTTGGAGCAGGAGTTGAGAGACGTATCTTTTCAGATCAAAACAGGGATTCAATTCTGTACCAGTTGTATCAAATCAAATTAATGAATTGACAATGCTATCTTTAACGTGTTTTTACTTGTTGTACTCCCAGAAAGTATTGTTGGTAGAGATAACATATACCTGTTACAAACCTTATTAATAGCAGCCATCAAATGTATAATGTATGTTAAAAGGTTAAACCCCAACCTGTAAAACCTGGGTTTTTGGAGCTAGTTTCGAAGTTTTGGAGCTGTACAACATGGAGAGGATCACATATTCCTTGTCTCTTCAGATGCCCAAATTAAAAAAATAAAAAAAAGACTAATGTTACAGTGACTGAATAAGAAGAGTGTATAGTACACATATCGTATGACTCAGAAAGGACGTTAATTTGAGAGGATGCAGGAAGTGTTAAGTGTGTAGTCACAGCTTTTCAAGCTAATAGTTCCATAGCCTGTTGGCCTAGCCTTTCTGACAGTTTAATCTCTCTCCACAATCCAACACAATAGTTCAAGGTAAAATCTGGAGTGCAAAAAAAATAAGAGTTCTGCACATTTGAAAGGAGATTCTGGTTTTTCATAGGACAACTTTTACCTCCCACAGATATGTGGAAACTAAGTGCAAGTGTTTATTACACTGTTCCAGATTTTGTTCTGAGGCATTGAAATAAGACACTGCAGAAAAATATGACAAGTCACACAAATAACATTGAGAATTTGAAATAAAGCATGGCCTTGCTAAAGAAACTAACAGATAACATAATCTTAAATTTGATTCCATTCCATGGGTTTGAGTTAATAAAGGGTTTTC
This sequence comes from Leuresthes tenuis, assembly GCF_036924035.1. Classification (NCBI taxonomy): domain Eukaryota; kingdom Metazoa; phylum Chordata; class Actinopteri; order Atheriniformes; family Atherinopsidae; genus Leuresthes; species Leuresthes tenuis. Next base: position 32,848,074 of record NW_027325363.1, on the reverse strand, counting down.
TCTTCTTTCTCTATTCATATTATTAATTCAGTTGATAAAGACATATATGTAAGTCATTTATGACTAAGTGACCAAACACAACAAGTTTGGAAACCATAACATTAATTTGTATAATGTAAGTTAATTAAGACATTCAATCAAATCATAATATACTTGTTTCCTTCATATGAGTTGATCACTGGCATTATACTTTCTTTAGCTGTTCTGAAGAGGCACCGAGGCAAATTATCTTTCACAACTGACAATTTTACAAGGCATTTCTTAGGCATCATTAAGCAATCTCTGGTTACATAAACATAAAGGAGACTACTAAAAAGAAAAGTGTGTTCATCTCTAATTTGGGGGTATGAAGGGAGGTTTATGTAATATTCATTCAGCAGCTATTCTCTTGTTCTCTTCTAACTTTATCATACAGCAATTTAATCTGAAATACAAAACACAATATGTTTATTAATTTAAATAATTGTAGTGATAAAAAGGAGCATATTTGCTGTCTTGACCTTCAGATGCACTTCAGACCAAGCTTGTTGGTGGATTGCCCATAGTCAGTTTACCTACAAATTGTAGAAATGGTTATCTGATTAAAAAGACTGGATAAACAAAACACAATAGTCTTTCTTTACGCCAGTTATTGAAAAGATTAGAACCTATGAAGTTTGAATAATTTATATTATCTAAGAAATCTTTTTTCTATTACTTTGTTAAGCTAACCTAACCTCTAACAAATTCACAAGATTGATCAGATCATTATAGATAATCATTTATTGCCCATGTATCAGTGCCTTACCCCTGGCAAGCCATAACACACTGCAGTTTGTACTCACCTTAAGCTGCAGTCAGGGCTAAAAGGAGGCCCACTGATCGGTTCACCCAAGATTGGGTTTGAGGTCTTCTAAACAGAAAAGTTGTTAAGGCAAATGGAAATGCCAATTTCCTTTAAAAATGGAGTTTAAAATCCTGTAAGACTGCCAAGCCAAAAGTAGTAAAAGTGTCACTCCAGAGAAGTTTTCTTAGTGTGGGAGCCGGACTGAGTGTGTGGCGCTTTACTCTACTGCAATATGCAGATTCAAGCTCAAGGGGGAGGATGATTCAATCGGTCACATTTCTCTGCATGAAGCCTATTAGTGTTCCCGGAAGACAGAAGATAGAGAGGTGTTGGGGGGACACACACACCATGTCACAGTTCATTCAAGGAGTGCTGTTTGTTGTTGGTTGATGTCCTGCAGCTTCCACTGTGAGAAAATGAGTTCGCTGATGCAGGGTATATCTGTGTGTAAAACTCTACGCATACATACAAGTGTTTAAATGTATCATTGTTCTGATATTGAATATGTTCTTAATAAGAACATATTCACACATCATTGAGTGTTCGATGACTTTTAATATGTAAACAGAAGAATTTCAAATAAACTGATGCTGACTTTCTTGCTTAACGTGGCTAAAATAATGTACCACAGGCTTTAATTATCATTAGCATATGACAATGTTACTGCATTACTGTGTAAAACCATAATAGTTAACATATTAACAACAAAAGAGAGCTTACTAGCTACGGAAAAAAGAACAGAGGAGCCACATGACTGTTGACTAAATGTCAAAACTGGTCTTTGACCCCTGGGAAGAGAGAACACAGTGTTTTTAGGTTTGTACATGCATGTAATGCCAAATCTGTTATCTCAAGGCACTTGAAAGATGTATTCCGTTCAAGTACATTATAAACCAATTCATCATAATCCTATTCCAATAAAATCAAATTCTTTAAAATTAAAATTAGTCCAAGTCATATAATTCTAAATGAGGCAACAGTGGAGAGAAAAAATCTCTTTTATCAGGAAGAAACTTCCAGCAAAACTAGATCTTGGAAAGGTGGCCATCTGCCTCTGCCAGTTGGGGGGTTGAGAGGACAGGAAAGAGGAATCAACAAACACCAAAACATCAAGCCAGGCACACCTGCTGAGAAAAAGAAGTACAAGTTAAAGACAAACAGAATGTCATATGCACATGCAGAGTAAAGAGAACAGAATGAGGAAAGGTACTCACTGCATCATGAGAGGTCCCCCAGCAGTCTAGGCCTATAGCAGCATAACTAAACGATGTTTCATGATTTTCACTTTCTTCCGTTTTACTTTATAAGCCAAAGCCTAAACTAGCACTTTGTAAAAAGTAACAATACACTTCAATAGAAAAATCTGACTATGAAGTAGAAACCTGATAGGTCAAGAAACAAGATAGTTCATTTTAAACTTTCATTATTCAGCTTGGAGTTGACATGTAGTTCAGTCCGCTACGTGATCACCAACACTTTGTTTTATAGCCAAACTCACAATATACTTTGCTATTCCCTTATTTTTCTGTCAGTTGATGGATTTAGTTGAGTGATATTTCATTCAACTAAATTTTTTTCTGATTTAGTTTTTTTAAAACAATTTCTTTCTACGTAGTTGCAAGTATAGTGCAAGTACACTATTTTCTGATATCCTAATATGTAATATAAAATGCTATATTTAATTATGAGTGATACAAAGAATTATATCTGTCACTGTTGTGTGTTTTGCATAATTGTTGAGGAAGACCTCGCTAATGAAGCTTAAAAGAGAATGATTACATAAAGTCTTTTCTCATTGTTCTGGAACAAGATTCTCATGCCTGGAACAGACTAATGACTTGTCTAGGGTGTTTTCAGTCTTCCTCCCAATGGCGGGTGGTATGAGGACATGATGTCCTGGAGACATTGAGTAATGGAAGGAACGATTTAAGTTTTGATTCATGTCTTGTCTCGTCATTTTCTGTTTTATTTTGAAAATCACTAACTTCCCTCTTGTTTCAGGTACCTTGCCCTTCCTCCTGTGTCAAGTGTCTGATTGTCTTCCCTGATTCCTAAGTGTGTCCACCTGTATAACCTGTATTCACCAATATCCAGTGGAAAAGAAGATTGCCACCTTGCCAATAAAGAAGTGAAAGCATTAGTATCTAATTTTGTAGAGTTGTATCTATCCTCAGGACACTCAAATATGGCAATATGAGAAACTTTTACAGTTATTGAAAGCATTTATGGAACGGAATTAAAGAACTTCTGCCAGAAGGATAACACTAATGGGCAAGTATGCAGGGAGACATTTGTCACAAATGTCATTGACATGTGGAGACATGAGGTGTGATGTATGGGTGAGGGCAATTTAAAGTTTTAAGGTTGCCAAACAACGTCACCCCGGGAGTTTCACCCAGGGAAATATTTGAAATCTTCTCAACCTAAAAATAAGAGAAAGGAGAGGCACTCAGGTTGGTTGCAAAAGACGCAGGCAGAGACGCAGTTTAGAGAACAAAATATGATTTTATTTATTCCAATCTACTTTATAAAAAGGGTAAAACCTTACTCACGCTGAGACGATTGTGGGGGAAAACCAATCAGGGCTGAGACTTGCAATGATGGACCGTCCAAAGAAAAAGGGACCCAAGGAGCACCAAAAATGAAACAACTCGAATAAAACAAACTCAAACAATGTGCAAAATGCAAAAGAAGTGGGACACCGCCACCCGGGACACCAATCCACCACTGCAGACTCAGCACCTGAATGGGACGGGGGAAAATGAGGACAGCAGGTTATAAATAGAAAACTAAACCAAAACTAATATCAAAGGAAAATAAATTAAATAATTAAATTTAACCAACTATAATAATAACAACGCACTGATAAACGTCTTAACTAAAGCTCCACAGAGTCACAAATAAGGAAAATAACAAATTGACAAACAAACATGGACAATTAAGGATTCAAACAAATTATGAGTACCGCCTGTCTCTCATCCACATAGTTAAAATGGGACCTAACTCAGTCAGAAGACCCTCAGTGATGCACACACAAAAACCAAAATGAAACCAAGGCAAAGCAGCAGCGGTCCCTCGCAGGTCAGCTGATGTAGTGCTCCTGCACGCTTATAATTTGCCCTGCAATACAAAACAGACATTAACACTTCACCATGGCTGGGGGAGGGAGCCAAAGCCACCGCGCTACATACCACTAAGGCCGTTGTGGATCGTGTGGCTCGGTGGAATTGAAGCTACAATGAGAACCACCTGTAAACAAGCACACCGGTTGCTACATGTGCAGCACCATATCAGAAGACAGGTGAACGTCGCAAACCTACCCGCAGCGTATATTGAATGCAGGAGGAAGTGGAGAGCAGCATACAGCCATACCCAAGTGAGATTCTAAAACACAAAAGCACTTAAATGAGCACTGGATCGAGAACATGAGAGCAAATACAGCTGCTGCCGACAGCCTACCTGTCTCTTTCTTGGCATGAAAGATGCCATGAAAGGCAGACAGGTGTTCTCAGACCACCTTTATACGCCATTGTCAAGCAGCGTGGGAAGCTTATATTTGGATTGCTGAAGAATAAGTGTGGTTCTCTCTCATACTATGTAATACTATAAAGTTTATCATTTAGACTTCTTTAGAAATGTATATATAAGAATGACAAAATTAAGTGAACTGATCATCCTTTTTAGAATAGGCCTATTAGTGTATTTCACAGGTGTGTTTTAACTGTCTGGGAAGGGGGAGAGTTGCATATTGAGAGAGCAGGGTGGTTTAATGAATTCCCCTGTTGGTTTGGTTGTCTGCAGTGCCTGTTGATGCGAGTGGTTTGGTGACTTGTTGGCCTAATAGGGTTTGATATTGTGGTGTAGTGGTGATAGGCTTTGGAAATATTAACTGCCCTGTGTGCATGGAAGGGTTTGTTATCAGCTGGATATCTCCCCAGTTTTAAGCTGTTTTTCTGCATATTAAATAAAGATTATTTCTTCTAGCGACTGCTTCTGGGGATAGTTTAAAGGACTCTGACATTGAGACAAGGATCTTTGTTGGTCACGAAACCCAAACATTTCTTACACTGGTGGCAGCGGTGGGATCCTAGGTAAAATATCGGAACCTGAAAACAATCTGCTTCTTCAATCAGAGCCGGGCACGAGACAAAATGTATCCAAGCCGGTCGGATCTGCACCTGCAGCTTCTCAGCCTGTTTTTATGCCCGATATGTCCTCTGATTCAGGACCCCAATGATCAAATTGGGCTGAACAATTTGAGATGGCCGCCGATATCAATCATTTGGATGAATCCTTGAGGGTTATCAGCAGCAGCTAAGGCTAATTACAACTTGTTAAAAGTAGCCATGGGCCATTGTTTGAACTCCTGTGCGAGTGATGACTGGAATCGGGCTAGTCTTTCCCCTGAGAGGAAGGTTACACAACGAAACAGAGTTTTGCATTGCTCTTCGGCAATTGGTTGTTCAAGTATATCCTTCAGTAGCCCCAGGTGCACAGGATTTACCAGCAAAAGATCACTTTGTTGGCTTATGTCACAACTCGGTCCCTCCGTTCGTCCCAGGATTGTCGTCTAGCAGTGCCTACACCACGCCTAAGACAATCCAAACTCTTTTCATGTGTCGTCCCACGATGGTGGAATGACCTACCGAGCGCTACCAGAACAGGGGCGTCCCTGTCTATCTTCAAGAAGCTCTTGAAATCCCAGCTCTTCAGAGAGCATCTCCTATCCTAGCACTTACCTTGTACTTCCGTACCCCCTCTATCTTTGCACTTTATCTTTCTGCACTTCCTTCTATGCCTGCACCCTATCTCTACTCTGTCACCTCTGACAGAGTTGGACTAGTGGGTTCCTTCAATGTAGTTTATTGTTAGCTTTTTATATAGCTTGTTATATCTTGATTTGTAAGTCGCTTTGGATAAAAGCGTCTGCTAAATACATAAACATAAACATTGTTGCACATGTGGGAAATGGAGATCTGCGTGTTAGTTTGTGCAGTGCTAAACAAGCCTCAATGGAGGAGGCTATTAACCCCTTAATGTTTTTACGTCCCGCCGGCGGAACATTGCTTACTTCAGGACACATCCGTGGTTTTCCTCAGCCCCCCTTTATATTTAAAGCAAAGCCCCTCCTATAAATATGTTATAGAATACAATCAGGATACAATCAGGATACAATCAGAATTGCGGACACAGTAAACACTTATGTCAAACCAGTCGCAAATACAAAAAGTGAGAAAGTCACCTATAAAGCTTCACAGTATTCTGAGAACAGATAGAACTCCAACAAAAACAGTCATGTTACGTTAGCAAGGGTCCAGTTAATGTACTCCAGTTAGTCTAAAATAGTTAGTCTACAACAAGTCCTATGCCCACAAAGACACATAGTCTGCAACGGCAAACTTTCAAAAGACAGATGCATATTTTTCCGCATATTCTCGATCATAACTTCAGTTAGCATGCATGTATTAGCCACACCATGATACCAAAACAGCTCTGGTCTTTAAACTTTTGATTGTCATCTGACTTGTTCCAATAGATGACTGTTTACCCTGTCTGCTGGGGCACAATAGTCAATTACTGATAAGCCAAAAGTATCGGCACCTATTCTTATGTGTGAGGCTTGAACCAGTTGCGGTGAATTTTACTTGGAGTGACGCATTGAATAGATAATGAAATTCTGAAAACAACAATATGGAGGTTGAGGGTAGGCTCTTTTTCCATATATGGCAAATGTAATGCGTAAATGGCATCACAGAGAAGTAGTCTAGCTTCTTGAGTTGCAAATTATGCATCGTCGTGCGTAATTTCAGATTCTGTAGTTTACTCATTTATTTTTCTACAACATGGCTAAACGGACTTCGAAAACAAAATACAGTAAGCAGGAAGCCTCGGAGGTTTGTTTACGACGGGACAGTGATGCTTCTGATGTCAGAGGGGAATAGTAATAATCACTGGAGGAAGCATCTGACAACAAAAACGTTGCTCTCGACAAATGGTAAATGGATGGTAAATGGACTTGTACTTGTATAGCGCTTTTCTAGTCTAGCTGACCACTCAAAGCGCTTCACTACATGACAAGTAAGTATTAATTTTATTTTATTGTTATTTTGCTTAATATTATAATACTTATAGATAGACTTAATTGTTCCCAAACTAAAATATGGACTCAGCATTATAACTCAGCAGCATTCTCATCAATAAAGCAAACATCAAAAAAAGAGCAAAAAGTAGTGTAATTATTACATACACAGCTCTTTCTTGTATTATAAAATACATTTCTTTGTTTTACATAATAGAGTGTCCGAAGACAATTCAGACAAGGGGGTGATTTCTCTAAAAACAGAGTGGGGGGGGGACAAAAGTTTAGAGGAGTCCCATCCCCCCTCTCCTGGACAAGGTAAAAAGCAAGAGGCCAAGTGAGAATGTGGGGTGGCCTTTTGAAATGTAATAACTTGTGTGCTGGACATATTTTGATATTTTCCTTTTTTGTTTTTCCAACTGTCCTTTTAGGTACATGGGGGGAGTTGACATATCAGGTGGCCTGTGTAGTGAACTCAAGTGTGGAATTTAATACAAACTTAAACCTTTGGAAGGCCCATTCGGACTCAATGTCCCCCACCTCCCCCGGGACACTGTTGAAGCTCTGCTAAAGGTGGGAGTTAAACCTTCTTCTGGGGATTCTGCCAGACATTCCCAGCAGACCCTCACAATACATTTGGGCCTGCCAGGCCTGATTGGCATCCTCCCCCACCAGCGGTGCCAACTCACCACCAGGTAGTTATCCGTTGACAGCTCCGCCCCTCTCTTATGCGAGCTGGGGGACGTACGGTGCAAGTCCTGACGATACCACAAAGTCGATCATCGAACTGCAGCCTAGGGTGTCCTGGTACCAAGTGCACATATGGACACCCTTATGCCTGAACATGGTGTTATTATGGACGTTATGGACAATCCATGATGAGCAAGTCCAACAACAGAACACCACTCGAATTCAGATCAGGGGGGCCGCTCCTCCAAATCACACCCTTCCAGGTCTCGCTGTCATTGCCTACGTGAGCACTGAAGTCCCCCAGCAGAACGAGGGAGTCTCCTGCAGGAGCACTCTCCAGTGCCTCCTCCAGGGACTCCAAAAAGGGGTGATGTTCCACGTCCCAAGAGCCAGCATCAGTAGCCGAGGGTCAGATCGCCAAGTTCTCTGCCTTCGGCTGCTACCCAGCTCACACTGCACCCAACCCTCTTGACCCCTCCTACGGGTGGTGAGCCCATCGAAAGAAATACCCGCCTCATATCTTTGGGCTGTGCCCGACCAGGCCCGATGGGAACATGCCCGGCCACCAGGCGCTCGCTGTTGGACCCCTGGGCCTGGCATCATCATGAGGATCTTATGAGCTGTTTGAATGAATGAATGAATGAAATCTTTATTGTCATTATACATGAGTACAATGAAATCAGCTTGCAAACACATGCGCCATCTTTAAAGAGTTGCAAAGAGTGGGGAGAGAGGGGAGAAAAACAAAGGGATAGGGGAGGGGAAAAAACACAGGGTCCAGACTACGCTCCTTAGGGAGAACAATGTGGGGCCGGGAAAAAACCTCAGCAACATCAACAACAGCAAACATTAGCTCACCATCCAACATAGAACTCAAAACATAAGCAAACATTTGCTCGCTTCACACATAAAAACGCAAAAACAACTTGAAGGCATGGGATGGGGGTAAGCCTAGAGAGTTGCTATGTCTGGCTCTCAACCAGTGTTTCAGTTCACAGGATGTCATCGTGATACCACAGCAGGTCGACATGGAGAAGTCCTTGATTGGGTCCCAGTCGGACTCAACAATCACCAGGGGCCTCATGTACAAAGACTTGGATTTCCTACTGAAACATGGCGTACGCTCAAACCAAAATGTCCTCCAATGTACAAAAATATCTGGATGTATCAATGTGTGCGCACGCCTGAATCCAAGCACATTTCGTTTGTACATCCCAATCAACGTGGAATTGAGCGCACATGTCAGAGTACCCGAATCCTCCCTGTCCATGCCCCTACTTAAATATGCAAATAATATTTAAATGAACCCTGCGATTCCTCTCTCTGCACGATCAGAAAATAACTGCCCATCGCCAAAGTGTGGCAAAAACAGGCGGGGGAGGCTGTTTGAACAGAGAGTCGGCACAACTATGGGTGACACTGCTCTCTCAGGGGTGGTGGGTGTGGGAGTGTGGGTGACTCTGATTACCCACAAGGTAAATACCTATATTTGTGTAACTCACAACAAACGTGTTCATACAGTAACCTAATGCAGAAGTGCGCCAGGGCTGATTAAGACATTTCACACTATACGTACGGGGTTATTAACATTTGCACACAGAGACGATCAGGGGCTTGTTAGAAAAATCTTAAGCTGTTGTTTAACCAGCAAAAAACAATGATGCTGTGAAGACGGGACAGAAATTGGGGGAGCACATGCTCAATGCATGTCACAGGGAATAATATTAGGACAATTACACAAATAAAGTTTCTCACCAAGAAGCCACCCATCACGCACAGTGCCAGCTTGTAATCTGTTCCCAGCAATTCTGTTACTAAATGTATGAATCGTGCGTTGAACCAGGCCACCCCCACAAAGCATTTGCGTATCACATACATTGATGGAATGAAAATGTTTTCTGTTGATATACAAATTCATCATGTGATGGGCTTTTATAGCACTGTGTTTGCAGTCAATAACTCCAATTACATTAGGAAAACCAGCTCTCGCTTCAAATTTCGCTTCAGTGTTGGCCTGTTCAACTGCATTGTGGGAATTTGATATACCTGCTGAGATGCAGATAATTCCATCCCACTTGGCTGGCATGGGTCGGCTCAGGGTCAACTGGCACAGTCCCAATCGGTTGGCCAGCTTCGTCTGGAATGGCCCGGTTGCTTAAACCCCAGTGTGCACATCACCTGTGGCACAAGCAGCGCATGGCTCCTCGCTGTGTTGCGCTCCAGCGCCGGCCGCAGCTCTTCACACAGTTCCAGGAGGATTGCCCTCAAAACGGCTGATGAGCCAGTTGTCATCATGTGCCAGCAGCTCTTGTCAGTCTCTGAACACAGGCTTTCTTCCAATTGCACCATTTACAATGTCTTCCAATACCGACAAAGCAGCCATTGTTTTTAATGGTATGCATTGCAACACTTTGTGCATGCTTTCATATCCACTCATGTAATTGCAGACACGTGTGTTAATTGTTCAGTGTTAATTGTTCTTGTGTCTCAAATGTGCACATCACTCATTCTGAGGACAAATTGTGTTAACTTTTATTTATTATAACAGTTTCCCAACATCACCTCTGAGTGTCGCCAAAGAATCAATAGCTGTAGAAAAGTGCGTACAACAGCCCTGAAGTTGGCGTGAGGCACCACACCCCCTTTGTACATGAGGCCCCAGGTGTCCGTGAAGAAAGGGAGGGGGAAAGTAGTTCAGAGAGGTCTCGCAGCAGCGATCTCAGGGGGGGTTGTTACAGCAGTGGCCTTGGCCAAGGGGACCAGGAATGCAGATTATATTATGATTGTTGGGTTTGGACGAGTAGTCGTATATCAATGGACACAACTTACTCTGTTTGTCTATTCTGGTCACAAAAACGATCCATACGCCTTTGCAAAGCCACCAGCTTCTCCAAGATGTTTTCCATATTGCGGTTAACCCTCTAAGTGCCATGGTTGACTTAAGTCGACAAGATGGCACCTTAAATAAAACGGCCCATCGTGGCAAAAATAACGTCATATTTTGTTCCTACTCTCCACTTCAGGTTGGCAGACATGTCACACTTCAACTCTGACGCAAAAAACATCGTCCTTCTATGTAAAATGTTTGTGCTACAACAAGTTGAATCAGTACGAGTTCTTCACCGAGCGAGCACATCATTGAGCTACAGTAGCAGAGCGATATAGTCAGCATTAGCGAATATTCTTTTCCAATAATCGCACAATGTCCACTAAAAAATGACCAACAAAGAAGCGCTGGGTCTCCTGTTCGCTAATCCTGATTCTGAAGGGGAAAATCTAGCTTCAGAAGATGACAGTCAGCTGTTAGCTAGTCCCGGCGCTAGTGGCGACACGTTCCCGCCCCACGTCCCTGCCTCACCAGCAGTCGGACAAAGTGTTTCCCTACACCAAACAACTTCAGATCCTTTGCCAAGCAATGTTGGTGGTGAGGAAAATGTTTCATGGGGTCGAAGTTTGCATTCAGGAGTTAGCAGGCGTGGTAGTACTGGAGGGAACGAGGCTGGGAGTAATATGGGTGTTCTGTCTTTTTGTCGAGCTCGCCAAGTGAACGCTGTGCTTTCTGACACGGTGCCTTCACAAAGTGTCCGCGATCGCGTAGCCAGTAGCTTGACAAATTTCGATGGACATGTCAGACGTGGTTGAAGTGTCAGTGGGAGAGCTGGGGGAAAACGTAGCGGCGCATTTCATGCAGCCGCAGCCATGCTGTGTCTGTTCACTGACCGGAGCGCGTGTTGGCGCACTTGGTGGAGACATGACAGGAGCGCATTTAGAGGTGCATTTGACACAGCGCAGAGCCAAGTCAGCCAACATGCGACTCATTAAGCCAGTTTATGGACATGCAGGCTTTGAGTATTTGACTGATGAGGTGGGGTGCCAAAATTGGATAAAGCCATTTGATGAAACAGTTGGATATCAGGGGGACAGAGAACTATCCAATGCTGATTCGGCCCTAGATTTTTTGTCACTTTTTCTCAATGATGATTTCTGGAATTTATTGACTGTGGAAACAAGTCGTTATGCCCATTAGTTTTTAGCCTCCCATGAAATCAAGCCACATTCAAGATTTCACCAGTGGTCTGATGTCAGTGAAATCAAAAACGCATCAGGACGCATCAGGACAAAACACCTGTGTGTGTTGATGATTATAATTCATTCATGGGGTGCGTTGACGCTGCAGATCAAAGAATGAAGATCTAACTCTTTCCCCGCAGATCAAGAAAGTGGTATAACGTAATTTTCAATGCTATTCTTAGCATAAGTATGGTGAATGCTTACATAATTTACTGAAGTTGTATTCCGGCTCCTTGTAAGTCTCTGAAGGTCTTTGTGCAAGACGTGGTAACTGGTTTACTGGAAGGCTACTCCAAAAAAGAGAGCCATATCAATCATGTCGGGCAGCCTGGGGCCTTTGACTGCTGTCTCCGACTTCTGAATTTTTCGACACACCAGGGCAGTGTCTAATCCAATCAGCAGATAGCCCGTTATCATGATTCTGAATATGTAAAGATCCTCGATTTCCTTAACGGAAAGAATTGCCAGGCACACGACCCTCCACTGCTCCCAGGAGTCCCTCATGTAACCAGCGGCGAACGGTCCATCAGGACAGGTGGGTTCCCCTGGACCCGAATTTTTCATAGAGAGAAACATCTGTCAATTGCGTTGAGAGGCCAGTTGACCAATTCTGTGATTTTAATTTTGAGAGCAATGTGGAGAGAGGCATCAAAGTTTGAGACAGGACAGGACAAGACGTAGAGAAAAGCAAGGAAGATAAGAGAGAGGGAAGATAGAGAAGAGAAGAGAAATGCGACCGCCTTCGTTGAGAGCCGGAAGAGAAGTTCGTCTGGTCCCTCATCTGGGATCTTCTTGCCTTGGACTTAAAGTCCTGGGCAACATAGCTCTCAGACTCATTGGGGCATGCCAACCATCTTGCACAAAGAACATGGCAGAAACAGAGGTGAGGTTCCTTTGCACCAGAATGCATTTACGGCGACCTTAGCCTTGGAGTTGGCAGAAACGGGGGTCTACCACCTCAGTTGAACCTGGGCAATTTCTTGCCAGTCATCACAAGCCTGTGCACATATCAGGACACAGCACAGCTGGGCGCTTGAGGTGCAGACACTCCCAGACCAAGACTCCTGTGAAGTGTGCCTTGTGTGATGTGCCCCTATCTTTTGTGCCAGGCAGAGACTGCTACAATGATTGGTATGTTGCCAACAGCAAATAATGTCAATACAAATTGTGACTACTGTTCAGTGTTGTTTGCTATGTCATTATTTATGTATATAAACTAATTGCAGTTAGACCTACTTGTTTGGACGTTTATTGCATGCACAAAGCTATGGTTATAGACTAAATGTGTTTGTGCTTCTGTTACTCTTTGTCAGTAATACTAACAGAGGAAATGGAACATGGGATAAGACAGTCCTAAGTATAACCTTTCATTAGAGCCCAAGATCATGACTGTATGTTGCAGCGTTCAGGAATGGGAGCCTTTTTCTCCCCCAAGACTCTCCAAATAGCACACTTTTGGAACAGTTTTGACAGGCCTGGTCCTATCCTTAGAAAAGCCTGTACAAAAGATTTTATGGTGATTTTTTGTTGTACTACAGTTACATTTGAAGTGAGACTAGGTAAGACTTCAGGCTGCAGTCCCATTGTGTATTACAGTCCGCAGCCCTATGCTAAAGTCCCTTTTAAGACACATATTTGGGAAGAAAAACAGACATAAAAATCCATCTTTTTCACTGTATTCAAACTCATATTACTCTGTGACAGTAGCACGTACTGAGATTCTGACTGTTGTGGGTAACAATTCATTGTGTTTTCTTTCGAAAGAGACCTCAACCAGCCCTCTACTCTAAGTGGTTCAAGAATAGCTTTAAATTTAATTTGGGTATGCTTTTTTTTTTTTTTTTCCCCAGGAGTTTCAGGCAAAAATTGCCCGACTGTTAAGGGGTTAACTTGGCTGTAGAGCTTGACTTAATTAAAGGGCTGGAAAATAGCTGTTTACGTGACGCAAAGGTACGAGGAGTCAACAACAAGATAATTTCTTGGTTTACTTCCCCCCCATCCAGCTGGTGCCAGAGTGAATACGCCTCTTGCTCCTCGTCACTGCTGGCTTTAACATTCTGTACCCTGCCCTTCTCCCCGTCAAGTTTTACCTCTAATCCGGTTGTTGTTGGAACACTAAAAATTTGCACACAAATAAGTCGCCACTTCGGATGGCTCATCCTTCCAACTCCCATTTACAATAATCACCTGTTCATTCCACCAAAGTTCGACCCATGATTCTCCACCTTAGAAAACAACGGGCTATGTAGTTTGGGAAACTTATTTTTGCGAGTTTCAACCAATTAATCTCCACCTTTAATCTACACAAATCAGACTTTTTTTGGTACTTCCAGCTGCAGGACTTTGTAAAAACTCACACTACATCATTCCCACAGATACCAACACCCAGCGGGATTGACCTGGCTCTCAAGGCTAAAACCCTGTCAAAAGGCCATGTCTCATATTTCTATAACGTACTGTCCTCAACCAGTGAATCCATTTTATATAAAATTAAGATGATTTGGATGTCAGAACTCCAAGCAGAATTTTACAGATAATTACATACTCACAGTCTTTACACAAGTCAGGTAAAAAACTTAACCACCACCTTCACGGTTAACAGCTAATAATAAACACATATTTACAACATATTGACCTAAATGAACCACTATTTTCCCTTTGTGCACCATTTTGCAGGACATTTCCGGGCTTCACAACAGTTAGCTTTTATCAGAATTGCAGGATGTCGTATTGGACCACGGTTCTAGCACTAAGCTCTCAGAAAAATCTTCTTAACTCTGCTAGTATGTTGAAGGCGATCTACAACTACATTCCAGATTAATCCCAGTTCAAATGTTTCACTATTATAAGGGGATCAGGACTTTTTACACCAGTGGGCTAACTGAGTCATTACACTGGCAGATATTAGTTAATATTACTATGAGGCATTAGGTACCCCAACTTTCCCCCACTGGGGAATGAAGAAAGCATTTCTCTATTCTATTTGGAATCGGAGCAGTTACTTTCATGGTCATTAAATCACCCAATTTATCCAGTACAAACTGTATTAACCATTAACAGGTTTACAGCCCTGCACAACTCACACGGAGTTAGCACTTAGATATCAGGAAAATGTGTTTACTCGTTACAACACAGCAACCATTACAGGGGACTTTTTGACCTATGGGGACATGACGGTCCCGAGGGTCACACAGCCACATAGTTTGGTGGCCACATTATTCTATAATTTCTACAAATGGGGATTATGCCCTATTATCAGCACTGTACTATTCCCTCATTTGCTCCGCAGGGGGCTATAATTTTCCTAGACGGAATGAACTTCCACTGTTGTCATCATTTAGGCAGGTTCATTTAGGGCCACTTTGCTAATACCAAGGTCGCTGAACAACCTGGATATCTTGCTTAATTCCTAGAATACACTCCTAGATGTTCTTGGATTACAAGACTCTAATTTGACATTTGGATAAGCCTGGTTGATGATTAATGATATTTCTGAATAATGTCTGCAAAGGGTCTGTGAGTGCATTACTTCATCCCAAACAGGAACACCAAGCCCTCTTCCCTTATCCTTCACTTTCCATAGTGCCTACACTTAAGGTCACTGGACCATAGCCCCAACCATAAGTTCCCCTCCATGCAAAAATTAGACAAATCAGTTTGGTTAAATTTTGATAACTTTTCCCAAATTAATCATTTCTTACCTCAAATTGAACCATCTACTCCTCATCTGTATGCCTTTCCCTTCCATTTACCCTTACCCTAAGGTCACAGGACCATAGCCCTAACCATAAGTCCCTCCCCCTGGCTCCACCACAGGAAAATTAATTTTCATAATTCCAACCATTTCCCCTAAAGATAACTTTTTCACCCTATATCTGATCACCTGCTCCCTTTTCCTTATGCCCTCCCCTTCCGTTTACCCTTACCCTATGGTCACAGGACCATAGCCCTGACCTCAAGTCCCTCCCCCTTGCTCCACCACAGTTAAATCAATTTTCATCATTTTAACAATTTTCCCAAAAATGAACTTTTTCACACTAAATTTGACCACCTGCTCACCATTTTTTATGCCCTCCCCTTCCATTTACCCTTACCCTAAGGTCACGGGACCATGCCCTAAGTCTCCCAGAAACATTTCTTTTACACTTCCTACCTCATTTATTTCCAACCTTTCTCTCCTTCTCAACCCCCCCTCCTCCACATACACAAACCAAGGGTCTCGAGCCAACTGCATACAACCCACAATCAAGCACCTGCACCACTCACCTCAAAGGAAATTTAATTTCCTATCGCTCCAGCAGCACACCACACCTCAAAAACATAACCCACCCTTCTCTCCTTCTTCCCCCCTCCTCCTAACAGCACATAACATATACGCATAAGGACCCTGAGTCTATAAAAAATTATATGGGACACCTTTCGTCAAATTTTGACAGGTGACCTTTAGAGGACCTGAGGAGAGGGGGCGTGTTAGGGGAAGAGGTAGGGGGAGGAGTTAGGGGAGTGGTTTCAGTGATGTATTTTTTTGGGTGAGATATAATTGTTGTGTCTATAAATGAAATAATGTTTTATTACGGAATAAATGAAAGAAGGAAAGGTTGATTTTAGGAGAGAAGCTGCCAGCATTTAAGTATCGTATGAGTCGGGGCCAGGAATGATGAAAAATCCTCATTCTGGCAGCTTCGGAGATTCTATCCCTGTAAAGATGAGAAAACAATTAGATGTGGGGGGTATCATCTGTCCAATGAGAGGAATGGAGTGTGGTTTTAGTAGTGGATAAAACCCTGAGAGAAGCCATGTGTGGAGAACAATGTCAGTGTGAAAGATAGCTGGTTCAAGATGGCTAGGACAAGAAGCAGAGTGAGGCTAGAAGAAGAGAAATCTACGCAGACAATGGAGAGGGTATGGACTCCTCAGTCTCTCATTTGCGAGACTCCATGTAACGATACATCAAGATCCTCCGCTGATACCAAATGCTCCTAAGAAGAATATGGTGTTTCTGTGTATCTATGGAATGCGTGGAAGATGGGGCTATGTGTTCAAGTATGAAACAGGCGACCTCTGTCTGTATCAGCTCGACGAGGAAGATGAGAAGCTGGGCCCTCTGACCACTGTGGGTATGCTAACTTCCAATGACTGGGGAGTGCTGAAACTCGCAGTTCCCGTCTTCTAGGAGGAGCAGGAGGAGGTTTGGGCTCAGCGGTTGAAGTGGTATCAGTGAAAGAAGAACCTGAAGAAACCCTGACAACGCCTGCAGCCAAACATTCGAGATTGGAGGTTCCTCTGAATGATATCGAGCTAGCCAAGCGAAGGGTAGTTTTCACTGCTGTGTGGCAATCGAGAACAGATGTTGGCCGCTGGTTCTTCCGTGCTGGCTACCGGAAATCTAATGAAATGATGCATGAGGATCTTTTTGTTCTCGAGTGTTTTAACTCTGACTGTGGTGTGTTTAGAACGTTGCTAGCGATACCTCAAGCAGCGTCAGTGGAGAAGATGAATAAAATAGCGGATCGGGTTTCCCAACTCTTCCACGACTGCCAGAGCTGGGTTGAAATTCTAGCAGTCAAAAAAACACTGGCTTTGTAAACCCGTTTCCTGCGAGGCTGCTCTTCCTCCCAGACATTAACCACATCCCCTGCAGGTTTATGAGGAGGCATTCCTACACAGACCCACAAAACGTGAGCAAACAACGTGAAGAAAGGGTTGAGAACCGACATCCAAAAGATTCTATACGAGGAGGCCCCTGATTGGGATTTGGAGAGTGGTTCTCCATCGCTCTTGATCCCGCCAGGGAGTCCTTCTTCATCATCCACAGAACCTCAGTTTGGATCACCAGACAGCAATAGATACAGCCAGGATCTGTATCACACACCTTCACCAGTGACTTCACCCGAGAGCTTCTCCGCCTCTTCTACCGAGATTGAATTCTCACCTACCGCACCAGACAGGGTCCACCTAACGTTCTACCGGGTAGATTCCAAGACCACCACCGCCAGGACCGGGGTATTGGAGGAAGCAGAGTTTGATGAGATGGAGGACTCTCAGCTTCAAGGGACCCCGACAGGTTCTCGGGATGATAGAGGAGAGGAGGGTGAAGATGAATTCGATGGGTGGATACCTTCAGGTTTTATCAAAGTTGTAAAAACTGCAGTATTACACCTCCTGAATGAGACCATTAAAAAGTTGCTATGGTTGTACGGTGGACCACCCCAGTTTACGCCAACATCAGTGCAAAGACGTGCTTGAGGACGAATTCTTTCATAAACATTACTGCGGTCCGATGCAAAAACTTGATAATCAACGATTCATTGCTTCTATTCAACATCTTCTGACTGCACGCATTCGTGAGGACAACGGCAGAGTCAGGGCTGTGGCGGAAGCTTACTTGTATGAACTGACAACGATGAAACAAATCAACACCCCTATTCATGACATGTATGAGCAGTTAATTGGAGAAGATGTAAAGAAATTGCAGCAGTTTCAAACCATGACAAAGTTTTAGGAGGGATAAAGCAGGGATGTAACTCTTTTATTTATATCAATTTATTTATTTATTTATATCAATATTTATATCAATATTTTTTCCTGTTTAGATTAATATTTGTGTTTAGACTAATATTGTAATCATGTGTGATGTTGTTATAACGTTTAACTTTTATTAATCATATATTACTAACATTTTTACTTTTCATGAATACGTACGTGTATGTGTACAATACAAGAGAGAATAAAGACAAGGTTGAAATATACTTGCGTTTTGTGTTTTCTGTCATTACAAGTCAGAGCCTGCATAAGGTAAGATGGCTGAAAAGAGGTTATTGAAAAAGATTTACTACGATCCTGTTCACCCGGGTAGTTTCGGAGGAGTAGAGAGGTTACATAAATCTGTGCAGGATGAAAGTGGTGAGAAGGTTATGATCGAGAAAGTGCAAGAGTTTTTATCAGAGTAGGATACATACACGCTGCATAAACCTGCGAGAATACGTTTTCCAAGACACTGAACAAAGACAAGATGTATCAAGTGGAGAAGACATTAAAGCGCCACACTGTCAGGGGTGTAAAACAGGCCTTTGTCCGTTGGAAAAACTGGCCTGAGAAATTCAACAGTTGGGTCAGAGTCAGTGACCCTCGCGGAATATAAAAGAACCCTCCACTACACCCTGCCAGCGACATTACACCATGAACTGAATGGTAGAGGACGAGGGGTTTTACATCACCTTACCCTCTAACGCCAGCCTCAACGTCTTTAAGAATAATACTAGTTCCAGTTTTCGGGTGGATTTAGCGCAGCATATCAATTTGGAAGGTTCGTGGCAAGTTGCCTTGACAGAGATTTCCCGTACACGTGGCACAATGCCTCGAGGAATCTGGCTTATTTTGAGTGGAGGAAGAAGGGGGAGGAAAAGTTCTACCGCCAGAATATAGGGTGCGGACACTTCAAGAATTTGAATCAGCTCAGGGCGGAGATTGAGGGACAGCTTAGAAAAATAGGTTCTGATATTTATTTAGTCATGAACACGGTTGAAAATAGACTGGCGTATCAGGCAGGCGACCAGCATCAGCTACGTTTTTATCCACCTTTGAGCTACATGCTAGGTGTGGAGAGTGGTGAATGGATTGTGTTTGATACAAGGAAGGCCCCTTATACGATGGATTTAAAATCAGGTTTCTACCAGCTTTATTGCTACAGTGACGTGCTTGCACCGCAAATAGTCGGTGATGCTTATGCCTCCTCTCCTGCGGACGGTTAGAGTAGAGGGGAAGTTTGGCTATATAATCACACGTACCTTTAGTCCTGTTGAATATCTACCTGTAGCGAAGAGACACATTGAAAACATCCACATTGAGATTAAAACGGATAAAAACGCTCCGGTAAATTTTACTTAAGGGAAAACCATTGTGAGGCTACATTTCTGACCCGTGATATCACAATGTGTAATGAAATGATGGTCATTCCCACTGATATCACAGAGAGAGTAAGAGGGAATTGTGATTCTACTTCTCCCCAATCAGCTCTGATCAGAAATATATATATAAATATATATGTATATAGAATTATATATATTTATAAAAAAGAGCTAAATGCAGGGACACCTGTCAGTATCAAGCAAACATTCAGTCAGAGGTTACGCCTGTGTCAGGAAGAGGATAACAAAACAAAGCAGCATGGTTCAGATAAATATGAGGGACGACTCTCATCGCTTCGTGAACTATTACCAAAACCAGGTCGGAGGTACCTTTCCAGGTTTTTATGGAGCACCTGTAATGTACGGCCGCGGAATAAGATCTATATTTTCAAAATTATTTCGTTTCGTCGCACCCTTCGTGAAAAAAGGTTTTGCTATAGCCAAGCCACATCTGAAAACAGCAGCGACAAACATTGCCTCATATGTCATAGGCAAAGCCGTGAGAAGAATCTCGGGTCCTGCAGAGATGGAATGTAAAGAAGGATCGGTTCTGTCACGGAGACCGAGGAAGCAAGCGCCTGGCGAACGTGTGAGGGGATCACAAATACAGAGGGTGCATAAAAAGAAGAAGTCAGTTGCACAGAGCAAGCCTAAAGGAAGGAAGTCTGCTTGGATATATTTCAGTGAAAAATAAAAAAAGAGAGAGAGAGAGACAATAAAACATGGCTCTTTTACATCACAAATCCCCTGAATGCACCCTAGCGGAGTTGGACTTATTTTCAGCCCCTATGACCCAGCTTTCTATTGAGGATAAGGTATACACGGAAATTATGCCTCTATTACTGAGAATGGACCGATTGAGTTTTTTTATACCAGGAGATGGTGAAAAATATTTGGATCTGAACAATACCTTATTACATCTATGTGTGAAGATCACAAATGCAGATGGAACAGACTTGGTGAACAATGCACCTGTGGGTCTCATCAATTATCTTCTCAATACACTTTTCAGTCAATGTGAAGTTACTCTTGGGGATAGATTAATTTCACAGTCTCGTGCCACCCATCCGTATAGAGCTGTGATTGAGACTCTGCCCAACTTTTCTGAAGATTTTTTTTCCCTTGTCCTGTTCAGCATTATGGCAGCAGAATTGTAGTCTGAATACCTTTGATGCCAAACAGATTTGCTTTGCCAAGGGAAGTTTTATAAATGTAAAGCTCCCCTTGATGCCCGTTTATTTATTTCTATTTACAATATATAACGTGTAATAGAGCTGAACCGGACCGGTGCACAAGGAAAGAAGAAGAGTAAAGAAGAGGAAACAGAACAAAAATAGAAACAAAAACCAGACAACCAGCTGCTACACCTGTAAAAAACAAAACAGACAACAATCCATGGTCTCTGTTGCGAATCCAGCCTTATGAGTTATGAGTGTATAAGTGTACAGGGCCACAATCCACAGCGCCCCCAAGCATTCAGAAGCAGGCAGAGAGGGCCACAAGACCCAGGCCACTAGCAGCCCCCACGAAGCACAGAACCCAGGAAGCCCACCGCAGGGACAACCACGCATCCACCCGGACAGAGCCTCCATAAGCATAGGGCAGAGGCCCGCCGGGAGCCAGGGGCAACAGCCCACCGACCCCGCCAGGCCCCAGCCACCCAGACATGGGCCGTGCACCGGACCCAGGCCCCAGGAGCTCGAGTGCCCCCAAAGCCCCCGGCAGAGGCCCCACCCAATACCCGGGAGGGTCAAGCGCCCCAGACAGCCACACAGTGGGTCAGCGCCTGCCCCAGCGCCCCTGGCCAAGTGCCCTGGGAGTCAAGACGTGCCCACAGGTGGGTGAAGTCACGAGCAGTGGGGAGAGGCAAAGTCGCCCCCCCCATCGGGAGAAGCACAAGCAGGCCAGGCGACAGCAAGTCCCAGACCCAGGCCCAATCATCACCATACACACTTGCACGTCCCATAAATCCACACGTCCACACGTCCTCCCTCCCTCGACTCCGCTGGGGTGTAGCGCAGCGGGCACACCAGGGGGCCAGCAGCCCCCCAGCCACCACAGACCCCGAACCAGCAGAATAATTCATTAATCCTCCTGGCCCCTCCCACCTCGAGCAGCAACCAGGAAGCAGGGGTGTGAGAAGACCCCTCCCCTCACCCTTCTGGCAATTAAAATTGAGGGGCAGCCAACCTTTTAGAACTGGGAGCGTGGCCCACTGGGCAGCCTACATACCCAAAGAGCCCCGCCCACCAGATGCCACTCAGTGCAACCACCCCCCAAGACCTAATGTGTGTGTGTGTGTTTGATAAGTAGTGATGTCTAAGGTGTAATTAAAACAGGGGCGGGGAACTGCAGAGTGCAGCCAAGGGGACCACCTACGTGGCCCCATCCACTACACCCCACAGAACACACACGCCCCCAAAACCCTTCATGTGTGAGTGTGTGCTGTGTACAGGAGCCAGAAGGGAGAGGGGTATGGGGATATAGACCGGGGGAGAGTAGCTACCCCGGAGAGGGCAGCCAGAGACTGGCTGCAATAGGCACCCCCGCTACCTGGGACCCAACACAGGGCAGGAGGGCCTGATGTCCACCAGGCTCGGGGCCTGCAGCGACCATATTCCGGGAGCTACTGTACCCCCAGAAGGTACCCGTCCCGCCCCACCCCAACCCACTCAACCCAATCCCACCCCACCCCACCCCGGAGGACCTCTACAAAACACAAACAAACAACAAAAAAACAAAAAAAACAAACCACCTGGTCACACCAGTCACAGCAGCCCGGGCCTGAGACCCACCATCACCCAGGCCCCCCCAGGCCCCTCCCAACAGGGGAAAAGCCCCCCCCCACCGCACGCCCCAACACCCTAGAAAAAACAACCACCTGCGGACACCTTGGAGGTCCCAGAGCAACAAGCCCGGCACCAGAACCTGCACCAACCCACCCATACTGTGGTGTGTCCAGGGCAACCCAGACCCCCCAGGCACAGGCAGGACCCCCCCCTGGGCGCAAGGCAGCGCCCAGCCACCAGGGCCCAGGCCCAGCACCACCACCCCAAGGCCCCTAAGGGACCCGCCCCACACCGCAAGACAGCCCCACCCGCAAGCCCCCAAAACTGCCCTCCAAGCCCGACACACAGTCCCCCCCAGCTTCTGAAGATACTTTAAAGAGTCAGTTCAGCGCTGGTCTTTATTATAAAGATACAGCCGGAGCCATAGACTCTATAGGGACCAATAACGGTCCAAACAGAGGATTAAACCAGAGAGGTGCCATTATAGCTAATTCCAGAGAAGTACACCTAATGGGCCCCCTCCAGAGGGATGTTTTTTCTGTGAAAGACTCCTGCTTAACTCTATGGATATGAGAATTAAACTAACCAGGGCCGGTGAAGCCTTTTTCTGGTTTTTGGTTTGGTAGGCGTTACTCTTGGGTCCTGCTGCAACAAATTCCTGAATTGTGTCACCCCCCAGCTCGTCGGTCAAATCCCCCAGATAGTTTCCCAGTTTCAGAGGAGTCTCACCCTTTTTCACCACACAGATCAGACTGTCTATGTCTATGTGTCTTCCAGACAGCTGTACAGCTTTAAACGTGCATAAGTGATGGTGAATGCTGCAATGAATACATTGTTTACCTTGTTGGGAGGAGCGATGCATTGTTTGTTGTAACTCCACTGCACCATGCATGCATCATGGTTGAGGAAGTGGAAGTACTTGATCGTGTATTTACCCGAGAACATGAGATTAAAAAATTAATTCGGGTCAGTAACGATGGTAGTCAGAGCTAGGTCATTCCTCTGTGCGAATTTCCCCAAAAAAACTGTTCAGACAGTTTAGCCACCTGTCTTTTAGCAGGGTTCACCTCTATTTTGCTGACATCGAGCTGGATACCTTGATGGAGTTTGTAGTCTCTGACATACCTTAACTTGCTCTCCTCATCACCAGCCTCGGGGGGGGGGGGGGGGGGGGGGGGGGGGTAACCTGACGCCTCCTGTTTTCCCTTAAGAAAAGTGTGTATGTACCCTTCAAAGATGGAGCTACTGCTTCCGTCAAAGTGTCACACTTCTGTGATTTTAGCAATTTAACCAAGTTTTAACGCCTTGCTAAACTCCACACTCACCCACACACCCGTTAGTGCTCTCTCCTCATCACTGTGGCTGCAAGGGCCTGCCTGATTATTAATTTCCGCACAGGTTTGACAGAGAGTGAACATTAGTTTAGTTCCCAGAGTCAAAACCAGACATGGAGAAGCTGCATTCAGCTTCTATGCTCCACATGTCTGGAACAAACTCCCAGAAAGCCTCAGATCAGCTGAAAAGTGTATTTAAGTCCAGGTTGAAGACACACCTATTTTCAGCTGCATTTGAATAAGCTTGAGTTTCAAAACAGAATCATGTTTTAACTGTTGATTTTATCTTTCATATATATAATTTTTTCTGATTTTATCTATTGTTCTTATTTCCTTCTTTTGTTTAAATTTTAAATCATGCTTTTTATTTCTTCTGTTTTAATGTCTCTGTGAAGCACTTTGAATCACCTTGTTGTTGAATTGTGCTATACAAATAAACTTGCCTTGCCTTGCCTACCTCCAGATGACTTGTAAGGTAGAACAGGGAAGAAGAGACCTCATGGTGGATAAACGACGGCTCTAATGAAACCAAAGTACACCACAGTGTCAGGGTCATCAAAATCTTTGCAGATAATCTCAGGGTGGCCCAAGGGGTACGGAAAGCTGCAGTTTACATAGGGGTACAGAGATGTAAAGTTTGCATAGTGCACAGTTTCATCTATCCCTGCAGTGTATCTCCATCTGAGTGCACAGGTCCGACCTCCGTACAGAGCCTGCCGGGGCGAGAGAGGCTCGGGGGCATTAAATTTCTCAAGAAATTTGATCACCCCTGGATGGGATTTTTTCATCCCCGACCAGAGTCGTTGCATAGACCTGCTCAAATGATACCTTCCTCAACTGATTAATGTGTCCTGAGGCAAATAACAGATGGGACACCCATGAAAGAAGCAGCCGTAAAACTCAAAAGCCTGCCTCACGCCATCAGTTTCTGCGTAACCGTCTATGTGATAGGGCCCGATTTTCTTTCCCCCCATGTTCAATGCATGCTCGATGTTGACATTTCTGCTAGAAGCTAACCATACCAACCACTGTATGGATGCATTTGAGAAAGTTTTACACTGATGTCTGTAGTCAACGGGTGATGGTATAACCAAGGTTTTAGGCTGCAGAAAGTTGGTTACAAAAACCTTCATACAGTCTGATTCAATGGTGATGCATGTGAGGGGATCCATGCGCGTCTCGTTAAAGAACTGGTCCCTGAATTTAAGACACCCTCTGGAAAGTATGTCAACATCATTTTTACAGGAAAGAAGAATGTTCCTGAAAGTTTAAGGTGCCCTTGCACGCTTCACCGTACCATCTGTCGAACTCTTCCGGCTCGCGGGGGTTCATGAGTTCTTCAGAGTAGTAACTCGGTGAAGGAAAGGGTCCCACGTATTTCAAATTCTGTTCTGATGACAATCTGTGGGGGAAGAAACCCTTGGCGTGGTTGGTAAAACCCAATGCTTTTGGTATCATACTCAGTTTCGTAGGCAGGAATGACAAACTATCGATGAATTTCAAACCATAATCATGGTCTGTAAAACAGAGAGTTTTGCTTCTTTGCATGGTGAGTGAGGGTTTAATACCTAGCTGTAGCATAACGTTGAGGATCAGGTAGCTATCGTATCCTCGCCCGTTGTGTGCAATAAACGTGTACCTTTCTTCTCAAACCCCAGCTGGTCGAGGCGGATGGCCACCCTTCCTGAGTCTGGTTCTGCCAGAGGTTTCTTCCTGTTAAAAGGGAGTCGTTCCTTTCCACAGTCGCCACAGGCACGCTCAGGACGGGAGATTGGACTGAAGACAAGTTTCGGTGCAATCTGTTGGTTTCCTTAGCTAGGATATTATTTTTTTAATTGGCTCTATATGAATTAATTGGATTATGATTACAATGAATTGAATTCCAATTGGCTTGAATTGGACTATATTACTTAAGTGCCTTGAGATGACTTGAGATGAATTGTTGTAATCTGGCGCTATATAAATAAAATTGAATTGAAATTGAATTGTATCGAGGCCTCCTGAAATGGAGGAGAAATTGTTGGACACAATCTAGACCAGGGGTGCTCATTACGTCGATCGCGATCTACCAGTCGATCGAAATGGTAGTATGGGTAGATCGCATGACATTAAAAAATAGACGTCAGCCTATCATTATCCATCATTTGATTGATACAGGGCACCCAGTCAGATAACTTCTGATTTTTTTTGTGACACATAGGTTACCACGCATGCGCAAACAACGGTGCCAAGTGCAGCACAACTAACAAGCTAGCGAGTTGGTTACCTCCAATTTTAAGCCCTCGTTTTATTCTCTTGAACTCAAGGGGGGTATAAACATGAGTGGGGGTGCTGGACCAAGTAAGAAGACAAAAACGTATCACTTTCATACGGAATGGGAGGAGGAGTTTTTTTTCACGATGACATTTTCGAAGTGCCTTTGCCTCATCTGAAGAGAAAGGTGAAGGAATTAAAAAGCCAGTTGTCAGGACAGCAGTCATTTTTCACACAACTTACTTCAACTGCGAAAGCCGCCACAGAAGCATCGTTCCGGGTGAGTCATCTCATCGTTAAAAACAAGAAATCCTTCCAAGACGGAGAAATGGTAAAGGAGGCATTCGTTGAAGCAGCTGACTCATTGTTTCGAGACTTTAAAAACAAGACAGAAATAGTATCTTCGATCAATGCTCTCCAGCTGTCAAGGAGTACAATTACGCGGCGTTGTGAAGCCATGGCGGAGGATTTGACCGGGCAACTTTGGAAAGACATCGCAGACTGTGAGTGTTTCTTACTGCAGTTGGACGAGTCTACGGACGTGAGTGACACAGCACAGATGTGCATTTTCATTCGTATGGTGTTTTCTGATATCACTGCAAAAGGGGAGCTATTAACAGTACTGTCCATGAAAGAACAGACGCGAGGAGAGGACATATTTCAGTCGTTCAAAAACTTCATTGATAAAACCCAGCTCCCAGTGTACAAATTGGTGTCTATCACCACGGATTGCGCACCTGCAATGGTTGGCCGCTTGAATGGATTTATTGCCAAGTGCAGGCAGGACAATGCTTTCCCGGACTTCTTGAATTACCATTACATAATCCACCAACAAGCGTTATGCGCTAAAATGCTCACCATGAAAGAGATTATGGATGTGACAACGAAGATCGCCTGCTCTATTCGTGCCAGAGCTCTTCAAAGACAGTTATTCCGTGCACATCTGGACAAGGCTAACTGCGACCACTCTGAGTTGTTGCTGCACACTGACGTGAGATGGCTTAGTCGAAGCAAATTCCTGCAAAGATTTCGAGAGCTCTGTCCGGAGATTAAGGAGTTTTTCCGTGTAGCTGGCCATGCAGAATACAAGCAACTAAGTGACGGTCAGTGGCTGTTAGACTTCGCATTTTTAACCGATTTGACAAACATGTTGAATGACCTCAATCTGGAGCTGCAAGGAAAAGACAAAACAGTGATCAATATGATCAGCTCAGTTAATGCTTTCAAACGAAAGATGGGACATCTCTTCTCAAAGCTGCAGCGCCATGATTTGGCAAATTTCCAGAACCTGGCGTCAGAGCTGGAGATGCAAGGGAAGGCCTGTGTGAAACTTGATAGTGCACGCTACACAGAGCAGATTGACAATCTTCTGTCAGAGTTTGACAAACGCTTTCAAGACTTTTCTTTGTTCGAGCCAGTCGCTACATTCATGTGCTATCCTTTTCGGGATGATGCAGAGGTGGATTTACTCGCATCAAAAATTGCAACACTGTTTCACCTGAACTCTTCTGGAGTGGAGGATGAGATTTTGACACTGCAAGCCGACATTGAGCTGAAGTCCAGAGCTCATGGACAGTTCTGGAACTTACTCACAGAGGTAAAGTACCCCAACACGAGGAAATGTGCTACCTCCTTGACTGCATTATTTGGCTCCACTTATTTATGTGAGTGAGCCTTTTCTCACATGAAGATCATTAAGTCCAAGTACCACTCAACCATGACTGACGATCATTTGGAAGTGTGCTTGAGGCTGTCTGTCAGCAGCTACTGTCCGGACTACGCATCCCTGATTCAATTCAGTGCAAGTCATCAGAGTAAACTCAGGCAATGACAAAAAATGTGCATAGTTAATTGTGTTGTGCAAGATTGGCTCATGTGGTTCTGCAAGGTACATCAACATACATTGTACAAAAAATACTCAATATATTTATAAATAAATTTGCATTTCTATAGTAGGTAGATCATTTTGCCTTGGTCATTTTATAAGTAGCTTGCATGCTGAAAAAGTGTGAGCACCCCTGATCTAGACCATAGGCAGACCACTCTACACCTTTCAGCATTTTTGCACAGACCAGAAAGGGGACATGTACGTCGTTCTCGTTGACAAAGCATTCAAAATCATAGAAGATTATTTTTTCACCGAGTTAGTCATTACCGACGCGAGGTTGAATGTAGCATAGTTACAGCAGCATCGGCAGGTAATTTCTCACCACAGATTGTGCATTTTAGCCCCTCACACACGTGCTGAGTTTTTTCTTTAGTCATCGCAACATGATAAAATCTCTTACACGATGGACACCTTTTAATCAGATCACAATCACTCACACACATATCGGCTCTGGGTCTCTGCCAAGGTTCTTTGTGTCTGGTGAAGCATGACGAGTTACGACAGCTCGTATTACAATCAGCACAAAACACAGGGTTGAACTGTTGGCTAGTACAAGAAGGGTCGTAACAGACGGAGCAGTAACCTGGACAGTAATGCGTGTGGGGATGATTATAGCTAATGTAGCAGTATCCGCAGACGTATTTTGACCCGATAAAACCCTTAAGATTTTTTATTCCATAATAGTGGTTTCGGAGTAATAACAGAAAGAGAGGGTTTGATCGATGTCTGAAATCGGTCTCAAATTTACACAAAGCTCGGTCATCTGAGACTCTGTGAAACACCACAATTTTTCTCTTTAGGATGTTTTCAAATTTTCCAACATCACTTAAGGATACAGGCGTCTGCTCAGTAAGGCCAGCTAGACGCTGCCACTCTCTCCCCTGTACTAAGGCCTGGTTATCAGTGAGGATAGGGTCAGAAACATGAGCGAGGCTGATGGCAAAGCAGAGCTGGTTGTTACAATTATCTGTAAAGTACAAGTGATGCTTTTTCCTCTGAAGTAACTCACAGTCTAAGGTTTTTGCAGCCTTGCGTTTTGAACCCCCTGTGAGGTTTTTTACTACTTGGAGGATTAACTCTATGTTAGTATCTGAAGGCATCTCAGCGTTAGATTGAACTAACTGATCTGAAAAGTCTAGAAATGCATCCAGAATTACATTTTCCTCGTCAATGACGGGAACTGTGATGTGTCGAGAGAAACCTTCACTCACAAATTCTAACTGTACTATGTTGTTACTTCTAGCCAGTGATCCAGCTGATTCTGCCAGTTCAGTAAGATTTCTCGCAGCTGCATTGTAGAATTCATAAATATCAGGCACAGTACCGGGGCATGGACGCGGAACTGTGAAAGAACGTCTTAATTCAAAATTACCGAAGCGTTCAAGTTCAATCCGCAGAGGTGAATCTCTCTGATTATGAGCAGGGTTGTCTACAATCTCCTGATTCAAATTCCCGCCATGCTGTTGAGTTTGTTCTGATACTGCTACTGAGGGCGTAGAAGCATTATTGAGACAGTTTCTGAAGACTCGTTCAGGATGGCTTGATCGTGTAAGAAATCGACTCGGTCATTTTCAGTTATTTCATCCTCTTCACCATCAGACGTAGGTAACGGATCATTTATATGTAGGAGTGCATCCTCAAACCCTCCAAAGAAGTCTGAATCATACCCTGCTATAGATAATCCTGCTATCCCTTGCAGGTTTTATAAAGCTGATTCTACTTCATTTCGAACGACCCCAGCTGCCTGTCCACCCGAGAAGTCTGAATGACGGTGTGCTGTCTGCCGCAGTTTCTGTATAGTGGATTTTAATTAATTTGGAACAATCCCAGCTGTCTGATTATCCATGTTTACACAGGTTTAAGAATGATTAAGAGGGGAAAAATAAAAACAACAAAACAAACACAATAAACAAATTTAAAAAGAAAAAAGCGGACACATTTAGTTTATTTGAGAATTACCTTCAAGTCACGGGACATTTTCTGTAACAAAATCTGACTCGTATACATGAAAATGAGGGCTCTTGACTTTTCACGTTGGATGGTAACAGCTCTGTTTCTCCGCTGCTGTGGGTCTGCCAGGAATCTGGGGTGTATCCGCTCTATCGACAACACAGACTCTGTGGTGAAAGGAAAATAAATAAACTATTAATATAGTATAAAGTAAAAGTTATATAAAGTAAAAGTAAAGAAAAGAAAACACACCTCTGATAAATCCTTAAATGAGCAAATTTCTCGAGCGCACTCTGCTTTTCTGTTGATTCGTGACCACAGACCTGATCAAGCTCACAGGATTTAAATTCTCAAATTCTATGAAATAGAGCAATACGTAGTTTAATAACAAAACAAGCATACAGACATTTAGAATAAGATGCTTAAGAAGATGCTTAAGTGTACACTATGCTAAAGATGCATATAGGTTACCGGATAATGATCTGATTGAAAACAGCATTGGATATGGTGCATTATCATTATTTTACAGACAGTCACACAACGCACACAGTTCAACTGAATGCGTGACATTTAGAACGCCGTTTCAGTCCTCTTTTTATCCCCACACGTCAGTTACGTAGTGACGTTGCATGTAGGAAATCCGGCTCCACATTCAAACGCGAACGTAAACTTTTCCCCAGTAACAGAAAGAAGAAGCAGGAATAATAAATAAAGAATGATGCGTTTTAACTTACCCCGAACATCCGATGGCTTCTCAAGAGGTTCTCTGATTTTCACGGTTCTTTCTCTTTCTTCGCTCATGACATGATCGAAGTTTCCCATAGGAGTGTAACGCTGTCGTTTCTGCATCAATTAATCTCTGACAGGCGGCGTGTTGGCCCCGTGCACCCGCGGGCTGAGTATAATGCGGGGCAGTGTATGCAGTACGCCCGATTCTATTTATTTTCCCCTGGAAACGGAGCCGTGGAGCGGGCTGGCTGCTGTTGGAGGAACCGCTGGAAACAGGTTATTTTTATGCGCGTCCTGATCCTGTTTTTCTTCAATGAAAGACGTTTACCGTCCGGTACGATCGTAGTTAGAGCCCCTTCAAACACGGTCAGATTCCACCTGGAAAGCCCTTTCTCCGAGTTGTTTATTAAATCTGTAAATAGTTACAAGCGTTGTTGTTGTTATTTTATTGAATTATTTGAATTGTTAGAGGTTATTGATATTTACCAAACAGTACCATAATCTGACTGTGTTTGCATGAAATCTTCCAATTCACTTGGATCAGGTTCTGAAAAATAACAGTTAGAAATGTGTCATGATGGTATATAAGTATACATAACATACACACATATATATTCATTATTAAGATATTTTACTCACTGCTGAAGAGTTCCGAGAATTTTCACCGTAAGAACTTTAAAGGAAACTTTTGCGTACCAGAGGCCATGGTCCCGGTCTTCTCTTTAAGGAACGCTGAGAGTAAATGGTTGAAGCATCATTTTTATTCTATACCCCTCCTACAGATATACAGGATTGATCTGTAGTGTCTGACAGTTGACAGAGGATCAGAAGGGTATCAGGTTCGTGTGCTCGGTGTGTCCAGACAGGAGGTGAAGAATGGTGAACATGGATATCTGGAGAAACATCCCACCTCCATGCTTAACAGCCTCAGATAAGAATGTCCAACCATACCAGGGATAAATAGCTTTCAACCTAACTTTTGAACCCATCCAGGCTCAACCCCATGGCAGCTTCTCTCAGGTTCATGTGTTCAATGTGTCCAGATAGGAGATGAGAAACATGGACATGGACATCTGGAGAAACTCCCTCAGATATACATATAGCTCAACCCCATGGCAGCTTCTCTCCTAAAATCAACCTTTCCTATTCATTAATGAACCATCTTTCATTTATTCTGTAATAAAACATTTCATTTATACACTCAACAATTATATCTCACCCAAAATGACGTCAGTGAAACCACTCCCCTAACTCCTCCCCTAACACCCCCCCTCTTCTCAGGTCATCTAAAGGTCACCTGTCAAAATTTGACGAAAGGTGTCCCATGTCCCAATTTCCCATTCCCTAACCCAATTTCAGATATATTAGGCATAAATCTAATTCCAACCCCACATATCGCTATCTTTGGAAAGCCACCAGACGACCTCCGTACCACAGCCTTTCAAAATATCGTTATTGCCCTTGCTAAATAATTACTTGTGAGATAATTATTTTACTGTGGAAGTCTCCTCAGCTGCTATCAATCAAAGTCTGGTTACATGATATTTTAGCTCTTTTGAAACTGGAGAAGATCAAATTCTCACTTTGAGGCTCATCTGACAGGTTTTATACTCATTGGAAACCACTACTTAACTATCTTGATGGTCTGCCTGCTCGAGAAATTTTTCTGTAAAGACCCATTGTATGTCTATGTATGAACTCGACCCTCTGTGCCGTCACTTCAGTAAAGTTGGAAAGATATTCACAGACTTCCGGGACCAATAAGTCTGAAGCCAAACGTTGTCAAAACACAAATGATGCCTCTGTCCCATCATAATAGCATAGACTATGTTATGGAAGTTTTCAATCGCTTCCTTCCTAATACCTCTGATGAGCAATGAAATAGAGAAACTTACTTTTTCTGCCGGCCGGCTAAGTTTTTTATTCTTCGTTGCAAGGAAAAAGATCAGTCCACACCATTCAGCGGCAATGGTATGAAGAGATCCAAACAAAAGAAATACAGAGCATTTATACCTTTAGATGTGTAACAACATCTCCAGAGGGGGGCAGGATGCAGTCTTGATGATAATTAAGAAACAGGAGGTTAAAACAATTATCTTGTCTGAGTGTTGATTAAGAGGTAAATAGTTTAAAACAATTAGCGTGTCTGGGTGATACAAATGGTTAATGTGGATTGGAGAGTCTGTCAGTCCTGAGACATAAAATTTACCATCACAACTACGAGCTCCAAGGACCAAAACCCAGATTTGTACAAAAATAAGCTGTCTTGCAAGCTGGACGGATAGCATTGATCTATATGCACAGCCGTGTGAGTGCGCAGGGACCGTTTGCAAATTGCAATACAAGAGCAAGACGCTGTAAACAAAAATGAATACCTCCACGATTGTAGAGGATAGAAGCTAAAATCACTCCACACAACAACATTCTCCTCATGACCATACTACAACAGCTGTTATGGACAAAACAGGTTCTGCATAATTTTGCTAATTTTTTACAGTTCTGATTAATCAATAAAAACTTCTATAGTAATTAATAACTTTACTGTTAAAAAGTACATACGCTACAAAATCACAACACACATTAACAGTCTCCTCCTGGTCATACTACAACAGCTGTTTTGGGCCAAAAAAAGTTTGGCATAATTTTGCTGAATTTCTATTTGGATTATTAATCATTAACTTCAATAGTAATTAAGGCGAGACACTGCAGGCAAAAACAGTTATTTTTCATGCAGTGGTCAATTTTGAGATTTTGGGCTAGTCTACTCCTTCAATGTGTTCTTTCAACCTGCCATAAAGAAAATGTTGAAAACATACACTAAAATGTTTATTTTATTACACTTTATTTACTGGCGGCAGTACGTTTCTCCCGAATTTACCACGAAGTTAACATTCCAACCCGACATGCTGAGCTTCGTCTATTTATTGAAATCTATCATGACCGGTATCATTGTAAAGCTCTTAGTCTCCTGCACAATGATATGTAACCCAAATAATTGTACTTCCTTTCTATCAATAACCAATCGGGAATTTCTAAAGGCGGATTTATAGCTAATGGCGAAATCTCATTGGCTACTTTTCGTTTCTGCATCACGTGGTGGACTTTGACATTTCCTTGTTTAGCTTATCGCAGTATTTACGAAAATGCCCATTTGAAAGAAAAGAAAGAAACAGTTGCGCTTTGCAAGATGCAATATAAAGAAATCCATTAAAGTAGCTGATAAGCCATCGGGTAGCAGCACATCTGACCGTAAACTGTCACTAGAAAACCAAGGGAGAGTTAATGACAGTGCCACTGACTGTGCGACACAGCAGTGGCTTAACATACATGTTGCACGTCTCAATGAGTTGATACGCAATCTCTTGTGCCCTAATTGTGCGGCATCAGATCTATTTATTAACATTGATCCAGTTAACCATGGCTTTTGTAGCAGTCTGCTTTTAGAATGCAGTAATTGTAAAGGACAGAGTTGGTATAGATGAAACGTTTACACAGCCACACGGCTGCAAAGTGAGACGAGAGGTAATGTTGCATTTGACTTTAATAACTTCACTGTTATGAAGTACAGACCCTCCAAACTCACTCCACACATCAGCAGTATCCTCCTGGTCACACTACCACAGCTGTTTTGGACCAAAAAGGTTTGGCATATACTTTTTTTAAATTATTATTGTTATTAATCATGAACTTCAATAGTAATCAATAACTTCACTGTTATACAGTACAGACCCTAAAAACACTGGCGGACACTGCTGAAACATGTCAGCTGTTTTAGACCAAAAAAGGTTTGGCATAATTTTGGTGATTTTGTTGTTGTTATTAGGGCCCAAGCAGTGAACTGTGAAGGCCCTACTGTTCTTGAAGGCGTTATTATTAGGGCTTGAGCAGTGAACTGTGAAGGCCCGATTGTTCCTGAAGGCGTTATTATTATTGTTTACAAAACCTCCTCCAAACCACGCTAATTTTGGCAGGGACGCCAGTTTTTTTTTTTTTTTTTTTTCATTTTGCTGTACCCTTTGGAAACTCGGTACACGCCTTCGTCAGGCCCAGATGCACAAAAACGCCTATGGACACCATGGTGCCAGGTCCACAGGAAGTCGGCCATTCTGAGTGGAACATGCGTTTCCACACCTCGCATTTGATCGAATTCCTCCGACACATTTCATGCTACAGGCTTCAAACTTGTCCATGTTACTCTAAAGCCATGGGGGACTAAAAGTTATGGAAATCTTTCTCAAACCTTAAAGGGTGTGGCCGCAGCGAAACCTCAAAGTTCGACGACTGACCATCTACACATGCTTGTAGCGCCACCTACTGGTGGCCATAAACGTCACTTTTTACATCCGGCGGTACTACGCCTGACTGGGATTCTCACACATTCTCACATCACATCTCACATCGGACGGAGTCCAGCGCATACCCCGACGTGCGCACATGCTCGGGCCCAATACACGCTGCTTGCAGCATTAACTTCAATAGTAATCAATAACTTCACAGTTATGAATTACAGACCCTCCAAGCTCAGTCCACACATCAGCAGTATCCTCCTGGTCATACTACAACATCTGTTTTAGACCAAAAAGGTTTGGCATAATTTTTGTGATTTTTTTATTTGTTGTTATTAATCAATAACCAATAGTAATCAATAACTTCCCTGTTATACAGTACAGACCCTAAACACTCCCTACACATGTCAGCAGTATCCCCCTGGTCATGCTCCAACAGCTGTTTTGGACCAAAACGTTTTTGTGGTTCTACCATTACAATTCATCACACATAAACGTCATCATTATTGCAATAGGGGCTGTCAGCTCAACAATTCATTTAATATTTTTTGTGTGTTTTGATTCATCATTGACTGACGTTTGTTTTTTTTTTAAATTAGGCTATTATTATTATGTATGAATGTTAGAGACAGAGATTAAAATATAGAGAAATGCCCCCCCATGAACTGTAACCTCAAGCCTAGTTAATGTGTCTGCGTCACATCGACAGTGTGGGTCATGACCCCGTCATTGAGCATTCGAAGTTCTGCGTTGAGGGAACGCGTTGCTCCGCAATTCACCATGCCGCTAGGGGGGTGTGGCTGTGTGTTTGTGTGGTTTCATGGGTTATAGCTGAATCCTTGCTTTTTCTTCCGGTCACAGTTAACAATAGTAAACAATGACAAGGAGGTGGAGCAGCTGTATTTGCAGTTGGAGCTCATCAATATTGAAGAACAAATGATTGTATTGCAAATGTTGAAGCGCAGGCAACAGAGAAGGTGTTTGCGGAGGTAGTCTCTATGACCACTAAACCGGTCGAGGCTGGGAACGGGTGAATTTACAACACTCATTCACCTACTGAGGGACCTGGATGAACAAATGCACTTTCTATACTTTCGAATGTCAACGGGCCAATTTGACGAGCAATTACAGCCCTTGCGGTCCGCGTCAACTAAACGCATAGTTTGGATTTTTTGGAGGTGCATAGCTACGCCGTCAACTTGACGCAGAAGCATAAACTAGGCTTTACCATGGGGGAGGGGGGGTATGGGTGCTCCAATGAGTCACCCAAGGCAAACGGATCCTCGATGAACAGCTCACAAGTGTAGCGTAATGTGACCAAATATAAATATTTGATATATACATATTATATATATAATATATCGAAATAAACTTTATGTACCTTGTGTATGGGCACCACCTTCAAAAGAAGGAAAGACAGAATCTTACGATTCTGGTATGTTAAAGTTATTAATACAGTCTCATTTAGCACTACTCGTGAATTCTCGTTTGGCTGGACTGACAAATACGTAAAGAAACATACAACACAACCGGTTAATTATATATATATATATGAACTATTTATTCAAACGATATGACCACAGACATGAATTGTGCACCAGCTCAGGCTCCTTCCCCAACAGAGAGGTGATGGTCCAAGTCCCAAGAGCCAGCTTCAGTAGCCGAGGATCAGAGCGCCCCCCCCCCCGATCTGAATCAAAAGTGGTGTTCTGTGTTGTTGGACACTCGGATGAAGAGAGGGGTCGAGCTGTCAACTGATCACCACGTATGTAAAGAATATTGTGTGTGGTTGGAGGAAAATGGCTGTGTGTAGCTTTACTCTTGTCTTCTCTTTGCCACAATCCTTAACCTCAGCCTGACATATTTGCAGATGATTTTTCTCTTCACATCATGGCATGATAGAGGGCTGCTATCCAGAAGCATGGCCTCCTCTTCCAACTGTTCCACTGCATTGGTGCACTCCATGAGAAAATCGCCTGTCCTTGAACGGAACAGCTGCTCTACATGCTGGACGACAGTGAAGACCTCATCAGATGGCCAATAAAGTGTACCCGGTTTGAATTCCTTCAACTGCAGCAGAACATTCTCATGTGCATCATCTGTATTTTGCACAAGTGCATGCTTGCACATCACACAGAGTTAGCAGCTGAAGACACACTTCATGATGTATCCGGCCAGATGGTACAGAACACAGGAATCTGTTTTTGTGAAGGTGGGTGGTGATGTCAGGTTGACCAGCTGCTCCACTCTCAGACCTTCAGGACTGCTGGTATTGGTTTTGGTCTCCAGGAAGTTTGCTAGGTGGTCACAGTTGTCATCCAGGTAACTGCCTGTATGCACTGTGGACAGGAACTGTCCAACAGTGACAGCCCGCATTTGCTCAAACTCCTCCTACAGAGTTAATGTTAACGGCTTCAAACTGGGTGTGCTTACTCTTCAGCCATGGGAGATTAAAAGTTGTGATAGAATTTTCCAAATTCTAAAAGCTGTGTCTGTGGCAGACCCTCAAACTTTGACGTCTCGCCTCTGCTCGCCACAAAACACAAAGTAACTCATAACTTTTGCACACATTGTATGATCTTCAGCAAACGTCATAGGCCTGCTGGGAACTCTGCCCTGACTGCATACATATGCGCATACTGACACTTACCTATAGCGCCACCTGCTGGTGGTTGGAAACGTCACTCTGTTTCCACACCTCACATATGATCAAACTCAAACTCGAACAAATTTAATGGCTTCAAACTTGGTCAGGTAACTCTTCAGCCATGGGGGATTCAAAGTTGTGATCAACTTTTCCAAAGTCTGCAAGCTGTGTCCGTGGAAGGGCGGTGAAGGTTGTGTTATGACATTTGTGGTTTGATAGCCATATCATCATCTCAATGCTGAGGACCTCGTATGTATGTAAAGAATATGTGTGTGTGTGGCCGGAGCAAAATAGGTCTGTAGCACCCGCCATGAATTTTCCAAAACCCTGCTGATGATGTCTTCATATACATGGGATTCTCACAGCTTGCTCCACACTTGACGGACAGCTGTGCTGTGTGATGCACGTCAGCCGGCGTCCAACGCCTACCCCGACGTGCACACGTGCTCGGGCCCAATCATCGCTGCTTAAAGCTGCTTGCAGCTGCTTGCAGCTATTATTCCTATTCCTAAGTAACCTAGCGAAGTAAACACAAACGTTTCCCTCCAAAAATGTACTACTATTATTATTCAAAAGTAATCAAAGCACTTTCAATTGTCAACCCCATAGTTCAAAAGTATAATTGACACGAAAATACATTCCATACAACATACGTTTACTTTGATATTTACCATGAAATAGCTCAAGCTGTACCATACAAGACAATGACAGCTTGTGATTTGGTTGGAACCATTGGAACTACTGAGGCTTACATGAACCACGTGACAGCCCTCGCGGCGACATCAAAGCGTGTCGTAACTCTGTATATCCTCTATAGCTCTGGCCGCTACTAGCTGAGCAGTTACTAGCTGTGTTAGAAGCTGTGTTCCTAAGTGTTTCCAAATGAAACGGAATCAAACGCAACCAATCTACTGTCTGTCAACTCAAAAAATCAATTAAAACAATTAAGAAAACTTTGTTGCCGTATTGATTTCATCCTACCTGCCCGCCAGCTCCTTCTGTCTTGAAAAGATACTTGATGGGTTGTTCAGAGAAAGTGGCAGCAGACTGAATGGTGGCAATAGCTGCTGGATCCTTTACGGTGGCCACAGAGCGGAGACTGAGCAGAGTCGACACAATGTGAGGCGGCGTAAAATAATGTACATTAATGTTGGGAAGAACATACGGTGATATTTATAATAGCCAGTAAAAACGTGACTTGATATTGACAGCGAGTTATGCTGTCTGTACTTAAAATAATAAAAATTTTAAATTTAATTCACTGCTCACAATGTTGGCCCAACACACACACACACAAGAACATACACTCATTTTCTCATACAGGCACTCCTCTCACTCACACACACACACTTCTTTTGTATGAACAAAATATGTAAGGCAAGTTTATTTGTATAGCACAATTCAACGACAAGGTGATTCAAAGTGCTTTACAGAGACATTAAAACAGTAGAAATAAAAAGCATGATTTAAAATTGTAACAAAAAGAAATAAATAAATAGATAAAATCAGAACAATAAAGATAAGATTGAATAAAAATTTAATAAGATTATATATATGAAAGATAAAATCAGTAGTTAAAATATGATTACGTTTTGAAACTCAAGCTTATTTAGAGCTTTATTCAAATGCAGCTGAAAAGAGATGTGTCTTCAACCTAGACTTAAATACACTGAGTGTTTCAACTAATCTGGGGCTTTCTGGGAGTTTGTTCCAGACATGTGGAGCAAAGAAGCTGAATGCAGCTTCTCCATGTTTAGTTCTGACTCTGGGAACTGATAAAAAACTGAATCCAGATGACCTGAGGGGTCTGGGAGGTTCATACTGGGTCAGGAGGTCACTGATGTATTTTGGTCCTACACCATTCAGAGCTTTGTAGACCAGCATCAGAACTTTGTCCTCTGATGGACAGACAGCCGGTGTAAAGACCTCAGAGCCTGCTCGCGACTTCACCCACCTGTGGGCACGTCTTGACTCCCAGGGCACTTGGCCAGGGGCGCTGGGGCAGGCGCTGACCCACTGTGTGGCTGTCTGGGGCGCTTGGCCCTACTGGGTATTGGGTGGGGCCTCTGCCGGGGGGGTTGGGGGCGCTCGGGCTCCTGGGGCCCGGGTCCAGTGCACGGCCCGTGTCTGGGCGGCTGGGGCCTGGCGGGGTCGGTGGGCTGTTGCCCCTGGCTCCCGGAGGGCCTCTGCCCTATGCTTATGGGGGCTCTGTCCGGGGGCTTCCTCTGCAGTCTTCTGGGTGGATGCGTGGTTGTCCCTGCGGTGGGCTTCCTGGGTTCTGTGCCTGCTTCTGATTGCTTGGGGGAGCTGTGGATTGTGGCTCTGTACACTTATACACTCATAACTAAGCACGGTTACCATGTAGGTCCTGTGCCATGGGTGTTGCATGTTCATGCACACACACACATTTATTAGCCCAGTAGCATGCTCGCTAAGCAGTTGATGTATTATCATGTCGTCTCAGGTCATCTATATCCACAGCTGTGTTGTATGCGATTGCCGCTTCTTGTGCTTGTTTTTGTTTGTTTGTGTGTTTGTTTTTTCTCTGCTTGTCTGCTTTCAGGTGCTCCTGGTGGCGCTAAGGCTGGATTCCCCTCAGAGGCCATGGATTGTTGTAATTGGTTTTTGTTTCTATTTTTGTTCTGTTTCCTCTTCTTTCCTCTTCTTCTTTCCTTGTCCCCCCGGTCCGGTTCAGTTCTATTACATGTCATATATTGTCAACAGAAATAAATAAATGGGCATCAAGGGGAGCTTTACATTTATAAAACTTCCCTTGGCAAAGCAAATCTGTTTGGCTTCAAAGGTATTCAGACTACAATTCTGCTGCCATAATGCTGAACAGGACAAGGGGGGGGGGGGGGTAAAGACCTCAGAGCTGGACTGACAATTTTTTGGTCTTAGTCGAGCAGCTGAGTTCTGGATGAGCTAACTGACTTTTTAGGCAGACCTGTAAAGATGCTATTACAACAATAAAGCCTACTAAAGATGGATGCATGGACTAGTTTTTCCAGGTCCTGCTGAGACATCAGATCCTTTAACCTTGATATGGTAAATGGACTTGTACTTGTATAGCACTTTTCTATAGCACTACATGCCACATTCACCCCACTCATACAGCACGTCTTAAGATACACATAACTACGTGCTTTCTAATCATTCACACGCATTCATACCCCCAATGATACACTGGGGGGCAACGCTTCGACATGTATCCTGGGGAAGCCAGAGTCGAACCACTGACCTTCCGATTGGTGGGTGACTGCTCTTCCTCCTGAGCTACAGCCACCCCTTATATATTCTTAAGGTGGTAGTAAGCTGACTTTGTTATTGCCTTAATGTGTTTTTCAAAATTTAGGTCTGAGTCCATCACTACATCCAGATTTCTGGCCTGGTTGGTAGTTTTTAGGTGTATAGATTGAAGCTCTGTGGTGACCTGTAATCGTTTCTCTTTGACTCCAAAGACAATTACCTCAGTAGTGGCACATCCAGTCTTTAATCTCCTCAATGCATTTACCATGGGCCTGTACTGGGCCTCGTTCTCCTGGTGACATTGTAATATATATCTGTGTGTCATCTGTATAGCTATGCTAGTTTATTTAGTTGTTTTTTTATAATATGTGCCAGTGGGAGCATGTAGATGTTAAACAGAAGAGGTCCCAGGATGGAACTTTGGGGAACTCCACATGTGATTCTTGTCTGCTCAGATGTAAAGTTACCCATTCACACAAAGTACTTCCTGTTCTCTAAGTATGTTTTTAACCAGTTTAGTACAGTTCCGGAAAGAGCTGCCCAGTTCTCCAGTCGTTTGAGTAATGTATTATGGTCAACTGTATCAAAAGCAGCACTGAGATCCAGTAAAACTTAGACTGACATTTTTCCACCGTCTGTATTCAGACATATGTTATTAAACACTTTGGTCAGAGCAGTCTCAGTGCTGTGGTACTGTCTAAAACCTGGCTGGAAGGTATCATAGCAGTTATTTTGTGTTAAAAAGTAATTAAGCTGTTGAAAAACCGCTTTTGCAATGATCTTACTTAAAAATGGGAGATTTGAGATGAGCCTGTAGTTGTTCATTTGCGTCTTGTCAAAATTGTCCTTTTTCAGCAGAGGTTTAATTACAGCTGTTTTTAGTGGCTCTGGAAACACAGTTGACATTAAAGAGAAGTTCACGATCAGCAACAGGTCCGATTCAAAAATCTTTGAGATCCTTTTGAAAAAACCTGTTGGCAGGATGTCTATAAAGCAAGAGGAGTAGTGCAGCTGACTTAAGATGTCCTCCAGGTCTTTACTTTTAATTGGTTGAAATAGTGGTCATGGTGTTTAAACTGGTTTTCAGTGGACACAGTGCATATGCTGAACCTGCTGCTGTTGTACCAACTGCTTGTCTAATATTTTGGACATTGTCTGTGAAGAATTTGGCAAAGTCATTGAAGGCAATGGTGGAATGAAGCTCAGTTGCCACTGACACAGGAGGGTTTGTTAGCCTGTCACCTGTAGCAAATAAGACATTATGACTGTTTTTAGTGATGATGACAGAGAAATAGGACTTCCTTGCATTCCTAATTATAATTATAAGAGTGAAGTTAATTAAGAATGTTTTCCCAGCTAAAGACCTAACATTTAGTAAAGCCAACTTAAGTGTTTTAGAGGTATTATTTGCCCCCTCGTGTTTGGGAGCAGTCTGTGGCACACAAGGTATGTTCACTTTATTTAAAGATCTTTTAGAGGGCAGCTCTCTGTGTTTTGACTGGGACACATTTCTCCTCCTGTCACCTAAAAGTACAGATATTTTAAAGCCTTCTAATAAACAGGGTCCCGGCTTGCCCTGGGAAAAGTCATGACTGTCATAATCCTCACAGCCCGGACCCTCCACACATCACACTGCGGAGATAGAACATGATGGCGATGTGGAGGGACAAGAGAGGGTGGCGCTGGGTGTCATCGCTTCGACTGCTCTGGTGGGAGTGAGGCTCGGTGGCGAATCTTTGGTCGCTCTGGTGGGGGGTTTATGGGGGACAAAAAGGGATTGGGCTGGGGGGTAAATCTGAGCCCAGCGTTGACCTGTTCATCTGCTCGGTGAATTTCAGGTGAGGGGAGGAGGGCGGTGACCTTTCAGGGCTTTGGGGGGCTGGGGAAACCAATTTTGTTTACAACTTAAACTCTCTTTCTGTGCCAGTTGTTTGCCCTTTTAAGGTCCATCCATTTTCTATAACCGCTTAATCCGTTGGTCAGGTCACAGTCATCGGGCCTCGAGAGGCGGGGTACAGTCT
This sequence comes from Leuresthes tenuis, assembly GCF_036924035.1. Taxonomy (NCBI): domain Eukaryota; kingdom Metazoa; phylum Chordata; class Actinopteri; order Atheriniformes; family Atherinopsidae; genus Leuresthes; species Leuresthes tenuis. The sequence continues at coordinate 32,805,355 of NW_027325363.1, read as the reverse complement.
GGACAGGTCACCGGTCCATCACAGGCCCACACAGAGATAAACAACCACACACGCTCACACTCATAGGAGAATCACAAGTTTTAGAGTCACCAATTAACCTAACATGCATGTTTTTGGACAATGGGAGGAAGCCAGAGTAACCATAGAGAACATGCATACTGCACACAGAAAGGCCTCAGGTTGGGATTGAACCTAAAACCTAGAACGTTGTTGCTGTGAGGCAATGGTGCTAACCACCACACCACCATGTAAAATTTAGAGATTTTGGCTTTAAATATTTTAGTATGATAGGAGAATCACACGATTTCATGAAATTATTTCAATGTACGTGGTTTTTTGAAAATTTGTACAGCAATTAAGAACACCGCGATAATAGCGTTAACCGTGATAATTTGGTCGCTATAATTGAGATATCAAATTTTCCATATCGTTACATCCCTAATGTACAGTATTCAACTATGGAAACTGGAAAAACGTGGATTAAATAAAGGACACAATCAGTATTTGCTTTTGATAATGTAATCTTTTGATGACATGGCATTTTGTTTTCAGTTCAAGGCTATGGTGACAATGGCTATGCTTAACCCTCTGTCAAGAACATAGGCCGTAGTGGTTGACATGAACAACCTGCCCTCTTCTTAAAGTAACTGTTTAGTAAAAAAAATCTGACTGTAAACTATTTTTTTAGAGAAAACACACACACAAAGAAACTTTTTTAACCAACTAGTGAATTACTAGCGAAACAAATCAGAATCCCGACAGCAGCTCTCCAATATTATGTGTCTTTTCAGAATAAAATGAAAGAAACAAACAAACAAACAAACTGTAGTTCTTGTACTTCCTGGGTGCCATATAGTGCAGAGCGGCACAACATAGTATTGATAAAGCAAATTTCCCAAAGAGCTCCATGCAATGGCTAAGCTCAGTGGTTACTTCGCTCATCAATTCTACTCAGAATTCGCTGACTTCACCCGTTCGCGGGTTCAAACCTCGGGCGCAGTCCAGTGTTTTCATTTTTTTTCATGATTAATAATATATTCCAATAACCTCTTTATTCAATACTTCGTCACAGTTAAAAACATAAAATCCAGGGTGTGCTCAGTCATAAAATCATTATTTAAGAATCTTTTCCCAGCTAAAGACCTAACATTTGATAAAGCCAACTTAAGTGTTTTAGAGGTATTATTTGCCCCCTCGTGTTTTGGAGCAGTCTGTGGCACACAAGGTATGTTCACTTTATTTAAAGATCTTTTAGAGGGCAGCTCTCTGTGTTTTGACTGGGACACATTTCTCCTCCTGTCACCTAAAAGTACAGATATTTTAAAGCCTTCTAATAAACAGGGTCCCGGCTTGCCCTGGGAAAAGTCATGACTGTCATAATCCTCACAGCCCGGACCCTCCACACATCACACTAAGGAGATAGAACATGATGGCGATGTGGAGGGACAAGAGAGGGTGGTGCTGGGTGTCATCGCTTCGACTGCTCTGGTGGGAGTGAGGCTTGGTGGCGAATCTTTGGTCGCTCTGGTGGGGGGTTTATGGGGGACAAAAAGGGATTGGGCTGGGGGGTAAATCTGAGCCCAGCGTTGACCTGTTCATCTGCTCGGTGAATTTCAGGTGAGGGGAGGAGGGCGGTGAGCTGTCAGGGCTTTGGGGGGCTGGGGAAACCAATTTTGTTTAAAACTTAAACTCTCTTTCTGTGCCAGTTTTTTGCCCTTTTAAGGTCCATCCATTTTCTATAACCGCTTAATCCGTTGGTCAGGTCACAGTCATCGGGCCTCGAGAGGCGGGGTACAGTCTGGACAGGTCACCGGTCCATCACAGGCCCACACAGAGATAAACGAGACAAACAACCACACACGCTCACACTCATAGGAGAATCACAAGTTTTAGAGTCACCAATTAACCTAACATGCATGTTTTTGGACAGTGGGAGGAAGCCAGAGTAACCATAGAGAACATGCATACTCCACACAGAAAGGCCCCAGGTGGGGATTGAACCTAAAACCTAGAATGTTGTTGCTGTGAGGCAATGGTGCTAACCACCACACCACCATGTAAAATTTAGAGATTTTGGCTTTAAATATTTTAGTATGATAGGAGAATCACACGATTTCATGAAATTATTTCAATGTACGTGGTTTTTTGAAAATTTGTACAGCAATTAAGAACACCGCGATAATAGCGTCAACCGTGATAATTTGGTCGCTATAATTGAGATATCAAATTTTCCATATCGTTACATCCCTAATGTACAGTATTCAATTATGGAAACTGGAAAAACGTGGATTAAATAAAGGACACAATCAGTATTTGCTTTTGATAATGTCATCTTTTGATGACATGGCATTTTGTTTTCAGTTCAAGGCTATGGTGACAATGGCTACGCTTAACCCTCTGTTAAGAACATAGGCCGTAGTGGTTGACATGAACAACCTGCCCTCTTCTTAAAGTAACTGTTTAGTAAAAAAAAATCTGAATGTAAACTATTTTTTTAGAGAAAACACACACACAAAGAAACTTTTTTAACCAACTAGTGAATTACTAGCAAAACAAATCAGAATCCCGACAGCAGCTCTCCAGTATTATGTGTCTTTTCAGAATAAAAAGAAACAAACAAACAAACAAACAAACTGTAGTTCTTGTACTTCCTGGGTGCCATATAGTGCAGAGTGACACAACATAGTATTGATAAAGCAAATTTCCCAAAGAACTCCATACACTGGCTAAGCTCAGTGGTTACTTCGCTCATCAATTCTACTCAGAATTCGCTGACTTCAACAGTTTGCGGTTTCAAACCTCAGGCGCTGTCCAGTGTTTTCATTTTTTTTCATGATTAATAATATATCCAAATAACCTCTTTATTCAATACTTCGTTACAGTTAAAAACATAAAATCCAGGGTGTGCTCAGTCATAAAATCATTATTTAAGAATCTTTTCCCAGCTAAAGACCTAACATTTAATAAAGCCAACTTAAGTGTTTTAGAGGTATTATTTGCCCCCTCGTGTTTTGGAGCAGTCTGTGGCACACAAGGTATGTTCACTTTATTTAAAGATCTTTTAGAGGGCGGCTCTCTGTGTTTTGACTGGGACACATTTCTCCTCCTGTCACCTAAAAGTACAGATATTTTAAAGCCTTCTAATAAACAGGGTCCCGGCTTGCCCTGGGAAAAGTCATGACTGTCATAATCCTCACAGCCCGGACCCTCCACACATCACACTGCGGAGATAGAACATGATGGCGATGTGGAGGGACAAGAGAGGGTGGGGCTGGGTGTCATCGCTTCGGCTGCTCTGGTGGGAGTGAGGCTCGGTGAGGAATCTTTGGTCGCTCTGGTGGGGGGTTTATGGGGGACAAAAAGGGATTGGGCTGGGGGGTAAATCTGAGCCCAGCGTTGACCTGTTCATCTGCTCGGTGAATTTCAGGTGAGGGGAGGAGGGCGGTGAGCTGTCAGGGCTTTGGGGGGCTGGGGAAACCAATTTTGTTTACAACTTAAAATCTCTTTCTGTGCCAGTTGTTTGCCCTTTTAAGGTCCATCCATTTTCTATAACCGCTTAATCTGTTGGTCAGGTCACAGTCATCGGGCCTCAAGAGGCGGGGTACAGTCTGGACAGGTCACCGGTCCATCACAGGCCCACACAGAGATAAACGAGACAAACAACCACACACGCTCACACTCATAGGAGAATCACAAGTTTTAGAGTCACCAATTAACCTAACATGCATGTTTTTGGACAGTGGGAGGAAGCCAGAGTAACCATAGAGAACATGCATACTCCACACAGAAAGGCCACAGGTGGGGATTGAACCTAAAACCTAGAATGTTGTTGCTGTGAGGCAATGGTGCTAACCACCACACCACCATGTAAAATTTAGAGATTTTGGCTTTAAATATTTTAGTATGATAGGAGAATCACACGATTTCATGAAAATATTTCAATGTACGTGGTTTTTTGAAAATTTGTACAGCAATTAAGAACACCGCGATAATAGCGTTAACCGTGATAATTTGGTCGCTATAATTGAGATATCAAATTTTCCATATCGTTACATCCCTAATGTACAGTATTCAACTATGGAAACTGGAAAAACGTGGATTGAATAAAGGACACAATCAGTATTTGCTTTTGATAATGTCATCTTTTGATGACATGGCATTTTGTTTTCAGTCCAAGGCTATGGTGACAATGGCTACGCTTAACCCTCTGTCAAGAACATAGGCCGTAGTGGTTGACATGAACAACCTGCCCTCTTCTTAAAGTAACTGTTTAGTAAAAAAAATCTGACTGTAAACTATTTTTTTAGAGAAAACACACACACAAAGAAACTTTTTTAACCAACTAGTGAATTACTAGCGAAACAAATCAGAATCCCGACAGCAGCTCTCCAATATTATGTGTCTTTTCAGAACAAAATGAAAGAAACAAACAAACAAACAAACTGTAGTTCTTGTACTTCCTGGGTGCCATATAGTGCAGAGCGGCACAACATAGTATTGATAAAGCAAATTTCCCAAAGAGCTCCATACACTGGCTAAGCTCAGTGGTTACTTCGCTCATCAATTCTACTCAGAATTCGCTGACTTCACCCGTTTGTGGGTTCAAACCTTGGGCGCTGTCCAGTGTTTTCTTTTTTTTTCATGATTAATAATATATTCCAATAACCTCTTTATTCAATACTTCGTCACAGTTAAAAACATAAAATCCAGGGTGTGCTCAGTCATAAAATCATTATTTAAGAATCTTTTCCCAGCTAAAGACCTAACATTTAATAAAGCCAACTTAAGTGTTTTAGAGGTATTATTTGCCCCTTCGTGTTTTGGAGCAGTCTGTGGCACACAAGGTATGTTCACTTTGATTAAAGATCTTTTAGAGGGCAGCTCTCTGTGTTTTGACTGGGACACATTTCTCCTCCTGTCACCTAAAAGTACAGATATTTTAAAGCCTTCTAATAAACAGGGTCCCGGCTTGCCCTGGGAAAAGTCATGACTGTCATAATCCTCACAGCCCGGACCCTCCACACATCACACTAAGGAGATAGAACATGATGGCAATGTGGAGGGACAAGAGAGGGTGGGGCAGGGTGTCATCGCTTCGGCTGCTCTGGTGGGAGTGAGGCTCGATGACGAATCTTTGGTCGCTCTGGTGGGGGGTTTTTGGGGGACAAAAAGGGATTGGGCTGGGGGGTAAATCTGAGCCCAGCTTTGACCTGTTCATCTGCTCGGTGAATTTCAGGTGAGGGGAGGAGGGCGGTGAGCTGTCAGGGCTTTGGGGGGCTGGGGAAACCAATTTTGTTTACAACTTAAACTCTCTTTCTGTGCCAGTTGTTTGCCCTTTTAAGGTCCATCCATTTTCTATAACCGCTTAATCCGTTGGTCAGGTCACAGTCATCGGGCCTCGAGAGGCGGGGTACAGTCTGGACAGGTCACCGGTCCATCACAGGCCCACACAGAGATAAACGAGACAAACAACCACACACGCTCACACTCATAGGAGAATCACAAGTTTTAGAGTCACCAATTAACCTAACATGCATGTTTTTGGACAGTGGGAGGAAGCCAGACTAACCATAGAGAACATGCATACTCCACACAGAAAGGCCCCAGGTGGGGATTGAACCTAAAACCTAGAATGTTGTTGCTGTGAGGCAATGGTGCTAACCACCATGTAAAATTTAGAGATTTTGGCTTTAAATATTTTAGTATGATAGGAGAATCACACGATTTCATGAAATTATTTCAATGTACGTGGTTTTTTGAAAATTTTTACAGCAATTAAGAACACCGTGATAATAGCGTTAACCGTGATAATTTGGTCGCTATAATTGAGATATCAAATTTTCCATATCGTTACATCCCTAATGTACAGTATTCAACTATGGAAACTGGAAAAACGTGGATTAAATAAAGGACACAATCAGTATTTGCTTTTGATAATGTCATCTTTTGATGACATGGCATTTTGTTTTCAGTTCAAGGCTATGGTGACAATGGCTATGCTTAACCCTCTGTCAAGAACATAGGCCGTAGTGGTTGACATGAACAACCTGCCCTCTTCTTAAAGTAACTGTTTAGTAAAAAAAATCTTACTGTAAACTATTTTTTTAGAGAAAACACACACACAAAGAAACTTTTTTAACCAACTAGTGAATTACTAGCGAAACAAATCAGAATCCCGACAGCAGCTCTCCAATATTATGTGTCTTTTCAGAATAAAATGAAAGAAACAAACAAACTGTAGTTCTTGTACTTCCTGGGTGCCATATAGTGCAGAGCGGCACAACATAGTATTGATAAAACAAATTTCCCAAAGAGCTCCATACACTGGCTAAGCTCAGTGGTTACTTCGCTCATCAATTCTACTCAAAATTTGCTGACTTCACCCGTTCGTGGGTTCAAACCTCGGGCGCTGTCCAGTGTTTTCATTTTTTTTCATGATTAATAATATATTCCAATAACCTCTTTATTCAATACTTCGTCACCGTTAAAAACATAAAATCCAGGGTGTGCTCAGTCATAAAATCATTATTTAAGAATCTTTTCCCAGCTAAAGACCTAACATTTAATAAAGCCAACTTAAGTGTTTTAGAGGTATTATTTGCCCCCTCGTGCTTTGGAGCAGTCTGTGGCACACAAGGTATGTTCACTTTATTTAAAGATCTTTTAGAGGGCAGCTCTCTGTGTTTTGACTGGGACACATTTTTCCTCCTGTCACCTAAAAGTACAGATATTTTAAAGCCTTCTAATAAACAGGGTCCCGGCTTGCCCTGGGAAAAGTCATGACTGTCATAATCCTCACAGCCCGGACCCTCCACACATCACACTGCGGAGATAGAACATGATGGCGATGTGGAGGGACAAGAGAGGGTGGGGCTGGGTGTCATCGCTTCGGCTGCTCTGGTGGGAGTGAGGCTCGGTGACGAATCTTTGGTCGCTCTGGTGGGGGGTTTTTGGGGGACAAAAAGGGATTGGGCTGGGGGGTAAATCTGAGCCCAGCTTTGACCTGTTCATCTGCTCGGTGAATTTCAGGTGAGGGGAGGAGGGCGGTGAGCTGTCAGGGCTTTGGGGGGCTGGGGAAACCAATTTTGTTTACAACTTAAAATCTCTTTCTGTGCCAGTTGTTTGCCCTTTTAAGGTCCATCCATTTTCTATAACCGCTTAATCTGTTGGTCAGGTCACAGTCATCGGGCCTCAAGAGGCGGGGTACAGTCTGGACAGGTCACCGGTCCATCACAGGCCCACACAGAGATAAACAACCACACACGCTCACACTCATAGGAGAATCACAAGTTTTAGAGTCACCAATTAACCTAACATGCATGTTTTTGGACAGTGGGAGGAAGCCAGAGTAACCATAGAGAACATGCATACTCCACACAGAAAGGCCACAGGTGGGGATTGAACCTAAAACCTAGAATGTTGTTGCTGTGAGGCAATGGTGCTAACCACCACACCACCATGTAAAATTTAGAGATTTTGGCTTTAAATATTTTAGTATGATAGGAGAATCACACGATTTCATGAAAATATTTCAATGTACGTGGTTTTTTGAAAATTTGTACAGCAATTAAGAACACCGCGATAATAGCGTTAACCGTGATAATTTGGTCGCTATAATTGAGATATCAAATTTTCCATATCGTTACATCCCTAATGTACAGTATTCAACTATGGAAACTGGAAAAACGTGGATTGAATAAAGGACACAATCAGTATTTGCTTTTGATAATGTCATCTTTTGATGACATGGCATTTTGTTTTCAGTCCAAGGCTATGGTGACAATGGCTACGCTTAACCCTCTGTCAAGAACATAGGCCGTAGTGGTTGACATGAACAACCTGCCCTCTTCTTAAAGTAACTGTTTAGTAAAAAAAATCTGACTGTAAACTATTTTTTTAGAGAAAACACACACACAAAGAAACTTTTTTAACCAACTAGTGAATTACTAGCGAAACAAATCAGAATCCCGACAGCAGCTCTCCAATATTATGTGTCTTTTCAGAACAAAATGAAAGAAACAAACAAACAAACAAACTGTAGTTCTTGTACTTCCTGGGTGCCATATAGTGCAGAGCGGCACAACATAGTATTGATAAAGCAAATTTCCCAAAGAGCTCCATACACTGGCTAAGCTCAGTGGTTACTTCGCTCATCAATTCTACTCAGAATTCGCTGACTTCACCCGTTTGTGGGTTCAAACCTCGGGCGCTGTCCAGTGTTTTCTTTTTTTTTTCATGATTAATAATATATTCCAATGACCTCTTTATTCAATACTTCGTCACAGTTAAAAACATAAAAACCAGGGTGTGCTCAGTCATAAAATCATTATTTAAGAATCTTTTCCCAGCTAAAGACCTAACATTTAATAAAGCCAACTTAAGTGTTTTAGAGGTATTATTTGCCCCTTCGTGTTTTGGAGCAGTCTGTGGCACACAAGGTATGTTCACTTTGATTAAAGATCTTTTAGAGGGCAGCTCTCTGTGTTTTGACTGGGACACATTTCTCCTCCTGTCACCTAAAAGTACAGATATTTTAAAGCCTTCTAATAAACAGGGTCCCGGCTTGCCCTGGGAAAAGTCATGACTGTCATAATCCTCACAGCCCGGACCCTCCACACATCACACTAAGGAGATAGAACATGATGGCAATGTGGAGGGACAAGAGAGGGTGGGGCAGGGTGTCATCGCTTCGGCTGCTCTGGTGGGAGTGAGGCTCGATGACGAATCTTTGGTCGCTCTGGTGGGGGGTTTATGGGGGACAAAAAGGGATTGGGCTGGGGGGTAAATCTGAGCCCAGCTTTGACCTGTTCATCTGCTCGGTGAATTTCAGGTGAGGGGAGGAGGGCGGTGAGCTGTCAGGGCTTTGGGGGGCTGGGGAAACCAATTTTGTTTACAACTTAAACTCTCTTTCTGTGCCAGTTGTTTTCCCTTTTAAGGTCCATCCATTTTCTATAACCGCTTAATCCGTTGGTCAGGTCACAGTCATCGGGCCTCGAGAGGCGGCGTACAGTCTGGACAGGTCACCGGTCCATCACAGGCCCACACAGAGATAAACGAGACAAACAACCACACACGCTCACACTCATAGGAGAATCACAAGTTTTAGAGTCACCAATTAACCTAACATGCATGTTTTTGGACAGTGGGAGGAAGCCAGACTAACCATAGAGAACATGCATACTCCACACAGAAAGGCCCCAGGTGGGGATTGAACCTAAAACCTAGAATGTTGTTGCTGTGAGGCAATGGTGCTAACCACCATGTAAAATTTAGAGATTTTGGCTTTAAATATTTTAGTATGATAGGAGAATCACACGATTTCATGAAATTATTTCAATGTACGTGGTTTTTTGAAAATTTTACAGCAATTAAGAACACCGTGATAATAGCGTTAACCGTGATAATTTGGTCGCTATAATTGAGATATCAAATTTTCCATATCGTTACATCCCTAATGTACAGTATTCAACTATGGAAACTGGAAAAACGTGGATTAAATAAAGGACACAATCAGTATTTGCTTTTGATAATGTCATCTTTTGATGACATGGCATTTTGTTTTCAGTTCAAGGCTATGGTGACAATGGCTATGCTTAACCCTCTGTCAAGAACATAGGCCGTAGTGGTTGACATGAACAACCTGCCCTCTTCTTAAAGTAACTGTTTAGTAAAAAAAATCTTACTGTAAACTATTTTTTTAGAGAAAACACACACACAAAGAAACTTTTTTAACCAACTAGTGAATTACTAGCGAAACAAATCAGAATCCCGACAGCAGCTCTCCAATATTATGTGTCTTTTCAGAATAAAATGAAAGAAACAAACAAACTGTAGTTCTTGTACTTCCTGGGTGCCATATAGTGCAGAGCGGCACAACATAGTATTGATAAAGCAAATTTCCCAAAGAGCTCCATACACTGGCTAAGCTCAGTGGTTACTTCGCTCATCAATTCTACTCAAAATTTGCTGACTTCACCCGTTCGTGGGTTCAAACCTCGGGCGCTGTCCAGTGTTTTCATTTTTTTTCATGATTAATAATATATTCCAATAACCTCTTTATTCAATACTTCGTCACCGTTAAAAACATAAAATCCAGGGTGTGCTCAGTCATAAAATCATTATTTAAGAATCTTTTCCCAGCTAAAGACCTAACATTTAATAAAGCCAACTTAAGTGTTTTAGAGGTATTATTTGCCCCCTCGTGCTTTGGAGCAGTCTGTGGCACACAAGGTATGTTCACTTTATTTAAAGATCTTTTAGAGGGCAGCTCTCTGTGTTTTGACTGGGACACATTTCTCCTCCTGTCACCTAAAAGTACAGATATTTTAAAGCCTTCTAATAAACAGGGTCCCGGCTTGCCCTGGGAAAAGTCATGACTGTCATAATCCTCACAGCCCGGACCCTCCACACATCACACTGCGGAGATAGAACATGATGGCGATGTGGAGGGACAAGAGAGGGTGGGGCTGGGTGTCATCGCTTCGGCTGCTCTGGTGGGAGTGAGGCTCGGTGACGAATCTTTGGTCGCTCTGGTGGGGGGTTTATGGGGGACAAAAAGGGATTGGGCTGGGGGGTAAATCTGAGCCCAGCTTTGACCTGTTCATCTGCTCGGTGAATTTCAGGTGAGGGGAGGAGGGCGGTGAGCTGTCAGGGCTTTGGGGGGCTGGGGAAACCAATTTTGTTTACAACTTAAACTCTCTTTCTGTGCCAGTTGTTTGCCCTTTTAAGGTCCATCCATTTTCTATAACCGCTTAATCCGTTGGTCAGGTCACAGTCATCGGGCCTCGAGAGGCGGGGTACAGTCTGGACAGGTCACCGGTCCATCACTGGCCCACACAGAGATAAACGAGACAAACAACCACACACGCTCACACTCATAGGAGAATCACAAGTTTTAGAGTCACCAATTAACCTAACATGCATGTTTTTGGACAGTGGGAGGAAGCCAGACTAACCATAGAGAACATGCATACTCCACACAGAAAGGCCCCAGGTGGGGATTGAACCTAAAACCTAGAATGTTGTTGCTGTGAGGCAATGGTGCTAACCACCATGTAAAATTTAGAGATTTTGGCTTTAAATATTTTAGTATGATAGGAGAATCACACGATTTCATGAAATTATTTCAATGTACGTGGTTTTTTGAAAATTTTTACAGCAATTAAGAACACCGTGATAATAGCGTTAACCGTGATAATTTGGTCGCTATAATTGAGATATCAAATTTTCCATATCGTTACATCCCTAATGTACAGTATTCAATTATGGAAACTGGAAAAACGTGGATTAAATAAAGGACACAATCAGTATTTGCTTTTGATAATGTCATCTTTTGATGACATGGCATTTTGTTTTCAGTTCAAGGCTATGGTGACAATGGCTACGCTTAACCCTCTGTCAAGAACATAGGCCGTAGTGGTTGACATGAACAACCTGCCCTCTTCTTAAAGTAACTGTTTAGTAAAAAAAATCTGAATGTAAACTATTTTTTTAGAAAAAACACACACACTAAGAAACTTTTTTAACCAACTAGTGAATTACTAGCGAAACAAATCAGAATCCCGACAGCAGCTCTCCAATATTATGTGTCTTTTCAGAATAAAAAGAAACAAACAAACAAACAAACAAACTGTAGTTCTTGTACTTCCTGGGTGCCATATAGTGCAGAGTGACACAACATAGTATTGATAAAGCAAATTTCCCAAAGAACTCCACGCACTGGCTAAGCTCAGTGGTTACTTCGCTCATCAATTCTACTCAGAATTCGCTGACTTCACCCGTTTGCGGGCTCAAACCTCGGGCGCTGTCCAGTGTTTTCATTTTTTTTCATGATTAATAATATATTCCAATAACCTCTTTATTCAATACTTCGTCACCGTTAAAAACATAAAATCCAGGGTGTGCTCAGTCATAAAATCATTATTTAAGAATCTTTTCCCAGCTAAAGACCTAACATTTAATAAAGCCAACTTAAGTGTTTTAGAGGTATTATTTGCCCCCTCGTGCTTTGGAGCAGTCTGTGGCACAGAAGGTATGTTCACTTTATTTAAAAATCTTTTAGAAGGCAGCTCTCTGTGTTTTGACTGGGACACATTTCTCCTACTGTCACCTAAAAGTACAGATATTTTAAAGCCTTCTAATAAAAAGGGTCCCGGCTTGCCCTGGGAAAAGTCATGACTGTCATAATCCTCACAGCCCGGACCCTCCACACATCACACTAAGGAGATAGAACATGATGGCGATGTGGAGGGACAAGAGAGGGTGGTGCTGGGTGTCATCGCTTCGACTGCTCTGGTGGGAGTGAGGCTCGGTGGCGAATCTTTGGTCGCTCTGGTGGGGGGTTTATGGGGGACAAAAAGGGATTGGGCTGGGGGGTAAATCTGAGCCCAGCGTTGACCTGTTCATCTGCTCGGTGAATTTCAGGTGAGGGGAGGAGGGCGGTGAGCTGTCAGGGCTTTGGGGGGCTGGGGAAACCAATTTTGTTTACAACTTAAAATCTCTTTCTGTGCCAGTTGTTTGCCCTTTTAAGGTCCATCCATTTTCTATAACCGCTTAATCCGTTGGTCAGGTCACAGTCATCGGGCCTCGAGAGGCGGGGTACAGTCTGGACAGGTCACCGGTCCACCACAGGCCCACACAGAGATAAACGAGACAAACAACCACACACGCTCACACTCATAGGAGAATCACAAGTTTTAGAGTCACCAATTAACCTAACATGCATGTTTTTGGACAGTGGGAGGAAGCCAGAGTAACCAGAGAGGACATGCATACTCCACACAGAAAGGCCCCAGGTGGGGATTGAACCTAAAACCTAGAATGTTGTTGCTGTGAGGCAATGGTGCTAACCACCACACCACCATGTAAAATTTAGAGATTTTGGCTTTAAATATTTTAGTATGATAGGAGAATCACACGATTTCATGAAAATATTTCAATGTACGTGGTTTTTTGAAAATTTGTACAGCAATTAAGAACACCGCGATAATAGCGTTAACCGTGATAATTTGGTCGCTATAATTGAGATATCAAATTTTCCATATCGTTACATCCCTAATGTACAGTATTCAACTATGGAAACTGGAAAAACGTGGATTAAATAAAGGACACAATCAGTATTTGCTTTTGATAATGTCATCTTTTGATGACATGGCATTTTGTTTTCAGTTCAAAGCTATGGTGACAATGGCTAAGCTTAACCCTCTGTCAAGAACATAGGCCGTAGTGGTTGACATGAACAACCTGCCCTCTTCTTAAAGTAACTGTTTAGTAAAAAAAATCTGACTGTAAACTATTTTTTTAGAAAAAACACACACACTAAGAAACTTTTTTAACCAACTAGTGAATTACTAGCGAAACAAATCAGAATCCCGACAGCAGCTCTCCAATATTATGTGTCTTTTCAGAATAAAACGAAAGAAACAAACAAACAAACAAACTGTAGTTCTTGTACTTCCTGGGTGCCATATAGTGCAGAGCGGCACAACATAGTATTGATAAAGCAAATTTCCCAAAGAGCTCCATGCACTGGCTAAGCTCAGTGGTTACTTTGCTCATCAATTCTACTCAGAATTCGCTGACTTCACCCGTTCGCGGGTTCAAACCTCGGGCGCTGTCCAGTGTTTTCATTTTTTTTCATGATTAATAATATATTCCAATAACCTCTTTATTCAATACTTCGTCACCGTTAAAAACATAAAATCCAGGGTGTGCTCAGTCATAAAATCATTATTTAAGAATCTTTTCCCAGCTAAAGACCTAACATTTAATAAAGCCAACTTAAGTGTTTTAGAGGTATTATTTGCCCCCTCGTGTTTTGGAGCAGTCTGTGGCACACAAGGTATGTTCACTTTATTTAAAAATCTTTTAGAAGGCAGCTCTCTGTGTTTTGACTGGGACACATTTCTCCTACTGTCACCTAAAAGTACAGATATTTTAAAGCCTTCTAATAAAAAGGGTCCCAGCTTTCCCTGGGAAAAGTCATGACTGTCATAATCCTCACAGCCCGGACCCTCCACACATCACACTGCGGAGATAGAACATGATGGCGATGTGGAGGGACAAGAGAGGGTGGCGCTGGGTGTCATCGCTGCGACTGCTCTGGTGGGAGTGAGGCTCGGTGGCGAATCTTTGGTCGCTCTGGTGGGGGGTTTATGGGGGACAAAAAGGGATTGGGCTGGGGGGTAAATCTGAGCCCAGCGTTGACCTGTTCATCTGCTCGGTGAATTTCAGGTGAGGGGAGGAGGGCGGTGAGCTGTCAGGGCTTTGGGGGGCTGGGGAAACCAATTTTGTTTACAACTTAAACTCTCTTTCTGTGCCAGTTGTTTGCCCTTTTAAGGTCCATCCATTTTCTATAACCGCTTAATCCGTTGGTCAGGTCACAGTCATCGGGCCTCGAGAGGCGGGGTACAGTCTGGACAGGTCACCGGTCCACCACAGGCCCACACAGAGATAAACGAGACAAACAACCACACACGCTCACACTCATAGGAGAATCACAAGTTTTAGAGTCACCAATTAACCTAACATGCATGTTTTTGGACAGTGGGAGGAAGCCAGAGTAACCAGAGAGGACATGCATACTCCACACAGAAAGGCCCCAGGTGGGGATTGAACCTAAAACCTAGAATGTTGTTGCTGTGAGGCAATGGTGCTAACCACCACACCACCATGTAAAATTTAGAGATTTTGGCTTTAAATATTTTAGTATGATAGGAGAATCACACGATTTCATGAAAATATTTCAATGTACGTGGTTTTTTGAAAATTTGTACAGCAATTAAGAACACCGCGATAATAGCGTTAACCGTGATAATTTGGTCGCTATAATTGAGATATCAAATTTTCCATATCGTTACATCCCTAATGTACAGTATTCAACTATGGAAACTGGAAAAACGTGGATTAAATAAAGGACACAATCAGTATTTGCTTTTGATAATGTCATCTTTTGATGACATGGCATTTTGTTTTCAGTTCAAAGCTATGGTGACAATGGCTAAGCTTAACCCTCTGTCAAGAACATAGGCCGTAGTGGTTGACATGAACAACCTGCCCTCTTCTTAAAGTAACTGTTTAGTAAAAAAAATCTGACTGTAAACTATTTTTTTAGAAAAAACACACACACTAAGAAACTTTTTTAACCAACTAGTGAATTACTAGCGAAACAAATCAGAATCCCGACAGCAGCTCTCCAATATTATGTGTCTTTTCAGAATAAAATGAAAGAAACAAACAAACAAACAAACTGTAGTTCTTGTACTTCCTGGGTGCCATATAGTGCAGAGCGGCACAACATAGTATTGATAAAGCAAATTTCCCAAAGAGCTCCATGCACTGGCTAAGCTCAGTGGTTACTTCGCTCATCAATTCTACTCAGAATTCGCTGACTTCACCCGTTCGCGGGTTCAAACCTCGGGCGCTGTCCAGTGTTTTCATTTTTTTTCATGATTAATAATATATTCCAATAACCTCTTTATTCAATACTTCGTCACCGTTAAAAACATAAAATCCAGGGTGTGCTCAGTCATAAAATCATTATTTAAGAATCTTTTCCCAGCTAAAGACCTAACATTTAATAAAGCCAACTTAAGTGTTTTAGAGGTATTATTTGCCCCCTCGTGTTTTGGAGCAGTCTGTGGCACACAAGGTATGTTCACTTTATTTAAAAATCTTTTAGAAGGCAGCTCTCTGTGTTTTGACTGGGACACATTTCTCCTACTGTCACCTAAAAGTACAGATATTTTAAAGCCTTCTAATAAAAAGGGTCCCAGCTTTCCCTGGGAAAAGTCATGACTGTCATAATCCTCACAGCCCGGACCCTCCACACATCACACTGCGGAGATAGAACATGATGGCGATGTGGAGGGACAAGAGAGGGTGGCGCTGGGTGTCATCGCTGCGACTGCTCTGGTGGGAGTGAGGCTCGGTGGCGAATCTTTGGTCGCTCTGGTGGGGGGTTTATGGGGGACAAAAAGGGATTGGGCTGGGGGGTAAATCTGAGCCCAGCGTTGACCTGTTCATCTGCTCGGTGAATTTCAGGTGAGGGGAGGAGGGCGGTGAGCTGTCAGGGCTTTGGGGGGCTGGGGAAACCAATTTTGTTTACAACTTAAACTCTCTTTCTGTGCCAGTTGTTTGCCCTTTTAAGGTCCATCCATTTTCTATAACCGCTTAATCCGTTGGTCAGGTCACAGTCATCGGGCCTCGAGAGGCGGGGTACAGTCTGGACTGGTCACCGGTCCATCACAGGCCCACACAGAGATAAACGAGACAAACAACCACACACGCTCACACTCATAGGAGAATCACAAGTTTTAGAGTCACCAATTAACCTAACATGCATGTTTTTGGACAGTGGGAGGAAGCCAGAGTAACCAGAGAGGACATGCATACTCCACACAGAAAGGCCCCAGGTGGGGATTGAACCTAAAACCTAGAATGTTGTTGCTGTGAGGCAATGGTGCTAACCACCACACCACCATGTAAAATTTAGAGATTTTGGCTTTAAATATTTTAGTATGATAGGAGAATCACACGATTTCATGAAAATATTTCAATGTACGTGGTTTTTTGAAAATTTGTACAGCAATTAAGAACACCGCGATAATAGCGTTAACCGTGATAATTTGGTCGCTATAATTGAGATATCAAATTTTCCATATCGTTACATCCCTAATGTACAGTATTCAACTATGGAAACTGGAAAAACGTGGATTAAATAAAGGACACAATCAGTATTTGCTTTTGATAATGTAATCTTTTGATGACATGGCATTTTGTTTTCAGTTCAAGGCTATGGTGACAATGGCTATGCTTAACCCTCTGTCAAGAACATAGGCCGTAGTGGTTGACATGAACAACCTGCCCTCTTCTTAAAGTAACTGTTTAGTAAAAAAAATCTGACTGTAAACTATTTTTTTAGAGAAAAAACACACACACAAAGAAACTTTTTTAACCAACTAGTGAATTACTAGCGAAACAAATCAGAATCCCCACAGCAGCTCTCCAATATTATGTGTCTTTTCAGAATAAAATGAAAGAAACAAACAAACAAACAAACTGTAGTTCTTGTACTTCCTGGGTGCCATATAGTGCAGAGCGGCATAACATAGTATTGATAAAGCAAATTTCCCAAAGAGTTCCATGCACTGGCTAAGCTCAGTGGTTACTTCGCTCATCAATTCTACTCAGAATTCGCTGACTTCACCCGTTCGCGGGTTCAAACCTCGGGCGCTGTCCAGTGTATTCATTTTTTTTCATGATTAATAATATATTCCAATAACCTCTTTATTCAATACTTCGTCACAGTTAAAAACATAAAATCCAGGGTGTGCTCAGTCATAAAATCATTATTTAAGAATCTTTTCCCAGCTAAAGACCTAACATTTAATAAAGCCAACTTAAGTGTTTTAGAGGTATTATTTGCCCCCTCGTGTTTTGGAGCAGTCTGTGGCACACAAGGTATGTTCACTTTATTTAAAGATATTTTAGAGGGCAGCTCTCTGTGTTTTGACTGGGACACATTTCTCCTCCTGTCACCTAAAAGTACAGATATTTTAAAGCCTTCTAATAAACAGGGTCCCGGCTTGCCCTGGGAAAAGTCATGACTGTCATAATCCTCACAGCCCGGACCCTCCACACATCACACTAAGGAGATAGAACATGATGGCGATGTGGAGGGACAAGAGAGGGTGGGGCTGGGTGTCATCGCTTCGGCTGCTCTGGTGGGAGTGAGGCTCGGTGACGAATCTTTGGTTGCTCTGGTGGGGGGTTTATGGGGGACAAAAAGGGATTGGGCTGGGGGGTAAATCTGAGCCCAGCGTTGACCTGTTCATCTGCTCGGTGAATTTCAGGTGAGGGGAGGAGGGCGGTGAGCTGTCAGGGCTTTGGGGGGCTGGGGAAACCAATTTTGTTTACAACTTAAACTCTCTTTCTGTGCCAGTTGTTTGCCCTTTTAAGGTCCATCCATTTTCTATAACCGCTTAATCCGTTGGTCAGGTCACAGTCATCGGGCCTCGAGAGGCGGGGTACAGTCTGGACAGGTCACCGGTCCATCACAGGCCCACACAGAGATAAACGAGACAAACAACCACACACGCTCACACTCATAGGAGAATAACAAGTTTTAGAGTCACCAATTAACCTAACATGCATGTTTTTGGACAGTGGGAGGAAGCCAGAGTAACCAGAGAGGACATGCATACTCCACACAGAAAGGCCCCAGGTGGGGATTGAACCTAAAACCTAGAATGTTGTTGCTGTGAGGCAATGGTGCTAACCACCACACCACCATGTAAAATTTAGAGATTTTGGCTTTAAATATTTTAGTATGATAGGAGAATCACACGATTTCATGAAAATATTTCAATGTACGTGGTTTTTTGAAAATTTGTACAGCAATTAAGAACACCGCGATAATAGCGTTAACCGTGATAATTTGGTCGCTATAATTGAGATATCAAATTTTCCATATCGTTACATCCCTAATGTACAGTATTCAACTATGGAAACTGGAAAAACGTGGATTAAATAAAGGACACAATCAGTATTTGCTTTTGATAATGTAATCTTTTGATGACATGGCATTTTGTTTTCAGTTCAAGGCTATGGTGACAATGGCTATGCTTAACTCTCTGTCAAGAACATAGGCCGTAGTGGTTGACATGAACAACCTGCCGTCTTCTTAAAGTAACTGTTTAGTAAAAAAAACCTGACTGTAAACTATTTTTTTAGAGAAAACACACACACAAAGAAACTTTTTTAACCAACTAGTGAATTACTAGCGAAACAAATCAGAATCCCGACAGCAGCTCTCCAATATTATGTGTCTTTTCAGAATAAAATGAAAGAAACAAACAAACAAACAAACTGTAGTTCTTGTACTTCCTGGGTGCCATATAGTGCAGAGCGGCACAACATAGTATTGATAAAGCAAATTTCCCAAAGAGCTCCATGCACTGGCTAAGCTCAGTGGTTACTTCGCTCATCAATTCTACTCAGAATTCGCTGACTTCACCCGTTCGTGGGTTCAAACCTTGGGCGCTGTCCAGTGTTTTCATTTTTTTTCATGATTAATAATATATTCCAATAACCTCTTTATTCAATACTTCGTCACAGTTAAAAACATAAAATCCAGGGTGTGCTCAGTCATAAAATCATTATTTAAGAATCTTTTCCCAGCTAAAGACCTAGCATTTGATAAAGCCAACTTAAGTGTTTTAGAGGTATTATTTGCCCCCTCGTGTTTTGGAGCAGTCTGTGGCACACAAGGTATGTTCACTTTATTTAAAGATCTTTTAGAGGGCGGCTCTCTGTGTTTTGACTGGGACACATTTCTCCTCCTGTCACCTAAAAGTACAGATATTTTAAAGCCTTCTAATAAACAGGGTCCCGGCTTGCCCTGGGAAAAGTCATGACTGTCATAATCCTCACAGCCCGGACCCTCCACACATCACACTAAGGAGATAGAACATGATGGCGATGTGGAGGGACAAGAGAGGGTGGTGCTGGGTGTCATCGCTTCGACTGCTCTGGTGGGAGTGAGGCTCGGTGGCGAATCTTTGGTCGCTCTGGTGGGGGGTTTATGGGGGACAAAAAGGGATTGGGCTGGGGGGTAAATCTGAGCCCAGCGTTGACCTGTTCATCTGCTCGGTGAATTTCAGGTGAGGGGAGGAGGGCGGTGAGCTGTCAGGGCTTTGGGGGGCTGGGGAAACCAATTTTGTTTACAACTTAAACTCTCTTTCTGTGCCAGTTTTTTGCCCTTTTAAGGTCCATCCATTTTCTATAACCGCTTAATCCGTTGGTCAGGTCACAGTCATCGGGCCTCGAGAGGCGGGGTACAGTCTGGACAGGTCACCGGTCCATCACAGGCCCACACAGAGATAAACGAGACAAACAACCACACACGCTCACACTCATAGGAGAATCACAAGTTTTAGAGTCACCAATTAACCTAACATGCATGTTTTTGGACAGTGGGAGGAAGCCAGAGTAACCAGAGAGGACATGCATACTCCACACAGAAAGGCCCCAGGTGGGGATTGAACCTAAAACCTAGAATGTTGTTGCTGTGAGGCAATGGTGCTAACCACCACACCACCATGTAAAATTTAGAGATTTTGGCTTTAAATATTTTAGTATGATAGGAGAATCACACGATTTCATGAAAATATTTCAATGTACGTGGTTTTTTGAAAATTTGTACAGCAATTAAGAACACCGCGATAATAGCGTTAACCGTGATAATTTGGTCGCTATAATTGAGATATCAAATTTTCCATATCGTTACATCCCTAATGTACAGTATTCAACTATGGAAACTGGAAACACGTGGATTAAATAAAGGACACAATCAGTATTTGCTTTTGATAATGTAATCTTTTGATGACATGGCATTTTGTTTTCAGTTCAAGGCTATGGTGACAATGGCTATGCTTAACCCTCTGTCAAGAACATAGGCCGTAGTGGTTGACATGAACAACCTGCCGTCTTCTTAAAGTAACTGTTTAGTAAAAAAAACCTGACTGTAAACTATTTTTTTAGAGAAAACACACACACAAAGAAACTTTTTTAACCAACTAGTGAATTACTAGCGAAACAAATCAGAATCCCGACAGCAGCTCTCCAATATTATGTGTCTTTTCAGAATAAAATGAAAGAAACAAACAAACAAACAAACTGTAGTTCTTGTACTTCCTGGGTGCCATATAGTGCAGAGCGGCACAACATAGTATTGATAAAGCAAATTTCCCAAAGAGCTCCATGCACTGGCTAAGCTCAGTGGTTACTTCGCTCATCAATTCTACTCAGAATTCGCTGACTTCACCCGTTCGTGGGTTCAAACCTTGGGCGCTGTCCAGTGTTTTCATTTTTTTTCATGATTAATAATATATTCCAATAACCTCTTTATTCAATACTTCGTCACAGTTAAAAACATAAAATCCAGGGTGTGCTCAGTCATAAAATCATTATTTAAGAATCTTTTCCCAGCTAAAGACCTAGCATTTGATAAAGCCAACTTAAGTGTTTTAGAGGTATTATTTGCCCCCTCGTGTTTTGGAGCAGTCTGTGGCACACAAGGTATGTTCACTTTATTTAAAGATCTTTTAGAGGGCGGCTCTCTGTGTTTTGACTGGGACACATTTCTCCTCCTGTCACCTAAAAGTACAGATATTTTAAAGCCTTCTAATAAACAGGGTCCCGGCTTGCCCTGGGAAAAGTCATGACTGTCATAATCCTCACAGCCCGGACCCTCCACACATCACACTAAGGAGATAGAACATGATGGCGATGTGGAGGGACAAGAGAGGGTGGGGCTGGGTGTCATCGCTTCGGCTGCTCTGGTGGGAGTGAGGCTCGGTGACGAATCTTTGGTTGCTCTGGTGGGGGGTTTATGGGGGACAAAAAGGGATTGGGCTGGGGGGTAAATCTGAGCCCAGCGTTGACCTGTTCATCTGCTCGGTGAATTTCAGGTGAGGGGAGGAGGGCGGTGAGCTGTCAGGGCTTTGGGGGGCTGGGGAAACCAATTTTGTTTACAACTTAAACTCTCTTTCTGTGCCAGTTGTTTGCCCTTTTAAGGTCCATCCATTTTCTATAACCGCTTAATCCGTTGGTCAGGTCACAGTCATCGGGCCTCGAGAGGCGGGGTACAGTCTGGACAGGTCACCGGTCCATCACAGGCCCACACAGAGATAAACGAGACAAACAACCACACACGCTCACACTCATAGGAGAATCACAAGTTTTAGAGTCACCAATTAACCTAACATGCATGTTTTTGGACAGTGGGAGGAAGCCAGAGTAACCAGAGAGGACATGCATACTCCACACAGAAAGGCCCCAGGTGGGGATTGAACCTAAAACCTAGAATGTTGTTGCTGTGAGGCAATGGTGCTAACCACCACACCACCATGTAAAATTTAGAGATTTTGGCTTTAAATATTTTAGTATGATAGGAGAATCACACGATTTCATGAAAATATTTCAATGTACGTGGTTTTTTGAAAATTTGTACAGCAATTAAGAACACCGCGATAATAGCGTTAACCGTGATAATTTGGTCGCTATAATTGAGATATCAAATTTTCCATATCGTTACATCCCTAATGTACAGTATTCAACTATGGAAACTGGAAACACGTGGATTAAATAAAGGACACAATCAGTATTTGCTTTTGATAATGTAATCTTTTGATGACATGGCATTTTGTTTTCAGTTCAAGGCTATGGTGACAATGGCTATGCTTAACCCTCTGTCAAGAACATAGGCCGTAGTGGTTGACATGAACAACCTGCCGTCTTCTTAAAGTAACTGTTTAGTAAAAAAAACCTGACTGTAAACTATTTTTTTAGAGAAAACACACACACAAAGAAACTTTTTTAACCAACTAGTGAATTACTAGCGAAACAAATCAGAATCCCGACAGCAGCTCTCCAATATTATGTGTCTTTTCAGAATAAAATGAAAGAAACAAACAAACAAACAAACTGTAGTTCTTGTACTTCCTGGGTGCCATATAGTGCAGAGCGGCACAACATAGTATTGATAAAGCAAATTTCCCAAAGAGCTCCATGCACTGGCTAAGCTCAGTGGTTACTTCACTCATCAATTCTACTCAGAATTCGCTGACTTCACCCGTTCGTGGGTTCAAACCTTGGGCGCTGTCCAGTGTTTTCATTTTTTTTCATGATTAATAATATATTCCAATAACCTCTTTATTCAATACTTCGTCACAGTTAAAAACATAAAATCCAGGGTGTGCTCAGTCATAAAATCATTATTTAAGAATCTTTTCCCAGCTAAAGACCTAGCATTTGATAAAGCCAACTTAAGTGTTTTAGAGGTATTATTTGCCCCCTCGTGTTTTGGAGCAGTCTGTGGCACACAAGGTATGTTCACTTTATTTAAAGATCTTTTAGAGGGCGGCTCTCTGTGTTTTGACTGGGACACATTTCTCCTCCTGTCACCTAAAAGTACAGATATTTTAAAGCCTTCTAATAAACAGGGTCCCGGCTTGCCCTGGGAAAAGTCATGACTGTCATAATCCTCACAGCCCGGACCCTCCACACATCACACTAAGGAGATAGAACATGATGGCGATGTGGAGGGACAAGAGAGGGTGGTGCTGGGTGTCATCGCTTCGACTGCTCTGGTGGGAGTGAGGCTCGGTGGCGAATCTTTGGTCGCTCTGGTGGGGGGTTTATGGGGGACAAAAAGGGATTGGGCTGGGGGGTAAATCTGAGCCCAGCGTTGACCTGTTCATCTGCTCGGTGAATTTCAGGTGAGGGGAGGAGGGCGGTGAGCTGTCAGGGCTTTGGGGGGCTGGGGAAACCAATTTTGTTTACAACTTAAACTCTCTTTCTGTGCCAGTTTTTTGCCCTTTTAAGGTCCATCCATTTTCTATAACCGCTTAATCCGTTGGTCAGGTCACAGTCATCGGGCCTCGAGAGGCGGGGTACAGTCTGGACAGGTCACCGGTCCATCACAGGCCCACACAGAGATAAACGAGACAAACAACCACACACGCTCATAGGAGAATCACAAGTTTTAGAGTCACCAATTAACCTAACATGCATGTTTTTGGACAGTGGGAGGAAGCCAGAGTAACCAGAGAGGACATGCATACTCCACACAGAAAGGCCCCAGGTGGGGATTGAACCTAAAACCTAGAATGTTGTTGCTGTGAGGCAATGGTGCTAACCACCACACCACCATGTAAAATTTAGAGATTTTGGCTTTAAATATTTTAGTATGATAGGAGAATCACACGATTTCATGAAAATATTTCAATGTACGTGGTTTTTTGAAAATTTGTACAGCAATTAAGAACACCGCGATAATAGCGTTAACCGTGATAATTTGGTCGCTATAATTGAGATATCAAATTTTCCATATCGTTACATCCCTAATGTACAGTATTCAACTATGGAAACTGGAAAAACGTGGATTAAATAAAGGACACAATCAGTATTTGCTTTTGATAATGTAATCTTTTGATGACATGGCATTTTGTTTTCAGTTCAAGGCTATGGTGACAATGGCTATGCTTAACCCTCTGTCAAGAACATAGGCCGTAGTGGTTGACATGAACAACCTGCCGTCTTCTTAAAGTAACTGTTTAGTAAAAAAAACCTGACTGTAAACTATTTTTTTAGAGAAAACACACACACAAAGAAACTTTTTTAACCAACTAGTGAATTACTAGCGAAACAAATCAGAATCCCGACAGCAGCTCTCCAATATTATGTGTCTTTTCAGAATAAAATGAAAGAAACAAACAAACAAACAAACTGTAGTTCTTGTACTTCCTGGGTGCCATATAGTGCAGAGCGGCACAACATAGTATTGATAAAGCAAATTTCCCAAAGAGCTCCATGCACTGGCTAAGCTCAGTGGTTACTTCGCTCATCAATTCTACTCAGAATTCGCTGACTTCACCCGTTCGTGGGTTCAAACCTTGGGCGCTGTCCAGTGTTTTCATTTTTTTTCATGATTAATAATATATTCCAATAACCTCTTTATTCAATACTTCGTCACAGTTAAAAACATAAAATCCAGGGTGTGCTCAGTCATAAAATCATTATTTAAGAATCTTTTCCCAGCTAAAGACCTAGCATTTGATAAAGCCAACTTAAGTGTTTTAGAGGTATTATTTGCCCCCTCGTGTTTTGGAGCAGTCTGTGGCACACAAGGTATGTTCACTTTATTTAAAGATCTTTTAGAGGGCGGCTCTCTGTGTTTTGACTGGGACACATTTCTCCTCCTGTCACCTAAAAGTACAGATATTTTAAAGCCTTCTAATAAACAGGGTCCCGGCTTGCCCTGGGAAAAGTCATGACTGTCATAATCCTCACAGCCCGGACCCTCCACACATCACACTAAGGAGATAGAACATGATGGCGATGTGGAGGGACAAGAGAGGGTGGTGCTGGGTGTCATCGCTTCGACTGCTCTGGTGGGAGTGAGGCTCGGTGGCGAATCTTTGGTCGCTCTGGTGGGGGGTTTATGGGGGACAAAAAGGGATTGGGCTGGGGGGTAAATCTGAGCCCAGCGTTGACCTGTTCATCTGCTCGGTGAATTTCAGGTGAGGGGAGGAGGGCGGTGAGCTGTCAGGGCTTTGGGGGGCTGGGGAAACCAATTTTGTTTACAACTTAAACTCTCTTTCTGTGCCAGTTTTTTGCCCTTTTAAGGTCCATCCATTTTCTATAACCGCTTAATCCGTTGGTCAGGTCACAGTCATCGGGCCTCGAGAGGCGGGGTACAGTCTGGACAGGTCACCGGTCCATCACAGGCCCACACAGAGATAAACGAGACAAACAACCACACACGCTCACACTCATAGGAGAATCACAAGTTTTAGAGTCACCAATTAACCTAACATGCATGTTTTTGGACAGTGGGAGGAAGCCAGAGTAACCAGAGAGGACATGCATACTCCACACAGAAAGGCCCCAGGTGGGGATTGAACCTAAAACCTAGAATGTTGTTCCTGTGAGGCAATGGTGCTAACCACCACACCACCATGTAAAATTTAGAGATTTTGGCTTTAAATATTTTAGTATGATAGGAGAATCACACGATTTCATGAAAATATTTCAATGTACGTGGTTTTTTGAAAATTTGTACAGCAATTAAGAACACCGCGATAATAGCGTTAACCGTGATAATTTGGTCGCTATAATTGAGATATCAAATTTTCCATATCGTTACATCCCTAATGTACAGTATTCAACTATGGAAACTGGAAAAACGTGGATTAAATAAAGGACACAATCAGTATTTGCTTTTGATAATGTAATCTTTTGATGACATGGCATTTTGTTTTCAGTTCAAGGCTATGGTGACAATGGCTATGCTTAACCCTCTGTCAAGAACATAGGCCGTAGTGGTTGACATGAACAACCTGCCGTCTTCTTAAAGTAACTGTTTAGTAAAAAAAACCTGACTGTAAACTATTTTTTTAGAGAAAACACACACACAAAGAAACTTTTTTAACCAACTAGTGAATTACTAGCGAAACAAATCAGAATCCCGACAGCAGCTCTCCAATATTATGTGTCTTTTCAGAATAAAATGAAAGAAACAAACAAACAAACAAACTGTAGTTCTTGTACTTCCTGGGTGCCATATAGTGCAGAGCGGCACAACATAGTATTGATAAAGCAAATTTCCCAAAGAGCTCCATGCACTGGCTAAGCTCAGTGGTTACTTCGCTCATCAATTCTACTCAGAATTCGCTGACTTCACCTGTTCGTGGGTTCAAACCTTGGGCGCTGTCCAGTGTTTTCATTTTTTTTCATGATTAATAATATATTCCAATAACCTCTTTATTCAATACTTCGTCACAGTTAAAAACATAAAATCCAGGGTGTGCTCAGTCATAAAATCATTATTTAAGAATCTTTTCCCAGCTAAAGACCTAGCATTTGATAAAGCCAACTTAAGTGTTTTAGAGGTATTATTTGCCCCCTCGTGTTTTGGAGCAGTCTGTGGCACACAAGGTATGTTCACTTTATTTAAAGATCTTTTAGAGGGCGGCTCTCTGTGTTTTGACTGGGACACATTTCTCCTCCTGTCACCTAAAAGTACAGATATTTTAAAGCCTTCTAATAAACAGGGTCCCGGCTTGCCCTGGGAAAAGTCATGACTGTCATAATCCTCACAGCCCGGACCCTCCACACATCACACTAAGGAGATAGAACATGATGGCGATGTGGAGGGACAAGAGAGGGTGGTGCTGGGTGTCATCGCTTCGACTGCTCTGGTGGGAGTGAGGCTCGGTGGCGAATCTTTGGTCGCTCTGGTGGGGGGTTTATGGGGGACAAAAAGGGATTGGGCTGGGGGGTAAATCTGAGCCCAGCGTTGACCTGTTCATCTGCTCGGTGAATTTCAGGTGAGGGGAGGAGGGCGGTGAGCTGTCAGGGCTTTGGGGGGCTGGGGAAACCAATTTTGTTTACAACTTAAACTCTCTTTCTGTGCCAGTTTTTTGCCCTTTTAAGGTCCATCCATTTTCTATAACCGCTTAATCCGTTGGTCAGGTCACAGTCATCGGGCCTCGAGAGGCGGGGTACAGTCTGGACAGGTCACCGGTCCATCACAGGCCCACACAGAGATAAACGAGACAAACAACCACACACGCTCACACTCATAGGAGAATCACAAGTTTTAGAGTCACCAATTAACCTAACATGCATGTTTTTGGACAGTGGGAGGAAGCCAGAGTAACCAGAGAGGACATGCATACTCCACACAGAAAGGCCCCAGGTGGGGATTGAACCTAAAACCTAGAATGTTGTTGCTGTGAGGCAATGGTGCTAACCACCACACCACCATGTAAAATTTAGAGATTTTGGCTTTAAATATTTTAGTATGATAGGAGAATCACACGATTTCATGAAAATATTTCAATGTACGTGGTTTTTTGAAAATTTGTACAGCAATTAAGAACACCGCGATAATAGCGTTAACCGTGATAATTTGGTCGCTATAATTGAGATATCAAATTTTCCATATCGTTACATCCCTAATGTACAGTATTCAACTATGGAAACTGGAAAAACGTGGATTAAATAAAGGACACAATCAGTATTTGCTTTTGATAATGTAATCTTTTGATGACATGGCATTTTGTTTTCAGTTCAAGGCTATGGTGACAATGGCTATGCTTAACCCTCTGTCAAGAACATAGGCCGTAGTGGTTGACATGAAATACCTGCCCTCTTCTTAAAGTAACTGTTTAGTAAAAAAAAATCTGACTGTAAACTATTTTTTTAGAGAAAACACACACACAAAGAAACTTTTTTAACCAACTAGTGAATTACTAGCGAAACAAATCAGAATCCCCACAGCAGCTCTCCAATATTATGTGTCTTTTAAGAATAAAATGAAAGAAACAAACAAACAAACAAACTGTAGTTCTTGTACTTCCTGGGTGCCATATAGTGCAGAGCGGCACAACATAGTATTGATAAAGCAAATTTCCCAAAGAGCTCCATACACTGGCTAAGCTCAGTGGTTACTTCGCTCATCAATTCTACTCAGAATTCGCTGACTTCACCCATTCCCGGGTTCAAACCTCGGGCGCTGTCCAGTGTTTTCATTTTTTTTCATGATTAATAATATATTCCAATAACCTCTTTATTCAATACTTCGTCACAGTTAAAAACATAAAATCCAGGGTGTGCTCAGTCATAAAATCATTATTTAAGAATCTTTTCCCAGCTAAAGACCTAACATTTGATAAAGCCAACTTAAGTGTTTTAGAGGTATTATTTGCCCCCTCGTGTTTTGGAGCAGTCTGTGGCACACAAGGTATGTTCACTTTATTTAAAGATCTTTTAGAGGGCAGCTCTCTGTGTTTTGACTGGGACACATTTCTCCTCCTGTCACCTAAAAGTACAGATATTTTAAAGCCTTCTAATAAACAGGGTCCCGGCTTGCCCTGGGAAAAGTCATGACTGTCATAATCCTCACAGCCCGGACCCTCCACACATCACACTAAGGAGATAGAACATGATGGCGATGTGGAGGGACAAGAGAGGGTGGGGCTGGGTGTCATCGCTTCGGCTGCTCTGGTGGGAGTGAGGCTCGGTGACGAATCTTTGGTTGCTCTGGTGGGGGGTTTATGGGGGACAAAAAGGGATTGGGCTGGGGGGTAAATCTGAGCCCAGCGTTGACCTGTTCATCTGCTCGGTGAATTTCAGGTGAGGGGAGGAGGGCGGTGAGCTGTCAGGGCTTTGGGGGGCTGGGGAAACCAATTTTGTTTACAACTTAAACTCTCTTTCTGTGCCAGTTGTTTGCCCTTTTAAGGTCCATCCATTTTCTATAACCGCTTAATCCGTTGGTCAGGTCACAGTCATCGGGCCTCGAGAGGCGGGGTACAGTCTGGACAGATCACCGGTCCACCACAGGCCCACACAGAGATAAACGAGACAAACAACCACACACGCTCACACTCATAGGAGAATCACAAGTTTTAGAGTCACCAATTAACCTAACATGCATGTTTTTGGACAGTGGGAGGAAGCCAGAGTAACCAGAGAGGACATGCATACTCCACACAGAAAGGCCCCAGGTGGGGATTGAACCTAAAACCTAGAATGTTGTTGCTGTGAGGCAATGGTGCTAACCACCACACCACCATGTAAAATTTAGAGATTTTGGCTTTAAATATTTTAGTATGATAGGAGAATCACACGATTTCATGAAAATATTTCAATGTACGTGGTTTTTTGAAAATTTGTACAGCAATTAAGAACACCGCGATAATAGCGTTAACCGTGATAATTTGGTCGCTATAATTGAGATATCAAATTTTCCATATCGTTACATCCCTAATGTACAGTATTCAACTATGGAAACTGGAAAAACGTGGATTAAATAAAGGACACAATCAGTATTTGCTTTTGATAATGTAATCTTTTGATGACATGGCATTTTGTTTTCAGTTCAAGGCTATGGTGACAATGGCTATGCTTAACCCTCTGTCAAGAACATAGGCCGTAGTGGTTGACATGAACAACCTGCCCTCTTCTTAAAGTAACTGTTTAGTAAAAAAAACCTGACTGTAAACTATTTTTTTAGAGAAAACACACACACAAAGAAACTTTTTTAACCAACTAGTGAATTACTAGCGAAACAAATCAGAATCCCGACAGCAGCTCTCCAATATTATGTGTCTTTTCAGAATAAAATGAAAGAAACAAACAAACAAACAAACTGTAGTTCTTGTACTTCCTGGGTGCCATATAGTGCAGAGCGGCACAACATAGTATTGATAAAGCAAATTTCCCAAAGAGCTCCATGCACTGGCTAAGCTCAGTGGTTACTTCGCTCATCAATTCTACTCAGAATTCGCTGACTTCACCCGTTCGTGGGTTCAAACCTTGGGCGCTGTCCAGTGTTTTCATTTTTTTTCATGATTAATAATATATTCCAATAACCTCTTTATTCAATACTTCGTCACAGTTAAAAACATAAAATCCAGGGTGTGCTCAGTCATAAAATCATTATTTAAGAATCTTTTCCCAGCTAAAGACCTAGCATTTGATAAAGCCAACTTAAGTGTTTTAGAGGTATTATTTGCCCCCTCGTGTTTTGGAGCAGTCTGTGGCACACAAGGTATGTTCACTTTATTTAAAGATCTTTTAGAGGGCGGCTCTCTGTGTTTTGACTGGGACACATTTCTCCTCCTGTCACCTAAAAGTACAGATATTTTAAAGCCTTCTAATAAACAGGGTCCCGGCTTGCCCTGGGAAAAGTCATGACTGTCATAATCCTCACAGCCCGGACCCTCCACACATCACACTAAGGAGATAGAACATGATGGCGATGTGGAGGGACAAGAGAGGGTGGTGCTGGGTGTCATCGCTTCGACTGCTCTGGTGGGAGTGAGGCTCGGTGGCGAATCTTTGGTCGCTCTGGTGGGGGGTTTATGGGGGACAAAAAGGGATTGGGCTGGGGGGTAAATCTGAGCCCAGCGTTGACCTGTTCATCTGCTCGGTGAATTTCAGGTGAGGGGAGGAGGGCGGTGAGCTGTCAGGGCTTTGGGGGGCTGGGGAAACCAATTTTGTTTACAACTTAAACTCTCTTTCTGTGCCAGTTTTTTGCCCTTTTAAGGTCCATCCATTTTCTATAACCGCTTAATCCGTTGGTCAGGTCACAGTCATCGGGCCTCGAGAGGCGGGGTACAGTCTGGACAGGTCACCGGTCCATCACAGGCCCACACAGAGATAAACGAGACAAACAACCACACACGCTCACACTCATAGGAGAATCACAACTTTTAGAGTCACCAATTAACCTAACATGCATGTTTTTGGACAGTGGGAGGAAGCCAGAGTAACCAGAGAGGACATGCATACTCCACACAGAAAGGCCCCAGGTGGGGATTGAACCTAAAACCTAGAATGTTGTTGCTGTGAGGCAATGGTGCTAACCACCACACCACCATGTAAAATTTAGAGATTTTGGCTTTAAATATTTTAGTATGATAGGAGAATCACACGATTTCATGAAAATATTTCAATGTACGTGGTTTTTTGAAAATTTGTACAGCAATTAAGAACACCGCGATAATAGCGTTAACCGTGATAATTTGGTCGCTATAATTGAGATATCAAATTTTCCATATCGTTACATCCCTAATGTACAGTATTCAACTATGGAAACTGGAAAAACGTGGATTAAATAAAGGACACAATCAGTATTTGCTTTTGATAATGTAATCTTTTGATGACATGGCATTTTGTTTTCAGTTCAAGGCTATGGTGACAATGGCTATGCTTAACCCTCTGTCAAGAACATAGGCCGTAGTGGTTGACATGAACAACCTGCCCTCTTCTTAAAGTAACTGTTTAGTAAAAAAAATCTGACTGTAAACTATTTTTTTAGAGAAAACACACACACAAAGAAACTTTTTTAACCAACTAGTGAATTACTAGCGAAACAAATCAGAATCCCCACAGCAGCTCTCCAATATTATGTGTCTTTTCAGAATAAAATGAAAGAAACAAACAAACAAACAAACTGTAGTTCTTGTACTTCCTGGGTGCCATATAGTGCAGAGCGGCACAACATAGTATTGATAAAGCAAATTTCCCAAAGAGCTCCATACACTGGCTAAGCTCAGTGGTTACTTCGCTCATCAATTCTACTCAGAATTTGCTGACTTCACCCGTTCGCGGGTTCAAACCTCAGGCGCTGTCCAGTGTTTTCATTTTTTTTCATGATTAATAATATATTCCAATAACCTCTTTATTCAATACTTCGTCACAGTTAAAAACATAAAATCCAGGGTGTGCTCAGTCATAAAATCATTATTTAAGAATCTTTTCCCAGCTAAAGACCTAACATTTGATAAAGCCAACTTAAGTGTTTTAGAGGTATTATTTGCCCCCTCGTGTTTTGGAGCAGTCTGTGGCACACAAGGTATGTTCACTTTATTTAAAGATCTTTTAGAGGGCAGCTCTCTGTGTTTTGACTGGGACACATTTCTCCTCCTGTCACCTAAAAGTACAGATATTTTAAAGCCTTCTAATAAACAGGGTCCCGGCTTGCCCTGGGAAAAGTCATGACTGTCATAATCCTCACAGCCCGGACCCTCCACACATCACACTAAGGAGATAGAACATGATGGCGATGTGGAGGGACAAGAGAGGGTGGGGCTGGGTGTCATCGCTTCGGCTGCTCTGGTGGGAGTGAGGCTCGGTGACGAATCTTTGGTTGCTCTGGTGGGGGGTTTATGGGGGACAAAAAGGGATTGGGCTGGGGGGTAAATCTGAGCCCAGCGTTGACCTGTTCATCTGCTCGGTGAAGTTCAGGTGAGGGGAGGAGGGCGGTGAGCTGTCAGGGCTTTGGGGGGCTGGGGAAACCAATTTTGTTTACAACTTAAACTCTCTTTCTGTGCCAGTTGTTTGCCCTTTTAAGGTCCATCCATTTTCTATAACCGCTTAATCCGTTGGTCAGGTCACAGTCATCGGGCCTCGAGAGGCGGGGTACAGTCTGGACAGGTCACAGGTCCATCACAAGCCCACACAGAGATAAACGAGACAAACAACCACACACGCTCACACTCATAGGAGAATCACAAGTTTTAGAGTCACCAATTAACCTAACATGCATGTTTTTGGACAGTGGGAGGAAGCCAGAGTAACCAGAGAGGACATGCATACTCCACACAGAAAGGCCCCAGGTGGGGATTGAACCTAAAACCTAGAATGTTGTTGCTGTGAGGCAATGGTGCTAACCACCACACCACCATGTAAAATTTAGAGATTTTGGCTTTAAATATTTTAGTATGATAGGAGAATCACACGATTTCATGAAAATATTTCAATGTACGTGGTTTTTTGAAAATTTGTACAGCAATTAAGAACACCGCGATAATAGCGTTAACCGTGATAATTTGGTCGCTATAATTGAGATATCAAATTTTCCATATCGTTACATCCCTAATGTACAGTATTCAACTATGGAAACTGGAAAAACGTGGATTAAATAAAGGACACAATCAGTATTTGCTTTTGATAATGTAATCTTTTGATGACATGGCATTTTGTTTTCAGTTCAAGGCTATGGTGACAATGGCTATGCTTAACCCTCTGTCAAGAACATAGGCCGTAGTGGTTGACATGAACAACCTGCCCTCTTCTTAAAGTAACTGTTTAGTAAAAAAAATCTGACTGTAAACTATTTTTTTAGAGAAAACACACACACAAAGAAACTTTTTTAACCAACTAGTGAATTACTAGCGAAACAAATCAGAATCCCCACAGCAGCTCTCCAATATTATGTGTCTTTTCAGAATAAAATGAAAGAAACAAACAAACAAACAAACTGTAGTTCTTGTACTTCCTGGGTGCCATATAGTGCAGAGCGGCACAACATAGTATTGATAAAGCAAATTTCCCAAAGAGCTCCATACACTGGCTAAGCTCAGTGGTTACTTCGCTCATCAATTCTACTCAGAATTCGCTGACTTCACCCGTTCGCGGGTTCAAACCTCGGGCGCTGTCCAGTGTTTTCATTTTTTTTCATGATTAATAATATATTCCAATAACCTCTTTATTCAATACTTCGTCACAGTTAAAAACATAAAATCCAGGGTGTGCTCAGTCATAAAATCATTATTTAAGAATCTTTTCCCAGCTAAAGACCTAACATTTGATAAAGCCAACTTAAGTGTTTTAGAGGTATTATTTGCCCCCTCGTGTTTTGGAGCAGTCTGTGGCACACAAGGTATGTTCACTTTATTTAAAGATCTTTTAGAGGGCAGCTCTCTGTGTTTTGACTGGGACACATTTCTCCTCCTGTCACCTAAAAGTACAGATATTTTAAAGCCTTCTAATAAACAGGGTCCCGGCTTGCCCTGGGAAAAGTCATGACTGTCATAATCCTCACAGCCCGGACCCTCCACACATCACACTAAGGAGATAGAACATGATGGCGATGTGGAGGGACAAGAGAGGGTGGGGCTGGGTGTCATCGCTTCGGCTGCTCTGGTGGGAGTGAGGCTCGGTGACGAATCTTTGGTTGCTCTGGTGGGGGGTTTATGGGGGACAAAAAGGGATTGGGCTGGGGGGTAAATCTGAGCCCAGCGTTGACCTGTTCATCTGCTCGGTGAATTTCAGGTGAGGGGAGGAGGGCGGTGAGCTGTCAGGGCTTTGGGGGGCTGGGGAAACCAATTTTGTTTACAACTTAAACTCTCTTTCTGTGCCAGTTGTTTGCCCTTTTAAGGTCCATCCATTTTCTATAACCGCTTAATCCGTTGGTCAGGTCACAGTCATCGGGCCTCGAGAGGCGGGTACAGTCTGGACAGGTCACCGGTCCATCACAGGCCCACACAGAGATAAACGAGACAAACAACCACACACGCTCACACTCATAGGAGAATCACAAGTTTTAGAGTCACCAATTAACCTAACATGCATGTTTTTGGACAGTGGGAGGAAGCCAGAGTAACCAGAGAGGACATGCATACTCCACACAGAAAGGCCCCAGGTGGGGATTGAACCTAAAACCTAGAATGTTGTTGCTGTGAGGCAATGGTGCTAACCACCACACCACCATGTAAAATTTAGAGATTTTGGCTTTAAATATTTTAGTATGATAGGAGAATCACACGATTTCATGAAAATATTTCAATGTACGTGGTTTTTTGAAAATTTGTACAGCAATTAAGAACACCGCGATAATAGCGTTAACCGTGATAATTTGGTCGCTATAATTGAGATATCAAATTTTCCATATCGTTACATCCCTAATGTACAGTATTCAACTATGGAAACTGGAAAAACGTGGATTAAATAAAGGACACAATCAGTATTTGCTTTTGATAATGTAATCTTTTGATGACATGGCATTTTGTTTTCAGTTCAAGGCTATGGTGACAATGGCTATGCTTAACCCTCTGTCAAGAACATAGGCCGTAGTGGTTGACATGAACAACCTGCCCTCTTCTTAAAGTAACTGTTTAGTAAAAAAAATCTGACTGTAAACTATTTTTTTAGAGAAAACACACACACAAAGAAACTTTTTTAACCAACTAGTGAATTACTAGCGAAACAAATCAGAATCCCCACAGCAGCTCTCCAATATTATGTGTCTTTTCAGAATAAAATGAAAGAAACAAACAAACAAACAAACTGTAGTTCTTGTACTTCCTGGGTGCCATATAGTGCAGAGCGGCACAACATAGTATTGATAAAGCAAATTTCCCAAAGAGCTCCATACACTGGCTAAGCTCAGTGGTTACTTCGCTCATCAATTCTACTCAGAATTCGCTGACTTCACCCGTTCGCGGGTTCAAACCTCGGGCGCTGTCCAGTGTTTTCATTTTTTTTCATGATTAATAATATATTCCAATAACCTCTTTATTCAATACTTCGTCACAGTTAAAAACATAAAATCCAGGGTGTGCTCAGTCATAAAATCATTATTTAAGAATCTTTTCCCAGCTAAAGACCTAACATTTGATAAAGCCAACTTAAGTGTTTTAGAGGTATTATTTTCCCCCTCGTGTTTTGGAGCAGTCTGTGGCACACAAGGTATGTTCACTTTATTTAAAGATCTTTTAGAGGGCAGCTCTCTGTGTTTTGACTGGGACACATTTCTCCTCCTGTCACCTAAAAGTACAGATATTTTAAAGCCTTCTAATAAACAGGGTCCCGGCTTGCCCTGGGAAAAGTCATGACTGTCATAATCCTCACAGCCCGGACCCTCCACACATCACACTAAGGAGATAGAACATGATGGCGATGTGGAGGGACAAGAGAGGGTGGGGCTGGGTGTCATCGCTTCGGCTGCTCTGGTGGGAGTGAGGCTCGGTGACGAATCTTTGGTTGCTCTGGTGGGGGGTTTATGGGGGACAAAAAGGGATTGGGCTGGGGGGTAAATCTGAGCCCAGCGTTGACCTGTTCATCTGCTCGGTGAATTTCAGGTGAGGGGAGGAGGGCGGTGAGCTGGGGAAACCAATTTTGTTTACAACTTAAACTCTCTTTCTGTGCCAGTTGTTTGCCCTTTTAAGGTCCATCCATTTTCTATAACCGCTTAATCCGTTGGTCAGGTCACAGTCATCGGGCCTCGAGAGGCGGGGTACAGTCTGGACAGGTCACCGGTCCACCACAGGCCCACACAGAGATAAACGAGACAAACAACCACACACGCTCACACTCATAGGAGAATCACAAGTTTTAGAGTCACCAATTAACCTAACATGCATGTTTTTGGACAGTGGGAGGAAGCCAGAGTAACCAGAGAGGACATGCATACTCCACACAGAAAGGCCCCAGGTGGGGATTGAACCTAAAACCTAGAATGTTGTTGCTGTGAGGCAATGGTGCTAACCACCACACCACCATGTAAAATTTAGAGATTTTGGCTTTAAATATTTTAGTATGATAGGAGAATCACACGATTTCATGAAAATATTTCAATGTACGTGGTTTTTTGAAAATTTGTACAGCAATTAGGAACACCGCGATAATAGCGTTAACCGTGATAATTTGGTCGCTATAATTGAGATATCAAATTTTCCATATCGTTACATCCCTAATGTACAGTATTCAACTATGGAAACTGGAAAAACGTGGATTAAATAAAGGACACAATCAGTATTTGCTTTTGATAATGTAATCTTTTGATGACATGGCATTTTGTTTTCAGTTCAAGGCTATGGTGACAATGGCTATGCTTAACCCTCTGTCAAGAACATAGGCCGTAGTGGTTGACATGAACAACCTGCCCTCTTCTTAAAGTAACTGTTTAGTAAAAAAAATCTGACTGTAAACTATTTTTTTAGAGAAAACACACACACAAAGAAACTTTTTTAACCAACTAGTGAATTACTAGCGAAACAAATCAGAATCCCCACAGCAGCTCTCCAATATTATGTGTCTTTTCAGAATAAAATGAAAGAAACAAACAAACAAACAAACTGTAGTTCTTGTACTTCCTGGGTGCCATATAGTGCAGAGCGGCACAACATAGTATTGATAAAGCAAATTTCCCAAAGAGCTCTATACACTGGCTAAGCTCAGTGGTTACTTCGCTCATCAATTCTACTCAGAATTCGCTGACTTCACCCGTTCGCGGGTTCAAACCTCGGGCGCTGTCCAGTGTTTTCATTTTTTTTCATGATTAATAATATATTCCAATAACCTCTTTATTCAATACTTCGTCACAGTTAAAAACATAAAATCCAGGGTGTGCTCAGTCATAAAATCATTATTTAAGAATCTTTTCCCAGCTAAAGACCTAACATTTGATAAAGCCAACTTAAGATTTTTAGAGGTATTATTTGCCCCCTCGTGTTTTGGAGCAGTCTGTGGCACACAAGGTATGTTCACTTTATTTAAAGATCTTTTAGAGGGCAGCTCTCTGTGTTTTGACTGGGACACATTTCTCCTCCTGTCACCTAAAAGTACAGATATTTTAAAGCCTTCTAATAAACAGGGTCCCGGCTTGCCCTGGGAAAAGTCATGACTGTCATAATCCTCACAGCCCGGACCCTCCACACATCACACTGCGGAGATAGAACATGATGGCGATGTGGAGGGACAAGAGAGGGTGGGGCTGGGTGTCATCGCTTCGGCTGCTCTGGTGGGAGTGAGGCTCGGTGACGAATCTTTGGTTGCTCTGGTGGGGGGTTTATGGGGGACAAAAAAGGATTGGGCTGGGGGGTAAATCTGAGCCCAGCGTTGACCTGTTCATCTGCTCGGTGAATTTCAGGTGAGGGGAGGAGGGCGGTGAGCTGTCAGGGCTTTTGGGGGCTGGGGAAACCAATTTTGTTTACAACTTAAACTCTCTTTCTGTGCCAGTTGTTTGCCCTTTTAAGGTCCATCCATTTTCTATAACCGCTTAATCCGTTGGTCAGGTCACAGTCATCGGGCCTCGAGAGGCGGGGTACAGTCTGGACAGGTCACTGGTCCATCACAGGCCCACACAGAGATAAACGAGACAAACAACCACACACGCTCACACTCATAGGAGAATCACAAGTTTTAGAGTCACCAATTAACCTAACATGCATGTTTTTGGACAGTGGGAGGAAGCCAGAGTAACCAGAGAGGACATGCATACTCCACACAGAAAGGCCCCAGGTGGGGATTGAACCTAAAACCTAGAATGTTGTTGCTGTGAGGCAATGGTGCTAACCACCACACCACCATGTAAAATTTAGAGATTTTGGCTTTAAATATTTTAGTATGATAGGAGAATCACACGATTTCATGAAAATATTTCAATGTACGTGGTTTTTTGAAAATTTGTACAGCAATTAAGAACACCGCGATAATAGCGTTAACCGTGATAATTTGGTCGCTATAATTGAGATATCAAATTTTCCATATCGTTACATCCCTAATGTACAGTATTCAACTATGGAAACTGGAAAAACGTGGATTAAATAAAGGACACAATCAGTATTTGCTTTTGATAATGTAATCTTTTAATGACATGGCATTTTGTTTTCAGTTCAAGGCTATGGTGACAATGGCTATGCTTAACCCTCTGTCAAGAACATAGGCCGTAGTGGTTGACATGAACAACCTGCCCTCTTCTTAAAGTAACTGTTTAGTAAAAAAAATCTGACTGTAAACTATTTTTTTAGAGAAAACACACACACAAAGAAACTTTTTTAACCAACTAGTGAATTACTAGCGAAACAAATCAGAATCCCCACAGCAGCTCTCCAATATTATGTGTCTTTTCAGAATAAAATGAAAGAAACAAACAAACAAACAAACTGTAGTTCTTGTACTTCCTGGGTGCCATATAGTGCAGAGCGGCACAACATAGTATTGATAAAGCAAATTTCCCAAAGAGCTCCATACACTGGCTAAGCTCAGTGGTTACTTCGCTCATCAATTCTACTCAGAATTCGCTGACTTCACCCGTTCGCGGGTTCAAACCTCAGGCGCTGTCCAGTGTTTTCATTTTTTTTCATGATTAATAATATATTCCAATAACCTCTTTATTCAATACTTCGTCACAGTTAAAAACATAAAATCCAGGGTGTGCTCAGTCATAAAATCATTATTTAAGAATCTTTTCCCAGCTAAAGACCTAACATTTGATAAAGCCAACTTAAGTGTTTTAGAGGTATTATTTGCCCCCTCGTGTTTTGGAGCAGTCTGTGGCACACAAGGTATGTTCACTTTATTTAAAGATCTTTTAGAGGGCAGCTCTCTGTGTTTTGACTGGGACACATTTCTCCTCCTGTCACCTAAAAGTACAGATATTTTAAAGCCTTCTAATAAACAGGGTCCCGGCTTGCCCTGGGAAAAGTCATGACTGTCATAATCCTCACAGCCCGGACCCTCCACACATCACACTAAGGAGATAGAACATGATGGCGATGTGGAGGGACAAGAGAGGGTGGGGCTGGGTGTCATCGCTTCGGCTGCTCTGGTGGGAGTGAGGCTCGGTGACGAATCTTTGGTTGCTCTGGTGGGGGGTTTATGGGGGACAAAAAAGGATTGGGCTGGGGGGTAAATCTGAGCCCAGCGTTGACCTGTTCATCTGCTCGGTGAATTTCAGGTGAGGGGAGGAGGGCGGTGAGCTGTCAGGGCTTTGGGGGGCTGGGGAAACCAATTTTGTTTACAACTTAAACTCTCTTTCTGTGCCAGTTGTTTGCCCTTTTAAGGTCCATCCATTTTCTATAACCGCTTAATCCGTTGGTCAGGTCACAGTCATCGGGCCTCGAGAGGCGGGGTACAGTCTGGACAGGTCACCGGTCCACCACAGGCCCACACAGAGATAAACGAGACAAACAACCACACACGCTCACACTCATAGGAGAATCACAAGTTTTAGAGTCACCAATTAACCTAACATGCATGTTTTTGGACAGTGGGAGGAAGCCAGAGTAACCAGAGAGGACATGCATACTCCACACAGAAAGGCCCCAGGTGGGGATTGAACCTAAAACCTAGAATGTTGTTGCTGTGAGGCAATGGTGCTAACCACCACACCACCATGTAAAATTTAGAGATTTTGGCTTTAAATATTTTAGTATGATAGGAGAATCACACGATTTCATGAAAATATTTCAATGTACGTGGTTTTTTGAAAATTTGTACAGCAATTAAGAACACCGCGATAATAGCGTTAACCGTGATAATTTGGTCGCTATAATTGAGATATCAAATTTTCCATATCGTTACATCCCTAATGTACAGTATTCAACTATGGAAACTGGAAAAACGTGGATTAAATAAAGGACACAATCAGTATTTGCTTTTGATAATGTAATCTTTTAATGACATGGCATTTTGTTTTCAGTTCAAGGCTATGGTGACAATGGCTATGCTTAACCCTCTGTCAAGAACATAGGCCGTAGTGGTTGACATGAACAACCTGCCGTCTTCTTAAAGTAACTGTTTAGTAAAAAAAATCTGACTGTAAACTATTTTTTTAGAGAAAACACACACACAAAGAAACTTTTTTAACCAACTAGTGAATTACTAGCGAAACAAATCAGAATCCCCACAGCAGCTCTCCAATATTATGTGTCTTTTCAGAATAAAATGAAAGAAACAAACAAACAAACAAACTGTAGTTCTTGTACTTCCTGGGTGCCATATAGTGCAGAGCGGCACAACATAGTATTGATAAAGCAAATTTCCCAAAGAGCTCCATACACTGGCTAAGCTCAGTGGTTACTTCGCTCATCAATTCTACTCAGAATTCGCTGACTTCACCCGTTTGTGGGTTCAAACCTCGGGCGCTGTCCAGTGTTTTCTTTTTTTTTCATGATTAATAATATATTCCAATAACCTCTTTATTCAATACTTCGTCACAGTTAAAAACATAAAATCCAGGGTGTGCTCAGTCATAAAATCATTATTTAAGAATCTTTTCCCAGCTAAAGACCTAACATTTAATAAAGCCAACTTAAGTGTTTTAGAGGTATTATTTGCCCCCTCGTGCTTTGGAGCAGTCTGTGGCACACAAGGTATGTTCACTTTATTTAAAAATCTTTTAGAAGGCAGCTCTCTGTGTTTTGACTGGGACACATTTCTCCTCCTGTCACCTAAAAGTACAGATATTTTAAAGCCTTCTAATAAACAGGGTCCCGGCTTGCCCTGGGAAAAGTCATGACTGTCATAATCCTCACAGCCCGGACCCTCCACACATCACACTGCGGAGATAGAACATGATGGCGATGTGGAGGGACAAGAGAGGGTGGGGCTGGGTGTCATCGCTTCGGCTGCTCTGGTGGGAGTGAGGCTCGGTGAGGAATCTTTGGTCGCTCTGGTGGGGGGTTTATGGGGGACAAAAAGGGATTGGGCTGGGGGGTAAATCTGAGCCCAGCGTTGACCTGTTCATCTGCTCGGTGAATTTCAGGTGAGGGGAGGAGGGCGGTGAGCTGTCAAGGCTTTGGGGGGCTGGGGAAACCAATTTTGTTTACAACTTAAACTCTCTTTCTGTGCCAGTTGTTTGCCCTTTTAAGGTCCATCCATTTTCTATAACCGCTTAATCCGTTGGTCAGGTCACAGTCATCGGGCCTCGAGAGGCGGGGTACAGTCTGGACAGGTCACCGGTCCATCACAGGCCCACACAGAGATAAACGAGACAAACAACCACACACGCTCACACTCATTGGAGAATCACAAGTTTTAGAGTCACCAATTAACCCAACATGCATGTTTTTGGACAGTGGGAGGAAGCCAGAGTAACCATAGAGAACATGCATACTCCACACAGAAAGGCCCCAGGTGGGGATTGAACCTAAAACCTAGAATGTTGTTGCTGTGAGGCAATGGTGCTAACCACCACACCACCATGTAAAATTTAGAGATTTTGGCTTTAAATATTTTAGTATGATAGGAGAATCACACGATTTCATGAAAATATTTCAATGTACGTGGTTTTTTGAAAATTTGTACAGCAATTAAGAACACCGCGATAATAGCGTTAACCGTGATAATTTGGTCGCTATAATTGAGATATCAAATTTTCCATATCGTTACATCCCTAATGTACAGTATTCAACTATGGAAACTGGAAAAACGTGGATTAAATAAAGGACACAATCAGTATTTGCTTTTGATAATGTAATCTTTTGATGACATGGCATTTTGTTTTCAGTTCAAGGCTATGGTGACAATGGCTATGCTTAACCCTCTGTCAAGAACATAGGCCGTAGTGGTTGACATGAACAACCTGCCCTCTTCTTAAAGTAACTGTTTAGTAAAAAAAATCTGACTGTAAACTATTTTTTTAGAGAAAACACACACACAAAGAAACTTTTTTAACCAACTAGTGAATTACTAGCGAAACAAATCAGAATCCCCACAGCAGCTCTCCAATATTATGTGTCTTTTCAGAATAAAATGAAAGAAACAAACAAACAAACAAACTGTAGTTCTTGTACTTCCTGGGTGCCATATAGTGCAGAGCGGCACAACATAGTATTGATAAAGCAAATTTCCCAAAGAGCTCCATGCACTGGCTAAGCTCAGTGGTTACTTCGCTCATCAATTCTACTCAGAATTCGCTGACTTCACCCGTTCGTGGGTTCAAACCTTGGGCGCTGTCCAGTGTTTTCATTTTTTTTCATGATTAATAATATATTCCAATAACCTCTTTATTCAATACTTCGTCACAGTTAAAAACATAAAATCCAGGGTGTGCTCAGTCATAAAATCATTATTTAAGAATCTTTTCCCAGCTAAAGACCTAACATTTGATAAAGCCAACTTAAGTGTTTTAGAGGTATTATTTGCCCCCTCGTGTTTTGGAGCAGTCTGTGGCACACAAGGTATGTTCACTTTATTTAAAGATCTTTTAGAGGGCGGCTCTCTGTGTTTTGACTGGGACACATTTCTCCTCCTGTCACCTAAAAGTACAGATATTTTAAAGCCTTCTAATAAACAGGGTCCCGGCTTGCCCTGGGAAAAGTCATGACTGTCATAATCCTCACAGCCCGGACCCTCCACACATCACACTAAGGAGATAGAACATGATGGCGATGTGGAGGGACAAGAGAGGGTGGGGCTGGGTGTCATCGCTTCGGCTGCTCTGGTGGGAGTGAGGCTCGGTGACGAATCTTTGGTTGCTCTGGTGGGGGGTTTATGGGGGACAAAAAGGGATTGGGCTGGGGGGTAAATCTGAGCCCAGCGTTGACCTGTTCATCTGCTCGGTGAATTTCAGGTGAGGGGAGGAGGGCGGTGAGCTGTCAGGGCTTTGGGGGGCTGGGGAAACCAATTTTGTTTACAACTTAAACTCTCTTTCTGTGCCAGTTGTTTGCCCTTTTAAGGTCCATCCATTTTCTATAACCGCTTAATCCGTTGGTCAGGTCACAGTCATCGGGCCTCGAGAGGCGGGGTACAGTCTGGACAGGTCACCGGTCCACCACAGGCCCACACAGAGATAAACGAGACAAACAACCACACACGCTCACACTCATAGGAGAATCACAAGTTTTAGAGTCACCAATTAACCTAACATGCATGTTTTTGGACAGTGGGAGGAAGCCAGAGTAACCAGAGAGGACATGCATACTCCACACAGAAAGGCCCCAGGTGGGGATTGAACCTAAAACCTAGAATGTTGTTGCTGTGAGGCAATGGTGCTAACCACCACACCACCATGTAAAATTTAGAGATTTTGGCTTTAAATATTTTAGTATGATAGGAGAATCACACGATTTCATGAAAATATTTCAATGTACGTGGTTTTTTGAAAATTTGTACAGCAATTAAGAACACCGCGATAATAGCGTTAACCGTGATAATTTGGTCGCTATAATTGAGATATCAAATTTTCCATATCGTTACATCCCTAATGTACAGTATTCAACTATGGAAACTGGAAAAACGTGGATTAAATAAAGGACACAATCAGTATTTGCTTTTGATAATGTCATCTTTTGATGACATGGCATTTTGTTTTCAGTTCAAGGCTATGGTGACAATGGCTATGCTTAACCCTCTGTCAAGAACATAGGCCGTAGTGGTTGACATGAACAACCTGCCGTCTTCTTAAAGTAACTGTTTAGTAAAAAAAATCTGACTGTAAACTATTTTTTTAGAGAAAACACACACACAAAGAAACTTTTTTAACCAACTAG
Source organism: Leuresthes tenuis (assembly GCF_036924035.1). Lineage (NCBI taxonomy): Eukaryota > Metazoa > Chordata > Actinopteri > Atheriniformes > Atherinopsidae > Leuresthes > Leuresthes tenuis. Next base: position 32,761,283 of record NW_027325363.1, on the reverse strand, counting down.
TGAATTACTAGCGAAACAAATCAGAATCCCCACAGCAGCTCTCCAATATTATGTGTCTTTTCAGAATAAAATGAAAGAAACAAACAAACAAACAAACTGTAGTTCTTGTACTTCCTGGGTGCCATATAGTGCAGAGCGGCACAACATAGTATTGATAAAGCAAATTTCCCAAAGAGCTCCATACACTGGCTAAGCTCAGTGGTTACTTCGCTCATCAATTCTACTCAGAATTCGCTGACTTCACCCGTTTGTGGGTTCAAACCTCGGGCGCTGTCCAGTGTTTCCTTTTTTTTTCATGATTAATAATATATTCCAATAACCTCTTTATTCAATACTTCGTCACAGTTAAAAACATAAAATCCAGGGTGTGCTCAGTCATAAAATCATTATTTAAGAATCTTTTCCCAGCTAAAGACCTAACATTTAATAAAGCCAACTTAAGTGTTTTAGAGGTATTATTTGCCCCCTCGTGCTTTGGAGCAGTCTGTGGCACACAAGGTATGTTCACTTTATTTAAAAATCTTTTAGAAGGCAGCTCTCTGTGTTTTGACTGGGACACATTTCTCCTCCTGTCACCTAAAAGTACAGATATTTTAAAGCCTTCTAATAAACAGGGTCCCGGCTTGCCCTGGGAAAAGTCATGACTGTCATAATCCTCACAGCCCGGACCCTCCACACATCACACTGCGGAGATAGAACATGATGGCGATGTGGAGGGACAAGAGAGGGTGGGGCTGGGTGTCATCGCTTCGGCTGCTCTGGTGGGAGTGAGGCTCGGTGAGGAATCTTTGGTCGCTCTGGTGGGGGGTTTATGGGGGACAAAAAGGGATTGGGCTGGGGGGTAAATCTGAGCCCAGCGTTGACCTGTTCATCTGCTCGGTGAATTTCAGGTGAGGGGAGGAGGGCGGTGAGCTGTCAAGGCTTTGGGGGGCTGGGGAAACCAATTTTGTTTACAACTTAAACTCTCTTTCTGTGCCAGTTGTTTGCCCTTTTAAGGTCCATCCATTTTCTATAACCGCTTAATCCGTTGGTCAGGTCACAGTCATCGGGCCTCGAGAGGCGGGGTACAGTCTGGACAGGTCACCGGTCCATCACAGGCCCACACAGAGATAAACGAGACAAACAACCACACACGCTCACACTCATTGGAGAATCACAAGTTTTAGAGTCACCAATTAACCCAACATGCATGTTTTTGGACAGTGGGAGGAAGCCAGAGTAACCATAGAGAACATGCATACTCCACACAGAAAGGCCCCAGGTGGGGATTGAACCTAAAACCTAGAATGTTGTTGCTGTGAGGCAATGGTGCTAACCACCACACCACCATGTAAAATTTAGAGATTTTGGCTTTAAATATTTTAGTATGATAGGAGAATCACACGATTTCATGAAAATATTTCAATGTACGTGGTTTTTTGAAAATTTGTACAGCAATTAAGAACACCGCGATAATAGCGTTAACCGTGATAATTTGGTCGCTATAATTGAGATATCAAATTTTCCATATCGTTACATCCCTAATGTACAGTATTCAACTATGGAAACTGGAAAAACGTGGATTAAATAAAGGACACAATCAGTATTTGCTTTTGATAATGTCATCTTTTGATGACATGGCATTTTGTTTTCAGTTCAAGGCTATGGTGACAATGGCTATGCTTAACCCTCTGTCAAGAACATAGGCCGTAGTGGTTGACATGAACAACCTGCCCTCTTCTTAAAGTAACTGTTTAGTAAAAAAAATCTGAATGTAAACTATTTTTTTAGAGAAAAGACACACACAAAGAAACTTTTTTAACCAACTAGTGAATTACTAGCGAAACAAATCAGAATCCCGACAGCAGCTCTCCAATATTATGTGTCTTTTCAGAATAAAATGAAAGAAACAAACAAACAAACAAACTGTAGTTCTTGTACTTCCTGGGTGCCATATAGTGCAGAGCGGCACAACATAGTATTGATAAAGCAAATTTCCCAAAGAGCTCCATGCACTGGCTAAGCTCAGTGGTTACTTCGCTCATCAATTCTACTCAGAATTCGCTGACTTCACCCGTTCGTGGGTTCAAACCTTGGGCGCTGTCCAGTGTTTTCATTTTTTTTCATGATTAATAATATATTCCAATAACCTCTTTATTCAATACTTCGTCACAGTTAAAAACATAAAATCCAGGGTGTGCTCAGTCATAAAATCATTATTTAAGAATCTTTTCCCAGCTAAAGACCTAACATTTGATAAAGCCAACTTAAGTGTTTTAGAGGTATTATTTGCCCCCTCGTGTTTTGGAGCAGTCTGTGGCACACAAGGTATGTTCACTTTATTTAAAGATCTTTTAGAGGGCGGCTCTCTGTGTTTTGACTGGGACACATTTCTCCTCCTGTCACCTAAAAGTACAGATATTTTAAAGCCTTCTAATAAACAGGGTCCCGGCTTGCCCTGGGAAAAGTCATGACTGTCATAATCCTCACAGCCCGGACCCTCCACACATCACACTAAGGAGATAGAACATGATGGCGATGTGGAGGGACAAGAGAGGGTGGGGCTGGGTGTCATCGCTTCGGCTGCTCTGGTGGGAGTGAGGCTCGGTGACGAATCTTTGGTTGCTCTGGTGGGGGGTTTATGGGGGACAAAAAGGGATTGGGCTGGGGGGTAAATCTGAGCCCAGCGTTGACCTGTTCATCTGCTCGGTGAATTTCAGGTGAGGGGAGGAGGGCGGTGAGCTGTCAGGGCTTTGGGGGGCTGGGGAAACCAATTTTGTTTACAACTTAAACTCTCTTTCTGTGCCAGTTGTTTGCCCTTTTAAGGTCCATCCATTTTCTATAACCGCTTAATCCGTTGGTCAGGTCACAGTCATCGGGCCTCGAGAGGCGGGGTACAGTCTGGACAGGTCACCGGTCCACCACAGGCCCACACAGAGATAAACGAGACAAACAACCACACACGCTCACACTCATAGGAGAATCACAAGTTTTAGAGTCACCAATTAACCTAACATGCATGTTTTTGGACAGTGGGAGGAAGCCAGAGTAACCAGAGAGGACATGCATACTCCACACAGAAAGGCCCCAGGTGGGGATTGAACCTAAAACCTAGAATGTTGTTGCTGTGAGGCAATGGTGCTAACCACCACACCACCATGTAAAATTTAGAGATTTTGGCTTTAAATATTTTAGTATGATAGGAGAATCACACGATTTCATGAAAATATTTCAATGTACGTGGTTTTTTGAAAATTTGTACAGCAATTAAGAACACCGCGATAATAGCGTTAACCGTGATAATTTGGTCGCTATAATTGAGATATCAAATTTTCCATATCGTTACATCCCTAATGTACAGTATTCAACTATGGAAACTGGAAAAACGTGGATTAAATAAAGGACACAATCAGTATTTGCTTTTGATAATGTCATCTTTTGATGACATGGCATTTTGTTTTCAGTTCAAGGCTATGGTGACAATGGCTATGCTTAACCCTCTGTCAAGAACATAGGCCGTAGTGGTTGACATGAACAACCTGCCGTCTTCTTAAAGTAACTGTTTAGTAAAAAAAATCTGACTGTAAACTATTTTTTTAGAGAAAACACACACACAAAGAAACTTTTTTAACCAACTAGTGAATTACTAGCGAAACAAATCAGAATCCCCACAGCAGCTCTCCAATATTATGTGTCTTTTCAGAATAAAATGAAAGAAACAAACAAACAAACAAACTGTAGTTCTTGTACTTCCTGGGTGCCATATAGTGCAGAGCGGCACAACATAGTATTGATAAAGCAAATTTCCCAAAGAGCTCCATACACTGGCTAAGCTCAGTGGTTACTTCGCTCATCAATTCTACTCAGAATTCGCTGACTTCACCCGTTTGTGGGTTCAAACCTCGGGCGCTGTCCAGTGTTTTCTTTTTTTTTCATGATTAATAATATATTCCAATAACCTCTTTATTCAATACTTCGTCACAGTTAAAAACATAAAATCCAGGGTGTGCTCAGTCATAAAATCATTATTTAAGAATCTTTTCCCAGCTAAAGACCTAACATTTAATAAAGCCAACTTAAGTGTTTTAGAGGTATTATTTGCCCCCTCGTGCTTTGGAGCAGTCTGTGGCACACAAGGTATGTTCACTTTATTTAAAAATCTTTTAGAAGGCAGCTCTCTGTGTTTTGACTGGGACACATTTCTCCTCCTGTCACCTAAAAGTACAGATATTTTAAAGCCTTCTAATAAACAGGGTCCCGGCTTGCCCTGGGAAAAGTCATGACTGTCATAATCCTCACAGCCCGGACCCTCCACACATCACACTGCGGAGATAGAACATGATGGCGATGTGGAGGGACAAGAGAGGGTGGGGCTGGGTGTCATCGCTTCGGCTGCTCTGGTGGGAGTGAGGCTCGGTGAGGAATCTTTGGTCGCTCTGGTGGGGGGTTTATGGGGGACAAAAAGGGATTGGGCTGGGGGGTAAATCTGAGCCCAGCGTTGACCTGTTCATCTGCTCGGTGAATTTCAGGTGAGGGGAGGAGGGCGGTGAGCTGTCAAGGCTTTGGGGGGCTGGGGAAACCAATTTTGTTTACAACTTAAACTCTCTTTCTGTGCCAGTTGTTTGCCCTTTTAAGGTCCATCCATTTTCTATAACCGCTTAATCCGTTGGTCAGGTCACAGTCATCGGGCCTCGAGAGGCGGGGTACAGTCTGGACAGGTCACCGGTCCATCACAGGCCCACACAGAGATAAACGAGACAAACAACCACACACGCTCACACTCATTGGAGAATCACAAGTTTTAGAGTCACCAATTAACCCAACATGCATGTTTTTGGACAGTGGGAGGAAGCCAGAGTAACCATAGAGAACATGCATACTCCACACAGAAAGGCCCCAGGTGGGGATTGAACCTAAAACCTAGAATGTTGTTGCTGTGAGGCAATGGTGCTAACCACCACACCACCATGTAAAATTTAGAGATTTTGGCTTTAAATATTTTAGTATGATAGGAGAATCACACGATTTCATGAAAATATTTCAATGTACGTGGTTTTTTGAAAATTTGTACAGCAATTAAGAACACCGCGATAATAGCGTTAACCGTTATAATTTGGTCGCTATAATTGAGATATCAAATTTTCCATATCGTTACATCCCTAATGTACAGTATTCAACTATGGAAACTGGAAAAACGTGGATTAAATAAAGGACACAATCAGTATTTGCTTTTGATAATGTCATCTTTTGATGACATGGCATTTTGTTTTCAGTTCAAGGCTATGGTGACAATGGCTATGCTTAACCCTCTGTCAAGAACATAGGCCGTAGTGGTTGACATGAACAACCTGCCCTCTTCTTAAAGTAACTGTTTAGTAAAAAAAATCTGAATGTAAACTATTTTTTTAGAGAAAAGACACACACAAAGAAACTTTTTTAACCAACTAGTGAATTACTAGCGAAACAAATCAGAATCCCGACAGCAGCTCTCCAATATTATGTGTCTTTTCAGAATAAAATGAAAGAAACAAACAAACAAACAAACTGTAGTTCTTGTACTTCCTGGGTGCCATATAGTGCAGAGCAGCACAACATAGTATTGATAAAGCAAATTTTCCAAAGAGCTCCATACACTGGCTAAGCTCAGTGGTTACTTCGCTCATCAATTCTACTCAGAATTCGCTGACTTCACCCGTTTGTGGGTTCAAACCTCGGGCGCTGTCCAGTGTTTACTTTTTTTTTCATGATTAATAATATATTCCAATCACCTCTTTATTCAATACTTCGTCACAGTTAAAAACATAAAATCCAGGGTGTGCTCAGTCATAAAATCATTATTTAAGAATCTTTTCCCAGCTAAAGACCTAACATTTAATAAAGCCAACTTAAGTGTTTTAGAGGTATTATTTGCCCCCTCGTGCTTTGGAGCAGTCTGTGGCACACAAGGTATGTTCACTTTATTTAAAAATCTTTTAGAAGGCAGCTCTCTGTGTTTTGACTGGGACACATTTCTCCTCCTGTCACCTAAAAGTACAGATATTTTAAAGCCTTCTAATAAACAGGGTCCCGGCTTGCCCTGGGAAAAGTCATGACTGTCATAATCCTCACAGCCCGGACCCTCCACACATCACACTGCGGAGATAGAACATGATGGCGATGTGGAGGGACAAGAGAGGGTGGGGCTGGGTGTCATCGCTTCGGCTGCTCTGGTGGGAGTGAGGCTCGGTGAGGAATCTTTGGTCGCTCTGGTGGGGGGTTTATGGGGGACAAAAAGGGATTGGGCTGGGGGGTAAATCTGAGCCCAGCGTTGACCTGTTCATCTGCTCGGTGAATTTCAGGTGAGGGGAGGAGGGCGGTGAGCTGTCAAGGCTTTGGGGGGCTGGGGAAACCAATTTTGTTTACAACTTAAACTCTCTTTCTGTGCCAGTTGTTTGCCCTTTTAAGGTCCATCCATTTTCTATAACCGCTTAATCCGTTGGTCAGGTCACAGTCATCGGGCCTCGAGAGGCGGGGTACAGTCTGGACAGGTCACCGGTCCATCACAGGCCCACACAGAGATAAACGAGACAAACAACCACACACGCTCACACTCATTGGAGAATCACAAGTTTTAGAGTCACCAATTAACCCAACATGCATGTTTTTGGACAGTGGGAGGAAGCCAGAGTAACCATAGAGAACATGCATACTCCACACAGAAAGGCCCCAGGTGGGGATTGAACCTAAAACCTAGAATGTTGTTGCTGTGAGGCAATGGTGCTAACCACCACACCACCATGTAAAATTTAGAGATTTTGGCTTTAAATATTTTAGTATGATAGGAGAATCACACGATTTCATGAAAATATTTCAATGTACGTGGTTTTTTGAAAATTTGTACAGCAATTAAGAACACCGCGATAATAGCGTTAACCGTTATAATTTGGTCGCTATAATTGAGATATCAAATTTTCCATATCGTTACATCCCTAATGTACAGTATTCAACTATGGAAACTGGAAAAACGTGGATTAAATAAAGGACACAATCAGTATTTGCTTTTGATAATGTCATCTTTTGATGACATGGCATTTTGTTTTCAGTTCAAGGCTATGGTGACAATGGCTATGCTTAACCCTCTGTCAAGAACATAGGCCGTAGTGGTTGACATGAACAACCTGCCCTCTTCTTAAAGTAACTGTTTAGTAAAAAAAATCTGAATGTAAACTATTTTTTTAGAGAAAAGACACACACAAAGAAACTTTTTTAACCAACTAGTGAATTACTAGCGAAACAAATCAGAATCCCGACAGCAGCTCTCCAATATTATGTGTCTTTTCAGAATAAAATGAAAGAAACAAACAAACAAACAAACTGTAGTTCTTGTACTTCCTGGGTGCCATATAGTGCAGAGCAGCACAACATAGTATTGATAAAGCAAATTTTCCAAAGAGCTCCATACACTGGCTAAGCTCAGTGGTTACTTCGCTCATCAATTCTACTCAGAATTCGCTGACTTCACCCGTTTGTGGGTTCAAACCTCGGGCGCTGTCCAGTGTTTACTTTTTTTTTCATGATTAATAATATATTCCAATCACCTCTTTATTCAATACTTCGTCACAGTTAAAAACATAAAATCCAGGGTGTGCTCAGTCATAAAATCATTATTTAAGAATCTTTTCCCAGCTAAAGACCTAACATTTAATAAAGCCAACTTAAGTGTTTTAGAGGTATTATTTGCCCCCTCGTGTTTTGGAGCAGTCTGTGGCACACAAGGTATGTTCACTTTATTTAAAGATCTTTTAGAGTGCAGCTCTCTGTGTTTTGACTGGGACACATTTCTCCTCCTGTCACCTAAAAGTACAGATATTTTAAAGCCTTCTAATAAACAGGGTCCCGGCTTGCCCTGGGAAAAGTCATGACTGTCATAATCCTCACAGCCCAGACCCTCCACACATCACACTGCGGAGATAGAACATTATGGCGATGTGGAGGGACAAGAGAGGGTGGGGCTGGGTGTCATCGCTTCGGCTGCTCTGGTGGGAGTGAGGCTCGGTGAGGAATCTTTGGTCGCTCTGGTGGGGGGTTTATGGGGGACAAAAAGGGATTGGGCTGGGGGGTAAATCTGAGCCCAGCTTTGACCTGTTCATCTGCTCGGTGAATTTTAGGTGAGGGGAGGAGGGCGGTGAGCTGTCAAGGCTTTGGGGAGCTGGGGAAACCAATTTTGTTTACAACTTAAACTCTCTTTCTGTGCCAGTTGTTTGCCCTTTTAAGGTCCATCCATTTTCTATAACCGCTTAATCCGTTGGTCAGGTCACAGTCATCGGGCCTCGAGAGGCGGGGTACAGTCTGGACAGGTCACCGGTCCATCACAGGCCCACACAGAGATAAACGAGACAAACAACCACACACGCTCACACTCATTGGAGAATCACAAGTTTTAGAGTCACCAATTAACCCAACATGCATGTTTTTGGACAGTGGGAGGAAGCCAGAGTAACCATAGAGAACATGCATACTCCACACAGAAAGGCCCCAGGTGGGGATTGAACCTAAAACCTAGAATGTTGTTGCTGTGAGGCAATGGTGCTAACCACCACACCACCATGTAAAATTTAGAGATTTTGGCTTTAAATATTTTAGTATGATAGGAGAATCACACGATTTCATGAAAATATTTCAATGTACGTGGTTTTTTGAAAATTTGTACAGCAATTAAGAACACCGCGATAATAGCGTTAACCGTGATAATTTGGTCGCTATAATTGAGATATCAAATTTTCCATATCGTTACATCCCTAATGTACAGTATTCAACTATGGAAACTGGAAAAACGTGGATTAAATAAAGGACACAATCAGTATTTGCTTTTGATAATGTCATCTTTTGATGACATGGCATTTTGTTTTCAGTTCAAGGCTATGGTGACAATGGTTATGCTTAACCCTCTGTCAAGAACATAGGCCGTAGTGGTTGACATGAACAACCTGCCCTCTTCTTAAAGTAACTGTTTAGTAAAAAAAATCTGACTGTAAACTATTTTTTTAGAGAAAACACACACACAAAGAAACTTTTTTAACCAACTAGTGAATTACTAGCGAAACAAATCAGAATCCCGACAGCAGCTCTCCAATATTATGTGTCTTTTCAGAATAAAATGAAAGAAACAAATAAACAAACAAACTGTAGTTCTTGTACTTCCTGGGTGCCATATAGTGCAGAGCGGCACAACATAGTATTGATAAAGGAAATTTCCCAAAGAGCTCCATACACTGGCTAAGCTCAGTGGTTACTTCGCTCATCAATTCTACTCAGAATTCGCTGACTTCACCCGTTTGTGGGTTCAAACCTCAGGCGCTGTCCAGTGTTTTCTTTTTTTTTCATGATTAATAATATATTCCAATAACCTCTTTATTCAATACTTCGTCACAGTTAAAAACATAAAATCCAGGGTGTGCTCAGTCATAAAATCATTATTTAAGAATCTTTTCCCAGCTAAAGACCTAACATTTAATAAAGCCAATTTAAGTGTTTTAGAGGTATTATTTGCCCCTTCGTGTTTTGGAGCAGTCTGTGGCACACAAGGTATGTTCACTTTATTTAAAGATCTTTTAGAGGGCAGCTCTCTGTGTTTTGACTGGGACACATTTCTCCTCCTGTCACCTAAAAGTACAGATATTTTAAAGCCTTCTAATAAACAGGGTCCCGGCTTGCCCTGGGAAAAGTTATGACTGTCATAATCCTCACAGCCCGGACCCTCCACACATCACACTAAGGAGATAGAACATGATGGCGATGTGGAGGGACAAGAGAGGGTGGGGCTGGGTGTCATCGCTTCGGCTGCTCTGGTGGGAGTGAGGCTCGATGACGAATCTTTGGTCGCTCTGGTGGGGGGTTTATGGGGGACAAAAAGGGATTGGGCTGGGGGGTAAATCTGAGCCCAGCTTTGACCTGTTCATCTGCTCGGTGAATTTCAGGTGAGGGGAGGAGGGCGGTGAGCTGTCAAGGCTTTGGGGGGCTGGGGAAACCAATTTTGTTTACAACTTAAACTCTCTTTCTGTGCCAGTTGTTTGCCCTTTTAAGGTCCATCCATTTTCTATAACCGCTTAATCCGTTGGTCAGGTCACAGTCATCGGGCCTCGAGAGGCGGGGTACAGTCTGGACAGGTCACCGGTCCATCACAGGCCCACACAGAGATAAACGAGACAAACAACCACACACGCTCACACTCATAGGAGAATCACAAGTTTTAGAGTCACCAATTAACCTAACATGCATGTTTTTGGACAGTGGGAGGAAGCCAGAGTAACCAGAGAGGACATGCATACTCCACACAGAAAGGCCCCAGGTGGGGATTGAACCTAAAACCTAGAATGTTGTTGCTGTGAGGCAATGGTGCTAACCACCACACCACCATGTAAAATTTAGAGATTTTGGCTTTAAATATTTTAGTATGATAGGAGAATCACACGATTTCATGAAAATATTTCAATGTACGTGGTTTTTTGAAAATTTGTACAGCAATTAAGAACACCGCGATAATAGCGTTAACCGTGATAATTTGGTCGCTATAATTGAGATATCAAATTTTCCATATCGTTACATCCCTAATGTACAGTATTCAACTATGGAAACTGGAAAAACGTGGATTAAATAAAGGACACAATCAGTATTTGCTTTTGATAATGTCATCTTTTGATGACATGGCATTTTGTTTTCAGTTCAAGGCTATGGTGACAATGGTTATGCTTAACCCTCTGTCAAGAACATAGGCCGTAGTGGTTGACATGAACAACCTGCCCTCTTCTTAAAGTAACTGTTTAGTAAAAAAAATCTGACTGTAAACTATTTTTTTAGAGAAAACACACACACAAAGAAACTTTTTTAACCAACTAGTGAATTACTAGCGAAACAAATCAGAATCCCGACAGCAGCTCTCCAATATTATGTGTCTTTTCAGAATAAAATGAAAGAAACAAATAAACAAACAAACTGTAGTTCTTGTACTTCCTGGGTGCCATATAGTGCAGAGCGGCACAACATAGTATTGATAAAGGAAATTTCCCAAAGAGCTCCATACACTGGCTAAGCTCAGTGGTTACTTCGCTCATCAATTCTACTCAGAATTCGCTGACTTCACCCGTTTGTGGGTTCAAACCTCAGGCGCTGTCCAGTGTTTTCTTTTTTTTTCATGATTAATAATATATTCCAATAACCTCTTTATTCAATACTTCGTCACAGTTAAAAACATAAAATCCAGGGTGTGCTCAGTCATAAAATCATTATTTAAGAATCTTTTCCCAGCTAAAGACCTAACATTTAATAAAGCCAATTTAAGTGTTTTAGAGGTATTATTTGCCCCTTCGTGTTTTGGAGCAGTCTGTGGCACACAAGGTATGTTCACTTTATTTAAAGATCTTTTAGAGGGCAGCTCTCTGTGTTTTGACTGGGACACATTTCTCCTCCTGTCACCTAAAAGTACAGATATTTTAAAGCCTTCTAATAAACAGGGTCCCGGCTTGCCCTGGGAAAAGTTATGACTGTCATAATCCTCACAGCCCGGACCCTCCACACATCACACTAAGGAGATAGAACATGATGGCGATGTGGAGGGACAAGAGAGGGTGGGGCTGGGTGTCATCGCTTCGGCTGCTCTGGTGGGAGTGAGGCTCGATGACGAATCTTTGGTCGCTCTGGTGGGGGGTTTATGGGGGACAAAAAGGGATTGGGCTGGAGGGTAAATCTGAGCCCAGCTTTGACCTGTTCATCTGCTCGGTGAATTTCAGGTGAGGGGAGGAGGGCGGTGAGCTGTCAAGGCTTTGGGGGGCTGGGGAAACCAATTTTGTTTACAACTTAAACTCTCTTTCTGTGCCAGTTGTTTGCCCTTTTAAGGTCCATCCATTTTCTATAACCGCTTAATCCGTTGGTCAGGTCACAGTCATCGGGCCTCGAGAGGCGGGGTACAGTCTGGAGAGGTCACCGGTCCATCACAGGCCCACACAGAGATAAACGAGACAAACAACCACACACGCTCACACTCATAGGAGAATCACAAGTTTTAGAGTCACCAATTAACCTAACATGCATGTTTTTGGACAGTGGGAGGAAGCCAGAGTAACCAGAGAGGACATGCATACTCCACACAGAAAGGCCCCAGGTGGGGATTGAACCTAAAACCTAGAATGTTGTTGCTGTGAGGCAATGGTGCTAACCACCACACCACCATGTAAAATTTAGAGATTTTGGCTTTAAATATTTTAGTATGATAGGAGAATCACACGATTTCATGAAAATATTTCAATGTACGTGGTTTTTTGAAAATTTGTACAGCAATTAAGAACACCGCGATAATAGCGTTAACCGTGATAATTTGGTCGCTATAATTGAGATATCAAATTTTCCATATCGTTACATCCCTAATGTACAGTATTCAACTATGGAAACTGGAAAAACGTGGATTAAATAAAGGACACAATCAGTATTTGCTTTTGATAATGTCATCTTTTGATGACATGGCATTTTGTTTTCAGTTCAAGGCTATGGTGACAATGGCTATGCTTAACCGTCTGTCAAGAACATAGGCCGTAGTGGTTGACATGAACAACCTGCCGTCTTCTTAAAGTAACTGTTTAGTAAAAAAAATCTGACTGTAAACTATTTTTTTAGAGAAAACACACACACAAAGAAACTTTTTTAACCAACTAGTGAATTACTAGCGAAACAAATCAGAATCCCCACAGCAGCTCTCCAATATTATGTGTCTTTTCAGAATAAAATGAAAGAAACAAACAAACAAACAAACTGTAGTTCTTGTACTTCCTGGGTGCCATATAGTGCAGAGCGGCACAACATAGTATTGATAAAGCAAATTTCCCAAAGAGCTCCATACACTGGCTAAGCTCAGTGGTTACTTCGCTCATCAATTCTACTCAGAATTCGCTGACTTCACCCGTTTGTGGGTTCAAACCTCGGGCGCTGTCCAGTGTTTTCTTTTTTTTTCATGATTAATAATATATTCCAATAACCTCTTTATTCAATACTTCGTCACAGTTAAAAACATAAAATCCAGGGTGTGCTCAGTCATAAAATCATTATTTAAGAATCTTTTCCCAGCTAAAGACCTAACATTTAATAAAGCCAACTTAAGTGTTTTAGAGGTATTATTTGCCCCCTCGTGCTTTGGAGCAGTCTGTGGCACACAAGGTATGTTCACTTTATTTAAAAATCTTTTAGAAGGCAGCTCTCTGTGTTTTGACTGGGACACATTTCTCCTCCTGTCACCTAAAAGTACAGATATTTTAAAGTCTTCTAATAAACAGGGTCCCGGCTTGCCCTGGGAAAAGTCATGACTGTCATAATCCTCACAGCCCGGACCCTCCACACATCACACTGCGGAGATAGAACATGATGGCGATGTGGAGGGACAAGAGAGGGTGGGGCTGGGTGTCATCGCTTCGGCTGCTCTGGTGGGAGTGAGGCTCGGTGAGGAATCTTTGGTCGCTCTGGTGGGGGGTTTATGGGGGACAAAAAGGGATTGGGCTGGGGGGTAAATCTGAGCCCAGCGTTGACCTGTTCATCTGCTCGGTGAATTTCAGGTGAGGGGAGGAGGGCGGTGAGCTGTCAAGGCTTTGGGGGGCTGGGGAAACCAATTTTGTTTACAACTTAAACTCTCTTTCTGTGCCAGTTGTTTGCCCTTTTAAGGTCCATCCATTTTCTATAACCGCTTAATCCGTTGGTCAGGTCACAGTCATCGGGCCTCGAGAGGCGGGGTACAGTCTGGACAGGTCACCGGTCCATCACAGGCCCACACAGAGATAAACGAGACAAACAACCACACACGCTCACACTCATTGGAGAATCACAAGTTTTAGAGTCACCAATTAACCCAACATGCATGTTTTTGGACAGTGGGAGGAAGCCAGAGTAACCATAGAGAACATGCATACTCCACACAGAAAGGCCCCAGGTGGGGATTGAACCTAAAACCTAGAATGTTGTTGCTGTGAGGCAATGGTGCTAACCACCACACCACCATGTAAAATTTAGAGATTTTGGCTTTAAATATTTTAGTATGATAGGAGAATCACACGATTTCATGAAAATATTTCAATGTACGTGGTTTTTTGAAAATTTGTACAGCAATTAAGAACACCGCGATAATAGCGTTAACCGTGATAATTTGGTCGCTATAATTGAGATATCAAATTTTCCATATCGTTACATCCCTAATGTACAGTATTCAACTATGGAAACTGGAAAAACGTGGATTAAATAAAGGACACAATCAGTATTTGCTTTTGATAATGTCATCTTTTGATGACATGGCATTTTGTTTTCAGTTCAAGGCTATGGTGACAATGGCTATGCTTAACCCTCTGTCAAGAACATAGGCCGTAGTGGTTGACATGAACAACCTGCCCTCTTCTTAAAGTAACTGTTTAGTAAAAAAAATCTGAATGTAAACTATTTTTTTAGAGAAAAGACACACACAAAGAAACTTTTTTAACCAACTAGTGAATTACTAGCGAAACAAATCAGAATCCCGACAGCAGCTCTCCAATATTATGTGTCTTTTCAGAATAAAATGAAAGAAACAAACAAACAAACAAACTGTAGTTCTTGTACTTCCTGGGTGCCATATAGTGCAGAGCGGCACAACATAGTATTGATAAAGCAAATTTTCCAAAGAGCTCCATACACTGGCTAAGCTCAGTGGTTACTTCGCTCATCAATTCTACTCAGAATTCGCTGACTTCACCCGTTTGTGGGTTCAAACCTCGGGCGCTGTCCAGTGTTTACTTTTTTTTTCATGATTAATAATATATTCCAATAACCTCTTTATTCAATACTTCGTCACAGTTAAAAACATAAAATCCAGGGTGTGCTCAGTCATAAAATCATTATTTAAGAATCTTTTCCCAGCTAAAGACCTAACATTTAATAAAGCCAACTTAAGTGTTTTAGAGGTATTATTTGCCCCCTCGTGTTTTGGAGCAGTCTGTGGCACACAAGGTATGTTCACTTTATTTAAAGATCTTTTAGAGTGCAGCTCTCTGTGTTTTGACTGGGACACATTTCTCCTCCTGTCACCTAAAAGTACAGATATTTTAAAGCCTTCTAATAAACAGGGTCCCGGCTTGCCCTGGGAAAAGTCATGACTGTCATAATCCTCACAGCCCGGACCCTCCACACATCACACTGCGGAGATAGAACATTATGGCGATGTGGAGGGACAAGAGAGGGTGGGGCTGGGTGTCATCGCTTCGGCTGCTCTGGTGGGAGTGAGGCTCGGTGACGAATCTTTGGTCGCTCTGGTGGGGGGTTTATGGGGGACAAAAAGGGATTGGGCTGGGGGGTAAATCTGAGCCCAGCTTTGACCTGTTCATCTGCTCGGTGAATTTTAGGTGAGGGGAGGAGGGCGGTGAGCTGTCAAGGCTTTGGGGAGCTGGGGAAACCAATTTTGTTTACAACTTAAACTCTCTTTCTGTGCCAGTTGTTTGCCCTTTTAAGGTCCATCCATTTTCTATAACCGCTTAATCCGTTGGTCAGGTCACAGTCATCGGGCCTCGAGAGGCGGGGTACAGTCTGGACAGGTCACCGGTCCATCACAGGCCCACACAGAGATAAACGAGACAAACAACCACACACGCTCACACTCATAGGAGAATCACAACTTTTAGAGTCACCAATTAACCTAACATGCATGTTTTTGGACAGTGGGAGGAAGCCAGAGTAACCATAGAGAACATGCATACTCCACACAGAAAGGCCCCAGGTGGGGATTGAACCTAAAACCTAGAATGTTGTTGCTGTGAGGCAATGGTGCTAACCACCACACCACCATGTAAAATTTAGAGATTTTGGCTTTAAATATTTTAGTATGATAGCAGAATCACACGATTTCATGAAAATATTTCAATGTACGTGGTTTTTTGAAAATTTGTACAGCAATTAAGAACACCGCGATAATAGCGTTAACCGTGATAATTTGGTCGCTATAATTGAGATATCAAATTTTCCATATCGTTACATCCCTAATGTACAGTATTCAACTATGGAAACTGGAAAAACGTGGATTAAATAAAGGACACAATCAGTATTTGCTTTTGATAATGTCATCTTTTGATGACATGGCATTTTGTTTTCAGTTCAAGGCTATGGTGACAATGGTTATGCTTAACCCTCTGTCAAGAACATAGGCCGTAGTGGTTGACATGAACAACCTGCCCTCTTCTTAAAGTAACTGTTTAGTAAAAAAAATCTGACTGTAAACTATTTTTTTAGAGAAAACACACACACAAAGAAACTTTTTTAACCAACTAGTGAATTACTAGCGAAACAAATCAGAATCCCGACAGCAGCTCTCCAATATTATGTGTCTTTTCAGAATAAAATGAAAGAAACAAACAAACAAACAAACTGTAGTTCTTGTACTTCCTGGGTGCCATATAGTGCAGAGCGGCACAACATAGTATTGATAAAGGAAATTTCCCAAAGAGCTCCATACACTGGCTAAGCTCAGTGGTTACTTCGCTCATCAATTCTACTCAGAATTCGCTGACTTCACCCGTTTGTGGGTTCAAACCTCAGGCGCTGTCCAGTGTTTTCTTTTTTTTTCATGATTAATAATATATTCCAATAACCTCTTTATTCAATACTTCGTCACAGTTAAAAACATAAAATCCAGGGTGTGCTCAGTCATAAAATCATTATTTAAGAATCTTTTCCCAGCTAAAGACCTAACATTTAATAAAGCCAACTTAAGTGTTTTAGAGGTATTATTTGCCCCTTCGTGTTTTGGAGCAGTCTGTGGCACACAAGGTATGTTCACTTTATTTAAAGATCTTTTAGAGGGCAGCTCTCTGTGTTTTGACTGGGACACATTTCTCCTCCTGTCACCTAAAAGTACAGATATTTTAAAGCCTTCTAATAAACAGGGTCCCGGCTTGCCCTGGGAAAAGTCATGACTGTCATAATCCTCACAGCCCGGACCCTCCACACATCACACTGCGGAGATAGAACATTATGGCGATGTGGAGGGACAAGAGAGGGTGGGGCTGGGTGTCATCGCTTCGGCTGCTCTGGTGGGAGTGAGGCTCGGTGACGAATCTTTGGTCGCTCTGGTGGGGGGTTTATGGGGGACAAAAAGGGATTGGGCTGGGGGGTAAATCTGAGCCCAGCTTTGACCTGTTCATCTGCTCTGTGAATTTTAGGTGAGGGGAGGAGGGCGGTGAGCTGTCAAGGCTTTGGGGAGCTGGGGAAACCAATTTTGTTTACAACTTAAACTCTCTTTCTGTGCCAGTTGTTTGCCCTTTTAAGGTCCATCCATTTTCTATAACCGCTTAATCCGTTGGTCAGGTCACAGTCATCGGGCCTCGAGAGGCGGGGTACAGTCTGGACAGGTCACCGGTCCATCACAGGCCCACACAGAGATAAACGAGACAAACAACCACACACGCTCACACTCATAGGAGAATCACAACTTTTAGAGTCACCAATTAACCTAACATGCATGTTTTTGGACAGTGGGAGGAAGCCAGAGTAACCATAGAGAACATGCATACTCCACACAGAAAGGCCCCAGGTGGGGATTGAACCTAAAACCTAGAATGTTGTTGCTGTGAGGCAATGGTGCTAACCACCACACCACCATGTAAAATTTAGAGACTTTGGCTTTAAATATTTTAGTATGATAGGAGAATCACACGATTTCATGAAAATATTTCAATGTACGTGGTTTTTTGAAAATTTGTACAGCAATTAAGAACACCGCGATAATAGCGTTAACCGTGATAATTTGGTCGCTATAATTGAGATATCAAATTTTCCATATCGTTACATCCCTAATGTACAGTATTCAACTATGGAAACTGGAAAAACGTGGATTAAATAAAGGACACAATCAGTATTTGCTTTTGATAATGTCATCTTTTGATGACATGGCATTTTGTTTTCAGTTCAAGGCTATGGTGACAATGGTTATGCTTAACCCTCTGTCAAGAACATAGGCCGTAGTGGTTGACATGAACAACCTGCCCTCTTCTTAAAGTAACTGTTTAGTAAAAAAAATCTGACTGTAAACTATTTTTTTAGAGAAAACACACACACAAAGAAACTTTTTTAACCAACTAGTGAATTACTAGCGAAACAAATCAGAATCCCGACAGCAGCTCTCCAATATTATGTGTCTTTTCAGAATAAAATGAAAGAAACAAACAAACAAACAAACTGTAGTTCTTGTACTTCCTGGGTGCCATATAGTGCAGAGCGGCACAACATAGTATTGATAAAGGAAATTTCCCAAAGAGCTCCATACACTGGCTAAGCTCAGTGGTTACTTCGCTCATCAATTCTACTCAGAATTCGCTGACTTCACCCGTTTGTGGGTTCAAACCTCAGGCGCTGTCCAGTGTTTTCTTTTTTTTTCATGATTAATAATATATTCCAATAACCTCTTTATTCAATACTTCGTCACAGTTAAAAACATAAAATCCAGGGTGTGCTCAGTCATAAAATCATTATTTAAGAATCTTTTCCCAGCTAAAGACCTAACATTTAATAAAGCCAATTTAAGTGTTTTAGAGGTATTATTTGCCCCTTCGTGTTTTGGAGCAGTCTGTGGCACACAAGGTATGTTCACTTTATTTAAAGATCTTTTAGAGGGCAGCTCTCTGTGTTTTGACTGGGACACATTTCTCCTCCTGTCACCTAAAAGTACAGATATTTTAAAGCCTTCTAATAAACAGGGTCCCGGCTTGCCCTGGGAAAAGTTATGACTGTCATAATCCTCACAGCCCGGACCCTCCACACATCACACTAAGGAGATAGAACATGATGGCGATGTGGAGGGACAAGAGAGGGTGGGGCTGGGTGTCATCGCTTCGGCTGCTCTGGTGGGAGTGAGGCTCGATGACGAATCTTTGGTCGCTCTGGTGGGGGGTTTATGGGGGGCAAAAAGGGATTGGGCTGGGGGGTAAATCTGAGCCCAGCGTTGACCTGTTCATCTGCTCGGTGAATTTCAGGTGAGGGGAGGAGGGCGGTGAGCTGTCAAGGCTTTGGGGGGCTGGGGAAACCAATTTTGTTTACAACTTAAACTCTCTTTCTGTGCCAGTTGTTTGCCCTTTTAAGGTCCATCCATTTTCTATAACCGCTTAATCCGTTGGTCAGGTCACAGTCATCGGGCCTCGAGAGGCGGGGTACAGTCTGGACAGGTCACCGGTCCATCACAGGCCCACACAGAGATAAACGAGACAAACAACCACACACGCTCACACTCATAGGAGAATCACAAGTTTTAGAGTCACCAATTAACCTAACATGCATGTTTTTGGACAGTGGGAGGAAGCCAGAGTAACCAGAGAGGACATGCATACTCCACACAGAAAGGCCCCAGGTGGGGATTGAACCTAAAACCTAGAATGTTGTTGCTGTGAGGCAATGGTGCTAACCACCACACCACCATGTAAAATTTAGAGATTTTGGCTTTAAATATTTTAGTATGATAGGAGAATCACACGATTTCATGAAAATATTTCAATGTACGTGGTTTTTTGAAAATTTGTACAGCAATTAAGAACACCGCGATAATAGCGTTAACCGTGATAATTTGGTCGCTATAATTGAGATATCAAATTTTCCATATCGTTACATCCCTAATGTACAGTATTCAACTATGGAAACTGGAAAAACGTGGATTAAATAAAGGACACAATCAGTATTTGCTTTTGATAATGTCATCTTTTGATGACATGGCATTTTGTTTTCAGTTCAAGGCTATGGTGACAATGGCTATGCTTAACCCTCTGTCAAGAACATAGGCCGTAGTGGTTGACATGAACAACCTGCCCTCTTCTTAAAGTAACTGTTTAGTAAAAAAAATCTGAATGTAAACTATTTTTTTAGAGAAAACACACACACAAAGAAACTTTTTTAACCAACTAGTGAATTACTAGCGAAACAAATCAGAATCCCGACAGCAGCTCTCCAATATTATGTGTCTTTTCAGAATAAAAAGAAACAAACAAATTGTAGTTCTTGTACTTCCTTGGTGCAATATCGTGCAGAACGGCACAACATAGTATTGACAAAGCAAATTTCCTGCAAAGTACGATGCGCTGGCTTAGCTCAGTGGTTACTTCGCTCATCAATTCTACTTAGAATTCGCTGACTTCACCCGTTCGCGGGTTCAAACCTCGGGCGCTGTCCAGTGTTCTCTTTTTTTCATGATTAATAATATATTCCAATAACCTCTTTATTCAATACTTCGTCACAGTAGCAAACCTTTCCTGAATTTCAGCCACTGATACAATGTGTTCAAGGCATCTCTTCCCTGTAACGTCCCATCAGGAAATGCAGCTCTTTAATAAGGCAGCTCTCTTTGTCGCTGAACACCATTGCAGTTCAGCAACCACGGATGTTGTCCAGTACTTTTTCTTTTTGCTCCCTTCCCTGTTGTGGGAGGTGTGTTTAACTTTCAAAAATAAGAAAAAAGCCCCGTTTTCAAAATTAAGCAGTCTATGTTAAATCGGGATATCATCTGCAGGTGACACAGAACTCTAAAATCAGAGGTTTCATTTCATTACTTTTGTTGAAGTTGATTTATCTGCATTCCCGTATATGTTAATAAATACAAATGTTCCACTGAACATAAGAATTGGGGACTAATGCCATCAAATGTGTTGATTGTATGGGAGCTCAAAAGTAAACCCTTTCGACTCCGACTAGCAGGACAGGTGTCAAGTTAGCCATATGATTTAGGACTTCCGATTGTTAATCCTAAAATATCTTTTATTCCATGACAATAAATATAAATATCGCTTCATAGGTTGTAAAAAATATTAAAAGACTGATATTATGTGCAAGGTAATTTCATGAAGATACGTTGACAGAATATCCAACCTTGCAAGTCACCAATTTTCTTCATCGAAAACACTTAATTTGTTGTTTATGAACAGTAATCTTGGGTTTCAAAATGAGAGATTATACCTCGGTGTTTATATTATTGTGATAATTACCATTTCATTGTAATTTTATTTTTTGTTTGTTTTTAACACATTAGTTTTATTATCGGAGCTGGAATCGAGTAACTTAATATCCTGTTGCGCATGCGTACCACAGACGACGACTTCGACACTGGTGTGTTGACAAATATCGGAGGAGGGACCACTGCAGCGTAAGTACATCTTTGTTCAGTCTGCAACAAATCCACAATGATTGAGCACTGTCTACATGCGTTATTCCAGTCATTTCTTTTTACTACGTTTTTCGCTACTTTATGAGCTCACCCACAAAAGAAGCAGAAACCAAAGTGTTTTGTTAAACATCTGTAAAAACCACTGGGGCCGACTGGTAAAGGTTAGGTTGTGTGTCGGTAAGTCACAATTATTCCTCAGATTTCCGGTAAAACTCTCAAATAAAAGATCCAGCCTCCTTATAGAATTAAAGATAACAGTATGCATTCAAAATGATGGAAGGATGTAGGATGGTTGTAGTTTTATTGTAAACACAAATGCACTTTTGACAGATTTACGCTTTCTTTTATTTAAATGCTCTAAGTATATGCTTTAATGCTGAAGGTTACGTCTCTGAATTTCCGTTATTACCTCTTGTAACGTTCGCTGCGGCTCGCCCATCGGTTTTTGCTTGCTTCTGGTAACACTGTTTTCGTAACGTTTGTTTTAGCTGTAACTCCGTTTTAGGAGCATTGTTGTGAGAAATTATTTCGACGCTCAATATTGTGTTGTCTCGAGCAAAGTTTCTCTTATCGATTCGTCATGAATTATCTCCACAGTCTGGCTGTGGGAGCGACTGAAGGCGGTCTCCTTACCCAGGATCTTAGCCAGAAATGAAGAGGTAAGTGGAACGGTAATATGCGCCAATATCGTCTTATAACAGTAAAATGAATCTGGAAGGTTAATGTGCCAGAGAGTTCATGTAAAACTGGTTTCACCAAAAACACATTTTCTCTTTGTATTTTCATGAGTGCAGCCAGCAGAAAAGTCCAGAACAAGACGGGACTGTTACCGTCAATGAAGAAGGTAAACTAGAGGTTTTCTTTGAGACGAGGAAGGCAAAGGGGGACAGATTAGTTTAACCGGCTTTCGCATTTTGTTTGTTGTGTTATTCTGATTCTTTCACCGGACAGTTTTGAAATCCTTTGTGCACCTTATCAAACAGGCCCAGTTTTAGCATTTTGTACAATGACTGTGTTGTCATTAGAACAACTGCTTTTTGTCATTTCAGCCCATTTATTGTAAAGATTATGTCTGGATATGTGGCCACTTTTATACCGTTTTAATCTTACTTTACGCAGTTCAAAAAATCTTTTAGCTAACTTTTGTTTTTTTTGCATGCATGCATGTATGCTCCTTCAGGGTCTGTGGCCACCGCAGAGGATCCTGCAGCTATTGCCACCATTCAGTCTGCTGCCACCTTCTCTGAACAACCCATCAAGTATCTTTTCAAGACAGAAGGAGCTGGCGGGCAGGTAGGATGACATAAATACGGCAATAAAATGTTCTTCATTTTTTTAATGGTTTTTTTTAGTTGACAGTCTCTTTGAAACTGCAACAGAAACCTGTAATTCAAAAATAATCTGTGCAAAATACACAGACATCTGACAGAAAGCTTCAGAATTGAACTTTTTCCTCGAGTTGCAGGACTTGAAGCAGCACTTAAATTGACACAACACATGCATATCTTTTTTTTATTATTATCACCATTACTATATGATTGAAGAAGCCTTGGTTATGGAAAGCCAATTTGCAGAAATGAAGATATTGCTGTTTCATACTAGAGGAAAAAGTTGTAAAATTTGTAATACTGTAAGAGAAAAAGAGAGGTTGGATAAGGCATTGCACATTTTAGAACCTAGACCAAATATATCAATACATTTTTGCTTGTCCCTTTCCTTAAAAGTAAAACAGTACACATGCCCACTTACACAACAGTTGTCTCCCCTTCCTGGTGCTTTACTTAGCTGCCTATCAGAGGCACAAATGAGGCAGGGCTTCTGTGTAAAGGTCTGATGTCTGATGAGGATGTTTAAGTTAATTCAAGCTACAGTTCAATCTTTCATTCATGACAGGTTGTCGTCTTTAAGCCCATATGTACAGATGTCTAGAATGTCATTGCTTATTTGTGATTTAATATGTTTCGCTAAGTTAACTGATGAACAACAACACACAAATCTACCATCTCCTACCTCTCAGCACCTTAACAGTACTGGGCCTTGCCATGTCTGTACCTTTGTGCAATATCTGCAGCTACTTTAGATATTTTAACCTGACTCTTAGCTCCCTTTATTTCTATTTTATCTTTTCTATTTTTTATCCAAATGTTTTTATGTTTATAATGTCCTTTATATTGTTTTTTGCCTTGTTTTGAACCTTTGTGGTGCAGGATGGCTCTGCGGGAGCACCTTCAATTTTGTTGTACCTCCATCGTGCAATGGCAATAAAGGCTATTCTAATTCTGATTCCTGGTCTGGAGACTGGTGACACATTTGATTTAAAAGAGACCTAAAAGTTCAATTCAGATTTGGATTATGTATGCACACTACTGCGATGCTGATGTGATATTGAACCCTATATATGAGCTCATTTATGCTCAACGTTAAATACACAGACGCATACAGACGGAGCCTTCTATCCGTCCTCTGCTTTCATTTCGTGCATATTTTTGTTCATTTTAGAGACCTTGGGGATGCGTAACCAAATGCAGTAAACTGAGCAGTACCACTGGAGATCGTGCTGGCAGTTATAACTGGTGCAGTATAACTCACGTGCGACCAGTGAAAGGAACAAACAAGAAGAAGCCAAAAACAGAAATGGCAGAACTTTTTGAAGAAAAGCTGGCCGAATGTTTACGGAACTACAAACACATCTATGATGTTACCTCTAATGGTCATAGGGACGGGAACTCAAACAGTTGGGAGAAGATTTGATGTTGGAACTCAGACGTGAACTCTGCACTGCCCTCAGATGGATGTATTGCCTAACAATCATGCCAGCATAAAGCACGCATGGGAGTACGTGGGCAAGGACGCTTGACAACGTTTGAAATGGACGCACTTATTTCTGTACATAAAGTGAGCATAAATGAGACTTAAGTGCACTGTGTTGGGTTGCAGGTGACCTACAGAGTGATCCAGGTGTCAGATGGCCAGTTGGAGGGTCAGACAGATGGAGGTGCTGCTGTCAGCCTAGTCGCAGGTTTCCCAGGAACCACACAGGCAGTCACACAGGTGAGAACAACCCTTTTTTTTTCTTTTTTTTTTACTTTGCTCCATACATTGAAACCATAAGTGGTTAAAACAGAAAAACATAAAGACAGACGGTGGTGGAGGAATTGCGTTGCTCACAAAAGTTTGAACGCACACCTTCACACAATTTAAACAAAACAAATACATCAACCTATTCGTTCATCTCTTTCTCTAAAGTAAAACAGTACTTTGTGATCTGTGCTCACACTACAGCTGCATATTTGTGCACAGCTGTGGCATAACTTAAATTTTTTTTTAGAAATATGCATCCTTACACTTAGTGTGAGGGTGTAATCCCACCTTGGATAGAAAAGACATTTTGAAGGGAGTTTTCGATCTGCTTTGTGTTTTGATAGCATGTGCAGTGATGTGGGACATCAGTTTACCTTTACTGGCAGCAACTCAGAAGAGGTTACGCATGTTTTCATTTGTGCCTTAAAACGTAGATGCTGGGAAACATTTAGAAAATAACATTTTTCCAAACTTTTTTTATTGGATTATTGGAGCTCTCTCTCCTCATTCAATCTCCAGCTTGCTCCACTGCCGCAGCGCTGTGTTTCCCCACCTGACTGAAGCAAGCATTGAGGGCTGATTACAGTTTAACGTTAACAGCTTTTATTATGTTTGAGATGTCCAAGACAAAAAAGGACCAAATAAAAGACTGGAAACACCCAACCAGTCAGAATTGGTTGAGGATCTGGTTTACTGGAAAAAATGTTTCTGTGGTTGAACTGCAGCTTTAGTGCATCATCAGTCATTCAGAACTAAATTTCATGTCTAGTTTTTCAATATGAAAAACTAGACATGGCCCACTCTGTGCATTTTTAATGTTTATTTGTTAGCATAGTAGCTGATAAATATGCATCTGCACTCCTCTTATAGTAAAATTACAAATGCTAAGAAAGCATTAGTTTGTGATAAAAGTATAATAAAGAGGAAATACAGCATGTATGTATGTCCAACAACAAAGTAAAGGAAATATATATTCAATACTAGAAACAAGCTTGTTAAGCATCTTCACTTTCATGAAAATTAACATTATCAACTGGATACGATCCATTCAGCCACCTTTAGTATTTACTGTGAATAGAGCTGGGCGATATGGGAAAAAGTTATATCACAATATTTTTTTTTTATATATCATTCAATATCAATATATATCACAATATAAAACTAATCACTGTTTTGTGAATTTTAAATGTTCCCTGTTACTCTTAAGTGAGATTGGAATATATCATAAGGTTAACATATAACACTATACCACTGTTTCAAATAAATACAGAACAGGTATTTTAAATTAAAGGGGAACTCCGGTATTTTTAAACCTCGACCTTATTTCTGGCATGAAATACGGTTATCTACTCACTGAGAAAAGTTTGGCGAAAGTCGGCGTCCTTCGGGAACCTATTTAGATAACTTGTGATCCATAAAACGGAGTGAACAGGGTAAAGACGATGCAGCCTCTAAATGAGGCATTATCTGTCTTTATTTCAGATTTTGTTATGTTAGCACATAGCTACTGTTATGTGGCTACTTACAGCTATAAGACAGCTAACGGAGGGAAATATACCCACACCTCTACTGGGACGACTTCATAGACTCGCATGGCTGCAGCACAGCTCATTCACTCCGGTAAGAACGTCCATCTTACTCAAAGTTGTCGGTCACATTGTCTAAATTTGATAAATATCCTGCCATGTTGCACAAAACTAGCAGTAGCAAATTCCATGTGATGTTAGCTGACTGTCACAGAGCACGGAGTAAACAAACTGTGCTACGGGGGGGCGTGTGGATGAAGTGGTCCCAGTAGAGTGCCTGTGTAGAAATCCCTCCGTTAGCTCTCCTTCAGCCGCAAGTAGCCACATAACAGCACCTATGAGCTAACAGAGCTATAGCACACGTTCATTCATTCATTCGTCTTAAAGTATTAGTGAAATAAAGACAGATAATGCCTTATTTATCGCCTTAGCCCCGTTCACTCTGTTATATGGATCGCGAGTTATCTAAATAGCTTCCGACTTTCGCCAAACTGTTCTCTGTGAGTAGATAAACGTATTTCATGCCAGAAATAAGGTTTAAAAATACCAGAGTTCTGACTGGTCAACTAATCAAAAAAAAGTTTACATTCTCTGTGCTCAAACGGGTGGCGCTGCTTCAGGTGATGAAAAAAGTGGTATTCCCTGTCTTTGTCAGAACATGTGCTCGACATAATTTCCAGTGCACACTACTCTGTTTTGGGTTGGACTTCAAAAAGCCAAAATACCTCCACACCACTGAACTTTTCGGGGCCCTTCTTATCAACAATGTCATCCCTTACGTATCCCTTCGTATCATCTGTCAAAAGATGGACGAATGTAATCTATCGCAAAGTATATCAACCTTATATTTAGTAGATAGAAATATACTTTCTCTCGAGGAAAAGTTATTCCTCGATAGCTATCGTTGTCGTTTTATTGCCCAGCCCTAACATCTTTTCACGCTGGTTTTAGGCCGTCTTCTCCCAGTCAGAGGCGTTGGAGGGGGACAGCAGCACTGAGACACAGTACACCTATTACCCAGCCACTATTGCAGATGCCACCCCTGGTACCATGGTGACCACAGTGCAGGCTTCTGACACACTGCTGGGCCAGAACACCCCCACAGGTGCTGCACATATGTTCGCCTTGGTGCATAGCTGTGGCAAGATTTGCATACACAAAACCTGTTATCATCTCCTTAAGTTCTTCCTCATCATCCTGTATAGTGTTGTTTCATGTCATACTGCTTATGTCTAAACTAAATTACAAAAGTATTAATGAGCAAAGGAGTGAGGATGAGTTACTTATTAACTGCAGCTGATAGAAAGCTTTTCTTTTACAGGGCAGGTTTATGTGATGATGTCTCCCCAGGAAGTTTTGACGGGATCCAATCAAAGGACAATCGCACCTCGCACTCAGCCATACATGGCGTAATTATATCATAATTTATTAGAATTAGAGCACAGATATGTTCAGTAAAAAGTAATATAATATAATCTATATAGAAATGTTCTCCAACCCACAAGTGGAGCCATTCATGTCATTGTTCTGTTTTGTAGGAAGCAGGAGGCTCCTCGAGCCTCCAGGGATGAGAAACGGCGAGCCCAGCACAACGAAGGTTAGCACTCAACTCACATCACAGCATGAAAAGTTTAAAATAAAGAGTTTTTCTTTCTAGAAAGGTTAAGTTAGGTTTGACAAATGTCAAATACAAATATTGTTTCAAACAGTTGAGCGCAGGCGCAGGGACAAGATAAACAACTGGATTGTGCAGCTGTCAAAGGCCATCCCAGACTGTAATGTCGACTACACCAAGACAGGGCAGGTGAGTGCTGATTCAGCTGCACAAAATGAATGGCAGCTGGCCGCCTCAGCCGCTCAAGACGCTTTTGGTGTGAGTACCCAGTTATGCCAGCCTATGTTGTGTGTGCTCCTAATACAATATAACCTGAAAGCCTTTGTCTCTCGGCGGGCAGTGGCTTAACGCCCATCAAAATTTCTTCAGAAATTTTCTAGTTTCTATTTAATTTCTGTACATTTTAGTCATTTATATTAAAAACACACCGTTTTTGTTTGTAAAATAAGAGTAAAAAGTAAAAAGAATAGGATTTCCAAAAATTAAAACAGTATTTGGGAAAAAATTTAATGGATTTTATATGGCCCTATTCATATAGTAAAAGCAATGGAAAAAAATAGGGATGCAAATCTAATCAATTTCATTGCTACTGACTACATTTGTTGTCATAACTTCATCAAGTTTTTTGCTTGTTTCAGAGTAAAGGGGGGATCTTATCCAAAGCCTGTGAGTACATCAAAGAACTCCGACAAAGCAACCTGAAACTCGGAGAAGATATCGGCATTCTGGATCGCCTGCGAGTCGACAACCAGCTACTTAGACAAGAGGTGTGTTTCTCTCTGTATTTATGAGAAATGCTTACATTTGTATTCCTAGAGTTTGATAAAAAGAAAGTCTGAAGAAACATTGGGCCTCATGCAAGAACTTTTTCGTGAATTTATTCTAAATTTCTCACTTTTTTCGTAAAAAGGTCTTGTACGAATACACCAAGTCAGATTCAACAAACACTCTTAATTTCGGTTAGCAGCATTTCACCCTGAATGCAAACAATATGACCTGTCTGATGATTATTTTCATCATAAATTACTAGTTTAGTACATAAACTAATATATATATATATATACAATGTAAAAAAAACACATCCAATATCTCAAGAGCCCAAGGTGATGTTCTTGTGTGTCTTGTTTTGTCCAGTAATTAGTCAAAACCAAAGATATTTAATTTATCAATGAAATTTATAGCGTAAAACAAAAGTCCTCTCATGTTTCCCAGAACATTCCGCTGATGCTGGATCAGATTGAGATCTGTGGGATTTGGAGATTCAGTTACAACTTCAAACAATTCCTGAGCAGTTTCTTTGTCAAGCCAGCAATAAGGTTTCACCTATTGGCTCTACATTATCTCATCTGTGGGATCATCCAAAAAATAGCTAATCACTACATTCTCATAAACCACAAGCTGATGACCTAATCCTACTTTTGCTATATTTAACCCCTCTCTCGTCAGTTAATTTCTGGATATATATGTTTTGATATAGTTTTACTGCTTGTATATTTGCACAGGTGGAAGACTGGAAATCCAAGAATCAGATCCTTAGGAACCTTTTACGTCAACATGGCGTTGTGGGATCGTCCAGCACAGAGCCTCAGTGACTGGCCTATCGTCCTGGGGTATTTGAAGACAGCCACGTATGGGCCAGAAGAGAACCTGAAATGCTTTGAGATACTTTTCTTGTCATTCAGTGTGCATGAAATTGGGAGGAATGATTGAAT
Organism: Leuresthes tenuis; assembly: GCF_036924035.1. Taxonomy (NCBI): domain Eukaryota; kingdom Metazoa; phylum Chordata; class Actinopteri; order Atheriniformes; family Atherinopsidae; genus Leuresthes; species Leuresthes tenuis. The sequence goes on along the minus strand of NW_027325363.1, from coordinate 32,732,198 downwards.
ATTGTCAAAAATATTCAAATTCGATTTCTATTCAAGATTGCTTTTTATGTTTTATCCAGCATTTAAGTTCACCACCCTCTGTAATTATAATACAATCATTTAACATGATGAATCTGGAAAGAGATTCTTTTTTTTTTCTGCCTCCCTCCACAAACATGATTGTTCAATAGCTTCCAGTACAGTAAGCTCTAAAACATGACCAGTTAGTTACTTGTGTGAGTTTTGTTTGCTTAAGGTCTGTTATACTGTGCTTCTTTATATCAAACACACTCATTTGAAAGTCTCCAAACATTGTATTCATGTGTTCATATCCTTTATTAGTGTCACTTTGACAACTTCAAGGTTTATCAGTCAAATCATGGTTTGGGTCTTTTTGCTTCTTCTTGTTTTTTTACGTTTCATGAAGCCTCATTGGGGATAATAATTACATTGCAACAATGTAACTAATTGGATAAACGTGAGTTGGTAAATATTGCATTGTAGAATGTGTATCTCTTTATAATAAAAAAAAAATCAACTAACATCAAATCATACAGTGTTCTCAATTGTGTTTATTAAAATTGGTAAAGATATGTAATATTATTTACTTTGTATTTATCTTTGTGTGACACAATTAATGGCGATTCTGGGGGGTGGCCTGGGGTGGCACGGACCCCTGTGGCCACCCAAATGATAGGTAGTTGATCAAGTTCGTCAACAACAGAAACGAGAAAAGCTGTCAATCAATGATGACAGCCGATGAGCTGATCTAGGATCAGTTTCACATTTCTAACTAAGGCAGTAATGGTCAGCTGGAGGCTGTGAGAGCTGATAACTGCTCAGCGGACGTTTGGCCAATGGCCATGCACATGGAGTATTACAACCGCTACCCCAGAAAATCTCCCTCTTTTTCATAGCCCAGTATTGGCAGGTGTGATTTAACAATAGCGTTTTTTTAATTGTTATTTGGATACAGCCATGAAATTTGAAATGTTTCTGGACTGAGGGTTTTTGCAGATGTGTGTGTTCAATATAGCTTGTTATATTTTTGACCAACCAGTGTGAAATATAGTGTGACAGTCTAGATTTAAGTAGCTATAACACAAAAACAAGCTGTGGTTTATTTCTCTGTGCTCTGTGTGATTTAAGGGCTGTTTAAAGGCTCTTTTTGTTTGTATCAATTAGCTCATCTTCACAGTTCACATATTTTTAGATGATTAAATAGGCAGAGGCAGAGTAAATTGCATTAAAATGCCACAAATGTTTGAGATGCAATATGTGTTAACTTTCAATGGTTTTAGACAGAAACGGGAGGAGAGAGACCGGCCAACAATTCTCCACATGAGTTGGAGGGAGGGAAGGTTTCTTAAGCAGCGGTGTAACCTGAGCTTGCTTGAATGTGATAGGAAATGTGCCCGATGTCAGTGTAGCATTCATCATGTGCCTGCTGCAATTACAGTAGGAGCAATGGATTAGAAAGGATTGGTGGGAACGGGGTCCAATGGGCATGTCGTAGGACGGCTACATGTGAGAAGTTTAGACACACTGCTCTGAGCGAGAGGGTTTAATGAGGAAAATGATGCAGTAGGACTTCATTATGCAGATTTTGTGGTACAAGGTTTGGTAAACTGTTTGCTTATAACTGCCATTTTGTCAGTAAAGAATGAGGCAAAGGTGTCTGCTGTTAGATTGGTAGCAGGTGGCGGAGGAGGAGGATTAAGTTTTGAAGGTGGAAAAAAGTTTCCGGGTGTCAGTAGTACTACGAATCTTGTTAATGTAGAAAGACTTTTTTGCATCAGTAACACTGGATGCGAATGATGACAGTAGCGCCTGGAGTTTAGCTAGATCTGCAGGATCTTTTGACTTGTGCCATTTCCTTTCAGCAGCTCTGAGATTGGTGCGCAACGCTCGGAGAGTACCATTAAGCCAGGGGTGAGACTGGGAGGATCGAGCGGGTTTGGTGGATAGAGGACACAGACTATCCAGAGATCAGTGTAGCTCAGTGTAGAGCAAAGGGACTCCGTGGCATCATTAACCTGAAGGGAGGAGAATGTGCTGGAGGTTGGAAGAGCAGAGGCAACAACAGACGAGAAGCGGGTGGGCGACAGGTTGCAGAGATTGCGGCGGAAGGAAACCATAGGGGTAGAGGCAGATGGTCTTCTCGGGAGACTCACTATGAACTGAATGAAATAGTGGTCAGAAAAATGCAGAGGTGTGACAGACAGGGCCTCTGTGACACAGTTTCTTGTGAAAATGAGATCTATGGCATGGTATTCAAAGATATTGTATTTAGTATTAGGTAGCAGTTGGTTGTATTTCCATTTGTTGGAAATGAGCATGCCTGTTCCACCACCTCTCCCAGATGTATGAGAGGTGTGGGAGAATGAGTGGTTGGTTGAAAGTGCAGCCGGGGTAGCTTTGTTTTCAGGCTTAATCCAGGTTTCAGTGAGAGCCAGGATGTCAAGAGACAGGTGGGTGGCATAAGCCATAATGAAATCTGGTTTATTTACCGCCAATTGGCAATTCCACAACCCCATAGACAAGGGTGTGTCACAGAGTGAAGTGGGCTATAGAGAGCGGAGGTTGTTAAGGTTGCGGTGGCGTTTGGTTGTGTGAAACCTTCTATGCGAGCCGGAGACAACAGGAATGGGATTGAGGCACATTTTAAAGCGGGTGGTGAGGCCAGAGCGACATGGACGAGGCAAGTAGAACAGGTTTGCCTTGTTCAGTGTCCTTGCTAGTCTTTACCCAAGAACATCTTTACCCAAGAATGGCTGACGCTTCATGCGTTATCCCTTATTTTATGTTGTGCACACAATTGGACACGGCCTTTCATGTGTTAGCTAATTGCACTAGGCTGAGACCGCCCACCGAGAGTTAACTAACAAGTGTTTTCAGAGAGGGGAGTGACCGCCCGTTCACAGCCCCTGAATACTCTGATTGTTTTGAGATGGCCCAACCAAGGTTACTAGGCAGCAGGTTTCACCCACGGATGGGTTTTGATCACTTTCTCAACAACAACAGATGATTTTGGCAAAGAAGCTTAGAAAAACTTACACTAGCAGACACACAATGTTCTTTCTGTGCAGTTCTGATACCTTCTGTGTGCTGTAGTGAGTTTTTTAAAGCTCTCGCCTTTGTGAGAGGACTGCCCACCGAGAGTTAACCAACAAGTGTTTTCAGAGAAGGGAGTGACATTAATTAATGTGCAAAATGCATAAATACACAAACACACATATGTATGTATATACTGCGGCTGTGTATATGGCATTAAACTTCGCTATGCCATGGCCACCCCACACTAGCATTGTGTCCCATCTTGGCCACCCCAGTAAAAATGTCCTGGATACGCCACTGTTTGTGGTGTTCACCCGGTTATTAGGTCAACTGAGACTTTATAAATCATATATTCCACAACACAGGCTTAGATTACAAGTGACACAAGAATGCTGTTGTAGAAATAATGCAAATATTGCTGATATAACATTGACCAGCAAATTTTACACAGGTGACACAGGCTGTATTATTCACAAAAGTTTGTATATAACCTTACATATACCATCACACATTTTAGAGTGCTAAAGCTCTGTGTGAAATTTTCTGTAGTACAAAGCAGGCCTATGGAGAGAAGGAAGTCCAGCAAATACTAAGTTTGCATGTTGAACATACAGTTTAGAAATAGGTACTCTGTTCTCTGTATATTTTGAATAGATGAGTATTGATTTCAGCTATCTGATACCTAATGAAACCCTGTAATGATAGTGATTTGGATTCCATCATCAGGTGCTGAGAGCTGCAGAGAGGGTGATTCACCAAGCCTCAGCAAGACAAGCTCCAAAGACGTCGACAAGTCACCTACATGTCTGAGAGGAACGTAGGATGTTTTTCAGCTTGGGGAACACATTGAGGAGACACAGTTTGACATCGACCACCATTATTCCAACTTGTTGTCATTGGTTGTGTCTGTGTTTCTGAAAATAAAACTACACCACATTGCCAAACTCACCTCTCTTGACCTGCAGAAAGGGAGCACGAGAAAGAATCTCTGCAAACAGTTCTTTTTTCAGGGCTTTTAGCTCATTTATACTTTCGTGAGCAACTTTGTGTAAATATGGTTTGGGGCGGGGTGGTGTTCTTGTGTTTAACTTGAAAATTAAAATTTTTTTTAGGATTTCTCTATCATCTATCTGTCTGTCTTCATTTTTTCTGATATATATATATAGATTTTCATTTATTTTTGAGAGAGATCTCTCAGAGACATAGAGAGTAATTAAATAATAATTAATGTAAATAATTCAATGTAATTGAATTTTGTTTTGGTATGTTTTGTTTTTGACAACAATGGTTGGTACCATTCATGCCAATAAAGCCAATTTGAATCAATCTTGATATTGATATAGATAATAATTTTTTCTGAAATATAACTTCTGTCTCTTGTGTTTTATCTTATATATGAATATATAATGTATTACTGTTTCTTCATTTTTCAACTTATTAAAATCGCTGAGTTGTACGCAATCTGCTCCTACTTCTCTATCGTATAGTGTTTTGATATAGTGTATGTGTGTGTATTATATTATATATCGTGTGTCTTTTGCAAAATAGCCTACCTATCATACATAACATATCTCACATTCCAGAATATTCTATTACTGTTAAGTCTACTATGAATATTAACATACGAATCATGTGTCCGGTATCACGCCTACATGTATGACGTTTGCAGAAAAAAAACCCGTGAAAAACTGTTTTGTATTCAACGAGTTATGATAACCGGTCCAAGACGGCGGCCCTACGGCTCGTCAGCGTCAATAGGCAGTAGCGGTCGATTCGGCGTATATTCTTCATATGTCTATTGTTAAATTGTTCCATAGATCGTGGACATTTCTCAAACGGTGTATCGAGTTCTGTTTCCCAGTTGGGATAACCGTTCCCCCTCAAGCCCCGCAGCGTCCACGTGGCTGAAGAAGCGCGCTCTCGCTGAAATCTCGTTCCCGACTTTCTGCGCTCGTACCACGGCGTACTCCGGAAAGTATGAAGGCCCAAACTTGATTTCTACTGCGTTTTATTTATTTATTTATTTTTAAGAAGGTGAAAGCAGTGTAAAAACGGATTGTCTTCATTTTACATACTTAACAAACTGGCGTATTTACCTCAAATGTGGTTTATGAGTTTTCACTTCAAACGCACACTTGATGTGGAAATGAGAACACAAATAAATTTGTCCTGGCTAAACATATCATAGACTTATTACTATTGTTGACACTTTTTCTAGTTCAGCTCATATGTTGTAAGAATTTGAATTTTAAGATCAAAACCTTATATCACATACATCTTCAAATCTTAATCCTCTTATGTCTTAATTTGCCCACAGTAGCTGGGGGAACCAGGATGACCCCTGCTTTAGACAAAAAAAGTATTAGAATTTCGGCACTTAATTAGTTCACTTTTCGTCACTAAGTGGGGGTTCAAAGGGAAATCCCTTAAACTATTACAAAAGTATTGTGTACATTACCTTGTGTTTCACAGCTAAAGACAACAGCTTGTTGAGAATGTAGAATGAAAAAACTCCGTTTTTGCGCAAAGTTTTTAATTGCTTTCACCTTCTTAAAAGAAAAAGATAAAACGCAGTAGAAATCCATTTTGGGCCTTCGCACTTTCCGCTGCGGTCCGTGCACAGTACGTCATGAACGAGATTTCAGCGAGAGCGCGCTTCTTTCGCCTTGTGGACTCGGCGGAGCTGTAGGGGGAGCAGTGTATCCCGACGGGGAAAGAGATCTCAGCGGAAGACTTGCACAGTTTACGTTTCAAGTCGACACCAGGACCAATAAAGTTCACCCATGATTCTTATACTGCTTGTAGCCGGTCACGGCACGGTCTTAGAGACACAAATTAAGGTAAGTTTGTTATTCGCTGCTGCATAACTTCAAGCAGTGCAAAGTTCACAACCGTTACAAAGCGGTCCCTGAGCACAGAACTGGCTTGAAGAATCTGACATCTGATCTTTTCAAGCGCTCGGCTTTTTTCCATGTCTTTCATTGTGACTTGCGATATTTATAAAAACTTAATAACGCAGTCGGACATTCGGCTTACATCTGGCTGGAGAATAATTTAGTATACTTTGTAGAACGAGACTCATTCTTGCTAGCCGATGTTGATTTGAACCGACACTCAACGGAGGATTGTGGTGGCGGTATTGAGCTCTTTAATTCATTTAACGTTTAAGTTCTGTCAAAATTAAAATTATATATATATCTTTATATATAGATATATATATTGTGTATGCTTAAATATTGAAGCATTTTCTTTAGTAAGTGCATTTACACTCAACCTGACGGGGCCAGTTGCTGTCATCGAGTTGACATTGCTGTGTACACCGCTACATAGTGTAGAGAAGGGCGCGTTGAGACTCCTCAATGTCCACATATGGTGAGCATTAATGGGCTAATATATACAATAACTGACAATTTGTGGATTCGATGATTATCACGAACATTCAATAAGGATTCACTCGATGTGAGGAAAACACTAACAGTGTATTACAACTATGATAGGAATCCGTAGAATGTTTGACAGCTTCACTTTCTCTGTTGATGTTTACATGAAGTTTAGGCCTTTCAGAGCCCTGGTTCTGATTTGTTCTAATATGGAAACAGGATGGATGTTTTTTAAATATTATTGTTATTATCAATATTGTTGATGGTTGTGAATGTTGATGATGATGACAAGGATGACCATTATTTCACTAGAGTATTAAATATAGTGATGTATTGGTAACAGTAGTGGTTATTATCGCTATTATTGTTATTGACAATATTCTATTCTTTCTATTCTATTATTATCAGAAAGATGGTATATTACCCCCTGACTGATCAAGAACTACACTCATCACACCACATAACTTGTTACACCTACACACATAACTTTATCTTCCATGTTTGTTCGGTTATTGTCTCAGTGTTCTGTAACCTTTGTTCCCATGTCCTGTATTGTTATGTTCTGCAATAACAAAAAAAAAACTAATAAATTTGCACAGGACGATGACACAGGCTTGTACAGCCACTTGATTGGAGTACCAAAGGCCTTGCTTCCTGGCACAGGGGGAAAGAAGATCCTTGACTTTTGGTGGGAAACGGTCAACATGTAAGGTGGATAACATGTCTAATATCTGCTAATCTCTGACCTGTATTTTTTTTCTTGACATCTCTGATTTCTCTCCAGGCGACAGCTCTTTACTGAGGTGTATCTGGTTACTAATGCAGACAAGTAAGTTGCATTACCCAGCTGCTGTTGACCTGGACATTTTGACACAGATTGACGCTAAAGCTGCTTTAATTCTCCTTTAATTCATTATCAGGTATAAGCACTATGAGCGCTGGGCCACAGCAAACGACTTCCCAGTGGAGAATGTAGTGAATGATGGCAGCACAACGTTGGACGACCAGCTTGGGGCTGTGGCCGACCTCCAACTTGCCATAAAAAGCCGTAAGCTGAAGGATGACATCATGGTGGTATGAGGGATCTTTCTGTTGTTAATGGAGTTAATAACGTTCGATCATTCACACTGCTGCATGTTGTATAATCAACATTTCTTTATTGTGTCAGCAGATTGCAGGAGACATGCTGTGTGCAGACCAGAACTTTGACGTAGCTCAGGTTATTCGATTCTTCAGGTCGAAGGTGAGATTCTCCAAACTACACGGCTTTGTGTTGTTTGATTAGTGGAGGTGTTTCAGCTGAAGTGGGTCTGTTTCAGGACAAACTACAGACTCTCTGAGCCTCCATCGACTTTTGGAAGTTGTGGCCATAGCAACTGAACGAAGGCTGTCCAGTATTTTCATTGTCATGCTATGGTTCTGCTTTACATTTGTCCAGTGTAAACAATGACACAAATAGTTAAGGCCAATCTTAAATTGTTTAAATTGTAAACAGCTGTTGTATTCAGAGTTTTCCATTGTTAAAGAGAAAGCTCAAACTGTACCTGTAACAAGCTGTCGCTCTGTCATGTTACTGCTGACAGAAATGGTATGTTCCATTTCATCTTGGAAGTCTGAATTACTCAGCATAAGTCAAATGTACACACTTCTACAGCACTGTGAGGTCGTATGGTCATTAAGTGGTCAAACTGGAAATTATATGATTGTCCTGCATAATTTCAACTCAGCATACTGTTCAAATCCAAAGTCACATGTAATCACATACAGTTTTTGTCTGTAGTGCAACTCCCCCAGCAGACAACAACACAGAACAGTGCACTCTCAATGATAGTGTGATAAAACATGCATATCATGTCAGTGCAGACATTGAAGAACCTGAGCCGTCTCAGGAAGGCTCTAGGCCCTCCTGTACACTGCTTCTGTGTTGGCAGACCACTCCAGTTTATTATCCAGCACCACCGCCAGGTATTTGCAGGTCTGAGCAGTCTCTATCTCCCCTCCATCAATGCAGACTGACTGGTATGGAGTTTTAGATCTCCCGAAGTCCACCACCAGCTCTTTGGTCTTGGTAGTGTTCAGGAGCAAACAGTTATTTTTGGTCCAGACATTGAAGGACTCCACAAGGTCCCTGTACTCCTTCTCCTGTCCACCACGCATACATGCCACAACAGCCGTATCTTTAGAATAGTTCTGTATGTGGCAGGACTGGAGTTGCACCTGAAGTCCGATGTGTACGGGGTGAAAAGGAAATGAGTCAAAAACAGTACCATGCAGATACTGCATTCCAGTGTTCCAGAAACACATCTCCCCATCCTGACATACTGTGGTCTGCCAGTCTATAGTCTATTATCCACGATGTCAGGGAGGGGGCCACACCCATACCTAGAAGCATGTCTTTCAGTATGGGAGGCCGAATGGTGCTGAAGGCACTGGAGATGTCAAAAAACATGAGTCTCACATATGAACCAGGCACATCCAGATAAGCATATGCCCATTGCAGCATGTACAGAATTGCATCTTCCACTCCTATGTGTTTCTGGTAGGCAAACTGGAGGGGGTCAAGATCCTCCGCAACCTGCAATCTCATGTGACGAACAAGGAGTCTCTCCAAGGTCACATCACCTTCCCCAGACTGAGAGTTTTTCAGTCTGTATCCAGTGATGGTCGTCACGCCCCTCCACACCTCCTTGGTGTTATTGTTCTCCAGCAGTCTCTCTACCTTTTTCTTGTACTCCACCATAGCTTGACGTAGTGTCTTTTTAAGCTCCCGTTGTACATTCCTCTGCCTTTCTTAATCCCCATTCTGGAAGCCCTCTTTTTCTGGTTCTGGAGGTCTTTGATGTCACTGGTGATCCATGGTTTATTATTAGGAAAGCACCTTACAGTCCTTACCGGAATCACAGTGTCCCTACAGAAGTTAATGTAGTCAGCAATGGTGCTGACCCTCCTGTCCATGTTAATGTCCATTTCTTCTTCCTTCAACAGTACAGCCCAGTCTGTGACATCAAAGCAGTCTCTCAATGCATCACTCGCCTCTGGTGACCACTTCCTGAAAGATCTGGTAGTAACAGGAAGTCTTTGTACACAAGGTTGTAGATAGACCATGCTGTGATGTCCTCGGTGGAATGTAAACAATGATAACGACTGTATATGGGAACTCTCTGGGCGCATAGAGTGCATGGAAACCAACTGACAGCAGTTCAGTGTCTGGACAGCATACCCTCTCCTTAAAGGTCACCTCTCCCCTTACCGCTCGTACTCAGGTCATGATCCGCTCGTACGGCTGTGAAGCCGGGTATGTCCACACACGAGTCTGGTGTGTTGTCATTCAGCCAGGACTTAGACAGACAGATCAAACTGCTCTCCTTATACAGTCGTTGGTTCCACACAAGCGCCTCTGGCTCATCACACTTGTTTGGTAGCGAGTTAGCGTTTCCCATAATCACGAGGGCAGACACAGCTTGTACCTCCAGCTCCTGTTGCCCCTCTTTGCCTTCAGTTTTGCTCCAGCTTTGCATCCATGGTAAAGCTTTCTTAGCTCGGTCGGAATTGGATGTTTAATTCTGCGTCCAGTCCTTGACAGTGCCAACAGTTGTGTACACTGCTCTAGTACTGGTAGCAGTGCACATTGTCAAAAAATAAAACGAAATGTAAATTAAAAGCAGATCACTAAAAATGTTTAGATAAAAACTAAAAATTACATATAATTATATCAACGATGAACAAAACTGAGAGCTACATAGACTTGCTGCCGATAAGACCAGCACATAGCAACCTTTTTTCAAATGTAAATGACACAAGGGAGGTATTTAAGATTTTGAGAAGATGAACTCAAAAATGTATTTTTGTCTGTTTGGCAGTTTTGGTCATGTTTTTGTGATTTTTCCATCGTCGTGTGTGTGTGTTGCAGCCTGGAGAGTTGGTCATATACTATGGGCTGGAGGAAAGTGAAAAAAGCAGCTCCAGAGGGATTGTGGAGGTCTGCCCTGAGACCCACAGGTGAGGCTGGTTCTGTGGTGTAGTTCTGCTTGTACCAGATGCTCACTGATACACAAGACCGTGTTGCAGATGTGGTCTTAATCTGTTTTAGCTGTATGTATCAGGATAACTCGCTTCTTGGAGAAACCACTGGAAGGGCTGACAGCGTCGCGGCTGGCTAGCGTGGTGTTTTACTGCATCCAGAAAGACACACTGTCCTACATGTCAGACTTTCTCAACCTGCAGCCTGAAGTCACAGACAGAACCTTCGGACAATTCTGGGTTCGTAAGTGACACTTAAACAGCCAGTTCATATAAACAGCATAGAACAGGAAGGACTTTTTTTTAAACTTCCTGTTATCTCAGCAAAATGAATCCGCTTCCATTCAGGTCGCATTACACAATGCTTAATTACACCCATATATGTCTGCTCGCTCAGTTCACCTCATCAGTAGCTTTGGCCAAATTTATGTGTCAAATCCAGTTTTGCATATATGCTAAACAAATCACCTGCTATCATGGGAAAGGAAGATTGTTGCTGGAAAGCTCTTTCCATTATTGTAGGCTAACAGCTTCAGTTGAAACATTTTCTGTAATAATGGGAAACCTTCATGAATTTTAAAAAGTTTGTGCATATGTACAGCACGAAGTATTACACTGTAAATGCTATTCTTTTCTGGCATATCCAGTGGCCCTTCTTCATCACAAGCTGTAGAATGGCCCAGTTCTACTGTTTTTTTTCTGTTCTTTACATCATAACTGATACATTAATTTAGTACTAACTCAGCTAAGCTGAAACTATTCAGTGATCTGGAAACATTTCAGGATATTGATTGGTCAGAGAGAATCCTTACCTTCTGCACACAGTTTGCCATTCTGTGGAAATGGACAAACGAAAATAACACACGTTCCATCTATAAGCACAAATGGTATATATATATATCAATGTGCTTGGATTTTGAATTAGTGTGCATATTATCAAATAGACACAAAAGACTTAAACATGGCTTTTCCCCCCTGCTTATCTTTTTCCATTTAACGTTTATGGTCTAATGACAACATACATAAAGGGAAGTTGTATGTCCTGTCTCTGCATCTTCCTCAGGAGTGGCTGATCAATGAGAAGCAACTTGATGTGTTTGGTATGAAGCTTCCTACTGGTTTCCAGCTCATTGGACAAGTGGTTTGTATCCTTTTCTCAGTTGAACTTAGTGCTTGTAATTGGTCTTGCTTTGAATTATAATCATTATCACCCATAAGGAGTTTCTACCAATCCAAAGAATACATCTGGAAGAGACTGAATGACCTAGAAATCATTTCAAGCTGTTTTATGAAATGAATCATTACTATCTGTTAGCTTGATGGCACTAAAGACCTTTGAACATTTAAAAAAGATTACCATTGATATTTGGGGCCCATAGATTTTTCTTAATAGTGCTGAAACATTTTTTCCCATAATAGCTTATTTGTTAATAAATAAATTACTGGTGCCTTTTAAATGTTAGGGCCTGTCAGACTACACCAAGTGGCTCACTCACTACTCCACTAAGAAACAAGACAACTCTGCTAAACCAATCACATGTCGCTCATATGCCAGGTGAGAAAGCGCTGACTCTGCTGTTTTTAAATGGAAATGTGAGCCTCTTTCTCCCTCTGACCTCATGGTTAAAACCCAAGTTTTTTCCATCTTTTAGGCCTGATTTCCAAATATTTTCTAACCCACAGGGTTGGATTAATGGGAAATCCCTCAGATGGCTTTAACGGGAAAACCATCGCCATGACCATCTCTAATTTTTGGGCAGAGGTTACTCTGGTGGAGAGCCAGACTTTGGTAACACAGTTTTACCTGCACATTCACTGGTTACAACATAAGTAATGAGGAACTTACTGTGCTAAAATTGTGAGTTTCTGTAATTTTGTAGGTTTTAGTCCCTCACCCACTGAATGACCCCACAGAGTTTGGTAGTCTGCAGGATCTGTTCTGTATCAGTAGGAAGGAGGGGTGAGTAAATGTCATAATGACCTAAAACACAGGACAGTGTTGATCATATTCTGGATGTTTAAATCTATGTCCTCACTGCAGTTATCTGGGTGGGCTGCGACTTCTTCAGGCTACATGTAAGAAGTTCTACCAGTTCTGCTCCAAACAAGGGTGAGACCAGTATGTATGTTAATGCAAATCAATCAAGGGCAGACGTGTTTTCATTGGGCAGTACAGAAGCTTGCATCTTGTGGAGTGATGTTTTTTTTTTCTGTTCTTTATTCTATTTCCTGCAAAGGCCATCACTGTTTCAGATCTTCACCACACAATTATTGTGGCCAGAAACATTCAGGATATATATATATATATATATATATATATATTCACCTTCTTTAAAAAAAAATTAAAAAAATTATTTACATTTCTTTTTTGGCAATTGAATAAAACCTAAAATAAAAATGGAGAAAAGAACAAAGCAATTGTACAAAAAACTCAAACTGCACCAGTTATATGTTTTCAGCTGAAAATTAAACCACAATAATATCATGTGTTTATTCTTTTAAAATCCCAATTATTGTCAGTACTATTATAAGTTGATACCCTTACTTCCTTCTGTTAAATTGAAATGCTTTGCAACAAAGGCTGTGTGCACATCTATCATCCTTGCTCTCTTTTACTGATACAATTGATTAATGAATTACCAGCTTTTCACTACTAAAGTAAAAGTAAAAATGCCACTGTTTCAGTATATTAAATAAAAGTAGAATTATTTTCCTTCTCATGTTCCAATCACTCTGCTTGGTCTGTACTTCAACTCTGATACACATGCAATGTCCGTTGTGCATTTGTTTCTGCAGTATTGCTTTGACAAAGCAAAACTTCACACTGAAGTATGACACCAACATTCCTCGGCAAGTGGTGAGGATCCATCCAAATATAGAGAAAATTACAGGTTCACCACATACAGTATGAAATGTGAAAATATAGAAACGCATGTAACACCCTGATGCAATTATTTCTCTGTTTAAATGAAGGGCCTTGCTGGAAGCAGGTAAGTAGCTCAAAGTTTAGTTTTTTTTTTTTCTTCTGCATTGTCTTATTTAGGGTTAGTTTCTCACATTTTGAATTTGATAATCTTCTTGTTTTCAATCCTTTTTTTGTCACAGTGCCATTGTTTCAGCAACTCTTAAGTGTCTTATGAAATTCTACAACATCACAGACAACGTAAGGGTGTTTGATATAGGACATCTCATATTGTGTTATTGAAGCTATTAGAGTCAGCACTTGAATTTTCCGTCACTCTTTCATTGGTACCATGGTCTCTATGCTTTATTTATATACTTAAGGATCTCCCTAAACCAATTCGAGCAAACTTCATCCTCAATGTGGAGACTGATGAGCTGTTCATTACTGCGGGCCTGCAAGACAGAGTTGTGCAGGTCAGTAACATGTTTCACACTGGACTATGGAAACTGGACAGTTTTTGTCTGTGCTGAACAAACCTTAAGCCAACACTAGAAATCTTTTGCTCTTTTGTGTTTGTAGGTCTATGAAGGCTTAATCTACATGGACTTCAGCAAGATGCTCATGGAAGAGAATGGTTACGGTACTGGTGTCCCTATCCGGAGATGATATTAAAACCATTATCATACATAAAAAGGTCATGAGTTGTAAAAGTGGAGTTACTTTCTTTCAAAGTCAAAAAAATTCTAATATTTGATGTGACCATCATGCTAAGAAATGACCCCTCTGTGCACACTTTTTGAAGCACTTTCCAGGTAGGTTGTTTTAAGCATTTTGGAGAACTACCCACGGTTTTTCTGTGGATTCAGGTTGTTTCATTGTCCTCCTCTTCTGTCTCTTCATGGAGTCCGTCTAAGATTCCATGATGTTGATTATAAGGCTCCTCAGAGCCACACCATCTGTTACAGGACTCCTTGTTTTGGCTGTATGTTTGGTCTTATTGTCAGTCAGTCTTTGACAGATCAGACCTTGCAAATTCTAAATGTTTGTGTTGTCCATTGTCAGGAAACTATGTTTCTATGGACATAACTGAACTTCCACTGTTCTGGCTGGCCTATCTGAGCGACCCCAGTGACTCTGGCCGCATCCACAGCAACATCCGACAGCGCTGGCTCAGTGGTATGCCTTCCAATCAAACATTATGCATACTGTTTTTGAAAGGAATTCGTGGCACAAGTCACACCTTTGATGTTATTGTTAGTCTGTCAGCCAGACCACTGTCCTGGTAGTTCCCACTCACTTTGGTAATCTTTTGACTTTACTGCAAGTGAAAAGTTACAGTTTTGTACTAGTCATAAATTACTTTATGTTTGCAGAAATGAATTTCATTCACTGAGTCTAAAGTACAATACCAATTATTCCTCTAGCACCACTATGTGGTCAAATCGCTTTTGTCTGTTACCGTGTAATCAGCTAATATTAGCATGCTAACGTGCTAAATTAAGACAATGAACATAGTAGATATATAGAAATAGAAATAGAAAAAGACTTTATTCTTCCCCAAGTTGCTCAAAAAAATTATAAAAAGTCAATGTTAAAAAACCTTATGGCTGTGAGGACAAAGGACTTCCTGAACCTCTCAGTTCTGCAGTGCAGTGAGATGAGCCTCTCACTGCAGCTGCTCCTCTGTCCTGCCAGGATGCTGTGGAGATGATGTTTATTATTCTACAAAACAGAATATAATTTCCTCCTCATCCGTTGCTCCACCACAGCACTGAGAGGCTCTAGCCTTCTGTCTACCACAGAACTGGCCTTTTTCAGCAGCTTGTCCAGGAGCCCACAGTTTTTGTGTGTAGTGCAACTCCCCCAGCAGACAACAGCATAGAACAGTGCACTATCAATGACAGTGTGATAAAACATGCATATCAACATGCATATCAAACATGCGACTAATGGTGCGTTCATGTTGTACACGGATGTCGGAATTTCTGAGCTCCGAGTCAGAATTTTAATTTTACCGTTTGAAAGTTGTGTTTAGTAACTGTTAACTTGAAAGAAAAGTGTTATACTATTCAGTAAACCGGTGATACTGGTATGTTTACAGTTTTTGCTGACAAGCAAAACAAATTTGGGAGAAAAAAAATTTAAACTGAACCGAAACCGTTAATATCTTCCTAGATTTTATTGGGTCCAAATTAAGTTTTTCTGTCAGTTTAGAAAAAAAATATTTCTAAAAATGGAACTATAGTGGTTCGTTTGCTCAACTACTGTCATGTTTTCCACAGGGGAACCAATGGTCATTGAGGCCATGAGGTCTTTTGCTGAACTCACTGATCAGGCGAGGTAGGGATTAACCTAACTCTCTGACATGAATTAAAGCTGTGCCCTGTTCCTTGAAAAACTACATGCAAAAAAGTATATTTTCTTCAGCTGTACTTGCAAATGTGCTGGATTTTTTTTGTTGTTGTTGCGGCCTTATTGGAGCAGTTCAGATATGACCAATAAGATCTGATGGACAATATTTCTCCATTCAGGGTGGCTATCCAGGACAGAGACTGGAACTGTCTGGCACAACTGATGGACCAGAACTTTGAGCTGCGGAGGTAAACAGTATGTTTAATTACACAGTATTGTAAAGTTTCCATAGATATGTAGGAACATCTGGAAATGTAAGAGAATTTTAACTATCTTTTTCAAAAAAGTAATAAAACCCCATCAATTTCTAGAATACATTGCACCAAAGTTGGCAACAAGTTGCAGTAGCACCAATCATATTGTGTATAGGTTATATTTAAGTGATTTGTATATATTTTTTTTTTTTCAGAAAACATTGATTTTTGGGAGATTTTTCTGCTCAGGTTTGGAAACTGCTGCTTGAGTTGATTGTATCTTTTACAGTTTTCAACATCAGGTATAATGAGTAACCATGCCAATAGAAGAGTAGCTGATGAGCTTTTCTAGTGTCAGCTAAATCAGAAAAAGAGACCCCAAATCTTCAACAATTTGAAGACAAAATATTGTGGATGTCAGGTAGGAATAAGATAGTGGATCAGGAAGAGGACTTTTAAACCAAGTCTTCCCTCTATACTGATTTGCAATGTCAGATCACTATCAAATTAAATGGACGAGCTTGGACCACTCAGGAGGACACAGAAAGAATATTGTGAATGCAGAATTATGTGTTTAGCGGAGACATGGCTAAAGGAGCAAATACCAGACTCCAACACTTCTCTACCTGGCTTTAGATGATGCATGCTGTCAGAGACAGTTGGAGCAGAGGCAAAAGGAAAGGCAGTTTGTTATAAACTGATGGTGTAATGGACATGTCACTGTGACGGATAAAATTGTTATTTAGAATATTCTACTGCTAACTAGGCATATACGTCCTTATTATCCACTGAGAGAGTTTACCTGTGTTATTGTGGTTTATATATTAGCCTGGCACCGCAGCCAACACCAACTATGAAAATTCAATCAGCTGCTCCTGATTATAAACAACTCTTCCACTGGCATGGTTACTCATCATAACAGATGTTGAAAAGTTCCTGAAATATGAGGAGAGTCCACTCAAGCACCACAACTTCCAAACCAGCACAGAAAAATCGCTTCTGTGGAAAGATTTAACTCAAATGTAGAATAAACACAATAAGATCAGAGCTACTGCAAACTGCGACCACTGTGGTCCAGCACATTTTAGAATAAGATGGCTAATAAAGGGCATTGACCCAATGAGGGCAACCATGAAAGGATGGCCTGAAATTGTTACATTTCTGCACTCAAAACAGGTTGGAATCAAATTTAAGATTACAAAATGAATTACCTTTAAAGTGTGTAACAATACCAAAGATTTATGAGAAAAAAATTAGGGGTTAGTGTGTCCCTTTTACACAGGAGAACAAAGAAGAATGAAGTGGAGGAGTGGATGTAATTATTGTTTTGAAGAACTTTGATGGTACATATTTGAAGAATGAGGGACTTATTTTGTAAGACAAGATCAAGAAACAATAAACATTGGAAATCACAAATGAGGAACAAAACATTTTTGAGTGAACAAAGTTGCTTGTTTTTACTTCATTGGGAAATTTAGTGGTAAAGATGCAACTGTCAATAATAGATTTCAACTAATGCAATAAGCTAGTATATTGTTGGTTAATCAACATCAGTAAAGGCTTTTTAGATTTTAGATTTTTTTTTTATCCATCCATCCATTTTCATCCACTTATAAGAGGTTGGGTTGTTGAGGCAACAGGTCCAGGAGAGAAACCCAGACGTCCCTCTCCCTAGCGACACTCTCCAGCTCCTCCTGAGGGGACCCAAGGTGTTCTCAAGCTAGAATGGAAAAATAATCCCTTGAGTGAGCTCTTGGTCTGCCCCTGGGCTTCCATTTCAGCCACTTGTATCTGCAATCTTGTTCTTTCGGTCACCACCCAGATCTTGTGACCATAGGAAAGGGTTGGAACAAAGATGGACCAGTAAACTGAAAGCTTCGCCTTCCGACTCAATTCCCTCTTTACCACAACAGACCGGAGCAGTGCCCCCAATCCATCTGTCCATCTCTCGGTCCAACCTGCCATCACTCGTGAACAACATACCCAGATGCTTAAACTCCTCAGCTTGAGGCAGGGACTCATCCTCAACCCAGAGAGAGCACTTATTTCAGGTTGCAAAACATTTCCTCGGATTTAGAAGAGCTGACTTTCATCTCTGCTGCTTCACACCAGCTGCAAACCACTCCTGTGTGCACTGAAGATATTAGCTTGAAGAAGCCAACAGAACCACATCATCCACAAAAACCAGAGATGCAACCCTGAGGTTCCCAAACCAGATACCCTCCTCTCCACGACTATGCCTTGAGATCATGTTTGTGATTTTCATGGACAGGATGACAAGGGGCAGCCCTGGCGGAGTCCAACACACACTGTAAACAAGTTCAACTTAGTGCCAAGAATGCACATTCAGCTTTTACTTTGGTTATACAGGTTATACAGTTACCAGATACAGAACCGTTACCCCATACTCCCTCAGCACCCTCCACAGAATCCCTCGGGGAATAAGGTCAAAACACATGTAGACTGGCTGGTCAAACTCCCACAATCCCCTCAGTAACTAAGGAAACTGGGACACAGTAACTGGCAATATTTTTAATGCCCTTAACAACTTTTTCCAAGTTTATGTTTATGTTTATGTATTTAGCAGATGCTTTTATCCAAAGCGACTTACAAATGAAGATATAACAAGCTATATAAAAAGCTAACAATAAACTACATTGAAGGAACCCACTAGTTAGACTCTGTCAGAGGTGACAGAGTAGAGATAGGGTGCAGGCATAGAGGGAAGTGCAGAAAGATATGTTCTGGTAGAACAGATGTTCTGGTAGCGCTCGGTAGGTCATTCCACCATCGTGGGACGACACATGAAAAGAGTTTGGATTGTCTTAGGCGTGGTGTAGGAGCTGCTAGACGACAATCCTGGGACGAACGGAGGGACCGAGTTGTGACTTAAGCCTTTGCAAGAGCATTCAAGTAGATGGGAGCCGTTCCATTAAGCACTTTGTAGGCTAACAGTTGATGGACGAGTCTTCCCCCAAGTCCTCAGACTCTGCCTCATCAATAGAGGACATGCTGGCCGGATTGAGGAGATACTGAAAGTGCTCCTTCCACTGCCCGACAACATACTCAGTTAAGGTCAACAGTTCTCCACCCAGGTCAAGCACAACCTGGGAAGGTCTCTGCTTTCCTTTTCTGCTTAGTCGAAAGGTTTGCCAGAAAATCCTTGGAGCCAACTGAAAGTCCTTCTCCATAGTCTCCCCGAATTCCTCCCACACCCGAGTTTGAACTTCACCAACCACCAGCCACTCGGTACCTGTCAACTGCTTCAGGTGACTCCTGGGACAACTGAGCCTGAAAGGCTTCCTACTTCATTTTGACAGCTTCCCTCAACACTGGCGTCCATCAGCAGGTCCTCCAGCCATGACAGGCTTTGACAACCTTCAAGCCATAACTCTTGGAAGCTGCATCTGCAATGGAGGTCCTGAACGTGGTCCATTCAGATTCCATGTCCCCAACCTCCCCCAGTATATGAGTAAAATTCTCCCAAAGACCTTGCGAACAGTGACCTCCACCAGACGTTCCCAGTTCACCCTCTTTACTCATTTGGGCTTACCATGTCTGGTCAGCAGTCCCTTCCCTTCCCTCTTTAGGAAGTAATCTGGATTCTCCAAGTAAATCTACTGCACTTATTGTCGCATATCTAATTTATATAAATATTCCTTAGGACTGTCTACACAGATGACTGTCTGGGTCCTGGAAATCTCAAGATGGTTCAGCTGGCGAGGCAGGTGGGTTCTCAATGGTTCCACTGCTATGCACTACTCAGAGCATATCTTATTATATTAATCAGTGTTCAATGTATTCTTCATCTCTAACAATGTGTGTCTGCTTGAGTGCGTTGCGTTGCATTGTGTCGTGTATTCATAAAGTATAAAATTCATCAAAGTTTCTGCTGGTTCTCGTAGTTCGGCTCCGCAGTGAAGTTACCTGGCAGTGGGGGTGCAGTTGTGGGTTTGTGTCTGGACCAGGTGAAACTGGTAAGGCTGCTTTATGTCAAGCATTTCCTACCTGCGCCCATTTAAGGTCATGGTCTCTAAGCTTCCTGTTTATAACTGGATGGAGAATCGGTCAGTTTATCATAGTAGAGACTAGGGATGTACCGATCCGCTTTTTTCACTACTGATACGATATCTGAGGTTTAGTATCGGCTGATACCCATCCGATACGGATTCAGAAAAACAGTGCGGAATTATGGTAACAAGCAGTAAGTTTCATTGTGTGTAAACGACTGGGATGATTCTTTTGTGCAAGGCTACATCAGACTTGACATTTCTTTCCTGTTTTTTTTTAAAACAAATAAAGAGATATAAATGTACTGAATTACTTATTTATTTATTAATTGTGTATAGCGCAAAATAAGTAAAACAATCTTAACCATAAAAATATAGCAAGTGTAACTGGTTAAGTTAGTACAATTAGGGTTTCAAAATCCAATGTAAAAAATATTAAATAATGAAGGAGCTGAAACTGAGAAAAAAACAATAGCTTCACTGGCTTGGTTAGTAGACTTTCAAAATTAATAGCAATCAGCTCTTTATATAGTTTAGTGTAAATGGGAATTAAACATCCATTACAAAAGCATCTGAACAAAACAGTAGCTTCTCTAGCTTGGTAAAAAAACAACAAAAAAAAATTGGAGGCAGTCCCAACTTAACAAGTTTTTTCACCACTAGAGAGGGCAGAAGGCCCTTGGATGAATGCCAATGCTGGACAGGACAAGGGGGGGGGGAATAAAATTGGCTGATGTGGATTGTCCCATTGTCACCGATTCCCAATCTTGAATTTTCTTCGATTTACGGAACCAATATCCGATCCAAATATTGGATAGGTGCATCCCTAGTAGATACCCTACATATTGAAAAAAAAACTATACACATATACAAAATTCTTTTTTTTTCTTTTACCGGTGAAACCAAAGTAGTTGGAGTACTGTGAAAGTCAACCTTTTAAAAATTATGGCTCTATTGCACTTCATGCTTGCTTTGAGATGAATTATGTCAAAAATATATGAAAAAATAAAAATGGTAGTCATAATGATGTTATGATCCAGTTTGACTTAAGAAATTGGCTCTTCTGAACTGAGACAAAAGAGATACTTGTAAAGCATTCCACTAAGAATTATTTTAATTTTGAATTTTTTTTTATGGAAAACCTATCAGTGTCAGCATTCATAGCTGGAGCTAAAGGAGGGAAATGACCCAAATGCCGGTGGCTGTAGACAGGCAGATGAAAAAAGATATGGGTAGGATGTACAAGTAATTTAATTTAAAGTTACAGTATAAAAAGTATACAGCAAACAGCAAATAATAGAATATAACTTGCATTAGATACAGATTATCACAATATTTCTTGTGCCTTAAAACATTTTATTAACACTTCAAAGTTACCTATCAATGATGTGCCAATGTGTGGACCATGACTCTGCTATACACATTAGTAACAGACTAATGTCAAAGAGAATGTCAAAACCCACCAATTGATTCACTCTCAACTCTGAGGGCTATTGTTGCATCTAAAAGTGTCATTCAAAATACCACCACACTCTTTACTAATTTGAATCTTGCTTGGTGGGCGACTGTTGGCAGCCTTGGTCATTAATCTGCTCTGATTGGTCAATTGTGAGGGGGGATGTGTAGCAGGTGTTATGTCTATCTCTGTCTGATGCAGTCTGGGTTTTGCCCACTAGGTGGAGATGAGGCAAGCTTTCCAGGAGGCAGGCTGTGTGTTCTGTGTCATCTCACCCTACTTCCCGTCTGACAGTGCTGTCCAAGGCCAACATTGACCTCACACATCTTGTCAGTACACCGAAGGCCAACAGATGGTTGTCAGTTAGATGTGACACTGTGTGGCGTTCCCCGTGCCTGACTGTCCTCCTGCAGTTTTAGTGGACACTTTGACTGGATTTATCATAGCAATTAGAGAAAATCTTGAATATTTGCATAAACTTGCACACAAACCATGTGACAAAATAATAATTAGGCTTACTATCAATAATTATCTACATGATATTTAATCTGATGATTTAGATAATGTTGCAAATATTGCATCAGTCTGTTCCTAAAAAGAGGAACAAAGCGATGCTCTGATAATGTAGTTTTAAGTGTTTTGAGACACAGGACTTTTATGGTCGTTTAAGTTGGAAGGAGTCATGTCATCGTGGCAAACTTATCATCCTCAGAAATGTAATTATTTTCTACACACCTGATAAAAAGTTGTATAGACTATCGACTAATTGTAAGTTTATTTGTGTATTTAAAAAAAAATCTAATTAAAATAATTTGTTATAGTTTTTGTTGTTGTCACATATGCAGTGTATCTTTGTAAGTCGCCTCTAGTCATATAATTCTTCATTTGAATTGATCAACTCTACAGTTGAATGCACATTCCACTTAATGACCCTTTCCTCCCTAAAACTAGTATCATATGTTTCGTATTGTGACGCTGCACCGTATAACCCCAGTGAACGCATGTAAATTGCAGCGTCCTCCGGTGGGCGGAGTCGCAGGGCTCCGCTTGGCCGCTCAGCTGCTCTGAGCTCCGCTTCTTATAATTGCTGTTACCTCTGTTGATGCGGACCCTGCTGAAACTCATGGACTAACCATAGATCTGGAGGTAAATTGTATCGGACTCGTAGTGGACTAGGTGACGCTGGGGAACCATGGCTGCTAAAGAGGATCTTTACAGCAAAATCCTTCCACGGAGGCTCCGGCAGAATCGACCGGGGTCGATGAAATGCGGCTCCAACCTGGACGTACTGTTGTCAATGGGCTTCCCCAGACCTAGGGCGTAAGTAACCTGACCCAAACAACAATTGTCTGTGAGTATGTTTTTGCGGGAGGATTACAAGCAAGTCGGAGGTCGCCCGTAGTGCTGCGGGGATGCGGCCGCTATGTAAGCAGTTTCACGGAGTGAGTTCACGAGTTAACGCACGGGTCACCGCAGCATCTTTCCCTTCGTCAGTTCTCTGTGCGAGCAGTTAGCTGGTATTCCGTTTATAATACTCATAAAGGAATAATAAAGTCATGTCAAACAAATTATTTGTTTAAACAGCTCGAAAAAGTATTATGTAAAAGTTAAGCTCACGAGCTGTGAGGAGCGAGAGGAAATGAACAAAAACGAGGTAATACTTAACATAAATGTAACGTTTGCATAAAACAAGAAAATACGACAGTTAGATTTCACCTCTGCCTAAATTCATAGAGCACCGTATGTGTTTTAAGTTTTATTCTAAAACTGTTTTTTATGTACGTTTTAAATGGAGTACTTGCAACACTTCATTTCAGCTGTGTCACTTCTAAATAATTTCATGTTTCAGCCATGCTTAAGAACCGCAGTCATGTATGAGCTATTCAGAAAACAGAAGTCAGGAGTCCTGGCTGCTCGCGTAAGTGGCCTCGACACTCATAAATCTGTTCATGCACGGGGGATTAACGCGGTGAGGACTCTTGACAGGAACTCACGCATCTGACGGGTAAATCATTTCATTGTAAGATGATGGCTTGGTTTGAAATTTGAGTAATCATTAGGATTACACAATAAGTCACTGCAGTTGGGTTTTGGATGAGTTGCTAGAAAATGAATGTGAGCCATCTGAATGTCCTCTGAAGTGGTGGAAGCATGTGAGGTGAGCTCAGATGGCTCCCTCTGTCCTCTGCTGTTACTGAATAGGAGGTCTGTCTGCGACTTTGCTAGATCAGTGAGTTCACATCTGTCTTGTCCAAATAACATCACTGTGTACTGTATAGCACCAGGCACGAAAGCAGCACGCTGCCTTTAATTACTGATAGATATTAGAATAGAAATTATTGCTAAAATTATATCATTAAAGAGCATCAGCACTGTTCGCAACACTGGGCTAGAGGTTTCTGGTAGGGCCATACAGTATCTGGTTTATATGCACATGAGCTGCAGAGTCACATAGTGCAACTGCACTCAAACACATAATGCTGCAAATTTTTGCTGCTTAATACCAGAAGAAAATTGATATGGTTTTCATTTTCCATTTTCACTCTATAAGAGACATCAGTCTGATGTGATATAGATTAGTGTGGTTTACTTTCCCTTTTGTTGAATTAAAAAGTAGAACAATTTCTTCTTTTTTTTTCTTCTGCAGTTTATATTGAGCATTTGCCTGTCAAATATCTCACCTGCATTTACTACAGACAGCTTTTTTATTTTAAACGCAAACAAAAAAAACCACTTCTGTAACACAGAATTTTAGGATGGGTTTTGTGTCATTAATGAGGAAAGTACCGAAATCTACATTTGTGTTCATTATTTGAAAACAGCACTGCTCTTTTTTCCATTCATACACTTCTATCAGAAGTCTTTCCACCCTTTCACCCAGACGTATGTCACATACGTGTGTGTGTCAGAGGAAGTATCCTGTTTGCTGAATGGACACAGAAGATGATGATAGGCAAACACATTTCCTCAGGGAAGCCACAACCTTGTTTATATCAGCCCATGGCTGCTTGGCTTTGATACAGACACTTGTTAATGCCCTCTGTCTGTCTGTGACTTTCTTTTTCCTGTCTGAAGAGCTTGACACACTAAATAACATGTTTAACTTCAAGTATCATGATTCTGCTGTTAAATTATCTTTGTGAAGAATAGTGATATTTATCTTTTGCTATTGTTGCTAAGTTTTTAACTGGAGAGATTCAGAACTTAAAGAAATTGTTGATAAAGCCAAAATATTTAAGTGTTGAGGGTTTTTTTGGTGCCCCAAACAGTTTTCTCACGAACATGAAGACCAAGAACCCAAAGAAATTTGGTAAAAGCAGACAAAATTTAGTTAAAAGGACTATAATAAACACAAAGAAAAAAACAGCTGACGTTATATAACTGACAATGCAGCATTCAAGATACAAAATAATTCATGTAGGAGCCATAAGTCTTAAAATAAGTCTCAAAATATATCAAAGAATTAAATGTAACATTTGTCACTAGTAAGATGTAGAATATGTAAAAACACCAGCAAAGACAGAAAATGCTTCTAAATGTCTTTGTTATTTAAATTATCCCTGTCATTACTCCAGCTGAACACAGCCACACTACTTTGTCAAATAGTTGAAAAGAAAAAAAGATTGCCTCTTACCCTTATTAACAACTAACCTGTCCATCTTCTTTGAACCTGAAAGTGGCTGTAGGTCTACTGCACATCCACTCTAGGTTAGATCACTCTGTAAACAGTATTGATTATGCACATTCTTTCTGGAGAGAAGAGACTTTCAAGAAGTCACAAGTTGCGTCTCTTGATGAATGTGGTAAATGACAGTCTTGTGTATGCCAGATAATTCTTTAATGTACAGATTAATTATACATGAAGAGTCATGCAGTCTTGTTTTTACAATAATACATTTTACACATTCACCAAGAGACGGACAGTATACTGGGCTGCTGAAGAATGTCTGGACGTGGGCACAGAACAACAAGAGAGAGTGTGATGTATTTGAACAGCAGATAAAGTATCATGAGGAATGACTAAATATCTGAAAAAATGTCTTTGTTACCAGCATCCCTCACTCTGGGTTTATAGAGTCTGTCTCTTTTTGGAGCTTCTTACTGTCAGTGATGGGATCTGACATGAGCTTTGACATTTCTACCAAAATTTTGGTTATTTCACATGAGAAGTCAAAGTCCTTTACTGAGTTATATAACTTTTTGTTCATTTAAAAGTTTTGCAAAGTTACTAAGGTTAATGTTCTCACCAAAGGGAGTTATTCTTAAAGGCCCTTACAACCAGCAGGGGAAATAGGCCCACTGCACTGTGAAAACACACAGTGGTGGTTTATCATTGTGTTGTACATAGACAGGTTGCTGTCGAAGTTCCACAAAGTCTGCTGTGCTGAATGGCTGCACTAACAATAGAAATGGACCAAATGCATAACAAGCCATTCTTGTGTATGTCTAAACTTTCGTTAATTTTATTACTCAAGTTTGTGTTTATATTTTGGCTTCTGTGGTAAAGGTCTCTCTTGGAAACAGGCTTTCATCCAAGTAGTCTTGTCAGCTGTGTTTCCAGAGTCAGGACGTTTGTTATAGATAGACAATATATAATGTAATTTGTAATTCAAGTGTGGCTTGAAGATCTTATAGCTTTGCCTGTTTATTCCATCCTACATGTCTCCCCTGAACTTAGAGATGAGCAGGGTGAAAGCCACTTTGTCTGAATGGCTCATCACTCTTACAGAAGACACCAATTCCTGAACCTTGTTTAAATAATGACTGCCAAGTGACTAGCTTGGCATGAGCCGTGGTATTGCACTGTTCCATTTTTGACGCATCAGCTGATCAGTCAAAGCAGACTGTTCCTTTTTGTAGGAAGGTTTTAAAAAGACTAAAACAAGTTGTTTCAGACCAAAGGGGACCAGAGGTTTTGCCGATGATGTACAGTCTGATGAATGTAAACTGATATCTGAATATTAAGAATGTAGCTCTATTTCATTAGATCTCCAGAAATGAATTTAGAACTAGTACATGAGCATGATATGGGGTTTTTAAGCCTGACCTGAAAAATTAAAGTGATGGTTTTGTGTTTTAAGATGTGGCAACCTTTTATGCTCCCCAGTTAGAAGAGGCTACCCAAATATATTTGATAAAACTATCCTCATAGTAAGGGTGCT
Source organism: Leuresthes tenuis (assembly GCF_036924035.1). NCBI lineage: Eukaryota > Metazoa > Chordata > Actinopteri > Atheriniformes > Atherinopsidae > Leuresthes > Leuresthes tenuis. Next base: position 32,705,623 of record NW_027325363.1, on the reverse strand, counting down.
CCGATCAAAATACTGATATGATCACTAATCACATGGTGTATTTGAGGCCTGTTATTTATAACATAACATTATCTACTAATGTGCTTTTTTTTCTTTTTCTTTTTTTTTTTTACAATATTCTGTCATTAGTGTTAGATTAAGAGATTAGCAACATATAATTATTTGACAGCAGCTGTACCATTTGTCTTTTATTACCACACTTTTAATCCACAACAGCCTATTCTTGGTTATTGGGAACAGCTTGCATTTAAAATGAATTATATTCAGTTTAGTTGTTGTTTGGGCCAGGGTCACCAACCACGGGGCAGTAAAACCATTGAGTTAAGCGTTATTTTGACTGGTGGTGTTGGTTTCACTGGAACATGTTACTGTGTTATTATTCCATCTTATCCCTTTATGGTACCGTTGTTGAATGTTTGTGTTTTGTTTTGTTTTGTCTTCTGAAACAGCTGTTAACACAGAAAACTATACAGCTCAGCTCAGGGATACATATTTTCTAATTTGAAGGAGGAATTGAAATTATCAACATACAGTACTGTATGTGGGTCTAAGTCTGTTTAATATGTGTTTCATTCCTGTTTTGGGAGATATGAAGTGCAGTGCTTGCTAACACATGAATTATTGAGTCATTTCCTTGTTTTTTTTCCTTTAGCCCAGTGACTTTGAAGTGCAGATGAGTATGAGCTTTTCGGAAGATTTGCTTCACTAATTGGTTCCAGCTCTTTGGGCATATTTTAGGATGTTTGTAAGATCACTAAATACCTGTTTTTACATTCTACCTCAACAAGGAGCATCTAACAAGATCATACAATGGCCATTTGTCTTCCTCCTGAACAGGAGAGGTGCATCACTGGATGAATGTAGTTGCCATCATGCACTGGGTGCACTTCAGTTTGGTGATCATATCATGATTCATTTGAAGCCCTGTCTGGAAGCTGGAAGATGGACAACTCTATCAGATTATGGGCCTATTGTCTCTGCTCAAATTTCTTGGTGTGGTTGTATGAAATATAAGGTTGTGCAACTACCAGACAGGAGACTATTATGCATCACATCCATTCAACACAGGGGGGCTGGAGCCTATCCTAGCTGTCATTGGGTGAGAGGCAGGGTACACCCTGGACAGATTGGCAGTCCATAACAGGGCCACATAGAGACAAATGAGACAAACAACCATCCACGCTTACACTCACTCTTAGGGACAATTTAGAGAAATCAATCAACCTAACATGCATGTTTTTGGGCAGTGGGTGGAAGCCAGAGTACCCAGAGAGAACCCACGCATACATGGGGATTATGCATTCCAAATTATCCAAAATCAAGAGTCTCATTGCAAACAGGATCTTGTTTCTCTTTAACAGGGCTTGCAGCTGGTTATTAGCTGGTTATTTAAGCCTTAGGCTTCTTCTACGCATGTGCAGGTACACTCACATCAGGTCTTAATAGGTAAAACTAATGTTGTAGGGTGTAGTATTCTGTGCTCTTCTTTGTGTTCATCTGTCTTATGTTCCCAAATGAATTTTCAGATCGTATCATTTTACTGTTGAAAAGAGAAACACAGTTTCACTGTGCTTGCAGCCTCATACAGCTAAACATACAGTTTGTACAGTACTAAAGTGTCACTCAGACTCTAATACTGAAAAAGTTTTTTTTTTTTTAATTACATATTAAAACCAGAAGTCTGACTTTAAAAGTTAGGTTAAATGGAATTTCAGAGGGATCCGACTCATTAGAAATGAAAATGTAGATATGTGGGGTAAAGTTACATTTTATTTGGAAAATGCTTGACACTAAAATGCATCTCTAGATACACTTTATTGCCAAAAGTATTCACTCACCCATCCAAATAGTTAAATTCAGGTGTTCCAATCACATCCATGGCCACAGGTGCATGCATTTTAAGCACCTAGGCCCACAGACTGATTCTACAAACATTTGTGAAAGAATGGATAGCTCTCAGGAGCTCAGTGAATTCCGGGTGATAGGATGCCACCTGTACAACAAGTCCAGTTGTGAAATTTCCTTGACACTAAATATTCCATAGTCAACTGTCAGTGGTATTATAACAAAGTGGAAACGATTGGGAATGATAGCAGCTCAGTTATGAAGTGGTAGGCCGCGTAAAATGACAAAGCGGGGTCAGCGGATGCTGTGGGGTAGAGGTCGGCAAGTGAATCACTACAGACCTCCAAACTTCATGTGGCTTTCAGATTAACTCAAGAACAGTGCGTAGAGAGCTACATGGAATGGGTTTCCATGGCTGAGCAGCTGCATCCAAGTCATACATTACCAAGTGCAATGCAAAGTGTCGAATGCAGCGGTGTAAAGCACGCTGCCACTGGTCTCTAAAGCAGTGGAGACATGTTCTCCATCTGGCAATCTGATGGACGAGTCTGGGTTTGGCAGTTGCCAGGAGAACGGTACTTGTCTGACTGCATAGTGCCAAGTGTAAAGTTTGGTGGAGGTGCAATTATGGTGTGGGGTTGTTCTTCAGGAGCTGGGCTTGGCCCTTTAGTTCTTGTAAAAGGAACTTTAAATCTTTCAGCATACCAAGAGATTTTGGACAATTTCATGCTCCCAACTTTGTGGAAACAGTTTGGAGATGGCCCCTTCCTGTTCCAACATGACTTCGGACCAGTGCACAAAGTAAGGTCCATAAAGACATGGATAAGCGAGTTTGGTGTGGAAGAACTTGACTGGCCTGCACAGAGTCCTGACCTCAACCCGATAGAAAATCTTTGTGATGAATTACAGCTGAGACCGCGAGCCAGGCCTTCTCGTCCAACATCAATGTCTGACCTCACAAATGTGCTTCTGGAAGAATGGTCAAAACTTCCCTTAAACACACTACTAAAGCTTGTGGAAAGCTTGCCCAGAAGAGTTGAAGCTGTTATAGTTGCAAAGGGTGGGCTGGTAACCCTATGGATTAAAAATGGGATGTCACTTAAATTCATATGCATCTAAAGGCAGATTAATGAATACCTTTGGCAATATAATGTACATCAAATCATTAACAGATTAATTATAATCTAATCGTCTTTACTCAGGTAATTGTTTTACTTTAGTGGCTTTCAGAAATTGAATCTGAAATGGTCAGAACATCATCTGTCCAAATTCTCCTTGTAGAACAAAGGAGAAAGAATTAAGTACAATATTAATTATTAATACCATATAGTCAAATCACATCAATAAGCAGTGTCAGTGGAAAAATCTTCATGATATATACTTATCTGAGGCACTAAAAAAAAGATTTGGTGGGTGCAGAGGCTCCTGTAACGTCTGCCAAATGGGAGAAGGGGGAAAAGACTATGGCTTTGATGAGAAACGTCCTTGATGATGTTTCTCAACCTGCCTAGGCAGCGTTTGTGGTAAATGTCCTGGATGGTGGGTAACTGGGCGCCTGTGATATGTTGGGCAGTCTTTACCACCCACTGGAGAGCTTTGCGGTTAGCTGCAGAGCAATTGCTGTACCACACAGAAGTGCAGCTGGTGAGTATGCTCTCAATGGTACAGCGGTAGAAGTTCACCAGGATCCTGGCAAAGGTGAGCTTTCCTGAGGCTCCGAAGGAAGTAAAGAGATCATTGGAGATATGGATGCCGAGGAACTTCAAGCTTGACACTTGCTCTACTGCAGCTCCGCTGATGTAGAATGAGGAGTGAGCCTGGCTTCTGGCCCTCCTGTCTATGATGATCTCTTTGGCTTTCTGGATGTTAAGCTCCAGGTTCTTGTCATGGCACCATGCAGCCAGAGGCTGACTCTCATCCCTATAGGCCAACTCATAGTTGTCACTGATCAGGCCTATCACGTGTTGTCATCCGCAAACTTGATTATGGTGTTAGAACCATAAACAGGAACACAGTAATGGGTGAACACAAAGTACAGGATCTGGCTCAAAACCTTGTGGAACACCGGTGTTCAGACTGATGAAGGAGAAGGAAGAGGGGTTGTCTAATTGGGGTCTGTCAGTTAGGAACTCAAAAATCAAGTTGTGGAGAAATGTGCTGATAGCAAGCTGGCTGAGCTTGGAGATCAGTTTGGAGGGGATCACTGTGTTGAATGCTGAACTGAAGACAACGAACAGCATTCTAACATAGGAGTTGCAACAGTCCAGGTGGATCAGTGTGTTGTGGAAATGGCATCCTCAGTTGATCTTTTTCTGATGGGTGAACTGATGTGGGTCCAGTGTAGCAGGTAGGCAGGGTTTCAAGTGAAAAAGCACGAGTCTTTCAGTGCACTTGGGGATGATGGGGTTATTGCGACGGGACGAAAGTATTTCAAAGCTGATGCAGTCGAATGCTTTCGCACTGGCACAATGGTGGCAGTCTTGAAGATGGTAGGGACAGCCACCTGGGCCAGCGACACATTGAAAATGTGTGTATACACACCACAGAACTGCTTAGCACAAGCTGTTAGCACCTGGCCAGGTACTCCGTCAGGGCCAGCTGCTTTGCGTGCATTCACCCTGCTCAGTGTACGACAGACGTCTGTGACGGAGAGTGTGAGTGAAAGGTCATGGGGTGGAGGATCTGTTTTTGACGGGACCACCTTGTTTCCCCGATCAAAGCGAACATAAGAGCTCATCAGAGAGACAAGCACTGCTAGTAGACGGTGCAGTGCTTGGTGGTTTAAAGTTGGTAAGAGTTTGATTGCCTTGCCACATACGCCGGGGGTCAGAGGAGCTGAAGTGTTCCTCAATCCGCTGTTTGTAGCATTGCTTGGTCATAGAGATCCCTTTCCTCAGGTTGGTTCTGGCAGAGCTGTAAGCATCCCTGTTTCCCAACCTGAAGGCAGTATCTCTGGCTTTGAGCAGGAGGCGAATCTCTCTGTTCATTCAGGGCTTCTGGTCAGGGAAAGTTATTATTGTTTTGTGTGTTGTCAGTCTGTCCACACAGCTATTGATGTATTCCAGGACAGAGCTGGTGTAGATGTCGATCTTGTTGTGTGAGTCTATGATGGTCCGGCCAGCATACTCACTCCAGTCAGTGTGCTGAAACTGGTGCTGAAGAGAGGAGTCAGCCCCGTCCATCCAGATCTTTACAGACCTGATTGTTGGTTCAACACGCCGAATGACTGGAGTGTATTTGGGCAGCAGGAACAGAGAGAGATGGTCAGACTGACCCAGGTGGGGGAAGGGTGTGGCTTTGTATGCATCAGCCATGCTGGTGTAAACTTTGTCCAAAGTTTTATAACCCCTCGTGGTGCAGGAGACATTTTCGTGAAACTTTGGATGTCCAGATCTCTGATCGCTGTGATTAAAGTCCCCCATTACAATGAAGGCTCTGTCCGCAGTTAGCAGTTTGCTAATAGCAGCTCACAGGTCTTTCATAGCCGCCTTAGCATTAGCATCCGGAGGTACATAAACAATAACACCAATGACACAGGTGAACTCATGCGGAAAGTAGAAAGGTCGGCACTTGTTAGTGAGGAACTCCGGATCAGCAGAGCAGTGGGTTTCCATGACAACAGAGTCCATGCATCGTGCTTTGTTTACATAGATACAGTTTCCTCCACCGCTTTTCTTCCCTGTTGCCTGTAGTAATCAATCCGCTCTGACGAGTGCCCTTCTTTCCAGTTCCACCACGCTATCGACGCTGTTTAACCGTGGTTTGGTGAAAAACATGAGATTGCAGTTCATGAGCCTTCTCCGTGTGAGGGTGAAGTTATCTAATTTGTCCAGCTTTCCTGGCAACGAGCGAACTTTGTCGAGAAAGATGCTAGGTAGTGCCGGCCGGTGTGAGTTTTGCCTTAGCTTAACACGAAGATCTCTGCGCTTTGTTTACATTTGCGACGCCAACGCCGGGTCCTTCCGGTCGGCAGGATTAGCTCGCTGTGTCCTGTTGTACTGATCAGCTCCGGTGGTAGTTGGTTGAAGTGAAACGGGTGGTCAAAACTGATGTTTATATGGCGAATGTTGATATCCAGGAGTGCTTCTTTGCTGTAGTTTGATTGAATGAGTCGAGCAAAAACACAGGAGATACTGAGGTAAATAAGCAGTTAAAATCAAAAAGTGGAGAGATGCTGAGCATCATGGTGCAGTCGCGACGCAGTCATGACGCCATCTAAGTTGATCATCAATTTACAAACATCAGGTTGTAATAGAAGAAATATGAAAAATGCTAAGGGTGATGAAAACTTTTTCAAGTCACTGTATATACCCTATATTGTGTGAGATATGGATATAAGTACTATCAAATGTTATTGCAGCACAACAACCCCTGAATTGGATTGATTTGATGTATTCATCTCTGTTATTGTCTGTGTTGTGTACAGCAGCTTTTGCATGACTTTAGTGAAGTACTTTAGATGCCGAGTTGCTCGGATTTCCACAAATCTCAACGCAGACCATCTCCATACTTCACTGCAGGACTAAATCTTGTACACTGGTTGTCTTTGGTTTCACTCCAGCTGATTGGACAATAGAGAATCTCACTATGTGTAACAAGAAGTGTGAAAGAAAATCTCATATGTATAAATGAGTCATTGTCACTTTGACTGGTCCAATACCTCTTCCAACTGTTAACAAAGATGATATATGCAAAGGTTAAACTTATTACAGTTTATATCAAGTCACCTAAATCAGATGCTTTTCATGCCTCGGGATTTTCTGATCTTTTTCTTTAGACATTAATTGTAAAGTTATTCTAATGTGGAAAAGAATTGTTGCAAAAGTTTTGTCTACCTATCAAGATGATTGTGTAGCATTTTGAGCATACCGTTCATGCATTTTTCAGAATCAAAAAAGGCTTATTTGTATTACATGGGATCGATGTTGGCTACTCCCTGCAGAGACGTTGCCTTCTTAGCCACGAAATTTAGTGACTTTCTTTCAAAAAAGAAACTTGGAACAAACAAAACATTTCAGACAATATTTTGCTCCTTTCTATGGATGGAGTTGCCATTACTGCCCTTCAAGCATGAGATCTTACCTTGCTGCTGCAGGAACTTATATATCCTTATATGTCCTTATATATGCTTGTCCTGTCAAGGAACAGCATGGCAGCAGAGATGATTATGAATGAGTGTGCGAGAGAAGAAAAGGAAAAGATCTATATATCTATGATTTTACCTTGAGCAGCTTCCTTAATGCTCTGTAAAAGGTTTTTTACATTGACTGCATATTAAGCATCATGTACACAGATACAGTCAGTTTGTGATGTGATGATATAATGCGATAATATATTTGGCTGTCTACGCTGATCATGTCAGGTTGGGTGAAGGTGAAAATATCCAAATGCACGCACAGAAAACTGACAGGAGGTTGAAGGTTAACTTTAACTTGATCTATTTTCTAAACTCTAACAGAAAGCACAGCCAGGCTGGAATACCATAAAACAAAACTGTGAGAAGAAAAATAACCAAACTCGAACTTGAACTCGAGCTTGACCATGAACTAGAAATACTGTAAGGCAAACCATGGACTTGTAATGACAAGGATCTGTCGATGACTATGAGAAGACAGCGAGCTTAAATACTTAGGAGAGGTGATTAGTGAATGGTAGCAGCCGAGACAGCTGATCACAGGTGTAATAAGTGAAAATAATGAACAGGACATGGAAACTGAGGTAACTATGAGTGAGATAATGGAACTGGAACTAACATAACGTATTCAAGGTGAGGCAAATGACAAGAACAAAACATAATAAAAACCCATCACTTGATCACAAACAGAAAAGAGTCTTGCACAAAATCAAAACAAACTTGAACAGATCAGGCTTCACTCGTTCCTTTCATGAACCTTTTTCATCAAACTTGTCCTGTCATAATAAACTTTTTGACTTGGATTGTGGGTGTTAAATATTCTTGAATTCTTCATAAATCTTCATTCACTTGATAAAGTTTGTTATGAATCGTGTAGTTTATGGATGATTCAAGGTGGAACAAAAGTTGTTTTAGAATTGTTTAAAAAAAAAACTAAAAAAAACAGCGACTCCCATCCAGACAACTCAATATAAACATGTCTGTTCAGATGTACCTTTTTTGACTCTGCTTGAGAACACCTCCTCATGCTCATTTTGAAAATTAATTTAGCTCTTTCATAACTATATAAATCAACCATCACCCATGATGTGATCTTTCCTGATTGGCCAGGCCCCTATCATGTGTCTGTATCAAATAAGCAACCAGAGGTCCGTTTCACAAAGCAGGTTTAGTGAACACTCTGAGTTTATTAACCCTGAAATGAGGGAAACTCTTGAGTTTTCCGTTTCACAAAGAGAAAGGTCATTTAAGCTCTCGGTCAGTTACCGTCGTAGCAGACTCTATGAACCTAACCTAGTCGGGACCAGGTTTTTCTCAGTAAACCTCAAGTCTCTCTCTGTCTCCGCCCTCTTTCAGACACATGCGCTATTTGATTTACTCATTTCTTTCAGTCAGCAGGCAAATTCCCACACCGTTTTTTAAAACATTTTATGGATTCTTTAAAGAACAGCTTTTAAACATTGTGAATTGCTCTCTCCAAACAGGTGTCTTCCCCACCTCTTTTAAAACTGCGGTGGTGAAGCCCCTTCTGAAGAACAGCAATTTAGACCCTAACATTCTTAACAATTACCGAACTGTATCCAACTTACCATTTTCAAGTAAAATACTAGAAAAAATGTTTTTTAACCAAGTAAATTATTTTTTAAACATGAACAACATTTTAAAGAAGTATGAGTCTGGTTTTAGAAGGAACCACAGTACCGAGACAGCCCTCTTAAAGATTTTGAATGATACCACGTGCAACTTAGATAACCATAAACTTACAGTCCTGGTACTACTGGATCTTACCGCCACCTTCGATATAGTAGATCATTACATTTTATTAAACTGAGGAACCTGGTCGGCCTCTCTGGTACTGTTCTTAACTGGTTTGCTTCCTACCTCACAGATCGATACTTCTTTTTAAGTATGGATACATGTTCCTCAGGAACCCATGAGATCAAATGTGGGGTTCCCCAGGGGTCAATTTTAGGTCCAATTCTTTTAAATCTGTACATGCTTCCCCTCGGGATGTCATTGGGAGGCACGGCATCAGCTTTCATAACTATGCTGATGATACGCAAATGTACATTGCTGTGTCTCCTGATGACACAGGGCCACTTGATGCCCTTTTTAACTGCATTTTAGATATCAAATCATGGATGGCAGCAAACTTCCTACAGCTCAACCAGAACAAAACTGAGGTTTTAGTCATTGGTCCTGAAGGCCAGAGAGAGAAACTTTTAACAAAATTACAAAATCTTAAACCAACAAAAACTGTAAAAAATCTGGGCGTGATTTTTCACTCTGAGCTTAGTTTTATTCCACATATTAAAAACGTAACAAAGATAGGTTTTTACCATCTTAAGAATATAGCCAGAGTCCACCCGTTTCTCTCTCAGGCCAGCACAGAGGTGTTGATGCATGCTTTTATCTCTTGTCTTTCAGATTACTGTAATGCCCTGCTCTCTGGTCTTCCAAAAAAGAGTATTTTTAATCATCAGCTACTCCAGAATTCAGCCGCACGAGTGCTGACGAGGACCAGAGGGCGGGAGAACATTACACCAGTTTTAAAATCACTCCATGGGCTCCCCGTATGTTTCAGGATCAATTTTAAGGTTCTTTTACTCATTTTTAGATGTCTTAATGGTCTTGGGCCTTCTTATTTATCTAACTTACTTTTATCATATCAACCCTCACGGACCCTGAGGTCTTCCAGCACTGGCCTTTTAATCATACCACGTGTTCGATCTAAAACACACGGGGAGGCAGCTTTTAGTTATTATGGCCCCCGATTGTGGAACAGCCTGCCGGAGAACCTCAGGGCCGCAGAGACTGTAGAATGTATTTAAAAAGAGGCTCAAGACTCACCTTTTTAATCAGGCTTTTATTTGATTTTATTGATTCATTTTATTCCTTTTAATCAATTTTTTTATCATATTTCATTTTTGTTCTATATTGTTTTAATTATATGTTTTAAACTCCATGTTTTAGTTAGGCATTTTAACTTCATGTTGTAGTTATGTTTTAACATGTCTTAGTTAGATAATTTAACTGTAGGAGCTGAAAAGCTTTTTATCTATTTTGTTCATTTTACATTCTTTTTATCTTATTTTAGTGTTTTAGTATTTCAGTTTTTAGCTCCAGTGTTTCCTCATGGGGGCCTACCACACTGGGAGCTGTTTTTGGTCCACTGACGGGGGTGCTGTCCTGTGGACTGCTCTGGCCTGCGTGGCTGGAGTCTGTGTTAGTTTAAATAGGCTTAATTATTTAATAGAATATGATATAGATGAGAAGACATTTATGTGTGTGAAAACAGCATAATGTTGGGATAAAACAACTGCACAGTCAAATAGCCACTTAATATTTACTTTACAGTGTAAAACATGATCAAAATGAGGCACCTCCATGCCGAGGTCTTTCCTGTTTGAACAAAGTTTTTATATTTCATCTTAAGCTGCTGCCAAGTGCGCTTCTCCCCTGTGGGATTACACCTAAATGAAATAAATGAATAGGCGACCATTCAAGCAAATTTCCCCTGTAATATTGTTGTGATTGCAAAAATACTACATTTAAACTTATACATTGACCCGAGCAGCGATGTTCTCCCATGCCGTCTCCCTCTCTTTTGCAGCTGCTGTGGTGTTGCACTTCTTTTTCAAAACTTGTTGATACTCACCGTATGACCGCATTAAGATTTCCAATTCGAGGTTGGTAAAAAACGTAGCCCTCCTCTTCCCCGTTGCCATGGTGACTCGTCGAATTGGGGCTCCATTGATGCTGGCTTTTTATAGTTGTGGCGAACGCGCTTCACTCAAGGTGAAACTGCTCAGGGTTGACTAAACTAACTCAAATCAGCGTTTCTGGAACCGGAAACCTCAGAGTTTTCTATCTCAGAGTTTTCTATCTCAGAGTAGATCAACTCAGAGTTTAAGATTAGACTAAGAGTTTTATGAACCTGCTTTGTGAAACTAACCCCAGTTCTATGTCTCCTGTTTACACTGGCATGTGTGCGTGTATGTATGTACATGTGATATACAAATACAATAGTAAACTTTTATTTTCTGGATGAATATAATTTTTGTGTTGAAACACAATTTTAAAAAAATATATTTTTTTGTTGGGACTAGACCTTAGAGTGAAATCAGACTGATCTTTTCTTTGTTTTATAGCACTTTTACATCCATGTTGTCACATAGTGGGAAAGACAAACACTTTGTTGTCCCACAGGCCTTCCTGTGTCAGACACATACAGATGCACACACAACTAATCTGTGAATACAGTTGCTGTTTTATTTTGGGATTTTAAAGGAATGCACTACACTGTCGAAAGGATCAGGAACTAAAGTAGATTTGATGTGGCATTTAATCTCATCCTTAATTTCATGTGGACTGTGTGCGAGTGTGTGGTCATTCACACATTTGTGTCTGTGGGTGTGCATTAATGTGACTGTGCTCGCTGCAGCATGCATGTGCATGTGTTCACGTGCCATTTTCTGTCAGGGGCTTTCTTGTGGGATCAAGTGTGTGTGTGTCAGTGTGTGTTCAGAGATGACTGAGCCATCTGTCTTTATAGTAACTTTGCCAACACAGCGGCTGGAGCGGCACTAGCAGCCAGGGTCCTCCACCTCCTGCCGTCTTCCCTGCACATTCTCCTCAGTGAGACGCAACAGGAAGCTGCTCCATTTTGGACCTGCTTCCTGCTTCGTTCTCCCTCCTGCTGAGCTCCAGTTATCCTACTGGATGACCACATGGACATGACTGGGGGAAAAAAATTATTTGATGAGACATTTAATTAAAGGCCCGAGTAAATATGGATATTGGTGGTGTTTATGATTGCTTCAAATGACCAAACAGTATTTGTGAAACTATTATATGTTGAAACATAAAGATAAAGGTTTGTTTGTTGTCATTTTTGTTTATATCTCTGTTTATTTGTTTTTTGATAAATATATTTATCTATTAGATGAAAATGACTCTATTTCATAACTATATTTATCTATGTATTTAGTTTTTTTGTCATGTCATCTGTTTGTATTTCTCTTTATTATTATCGTTGTTGTTCCTTTAGTTTTTCTTTGATTTTCCCTCTTCATTTTTGCTTTGAGTCAGTCAGGTTTGAGCATGAGCTGTCTGCTTACTTAAACCACAGCTGTTGGTTGAGGCGTTGAACAACTTCATCTGTCACTTTTTTTTATCTTTATGTTCTTTCATGTATAATTTGAAAGTATGCAAGTGTTGACCCATAGATTCATATTTGTTGCCCATATCACCCAGCCCTTTCTCACAATAATGAAACAAGTGAGACTGTGTTTAAGGTCTGTGAAGTCAATTACTTTCTGTCTGTGTGTTTGTATGAACAAGCTGATCAGTGTATAAATATGTGCATGTCGTTGGGAGTTGAAACAGTGAGTGACTTACCTGCTCACTGAACAGCTTTGGCGAGCTTGAAAATCTGTTGGACTTCTTCAGTGTGGACCAATTAAGATTAATTGAGTTTGGAGCGAAAAACAAGACAGAGATAAGTTGTGGTAAAAGATATTTATTCTCTCTCTGAAGATGCCAGCAGAACTCTCTAAACCCTGAGTTCATTTACACCATTAATTGTAGAGTTTGAGGCAGAGTCGGCCTAGAAGCTCTTGTCACATCGCTGCTGCTGGTCTCAACACTGTCTTGATCAAGAGAAATGGTAAAATTACTTGGAACGTGGTTTTACAACAGTACAGTGAAATATGTATCAATACAAGAGTATATAAAAAAATCACATCAGATAAAACTCTTTTGAAACATTGAAAGTCTAGTTTATAGTATGAAACAATAAGCAAATATCCCATTGTTGAAAGTGAAAATATGTCCCAGCACAATGAACTTAGTCATCCCTGCATAAACATACATTCACATACATACACTCATGTGAATCCAGCCGTGACTTCTTCCTTTAATCATGCTTCACCATTCTTCATGAGTGTGTGTGTGTGTTAATACGCATTTATTAATGCTGCTGAGGGTGCATAGAACAAAAAAAACCAACAACAGACCATTGCATATTCAAAAGCGTTCTAAGCAGTTTGACTTGAGGTGGAGCATATAGTGCGATTTTTTTCCAGTTGAAGACTCCTTGGCACAATTTACAGTAACACAGGAAAAAGATTATCAGTTCTGTTATTGTTAGGTACGGGAGTTTGTATCCCAGCTGCCTCACACAGCACAATGCCAGCTCATTATAGCAACAAAGTCACTGAGAACAAATACACACCTCTGCCAGTACAGCCAGAGGTGATGTTGCTGCCTTGAAAAAACCTTGAAAAAAACCATGCACACATTGTGAACACACAGCATAGTCCACTCTGTGCTGCTGTGTTCAGCTGTGAGAGGGAGGCAGTAAACTGACTGGTTACATCGCCAGACCTGCAGGGAACACTATATGTTGCATACAGACAAGGATGACTCTTTAAATGATTTATCTGGAAATTTATTTCTATGATCTACATATTTCCCTGACAGTATAACAGAAAAAGTATCAACAGAGCTATTTCAGCTGTCAGGCAGAGGTTCAATCATATTGATAGATTTACGTCACAGAAATGTATTTGTAGCACATCACATACAGTAACCAACCCATATTTTCATCATCATACGTGACATGATTTCCAAAGAGGTAATGGACATTTTGTCATTTATCAACAGATCCACCTGTACTTGGAAGGAGCACTTGGTGCTGCTAGTGACTATTAGTAACAATTAGCCTATATACACCCATGAAAGTGATACTGTAAGGTTCCCCTTAAATGGCTTGCAGGGGGATATTTGCCTCTGCTTATTGTAAGATACAAGTTAGAAAGGCCGCCGACGACATCCCTTTCTAATGAAAGTGTTATGAACAAATATGATTATGCTAGTTCATTATCTCTATTCCTCTGTGGACATTGTTGTGACCTGCTTGTGCATCTGTGTCTGCTCACACGAACAAATGCATGAATTTTTACAGGCTTATGTCTCTACAGTGTGTGTATTGTCAGATTTGTAAACAGGAAGTGTGAGGATGCATGCAGCTAGAGGACACAGAGCCATGGGATTTCCCACAGTGACAGAACTGCTCAGCTGAATGAGGCTTGCTGTGAGTGGGTGGTATGTGTGCATTTGTGTTTCCTTTTATAGGGGTGGGCTTGTTTGTGGTGAGTGGGATTTCTGGACAGCTGACAAACAGTGTGAGATCAACACAGAGATTAATTACCACCATCTTATGTTGCAATAGATGGAGTTCAGGTGAAATGCTTTGAGCAGATGGTGAGACACGATGATCTTTGCAATGAAATCTAATCTGTCAAACTGCATAATTTCCATAAAAGCAGAGCAAATAGAGTGGCTCTCATCTTTAATATCAGCTCTGTGCATTTGTACAAGTGCACGGGACATGTGTCAGTGCACCTGGTGCTATCAGGGCCTGTTTCTACATCTGCTGCATTGGTCTGTGGAAACTGGCGAACAAATTATGGCTGTGCACTTGTCAGACAATAAAGGGAGGGACTCAGAGCGTCCTGAACTGGCTGACATCCAGACGGTCAAGACAACTGGCCCTGGCAACTGCTAGTATCTTTTCTAACCAGTTTACTTCTTCTGTCTTGAGTTAATTGGTATCAGTGTCTACATGCTTTAAATTCCACACTGTTTTAATTTTAACAGCTTTATTTGAATTTTACAATGCTCTTGTGGACGTGAAGTACTGCCCTTTAACAGCTGCCATCAAAAACAGAAAACAGACAAGTGTTGGTGGAACAAAACACACTGAGGCCCCAAAGCAGTTTCATTTCACCCCATTAACCTGCTCCATTCTACAGCCTGACATTTGTACCTGATGATTGTTATTGTGAGAATGCTGGAAAGCTTTTTTATTCCGTACGTTTTTTGTCCGCTAAAATCTTTCACCGATTTCTAAAATTTTGGTATCAAAACGTTCAGCTCGTTCAGGAGATGTGTTCTATATCTTTTGGTGTTTATATCTTTTACACTTTTTAAACTATTCAACTTTGATTCAACTTTTTTCCTCATTCAAATGAATGATAAGTGCTTTCAACTCTTCAAAAACTTCCTCCTCTTTCTAACCTAATTATTTCTGCAGATTTTAAGTTAGAGATGCCATTCAAACTTTAAACGGGTCACAAGACATTCAGCTGATACCAATTGGTGCAGCTTTTTCAAATATTAAGCCACTATTGAAATATAATGGTTTAAAAAACGTCAACAAATTTCAACTCTTTCTCCTCTTTTCAACCTAACTACTCCTGCATACTTTCACCGATTTCTACAATTGTGGTATCAAAACGTTCAGCTCCTTCAGGAGAATGTCTTTTACTTTTTGTGTTTCTAACTTTTATACTTTTTAAAATATTTAACACTTTATTCAAATTTTAGGCAAATTTCAACTCTTTCTCCTCTTATCAACCTAACTACTGCAACATATTTTCAGCTAGAGACACCATTCAAAGTTTAAACGGCTCACAAGACATTCAGCTATTACAAAATGGGTCAGCTTTTTCAAATAATAAGCCAATTTTGAAATATGACTATTTCAAAAACATAAAAAAAACACTTTTTTTCGGCCCTTTCATCAAATCTTCTGTTCTTCCAATAGGTTTGAATCATTCCACTATTGTTATTTCAACTTCAAATTCCTTCAAGCAAGACTTCAGCAACTGGTTTTTCAGCAATTGAAAGATTTTCCATTTTTTTAGCATTGTCAGCTATCCCAATTCAACTTCAACAGCATTCTCATTGCTTTCTCAGGAACAACTTTTTCTAGTTCTATATCATTTGTGGCAGAATACAAACCTGTGAGTGTGTTTCCTTCTTAGACCTTTTTTAAGGGTCAGAATCATCAGTAATAACTTTTTTTAAAGTTTCTTTGTCACAGAGATGTTCAATATTAGCAATTCATTCACATACTTTAAAAATAGCACTCCATAGGTTTATAGCTGTTTTTTTTATAGTACAGTTTTTTTATTTTTTTTTATTTTCAAAGTTAAATTGGACTTTTTTCATGGTTAAATTATTCATAGTTTTCCTTGTTAAAACCTACCATGTGTTATCTCAGTATAATCAAATATATTTTTAATTCCTGGTCTTCTAAGCAAATTTCTTTTCCACTCCTTGAAGATTTTCTTTATTTGTCAAACTTGACATTTTCTGACCCTTAACTTTTGAAACATTTATAAAACAAACCTTGCTGTGGAGAAACAGTTGAGCGTTTTGTAACCACGGCCATTTTTGAGTTGCACAGATGTTCATCCAAAGCACCCATTAGTTTACTGCAGCAGCTCTGTTTCCATTAAGCATTACCACAGTACTATAGATTATCTGTAACTTTTGAATTTTTTTTCTGTATATATATATGTATGAATTTGTTGAACATTTCTGAGTCACAAAGTGACAAATAAAAAATTATAAAATATCAGGGATAGTTTTTTCCTGTGGGTTCATTTGGAACACTTTAGGGGTTAAAAATGTGTGGTGTGGATAGTAAATAACTTACCACATACACACTAATGCATGGCAATGTGACATAATGTAAGTAAAAGTAGCCCCTGGTTTTCTGATGATGACGAGAAGGATTTTTTTCTCACTGAAAAATGATTCATGTTATTACAACAAAGCCCACTGCAGAGGTCTGATTAATCAACAGAAATATGATTACATACATTTGTGGATTCCTTATTCAATCTAATTTTTTAAAGTGAAATATCACAGTAAATAGTAGTGTGGCTTAAAGACTTGATTTATTTACCCGAAATAAATGCTGCATATTCATATATGAAATATAGGCAAAGAGTTATGTAAGAAAAATCATGGTTTTACTATTGAGTTGAATTTAAAACATTTCTGAACAGTCAAGCAATAAAGCTAATTTATAGTGTAAGTAGAACTGTCATATTAACTGCTTTTGTTTTGATGCTATATTGTCCCAGAAATAGTTACAACAAACAGTTTATTTAATCTTCATGAAATATATATTTCATAGATACTGAAGAAATATACACAATTCTGTAATAAAATATCCACTGTTTTGAAAAACACCATACTTTTCGGTAAGTAACATATTTTTCATGAATTAGCCTGCAATATTAGCATATTAACGGATCAACAACAAAGGAAACCAATTTTTTTTCTTCTATTTATATATATATATTTTTTTGTCTGTAACATTTTATGACAGCTACTGTTATGTTCTGGTAAGAATCTCCAAAGGTTTTGCTGACCACATGCTTATGTTGCTACATATATAAGGTAAGGACCAGATTATCTATTTTTCATATGTCCTGACACATAAAACCTCTGAACTGACAGAGGATGTACTTTTTTGTTGTTCATTCCTCCCATTTAGCATTTCTGGCTGAAGCTTATGATAGACATTGCATTACATATTTTTTTACATTACAAATACTCATTTCTACTAAAGAGTGAATTCGATTTTACACTGATAATGTGACACAGATACACAGATGTGTATACAGTGTACATGTGTATAATGTGTACACAGATGTTTTTTATTATTTTTTTATTTTATTTTGTAAACCCGCTAAACCAGAGAACAAAGACTGTATTCTCTGCCCCCACTTCCTTTGGCTTTTAGTCTGCAGCTTGTTCCGTTGTTCACCTTGTGTATCTAGTATGTTTTTGTAAATTTGATTGTAGTGGGTATTATTATCTTTTACATTTAAAGCCAATTTGCAGTATACTTAGTTTGAAGCTTAACATCATGTATTGTATGATCTACAGGTCTGAGCAGTGTTGCGTGGGTGTGTTGCTCACTGCCTTGTCTGTTTCTCTTCCTGTCTCTATGAGTCGAGCAGTTAACCAAGGACCTCTCTACGGTTGGAAAACTTGCTTTCACATCTCTGTGGGTGAAAATGAGTGGTTTTGTTTTTTCTCACAACATAACCAAATTAAGATAATAGATTGGCTTTGTATCTTTCAGCTATGTGGTAGCAACATTAAAATAGGCCTAAGTTGAAGCAAGGGAGTTTTGGGTTAGAAAACAACTGTTATGTGTGCATATCAAAGCATGCGTTTGACAGGTAAACAGTTGTAGCAGTGCATTTTGGAACAACTTCAGCATTCTTTATTTCAAGTGTGAGAAAGACTAAATAAAGCTTTTTCCTATGGGCTGTACTAAGTTGCATTTTTCTTAAACGTTTTTCATTGTTGATGGGGAAAATCATCATTAAGGTTTTCCTACAAAAGAGCTTTTATTCAGTCAGCTTAGTCAGCCCACGCTGTTTTGCATACTCACAGTTGGAGAGACAGAATTTTTGCCAGAACTCTCCTGTGACAAAACAGCTGTGGAGCAGTCAGTGTATCATGGAGGTGCAGGGAGTGGTAACCACCAGAACTCTGATACTTAGAACTGAAACTATTTATTTTTCTTGTACTGAACATACAGTTTTCTCTTTCCAGGAGTTGGAAAACAAGAATATTCAATCCTTGTCTTACATTCTGTTATTTGGCTTTATATAATTGATCAAATATCAAAAAGTTGAAAACATTTAGAATTATTTATTCTTCTGTACCTACATAGTGTGTTACAGTACGATGGCCGTATATTTTGGTTGATGACCGTAGTTTTTTCTGGCTGATATGATATAAGCAGGTCAATTCTAACATGTCTGTTTGAATTGGACTCTATCTAATCAAGAAAAAGTAAATTATATAAATGTAAAGATTATTAAAGGGAGGTGAAGTTTTTTTTGTCTTGACAGCATTACAGGATTCAGACTTGGATAAGAATGATTAAGAATACAATATATTCTTCTGATGAATAAAACAGGTGGACTAGGACTGGTCATTTGTCACTTACAGTTGTTTGAAGGTGCTGATTTTTGTGTCATAAGTTAATTCTAGCTTATGACACCATCTCACTGTGGGCTTGATGAGAATTACTAGGATGAATTACTATCTGCATGAAGCTTTGACTTCAAGAAGCCAAGTAGCCCGTTTTTGCACCAATTGGTCGAGCTCAACAACAAAGTTAACTTTATTTGCTTTCATATTCTTCTCCACAATTTCTCTGTCATTTACCTTTTAATAATTTTTCCCTCCAGTGGTTTGTGTGACACAGTCTGTGTATGATCGAGTGTCATGCTAATAAAGAAACTCTGTCTCTGTATGTGGGTTTGGTTGACAGTTGATTTTATGCTGCGACTGTCACTCCTTAAAACCACTAACTTCTGTTCAACAGAGCTAATTCAAAAAGTGTCAAGGGCTTGAAGCGCAGAGTTGCATTGTCATCATGAAGATTGTGGGAGTGGTGAGTTGCTGGCCTTTGAGGCTTAAGCGTTTCCACCAGACCTAACTGATCACTCCCTGCTTTGATCTGCAAAACCTCAGACCAGACTGCTCTAACATCAACTTTCTGAACACATTAGGCTTGATTCCTTTCATGATTGAAGCAGAAATAAGTTTGCCCCCTAAAAACGCTCCACGGTGTTTATATGGGAACATCCCCAAGTCCCCGCTGATCTCTAATTGGCATGTATGACTCAACTTAGGGCTTGACTTGTGAAACAGCAACACACAGCTTTGGAAACCCTGTCAGCCAACAAAAGAAAAAGGAAGTGGAGGTTGTCACGGGGAATCCAAATACACAAAGTGCAAGGGTTTCTCTTGTTATTACTCTAAATGTTATCATTCAAGAGGTAATACATCTCTTTTATTTAGCCATTACATAGTTTGTCTCTTTGCAATTACAACTACCATACTCAACCATCAAGATTACAATAAAACTACTAACAACAGATGTGAGTAGCATTTATCATTTCATTTCAATCTAATAATCCTACTCTGAAACCTTCTTTGTTAATTTGACCTGAGCCAACCACCCAAATGTTTTTTTTAAGTAAACCCATAGTTACATTGGCGTTCTGTGGAAGAGGCTACACAACCAAGAAAATAACTCATCCTCCAAACTTACCCAGATTTAGTAAGGTACTGTCAGGGACCGGCAGGACACAGGACACAGATGGAGGGTTTCAAAATAAGTCAGTTTGTTTATAATAAACAACTTATGGTTCTCCTGAGCAGAGCAAATCAAGAGGCTGTGAAATGCTAATACACTAACCTCAATAACTATTGACCTGAGGCTAGTGTGACTATAAAACTTAATCAAAACAAAACTCACTCCACTCCATGAGGAAAACAGAAAGGGCTGTAAAAGGTAACAAATAAACTCTTCACGCTCTCCTGAAAGAGGCGAAATAACAAAGAACGCTCTCCTGGTGAACAGAGGCACGATCACAAATAAACTCAAAATCTCTCCACTAAGGGAGGCACTATGAAACGTTATCAAACCAAAACCCACTCCTTCTAATGGAGAAACTTTAACAAGAAATCAAAAAACACTTGGGAATCAGGTAAGACAATCAGATGCTTGGCATGGGAGGAAGGGCAAGATACTTGAAACGAGAGGGAAGTTAATATTTCAAAATAAAACAGGAAATGACAAGACAAAACATGGTTCAAAACAAAATGTGTCAATGGTTCCTGACAGGTACTCAATTTTATCCTCCTATATAATCCTTAATGGCTAATTCTGAGAGCCCAGGAATTTTTCCACAAACAATTGCAAACATGGTAAAACGAAAGGCAGACTAATCATCAGTCAGTCATGTCCCAGACCTAACAGAAACATAGCGTGTCTTAATATTTAATAGCTGTCAATCTCAGTTTCAGAGCCTCCATGTAGCACATTGTGATTGATGATTACGTTTTTCTAAGCCTCCACTCTTGTTGATCATTTCGCAGCACACCCACTGAAAATTACCATAGATTGTGCACCTGGGTGTCGTTCCCATCAGTGCTGATCTAAGCTGAATCCGATAAAAAACCTGTGACTACAGAGTGATTTGATGTTAGACTAAATGTCTATTAAACTCTTTTACATTACACTCAAAAGCAAAATGTTAGCAGCTGTTGGTAACTTTTGTGACCAGTATAAATAGGCTTAAGTCACAAGAATACTTGTGTATACCATTAATTAAAAAATCTACAGTTCGTAGTTGCTCAGTAAAGATAATCCTGGTTTTCGGGCTTTATGTTGTATGCATCAGAAATAAACCAGTGAACTTAATAAACCATTAAGTTCACTGGTTTAAGGGCTAAGGGCTTTATGGGTCTAAATATGGCATCTAAATAATTGAGTTATATTTGTTTAGGGATGATACACAGGTTTTCACCTGTAATATTTCATATTTCATACATAAAAGTAGAGTTTTAATTGATTATCATCAAGTAGTGAGACTGTCTCACTGTACATGTTGACGAACATGCTGACAAACTGACTGAAATATTTGTCACAGGATCCACTTCTCCTTTCCAGTTCTCTCTGTTGTGACAGCTTCATGTTTCTCAGTCAGATTTGGTATCTTTATGAACACAGAATGTAACCCAGATGTTTGACACCATGTGACATAGCTTTCTTGTTTGTTCTTTATCTTTGGCTTGACTTGACGTGGGTGTATGTTGAAGTGGTTAAAGGCCCTTCTTAAAGCAGCTACCTTCAGCACTACTCACTCTGTTCCTTCTTTGAGACTCTCTCACGCTAATGCTTCTAGGTCTACATCTGTTGGAGACATCAGCTTTGAAAAGCATAAAAGCTAAGAAGCAGCTAGCACACCAGCGAGCTGACTCTGATGTGTCTCTGCTGTGGTCAGAACTGCTGCTCACTGAGCTTACTGTGGGTGAAGTTTCTTTTTCTTGGTAAGGTCTTTGCTTTGTTGAATAGATCACAGTTATTTGATTATTTATGTATCTTTAATACATGGCCTAGTACTGTATATACTGCATGATGTTTTAAAAAATGATTGAACTCACTGTAATCAGAGTGGTGGTTTTCTGGTTGCAGGTTTTTATTGCTTCTGGCTCTGATCAGCATTGATAGGCACAACAAGCAGATGCACACAGTGACTTTAATAGCAGTGCCGTACTCAGAATTACAAGAGTGTGCACAACTCACTTTTTCTTTACATTAACACATGCTTACCAACCATAACGTCTCACACATGAAACTGACTTCAACAACTCGTAGACAACTGGCAGCTTATTCACTGCTCCACTATGTGGAGCTGAATCATGTCTCATATGAAGATGTTTAAACTGACTGCAGCAACTCATGGACATAAAGAAGTACTATTAATAAATTTTTCCTAACTGCAAGCAATCTGCACACAGTGTGTGTGTGTGTGCTTGTTTTTTTTTTTTACAAGGTTCAAAAACAAGGAGACCACTTGCATACTTGTGGGGTGTGTGTGTGTGGTGAGATGGGGATGGTTGTGGTGCTCACTTCTGTGCTCATGTCAAAAGTGAGAAAGTGGCAACAAGCTGTTTAAACATACTACTTTTGGTATAAAATATTATAACTAACGTCTTGGCAGTTGCTAAATCAACAGACAACATATTCAGTAATGTTATCATTTCCTTGGGGCTTGATATTAAAAGTCAGCTTTTGTTTGATGTCTTTCCTAGCTACTGGTTGACTTTGTTTTCCTTTTGCTTACCTATGTGAGCTGAAAATGATGAGCCAAAGAGGGTACACAGTACACCCAGTGCAGCCACCCCACCCTACCCCACAGGAACCAGATCTCATGCAGTGCGGAGGATGTTGCTTCTTCTGACATCTTATCATGTTACCATGAGCAAGTCCCCTACCCCCACCCTTCAAATGGATGAGTAACTAAGTTACGAGTCATTTCCAGTCTTGACTTATGGTTAAAAGGAGTCACTTCTCTGTGTTTTTTTTCACACTTTGCATTACAGGAGTTAATGTCATCCTACACATGCTTTGTATCATCTTCCATGCTACTTTCAAAGTCTTACAAGCAACTGATAACTGTTAATCACAGTCTGATGTTCTCTGTTCCTGCTGTAACATAAACGTACACCTACTCACCGATACTACCTCATCTTTCAGGAGGGATTGGAAAGAATTATCTAAAGATATGTCCTGTCTTAATGTGCCATTACCTTGAAGTAGGTTGGTTTTATTGGAAAACATAATTAATTGACTTAGATTCTTATCATTAGAGGTGAAAAGAAGGACACCAAACTCTATCGGTACTAAACATAAATGTTTGACAGGATGTCAACACGACAGCTGGACATTCTTCTATCAGACTACGTTTCTAACACCAAACAACACACAAGTTTACCACAGTTATGTGAAAAAGAAAAGACACCTTTCAATTGTAAGGTTTTACATTCCTACCTTCCAAACAAGCCATACTTGTTCAGTCTTTTTTTCTAATTGTACAGTCATGAACTTTTAACATTTAACATGCTAACTGAGACCTGTGGAGTCTGACATACAGCTCTTGGGTTTGGCAGTTTCTCTGAGTATTGCACAATCTGACCTTGGGGTGAATTCGCATGAAATAAGATCATTGTTGATGCACAAACAAGCAACTTCCTCTCTTTAATAATATGTATCTCTGAGTCAAGTTACAATTACTGTGTTTCTCTTCAGATGTTCACCTCAGCTCATCAACCAGGAAAACCTGAAAAATTCACTAGTTTACTCTTTACTTTTTCCTCTGACATTGTATCCAACTTGGGCAGCATTGGGGTTCAATTAACAGCTTCAAACCAATATCCAGTTTATTTCATTGTCTTTTAAAGCTCTTACTTTACTTGCACCATCATAGTTTCAAAAGGTGTGGATCGTTAAGAGTTCTCCTTAAAAAGAATTTGCCATGTGCTAATAGAAAGCTTCTCAGAATGTGAATGGGATCATGCTGTAGAAGATTTACTAGTTACACATTGTCACCTCACAAATTTCAGAATTCATGTCAGAAACCAGTTGAGGACATCCTTTCAGCTATTGTCCACCTTCGTTGTGCTCTTTACAGACTGAAAGCTTTGGTGTCAACCGGAGATCGGAGTGTGCAAGCGGCATGTGACTGGTAAGTTTGAGTAAACGTTTCTTAATTTGCTTGCAAAAGCAGTCTATAAATGATGAGGAGATCTATTACTTAAAAAAAAAATCATCTGTAAAACACTGAAGACAAAATTAAACAAGCGTAGACAGGTGGAACGCTATATAAAGTGAAGTAGGCATTGAACTGCTTGTGGCCATGTAAAATGGAAGTGCAGGTCACTAATAGTACAAAACAGCAGTGTACAGAAGGTAGAGCATACTTTTTCTTGTAAACTGTGTTTTGTCAAGAATAACATTAATCTTGAGAAAATTAGATCCATTATTTCAAGATTCTTTCAATTTATTTAATTAATGTAATATCAACATAAATGCTAAGGATGAACGCTAGTGTCAAAAAACAATTTAAACAAATAAGATAAAATGAGTGTTCAATGTCTCACACAGGCTGTTCTCCCATGTGGACGACCCATTCCTGGATGATCCGCTGCCCAGGGAGTTTGTTCTCTACTTGCGACCCAGTGGGCCTCTACAGAATCAGCTGTCCCACTTCTGGCAGCAGAGCCGGGTCACCTGTGGCAAAAACAAAGCCCACAACATCTTCCCACATATCACTCTCTGCCAATTCTTCATGGTGAGTTGGGTTATACTTCAAATGAAATGCTGCTTTAAGGTTGTGTATTCATGACACCTTATAAAGTGAACCCCTTTCACACATGCAGTGATTTCCAAAAAAATGGTGGCAATCTATCTATCTATCTATCTATCTATCTATCTATCTATCTATCTATCTATCTATCTATCTATCTATCTATCTATCTATCTATCTATCTATCTGTCTGTCTGTCTGTCTGTCTGTCTGTCTGTCTCCCTCCCTCCTCTCCTCTCCTCTCCTCTCCTCTCCTCTCCTCTCCTCTCCTCTCCTCTCCTCTCCTCTCCTCTCCTCTCCTCTCCTCTCCTCTCCTCTCCTCTCCTCTCCTCTCCTCTCCTCTCCTCTCCTCTCCTCTCCTCTCCTCTCCTCTCCTCTCCTCTCCTCTCCTCTCCTCTCCTCTCTCTCTCTCATGACTGTCCTGGACTCTTGACTTGTGGTACACTGTTCAGCGACACCTGCACAAATATGGCCTTGATGGAAGAGTCATTAGAAGAAAAGCTCTCCATCCTCACCACAAAATTCAACGTCTGAATTTTGCAAAGGAACATTTAGACAAGCCTGATGCTTTTTGGGAAGAAGTCTTGTGGACCGATGAGGTTAGAATATAACTCTTTAGCCGCGTTGAGCAAAGGTATGTTTAGAGAATAAAGGGCACAGAATTTCATGAAAACAACATTCCAACTGTTAAAAATGGGGGTGGGTTGATAATGCTTGGGTTTGTATTGCAGCCAGTGGCACATGGAAAATTTCACGAGTGAAGAATGGATTCAAGTTGAAAAGAGGATGGCTTCTAAAAATGGATATTACTACTATAAGAGGCGTAAGCTGTAGGTTTTGCCATGGCCCTCACAGTCTCCTGACTTAAACATCACTGAAAATCTGTGGATAGACCTCAAAAGAGCAGTGCTTGCAAGATGGTCCAAGAATCTCACAGAACTAAAAGACTTTTGTAAAGAAGAATGGCCAAAAATCTCTCAAACAAGAACTGAAAGACTCCTGGCTGACTACAGAAAGCGTTTACAAGCTGTGATGGTTGCCAAAGGGGGTTCTACTAGGTACTAACTATGCAGTGTTCCAAAAGCTTTGCTGTGGGCTAAACACCAAACATTTTAGTATTGATAGACTTGCAACTTTAATCTCATCTTCTCTTTTACACAGTGTACAGACAACAAAGTGGACGCCCTCTGTGAGGCCCTCCAGGCCACCGTACAGCAGTGGCGGGGTCGATTTCCAAGCTCACTGCCTTTGGAGCTCTACACATCTTCTAACTTCATAGGTCTTTTTGTAGAGGAGCAGGTGGCTGAAGTCCTCAAACAGTTTGCAGCCAATTTTGCCACAGAGGCTGCCAGGAAGGCAGGTAGGAACCACAAGGGGTCCAAATAATACACCCATAAAGCCCTGGGTCTGGAACATGCTGGAGATCATGACTAAATGTGTCCCATCTTTCACAATATGTCTTCATGACTTAATGTTTTTTTAATATTTAGAGAGTGGAAGCATTCATTCAGAATAGCCACCATGTAACATGTGACCAGCTTTGGTTTTACACAGTGATTGGTGTTGATGGCATTGAAGGTTGCTTATAAAAGTTCTCACTCAGTCTGTCACAAGTGTTTTCAAAAACAGTATTTCAGGCAGCTGAGTGCCAAATGAGATCAGAGCCGGGCTGTCATATTTCTGTTTCTCAGTAAAGGAACAAATAAGAGTATGTCCAGATTCTAATGAGTGTTGAGATTTATTCTATGCTGTTTTGTGTATCTGGATTTATTTTCTTCTCTTCTCTTCTCTTCTCTTCTCTTCTCTTCTCTTCTCTTCTCTTCTCTTCTCTTCTCTTCTCTTCTCTTCTCTTCTCTTCTCTTCTCTTCTCTTCTCTTCTCTTCTCTTCTCTTCTCTTCTCTTCTCTTCTATTCTCTTCTATTCTCTTCTATTATTTAATTTCTATTTTTAAATTTTTTTATTTATTTAGTTGGGACAGTGCACATTGCTCAACATTAATTTATAGCACATCAATGTAAATGTGCCGGACTTAGCAAAGATGAAAATTCCATCCGTAGTCCCAAGGCAGGTACAGACGCAGTAAGGCTCTAAAACCTCACACCAACAAATCATACAATGGACAATTACAAAAACAGAACACGGGCATACTAATTGAGACAGAAAAATACAGGCAGACAATGTCAACACAAACGAAGCACAGGCAGACAGTATCAACACAACAACAGAGTTAAAAAGTCATAGTTCTGATAACAAATAGTAGCCTTGTCAAAGAAAATAACAGGCAATTGGATGAATCATGTAAAGTTCTACTATGAGAAAACTTCAATTAATTAGACTACCATTATAGCCAGCTGGTAAAAACTCTCTTTATTTTATTTAGTTTTTGCTTATCTTACAATGAAAAAAATTCTCTTCCGTGATGATTGATCTTGGAAGCATATCCTCTCATGAGCCTCTGTTGGTCACTGCTATCACACTTTAAACCTACTCAAAGCTGCCGTTACAGGACATTCATTAGGTTGATCTACTTTTTTTTCACCACAACTGGACAGTTTAAACCTGGCTAAATGTTCTTATGATTACTATACATTGTGTTAGAATCCAGCTGCTTTGCAGGGGTTACCCTGTGCCCACCTTCCACCCAGTGTTAATTGTCCCAGGTCAATCACAGCAGTTAGTCTAAAACGGGGCAGGTTTGTACAATATCTTCCACATTAAAACTGCTAAAACTTTAGAATCTTGAAAACTTGAATAACTAAGATGCTCATTCTGATTTGGAACACTCTTGAATTTGAAGTCTCTAATCTTGAAGTCTCAGTATTAAAATATCCACTGCAGTTGTATCCACTGCTCTGTCTTGAATCACACATTTCAGGGCTGTGACTGCTTTAAGGTCTGTCCAGTCACATTCAGGAGCACTGGGGCCTATGTCTGCTGATAACACTCCATCAAAATAAAAGATCCAAAGAGGATCCAAGCTAACCAAGAATTCCAATCTACTGCTGTATAAAACCACCTCCTTTCCCCTCCTGTCTCATCCAGAGGTCCACTTGGAGCCTCACAAGAAGCAGCTCCATGTGACTTTGGCATACAACTTCCCAACTGATCACCTTCCTTCACTGGAGAAACTGGCTAAGGGCATCGAGGTGAAGCTGGGATGCGATTGGCTTGCTGTTCTGTTCTCCCGGGACATTCGTTTTGCTAATCACGAGGTTGCTATTCATATTAACAGTATATATTTCTGTATCACACATACTCTACTTATTAAATGAAAACTCAAAAATGGTTTGTATTAAATGTGAGTCAGTAACTCAGTCGGTGATCAACGTGCTCTTACCTTCGCCACATCTGCAGACCCTGCAGGTGATGTACCCCTACATGCCACAGAACGATGATGAGCTGGAGCTTGTTCCTGGAGATTATGTCTTCATGTCTTCGATGGATCAGAGTAGCACCAGTGAGGGCTGGCTGTACGGTACCTCGGTTGCCACAGGGCTGTCTGGACTGCTGCCTGAGAACTATGTCAGCCTAGCCAATGAGTCCGACACCTGGGTTTTCCATGGGTGGGTGTAATACTTTATACTGACACAAGAAATGGACTTAACCTCTAAATTAAATAATTAAATAAAACATTATTCTACAAATATGAATAAAAGAGCCATTTGATACATGAAAGAGTGACAGTGCAGTCTCCAATCTTCAGATGTCTGCTCTCCATGTCTACTACAGCTCCCATTCATTCTTCAGTTGTGGACCCAGTGACAAGAGCAATAAAGAGAAAGGGATGTTTGACGGACTGCTGGACAGCCGACGCCCTGATAACATCAGTCCTGGAGACACACCCACCCTCAGTCTCATTTGCCATTCGATGCAGGTTCTTTGGTGTCTTTTCTTTCTAAATATATACGAAAGACTGTATCATTGCAGGACCTAATTTACTTAGAATTGAAAAAACATTGTCTGCTATTATCTTGAGCTGTCAGTTACTGACATATTTTTTTTCGCCAGCAGGTCCTGCGGCTCAGTGGTGGTCATGTTCGACCGCAGAAGCGCACACTTTTTGTCTGTCGGCATGGTGAGAGGATGGATGTGGTCTTTGGTAAACACTGGCTCCCCCTCTGCACAGACAGTAAAGGTGAGCATGTTTAATCCTCAGGTTAAGCTAAACCAGCACCCCTACAACCTGAAGAATGGACTTTCATAGAATCCAACATCTGCCAGTATTTTTGAACCACTGATCTTGAACCTTATTGGAAAAATTAAATGTTCTTATATATAAGTGAATGTTCTACTTTTTGTTCTTCAGGCAGATATGTTCGTTCCAACCTGAACATGCCCCCCAGTTTGCCTCTATGGGGAGGACAGAAAGATTATGACATGGATGCTCCGATCACTGTGCTTGGATCTACTCAGGCTCGATTAGTGGGTATGTCACTGCATGTAGTCTAGACATGTAAAACCTTAGTTAATTAAATGTGTTTGAGCTAAAATGTGCTGCTTTCCCAGGTGAGGCTCTGTTAGAGAGTAATTCAGTGATAGACTTTGTGTACTGCTCGCCCTCCCTGCGATGCATTCAGACTGCACAGAACATCCTGAAAGGTAAGAAGATTCACACAGCATATGTGAGGGATTATGAGTATTTCTCCAGGATTCCCTCACTGTGCCATTCTGACATTCTCGGTGACATGAAGAAATCAGGGGCACTGTGTGTGTCTAAGCAGGTCTGCAGCAGGACAGTAATCTGAAGGTGCGTGTGGAACCAGGTCTCTTTGAATGGACCAAGTGGGTTTCTGGGAACTCCCTGCCTGCATGGACACCCCCCACTGACCTAGCAGCGGCCCACTTCAGTGTAGACACAACTTACAGGTGATGCAAAACGCTTCTCATTTACTCTGATCCCTGATGTTTGAATATAAGAAGGCTTTGTTGAGACAGTTTGGGCTGAGTGTGTCATGGTTGGAATTTGTTATGTTGTGATGTAAAGACTTGTAAACTTACTGTATATGCAGAATTAGTGTGCTTGCTGTCTAAGCTGAAAGGCGTTCTTGCTTTTCCTACAATGACAAGTTTGTTGCATAGTTATCATGCCTAGTTCAACAGTGTAACTCGATGTTGATCTTTCTTTTTGACATCAATATGTTTAGAGTTTTTTTGGGCCTTAACATGAAAGAGTGAATATTGCATCAAATAAAAGGAGGTGGCACTGTTTGAAAAAGTCTCCAAAAAACTTTTAATTTAATTTGATTGACAAGTCTTGTCAAAAAGAAAACTGGAGATGTTGGAAATGTTGTGTGATTGTAATGGATTCTTAGACTGCCCTGTGCTTTGTAGTAGCCTTGCAGTACAGTTTTACTATGTTGTTGTTTAATAAATGCTGTTTATCTGTATAGACCTCTGATACCAATCAGCAAGCTCACTGTGTCTGAGTCCTATGAAAACTACATGAGTCGGAGCTATCAGGTCACCAAAGATATCCTGTTAGACTGCAAAAACAGTGGTAAGGGATACATTGCTTTGTAGGGGGAACTCTTAACTTTATCGTTCTACATGCTCACGTATTTGTGCACTGCTGATCTACTGATGTTGTGTCCTGCCTGGGTTTCTACTTTGTGCAGGAAACAACGTGCTGATTGTAGCCCACGCATCTTCCTTAGAGGCCTGCACACGGCAGCTGCAGGGCCGCAGCCCACAGAGCACCAAAGACTTCATTCAAGTTGTCCGAAAGGTCTGTCCACAGCACATCTTTTTTCATCTTCTCCATCTGTTTTTTTTTAATTCACACATCCCAGCCTATCCATCACTACTTCCATCTGCTCTCCTTAGTTGCCCTCTCCACGCTTGATGTGGCTTGATGTTCAAAAACATGGTTGTGTACACTTAAAGCTCTTAAGATGTAAGGATTCCATATGGATAAACATGTTTTTGGTCCTTAAAACAACCTCTGAAACACTAAATGAAACGAAGAAACGAGAAATGTTTAAACTTAATTATTTCATGTTTAAAAATCTTTTAGACAGGATTATTTTTGCTTTCTTATACTGAGGAAATACATGTGACCTAAATTGGTTACAACAGAAAAACCTTACTACTAACCTGGGTTTATTAAACTGCTACAACTGAACAGTATTATAATTGATTAACTTTGTAGGACAACAGATCACTTTTTTTTCAAAAAAAAAGCTTGTACTTGTTGAGGTGGTCCATAATGGATTTTCACCATGTAGAGCCATCCTCTGTTACACTTATTATACAGATGATTAAAGTGTTAAACATGCAACACAAAGCCAAAGCACAGCACAATGCTGTCTGTGCGTAAGTGAAAATAAAAATGGACTCCTTTTTTTTCTCCAGAGCAACTCAAATCGCGTGTGTCAGATTCATGAAAAAGAAAGTTTCTTCGTATTTTGATGTTGGACTACTTAACACACTAAGTGCAGTGTATGTGTATTGCACTGCACTTAGTTGCTTTGTTTGCATTATTTGTATCAAAACAGGTCCTCCACAGTGAATAATTAAATATTAAGTAAGTTGTTTCCTTACTAGTAAATATTATTGTAGTAGTGCACTGATAGAATCACTGATATATACTGGACATTTGATTAAAAAGCATACCTAATATTTTGCTTCCCTAACAGTTTTTTATTTATTGATCTAGTAATAGAAATGTTGTATATGTCCGTATTTCTATATGGCATCTTTTACTCTTCATAGTCATCATTTATATGCAACATTAAACACATATTAGAATAATTAATAAAGCACATGTACAGTATGTCATTTTGAGGAATGGAATGTATGATCAAAAACCCTCAATAAAAGTGAGTGTTTAGGTCAACATTTCATTAGAAAGAAAACTAAAACATGCAAATGATCTCATGTTTTCAAACGTTTTTTAACATGGTTTACTTAGAAAAATCAAGACAATTTGACATCAACAACATGATGAGGTTTTGATATATTTGCATATCAAGTTATCACTGGATGCTAAGCAAATTATTTTCCATTGAGATTGATTAAGTATCAGTTACCATAATAAGTCTCTATGTATGATTTATGTAGGTGGACAAAAATATCTAAAAATAGCTTTTATTTGGCATTCAGAAACTGATTTTATACATAAACAAAAAATAAATAACAAGATAGAAATCTAATTACTTGATTTTCTGAAAAAATAAATATTGTTGCCACAAGATGGCTGCAGAGGCCACAAGGGCCTGTGAAATATTTGCTGATAATGCAGCTTCATGTAGATGATGAGGAAAATAAAGACCGCCATTCAAATACCTTTTGTATCGTCCAAGTCTTTTGATTTCTTGTTATTTCCTTACATTTATTCTCCACTCAGTTTTGTTCATAAGATTCATATTCTCAGTGAGCCTTGTGACTGTGTTAAATAACAATATTTAAAAAAGATGATCATCTCTGCTTGGTCCTCAGATCCCCTACTTGGGCTTCTGTGCCTGTGAGGAGCAGGGAGACACTGGGGTGTGGCAATTAGTGGACCCTCCCATCTTACCCCTAACACATGGACCTAACCCCACTTTCGACTGGAGGGAGTCACTCCTGCAAGAATGACATCTGCCTGATCTGAATCTACTAATACTGTACTCCCACAGACCACAGACAATGACCCAGTGAATCCATACCCCCACAGCCTCTTTCAGCTTCGTTCAACTAAAGCTGTCAGTCTGAAGACAAGGAGCAGAGTCCCAGCTGGACAGGGGAAGTGACTGCATTCTTCATTGGCTGGTTCAACGAGCAGTTAGGATCATATAGTCACAAAAGTGGAGACAGAAGTTAGTCTGGCAGTTGGTTTTAGCTGCATTGTGTGGGGGAGTGCTCTCTGGCTTTGTCTTCCATCAGCCTCAGGAAATTTTGTGAAATAAGCATTAAGATTGTTAAACAAATGTTTTTGTTATTTTTTTCCAACATGAATATATTCTACACTTAACTAAAAATTGACTAAAATGGAAGTGGGAGAGTGAAATAATACCATGGAAAGCAAAATTGTGCACACAGCTACAATATAATTCCAGAAAAGAAATTACATCTTTTAAAAAATGCTTTTGAGTGACTTTGAGTCACTCCTTTTTGAGTGACATTGATCATTACATAAGCCCCTAAAATGTAATCTATCTTTATGACTCTTGAAGTTTATATGATTTTACTTTTAAAATAAAAAAGACATTCATGCCTTAAAATATCTTAAATGCAGCTCTAGAGTTTTGGAATTTGTATTCTGGGATCTGTGAGTGACCTGGGTTCAAATCTCCTGCATGAAAGGTACTATCTCCAGTAGGGGTCCTTAGGCAAGACCCCCTTACCCAGCCAGTGTAAGTCCATCCATCCATTTTCTATACCGACAGTCCGTTAATCGGGTAGCAGGTGGGCTGGAGCCTATCCAGTGCTTTGGATAAAAGCATCTGGCAAATGCTTAAACAAACAACTTAAACAACCAAAGGTGTGGCTTCTTTTTTTTTTTTTGGTAGTTTGAGAATAATTAGTTAGTTAGTTTTGTAGTAATTTGCAAAAAGAAGGTAGCAAAAATCTCCCCTTACAAAACAATGGGATTGTGCTGAGTCAGGGTGTAGGAAGGGCAGAGATTAGTTCACTAAGACCCCTTGAATTCTTGCGTGAGACCCTGATCCCAGCAACTATTTGCTGCATGTCCCAACCAGAGAAACGGGTCACTCTCCCTCCCTCTGTGTTCATGTGTGCTGTTACTTACTCCAACAATTTATTTTAGTAATTTATTCACTTATGTCACAAAATACAATGAAACTGTGGAAGCTTTCTAATGAGTCTAAACAGTAGCTCTTTCTCACACAGAACCACAGGGCGTCTGTTAAAAAAAAACAGTTGGGCAGTCTTTCTCCTGCTAGCCTCCCTTCAGGAGGAGAAAACACGTCTGCACCGCCTTCAAGTATTTCTCAGGTACTGTCCTGACGTTCCTTTGGCAATAAGACCCGACATGAAGCAGCAGCATCTTCTACAGCCTGATCCAGTGGATGTGACCATTAAACAGCTGCAGCTCTAAAAGCATAACCCAGTGACAATCATTCTGTAGCATCCAGATTCTGGTCCAGCAGCAGTTTTAGTATGTGACACTGTTACATGTTGTTCAAGGGTTCAGAGTAGCTGTAATCAGATTTTTTCGAAAAGGTACTTTTCAGATGCTATGGGCTAGAATAGTACAATTAGATCATGATCTTTAACAGCATGCAATAATTTATAATTGTATCTCAGGTGTTGAAAACATTTATCACACACATACATGCAGGCTTGAAAAGTGTTTACTGACTGTAATGTTGTGCGTCTTGAGTATTGCCGCGATGTCTCGTGTTACGACTGTCCACTTGGAGCTGCAGCAGCAAATGATATGAACTCGATCAGAAGTGTAAAGTTTGTGCAGCCATATTGTAACTGTAACGTGTGAAGACATCTCATCAGAACATCATTTCAAAGTCCATCTCAGTATTGGCTGATGTTTTTCAGTGAGGCGTTGTCTTTAACATCTTAGATTTCTTCATCTTTATATTCAAAAAGTGAAGCAGGCTAAGGCTGGACGGCTTCAGTTATCAAGAACGACCACATTTAAGCTCTCAGCTCAACACAGATTTATCTCAGTGGTGGTAGTTCACAGATCTGCTGCAGTTTCAGAACATTTCTGAAAATGTGTGTCTTGTTCAGCTCTGCCAAAACATCTACTGGCTTTTAATTATTTTTGATAGTCTGACACATTTGGGAAGGATATGAATACGTGTCCTGCTGGGAGTTTCGCGCAGCTCAACTGGTCTACCTTTGTCTAAAGTAAAAAAAAATACACTTACCAATCTTTCTAAAGTTACATATTTTGTCTCTTGTTTAATTTGTTGGCATGATTGTGCTGATTTGGGTTGGCTTACAGAGAGCCAAGCTGGTAGTTCCCCGATTCTCACTTTTTTATGCAGCGATAGACTTTTTTTCAACTTAATTCTTGAGATGAAAGTGAATAAGTCCAAAAATGTCAAAGTATGCATTGTAAGAGCATTCTGAGTTTACCCAAACCTTTTATTTACAGACAGGTTTCTTTGCAATATCATTGCAGAGTTTCATGTGCAACAAGTGGGTGGAAATCAGCTCTCATCTCGGTTTGTTTGGCAGACTCAAGCACTTAAACGGAGATGACAAGGCAATGAACTGAAACAACCAACAAAAAGATGAATGGAAATAGTTCAGTATTCTGAAATAATCACAGTCCTTTGCCAGAAACAGATAAAGAATTGTGGATCCAGGCCAAAAAGAGGTTTGGAATTCCAATAGTCTCAAAAACAGAATATCCTGTGCTCCACTTTGTATCTCAAAATGCCAAAGACTTTCTTGAAGTTACACAGAGAACATAAATCTGCATCTAATGATTTGCAGGTATGCAGATATAAATATTTTGACTTGAAAAAAATTGATTTGATGAGAAACTTTGAAAAAAATGTCTGTCTGTAAAATGTGGAAGGTGGTGCCACAAATTTCCAGAAAAGAGAGCAATGTGAATGAAGTCCTGATATTCATTCAGTCCCGATTTCTTTTTATTGTCTGAACATATCATCAAATGTGAACATCATCATCAAAATATATTTGTTGATTAATAATTTAAGATGAAATATGTGTGTCGACTTAAAGTGAAATGTATTTTAATTTTGAATTCATATTCTTCTTTATCAGTGTCATGTTGAGAAAAAGTTGTCTTTTTTTAAAACAACATCAAATGTTTTCGTATTTGAAGAACTCTGTAGGCACAGACAGTTAATCTATGATTTGTGGTGATAATATCTTACTGTAGTTTCATTTAATTTTTTTTATGGAAATATCAGGAATAAAATACTTTTTCTCCTTAGCAATATAATTACAAAATAACAGGTGTGCATATAACCATTTATCCATTTGTTTTCCATCTATACAAAAGGAGAAAAGAGCAACTCAAATAAACTGTTTTGTTGTGTTTCCTATGTTTATGTTTATGTTTATGCATTTACCAGACGCTTTTATCCAAAGTGACTTACAAATGTAGATATAACATTAGTGCTAACATCAAAGTGAACAATAAGCTATGTAGAAGGAAACCACTACTTAGACTCTGTCAGAGGTAACAGGGGTGACAGTGTGGAGATAGAGTGCAGGAATAGAGGGAAGTAAAGAAAGAGAATGTGCAGTAGAGGGGGTTGGGAAGTACTGGGGAAGTGCTAGGGTAGGAAGTGCTCTCTGAAGAACTGGGTCTTCGAGAGTTTCTTGAAGATAGACAGGGACGCCCCTTTTTCTTGTAGCACTTGATACTTTTCATGTACATGGGCGGCTGTAGCTCAGGAGGACGAGCAGTCGCCCACCAATCAGAAGGTCGGTGGTTCAACTCTGGCTTCCCCAGGCTACATGTCGAAGCATCCTTGGGCAAGACACTGGGCAAGACACTGAACCCCACGTTGCCTCCTCCTGCATGCATCAGGGTATGAATGCTTAGAAAGCACGTAGTTATGTGTATCCTAAGACGTGCTGTATAGAATTAGTGTAGAAGCACTTTGAGTGATCAGTTAGACTAGAAAAGCTCTATACAAGTACAAGTCCATTTACTATGTGTCATTCCACGATCGTGGAACCGCCGTTCCATTAAGCACTTTGTAGGCTAACATCAGTAACTTGAATTTGATGCGGGCAGAGGGGTGATCGAAGACCAGATCCGCCGCCGCGTTCTAGACCATCTGCAAAGGTTTCACAGCACAGACTGGGAGACCAGTTAGGAGAGCGTTGCAGTAGTCAAGGTGGGAGACGACCATAGAGCTGCACCAGGAGCTGGGTGGTGTGTTGGGTTAGGTATGGCCTGATCTTTCTTATGTTAAGCAATACGAAGCGGCTCGATTGAGCAGCGGAGGTAATGTGATCTTTAAAGGTTAGTTGGTCATCAATCGTGACACCCAAGTTTCTAGCTATCTTTGATGGAGCAAAAGACAGGGACAGTTTGGATGCAGATGCTGTGGTGTATGGTTGGTTTGGCTGGGAAGACAAGTTCAGTTTTTGAGAGGTTTAGTTGGTGATGGGCTTTCATCCATTTTGATATGTCAGAGAGACAGTCTGAGATTTGTGCTGAGACCGTGTGGTCGTCCGGTGGGAATGACAGATAGAGCTGGGTATCGTCAGCATAGCATTGGTATGAGAAACCAGGGTATCGGATGATCTGGCCCAGTGAGGTGGTGTATATGGCAAGAGAAGAGGTCCCAGTACTGCACCTTGGCGGACCCCTGTGGCGAGGTGGTGCGCTGCAGAAGTGTGACCAAGCCAAGAATGTCTGACCAGTGAGGTACAATTCAAACCAGGAGTGTGCTCTGCCTGTGATGCCCATGCTAGTGAGTATGGACAAAAGGATGCCATGGGTGACAGTGTCAAATGCAGCCGATAAATCGAGCAGGATAAGTACAGAGGACTTAGCTGTCGCTCTGGCTTCTTTTAAGGTTTCTGTCACAGCCAACAGAGCCATTTCAGTGGAGTTGCCACTTTTAAACCCAGATTGGTTTGGGTTAAGGAGGTTATTTTGTAAGAGGTAATCAGTGACCTGCTTGAAGACTGCACTTTCACTGGTTTTAGATAGAAACGGGAGGAGAGAGACCATCCGATAGTTCTCCACTTGAGTCAGAGGAAGGGAAGGTTTCTTGTGTAACCCGAGCTTGCTTGAATGTGGTAGGAAATGTGCTCAACGTAAGTTAAGCATTTATCACTTGTGTGACTGCTGCAGTTACCAGGGGTGGTTCTAGGGGCATGGCCACAGCGGCATTGGCTCCAGCTGAAATCTGATTGGCCCCCTGAAGTGCCCCTGTCTTGTGACTCAGCTGTCCTTTGTCCAAGAGCGATGAGCAGATTATAGGTGGATGCAATTCCATGCCGAAACACTAGTAGCACTAATGAGCCAAATAGGAATGTCCAGCGTGAATAAAGCTTACAAAAGAAGACGATTTTAACGATCTCGAAGCATGTTGGACAAATACTTGGCCCCTCTATGAATATTGTGGCCCTTACTCAGAATCCTAGATCTGCCACTGGTAGCTACTGTAGGAGCAATGGATTGTAATAGTTTAGTGGGAACAGGGTCCAGTGGGCACGTAGCAGGACGACTACATGTGAGAAGTTTAGATACACAGCTCTTAGTGAGAGGGGTGAATGAAGAAAATTATGCAGTAGGACTTCTGCATGCTGAGTTAGTGACACAAGGTTCGGGTGTGGGTAGTAAACTGTTGGCTTATAGCTGCCACTTTCTCAGTAAAAATGAGGCAAAGGTGTCTGCCGTCAGATAGCAGGTGGCGGGGATTACGTAGATTTTTGAAGGTGAAAAAAAGTTTCTGGGTATCAGTAGTACTGTGAATCTTGTCAATGTAGAAAGCCTTTTTTGCATCAGTGACACTGGATGAGAATGATGACAGTAGTGCCTGGAATTTAGTTAGATCTGCAGGATCTTTTGAATTGTGCCATTTCCTTTCTATGGAAGTGAATCGTAACCATAATTCAAATTAAAATGCATTTGCAGATATGCTTTTTCATTTTAAGAATGTGGCTGCAGAGTGCTCAGTCTTTCACTTAATTAAAATTAAAAAGAAATTTGAGATTTAATTTTCAAAATATGCCCCAGCAAATGGATACCAAAGTTCAATTTGAAATGTCAAATTTGAAAATTAAAATGCATTTGCAGAAATGCTTTTTCATTTTAAGAATGTGGCTGCATTATTGGACTGAATAAAATTAGTAATGAATCATTCAATTTGCATTTGCATTTTCTTCTTCAAGACTGCACATTATTGCTTTTTCATTTTCATGGTGTGCCCGCAAAGTACTGCCCATGATTCGAAAACGAAAAAGCAATCTGAGCAGCGCAGCAGAGTGACGTCAGCTCTTCTTCAGCTCCCCGCTGACCGAGCTACCCATCTTGTTCGGTAGGGGGCGGTGTGCACATCTGCATTGCATTACATTGCAAATGTGCCGGGAAATTGATTGAATTGCTGGGTCTTTAGAGGATGCATCACAGTTCATGGCGCTCCCTCAAATTGTGCAAACACTGTTAGAATTAGCTGAGCAGGTAATAATATATCTGGGTCTGATGTTCGTGGCCGAGTAGAACAAGTCAGAGAGCTTGGCTGCATACTCTGCTGTCACAGATTTACACATTAATGAGGTTGCCATAGTAAACTCTGTTCACTCCTGGAACACCTGGATGCTGTGGAGCCTCAAATGGGACGAGGACGACCAACCATCAACATCCCGTTCGAGTCCATAGAAAGATATTTATGAAATGGCTTAAAAATAAAGGAAATAGCGGAGATGTGCGGCATAGGCCACAAGACAATCCGTCGGAGGATGCAAAGCAATGGATTGATGTAGCAGACTCCTTATTACTATTATTTGTAAAGGGACCGTGTTCACAACTAAACTTAATTGTTGCCATTTGATGTTTTGTGCCAAAGTTATAACCTGATCATTGTTGATGTGACTGTCACTAAAAATAACTTTTATGACATAGATCAGCGGCTCCCAAACTAAACGATCAGCGGCACTCCCTTCTATATCCCAACCGGGTTTACGCACCCTCAATCCCCCAGACATTAAGGAACCGGGTGGGCGGTTACGTCCACTCGTCATTCATGGAATGGGGGTTTACGTCCCCACTCATCATTGTTTACTGGGGAGATTTAGCCTAACGCAACTATGGGGTTGCTGATGCAAAGCCGTGAGTGCCTGTTAGACGCTATTCAACACTAGAGTGACTATAGCGACTCAATAGACTTGTTTTGGTTATGACGGGTGTACAATAATACGATAATTTTATGTCTCTGGTACGATAATACTACATTTCCCACCTGGCAACACTGAGCAGACCAGTTGCTTCAGCCACGGAGCTAATACAGCGTTTAGCTTTAAACGTTTACGCAATTGCAGTTAGAACTAGAAAATTTCTGGAAATTTTGATATGTGCATGCCCTACTGCCCATTTCTGCCCTCTTGCTGCTTTGCTTTGGGGTGGTAGTGCTTGTGTTGTGTTCTGTTTAAAGTGGTTCTAGTTGTGTTTGGGGTGCTGTTGTTAATGAACCACACCCGTTCTGGTTGTGTTTCTGGTTCTGTCTAAGGAGTTCAGGTTGTGTTTTGGTTGTTCTGGTTGTGTTTGGGGTAGTTAATAATGGTGTTTGGGGTAGTTAATAATGGTCAAATAAACCACACCCCCTGGTGATTGAGGGTTGTTTATGAATCACACCCGTTATTGTTTGGGGTTGTTCTGGTTCTGTCTGAAGTGGTTCTGGTTGTGTTTGGGGTGGTTAATAATGGTCGATAAACGACACCTCCAGTGAAGGGTTGTTAATGAACCACACTCCCTGCTTCCAGAGCACCCCGGGTCTTTGAATGTTTGAATGATGTCTCTCCGATGAAATGCTGCCGGGCAACAAGCCTTCAAAATCAGTATTGTTATGGAAGTTTTCAATCGCTTCCTTCCTAATACCTCTGATGAGCAATGAAATAGAGAACTTTACTTTTTCTGCCGGCCGGCTAAGTTTTTATTCTTCGTTGCAAGGAAAAAGATCAGTCCACACCATTCAGCGGCAATGGTATGAAAAGATACAAACAAAAGGAACACAGAGGATTTATACCTGAGGAGGGGGGCTTTGTTCTTTAGGTGTGTAACCATACCTCCAGGGGGGATAGGATGCAGTCTTGATGATTAAGAAACAGGAGGTTAAAACAATTATCTTCTCTGAGTGTTAATTAAGAAGTAAATTATTTAAAACAATTAGCATGTCTGGGTGATACAAATGGTTAATGTGGCTTGGAGGGTCTGTCAGTCCTGAGACATAAAATTTACCATCACAGCATATCAATCAATTAGCTTTAAAATTAGCATAAAGTTAAAGTTTACTTTCTCAAAGACTGTAAATCCCAGCATAATGAGGCTACGATATGTTGTGGTCCAAATCGTCCCGAGTCTTTAAATGTTTGTATGATGAGTGTACGATAAACTATGGCCGAGCAAAAGGCTTCCGAAATCAGCATGTGTGTTCATTAGCATTAAAGTTACGATAGAATTAACGTTGAAAATTCTCAAAAATTTTAAATTTTAAAAACCTCTCCAAAATCAGCATGTCAAACATTAGCATTAAAATTATGACCAATTTAAAGTGTCATATCTCAAAAACCGTAGTAGCCAGCATAACAAGACGCTAATATGTTGTAGTCCAAAGCGTCCCGTGTGTTTGAACATTTGAACGATGTCTCTACGTTATAGGGCGGCCAGAAATCGGCATAATAACCTCATAGCATCAGCTAATAGAGCACAAAAACATAGTGAGTTCATGTCTATGTGATGCAACATTAGCAAAAATGCATAGGATTTGTGTTGCCACGGTAACAAGCCTCATGTTAACGGTTGGGCAAATTTAACGCTAAATTTCTCAAAGACCGTAATAGCCAGCATAATGAGACTGAAATATGTTGCAGTACAACGCGTCCCGGGTTGGGGAACATTTTAATGATTTTTCTACAATCATTAATCATGCCTAGCAGGCAACAGGCCTGTTCTAAGTTAAATGGACTTGTATAGCGCTTTTCTTGTCTAACTGACCACTCAAAGCGCTTCACTACATGCCGCATTCACACAGCACGTCTTAAGATACACATAACTATGTGCTTTCTAAGCATTCACACACATTCATACCAATGATACACTGGGGGAGCAACGTGGGGTTCAGGGGTTCAGCCCAAGGACGCTTTGACATGTATCCTGGGGAAGCCAGAGTCGAACCACCGACCTTCCGATTGGTGGACGACTG
This sequence comes from Leuresthes tenuis, assembly GCF_036924035.1. NCBI lineage: Eukaryota > Metazoa > Chordata > Actinopteri > Atheriniformes > Atherinopsidae > Leuresthes > Leuresthes tenuis. The sequence continues at coordinate 32,664,275 of NW_027325363.1, read as the reverse complement.
CTCTTCCTCCTGAGCTACAGCCCCAAGTTAGCTATCGCAAAAATCGTAACACCTAGTGTAATGAGGCTTAATGACCACTTAGTACGAAGCGACCCAAGTGTTTGAACGCACGAATGACGTCTCTATGATAAAGTTCGGCCAGACAATAAGCGTCCAAATTTCTTCGGTTCCTGGCATCTACCGTTACCATGGTAACACTTTTGAACAATAAAAGTAATGCCCATCGAGGCATCGTGGAGACGCACGTACTGATGTATGCATTGCTTGGGTGGCGAGTTGCGTTTCGGGCCGAATTGACAGTGCCAGATGTTTGACAGAATTGACAGATTCATTTTCGTTTTTGTGGTAACAAAATGTTCAGAATCCTCATAGAAAAAAAAATCAATCACAGTAATCACAGTTTCATGAGATTTAAATATGTTGTAGTCCACAGTAGGGTGAGTCGTGGAATATATTAATATTGCGGTTCGGGCCGCATTAACGGACGACAAAGCGTGTGGAATAACAGCCCTTTTGGGCCGTTTGACATTTCTTGGCATGCCCATAATAAAATAATTATAAAAAGAAGAGGGAAACTTTTCTAGATACTAATAAATCACCTTCTTTTTTCATGTTTTTCCACTTTTTTTGGGCCGTGTTTTTTTTTTTGAGGATTTCTTTTTCATATATCATTGCGGGGCCATAATATACACACTTGGCAGCGGGTTAGCTTGTTAGCAAAATGCTAGCTAAAAGACCCGAATTTTTCATGTAAAATGTTTTTTTTCTAATTTTGTCGGACGTTTTTTTTTTTTTTTTTTTTTCGCAATTTTGTTTCAGGGAAGTTCTTGGTATGCATCCCCTGCCCCGCAAGGGTTGTTTACTTTTTTTACCTACTGAAAGGCTGTTTAGCACCATCGCAATATGGGCCTAACATATAGGTTTTTTCTAATTCTATCGTACGTCTTTTTTTTTCGTATATTTTTTTCAGGGTTCTTGGCACGCATCCCCTGCTCCGCAGGGTGTGTTTATTTTTTTACCTACTTATAGGCGATGATTCTAAACGGCTCAAAAAGGGATTTTTGTCATTTTTTCGTATGTTTTTTTTTTCGATTTTTTTTTTTTAGAGAGATTCTAGGTAAATACCCCTTGCTTTAGATAGTTAGTGGTCATGCCATTTCTTGGCATGCCCATAATAACAGTTTTGTGTCATGTCTCCTCTTTGCAGTTAATGGAGACAATGACTCGTAACTCCCGAGTCAGTAAAAAGAATCTCGAGTTTTGAACGATTGACTATGATTTCTGATGGCCCAACCGAGGCTAGACAACAGGTGTTAACCATGATGGAACCCATCACTTGCTCAACAGCTGATACTGCTTTTGGCAAAGAAGCTTAGAAAAAACTTACACTAGCAGACACACATTTTCCTGAATGAAAACCTGAATAAAATGTTGCGGAATTTAAATCTGGAATATGATTAAAGGCTGTATATCTTAATTAAAGTAACTATTTGTTACTGTCAGACATAGATTATTGTTCATTAAATAAAACAGCACAGTCACTCAATAACTCCCAAATCAACTACTTACACCACAGTGTCAAGGTAGGATGCCACCTGTGCAACAAGTCCAGTCGTGAAATTTCCTCAACTAAATATTCCACAGTCAACTGTCAGTGTCAATAACATGAAGTGGTAGGCCACGTAAAATGACAGAGCAGGGTTGGCGGATGCTGAGGCGCAAAGTGCATAGAGGTTGCCAACTTTCTGCAGAGTCAATTGCTACAGACCTCTAAACTTAATGTGGCCTTCAGATTAGCTCAAGAACAGTGCGTAGAGAGCTTCATGGAACGGGTTTCCATGGCCAAGCAGCTGCATCCAAGCCATTCACCACCAAGTGCTATGCAAAGCATCGGATGCAGTGGTGTAAAACACACCACCACTGGACTTTAGAGCAGAGACATGTTCTCTGGAGTGATGAATCATGCTTCTCCATCTGACAAGCTGATGTACGAGTCTGGCTTTGTTGCTAGGAGAACAGTGGTTGTCTGACTGCATTGTGCAAAGTGTAAAGTTTGGTAGAAGAGGGAATATGGTGTGGGGTTGTTTTTCAAGAGCTGGGCTTGGCCGCTTAGTTCCAGTGAAATAAACTCTAAATGCTTTGGCATACCAAGAGATTTTGGACAATTTCATGCTCCAAGCTTTGTGGAAACAGTTTGGTATGGTGGCCCCGAGGGTCAAAACACAACAACATTTCAGAAAACACAACGACATTTCAGAAAACATGCGGGATTGCATGGATTGAGTTCACGAAGCATCCACATTACCGTTTCCCGTTTGACACACAGGCCATGTTTCTGTTTTAAGGTCAGCCACATTGTTCTGTACCCAAACAGCTGTCCAGGTCCGCTTGGCTCTGATACAATGGCCCATCTGACTTCAGTTGGCGATGAGTACCCGCCCCGTCTCCTCAGTCCTAAATCTTTCAATCGTGCCTTCAGAGTCCCATGGGACATTTTAATGTTGTGATGGGTTGAGAGCATATCGCGAATTACATCATATGTATGTCCTTTGTTAAAATACTCTCTTATCAATTCAAGCTCCTTTTCCATCCTTTCAAACTGGGTTTAAAATTCCCACAAGGACGCTGCTGAGAGTAACAGGAAATGACATGTTGCCAGACTTGGGTTTGTCCAATCACAAACAAGAAGTGTTGTCCCCATGGTCCCTACCCTTTCTGTAATCTGAAATGTTGTGTTTTCTGAAATGTCGTCATGTTTTCTGAAATGTCGTTGTGTTTTCTTTAATGTCGCCATGTTTTCTAAAATGTTATTGTGTCATTGTAGTTTGGGGATAGCCCCTTCCTCTTCCAACATGACTGTGCACCAGTTTACAAAGCAAGGTCAATAAAGACATGGATGAGTGAGTTTGGTGTGGAAGAACTTGACTGGCCTGCATGTTATGTATGTGATATTGGCTAATTTCCTTTAATTAGTTGGGGTAAGTGAGTCACTTTCAGAATATGACTTGTCATCTCTTACTTATGTCATTTACAGCTTATTGGTACTTTTCTTTGGGGGCTAATGTTGGCATATGTGGAAGAGCCATTTAAACATATCAGGTTGCAGTACTTCTAAAAACCTCATGGTGATGCTAAAGGTTTTTCAATAATTTTCTAAACCCGCTTTATACTAGCCAGCGTGTACCCTTCCTGTCACCTGGTGGCCACTGGGATAGACTCAAGCTCCATGAGCCTGACCCTAAATACTGAATTTGATGGGTGGGATATAAACATTTTTGTTTCTGCTTTAAACAAGGGAATTTTTAACATGGGAGTTTATGGGGATTGACTTGCTTTTGAAGCATGCCCCATTCAGGGAAATGCAGTTCATGACTTTCTATTATTTGCTTAATTTTCCAGCCAAAGAGATAATTGCTTTTTAAAGACACAAAGATTAAACCTCTTGGGATCATGTATCAATACAAAATCTTCCAGAAAGCCACTTATTAGATTATGTAAATTTTTTTTCAATTTTCTTTTATCCTTCTCAAATATGACCTAAAATATTTAAAAAAATTTTTAACATAATAAAAACAACATAATTAATTTATTAATTAGTACAATTCTTTTTCTTCTTCTTAGTTGGTCAGTCACTCTAACTAATCACCATGCCTCGGTGCCTAAATCTATCCAGCCCAAACAATGAAGGCATTGCCAGTCAGAGGCAGAGAAGAGCGGGTCATGCCTTTTACATCATAGGAAAAAAACTGACTTGCAGCAGAATGTGATCTACATCAGAAATTATTTAGAAATGGGTTACACAATATACACAATAATGACTGAATAGTAAGTGAGTATACACCATATATAATAGCATACCTTATACATTGTACTACAACTCTGCCCGTTAGGAATTTTGAAATCGGAAATCTGTTGTTAGTTCCATTTAGCGAAAATTCCATTTAGGAAAAATTTGAATGTTTTCATTTAAAATTAATATGGATAACAGCAAAGGGGAAGAAGGTCTCAACAAGGCTTAAAGCAGGTAAGAAAACCCGCCGTATGTGCTGCGGCTTGAAAGTATGGCAGGTAGATCTTTTGAGCATAAAGTGAGTCCTGTGTAAATTAGAAAAAAATGTTTGTATTGTAACAATATAGTAATGACAAAAACATCTACATTTCACTGATGGTACAGTGTAATATTCTGTGAAGTGTGTGATTTGTCACCTTTGCTTAGAAGAGAAGATTTGTAGCACCAGGACAGTAAATAAACAGCTATGCTTTATTACAAAGACAAACGGCTCGCTCAGCTTGAGGAAATCACAACAAAAATGCAAAATCTACAAAAACTACAAAATCTTTCTCGTCTTCATATTAAGCTAAGTTTAACATGAACTGAGCAACACACTTAACATGAAAATTGTGAACTAGTCAGCTAACTGACAACAATAAAGAATTAAATTATATAGATAAAATAAAAAATTATAACACTGAGTGTCATGTGTTTACAGCTAGATGCGTAGTAAGTTTGGACCCCAAGCTGATGGAGAGGGCTGAATATCACATCCTGTCCCAAAATGCTGATGTGGACATAAAGCCTCTGAAATGGCCCATAGCCCCAGACGGCTACATCCCCAACTCTGTCATTAGGGGTTGGAAGAGGAAAGGAAACGACCTTTGCCAGCCAGACTATTTGGATGATATTTTCCTTCATGATCTTCATCAGGTGGATGAATGCAGAGCTAATGAGCAGGAGGATGCAGACTCAAGAATCTTTTGGTTAATTGAGAATGAGGGTGAAGAGGAAAAAAATACAGTTATAGTTAAACGAAGGAAGAGTGAAAACGAAGATGAAAACATAGAGAAAGAGGAAGATAAAACAAATACAACAGGAAAGGAGGATAAAAAAAAGAAGGAATATGAGAAGAATGAAAATGAAAGTAAGGAAAAAATAGAGACTGAAAAAGCCAGAACAGAGCAGATGACAGAAATGGTAGAGGACAGGATAGAAAGGTTTGTTCCCCAGCAGTCGAATGACATACAGACAGAGACTACTCTGAGGAAACACCTGAAAACTTCTGATGAAGTGAGTGCGGTACCTCTGAAGAAAGAGATCGACTCAAGAGACAGTTTGAAAAGCAATGATACCTTACTGTAAGTCTTAAACCCAAATAATCTTTCCAATCATTCAGAACATATAATGCAAGTTATAAACTATAACTTTACGTAGATTTGTGTATCAAAAAAGGGAAAGAAACTCCAGATCAACCTTTGAGGAGGATGGACATAAAAGACTGAGAGAGCTGGAAGAAAAAATTGAGCCTTTTGATTCCGTCCCACATTCATCTCAATATTTTTCCACACTCAAAAGAGACAGCACACCCAGCGTAATACCCAAAGGTACAACAAAATAAAGTTGATGCGGTAAAGACGTTACCTTTGCTTTCACAAAAATTAATTTCTGCTTTTGTTTTTTCCACATTTCTACAGAGTTGCTGAAGTTCCCAATCAAAAGTTATGTGGCTTGTGCAGAGACTGTCATCCCAAAGCTAGGTCAGTGTCATCCATTCTGTTATTAGTCAGCACAAGAATATATTTGGCTTCATGGTTCACCATGTAGCAGCTGATATCCTCGAAGGCTAAATAAGATATAAGTTAGAGGGCAGACTTTGATCCAATCAACCTTTGATAAAAAAATAATCTTTTCATATCAGTGTCATGTCAGTGTTTAATCAGTGTCATAATGTTTGTTTTTAGAACAAATCTTTAACAATAGATTTTACAAATACACAAGCATAAAAGTTTCCAAATAAGAACGAATACTGAAAGGCCCCTCAGTTAAACACAGGCAGGATGACCAGGAAGACACTATGTTGAAGTAAACTTTGTGGGTGTGGGAAATGTCCACTTCTGAAGCTTGGCAGCAAATACCGAAATATTTACCGGAAATATTTATCACTCTTACTCTGCAATTTGTGTCAGGTGTTGACCCAAACGGCTTAAATGACCAAACTCTGTCAGTGGCACATGTAATGTTAAATAGGAATCACATTAATACCTTGTATAAGATGTGTCAAATAAGTTGTTTCAGTTCCCACATTTCCTGAAGGCAACATGACAGAGAGATCCCTTCAGCCAGCTGTCACTCATGATTTCACATCCTGTTCTCTGAAGCCCTTGGCCAAAAGTTTGAAACTGAGGTTGAAAAAATATCTAAAACTGAAGAAAAAAATTGAAATAAAATAAATTGTGAAAAATTAAAATTTCAATAAAAGATAAATAGATATTTTTTAAAAAACAATGAAACTTGAACTGAAACAACTTTTGCTGCACTTCTTTTATTTTGAAAACAAGGGATAGGGATGCACAGTGGTGTGGTGGTTAGCACCCTTGCCTCACAGTGAGAGAGCTCCAGGTTCAACTCCTGGCCTGGGCCTTTCTGTGTGGAGTTTGCATGTTCTCCCCGTGTATGTGTGGATTCTCTCCAGTTCCTCTCACCATTCAAAAACATGCTTCTTAGGATAATTGGTGTCTCTAAAATTGTCCTTAGGAGTGAGTGTGAGCGTGTGTGGGGTTGTTTGTCCTGTGTCGCTCTGGGATGGACTGGCAACCTGTACTGGGTGCCTGATGACCACTGGGATAGGCTCCAGCTGCGACCTGACCAACAGATTAAGCGGGTATAGAAAATGGATGGCTGGAAGTTGAAAAGTGGACTTCACAATTCAATTTCAAATGAACAAACATTATGACCCAGAGATAGGTCGATACTTTTTCACCTTTGCACTGCACTTGAGGAGGTTACAAGTTTTTCCACTGGAAATCACAGCACAGATGATAATATTGATGGCTTTCAGCTGGTAAAGCTTCATGAGCTTCTCTTTCCAAAGTACACAACCTGTCTTACATCAAAATTACTGCTGACCATACTGTCTGTTCTCAGAAGTGTACATAAGATCCCGGGAAGCATAGTCTCAGAGGTAGCCTTGAAGAATAGATAGTTTGTCGATAAAATATGGATATGGCCCTCATACTGTCAGCCACTGCCATTCTGAAGCCTTGAGTCTGGTATTTGGGAGCCAAGAAATGTTTTGTAGCTAGCATCTCGCTCCCGAAGGCATTTTCTGCATCAGCTTCACATCTGTCAGCTGTTGGCGTCGTCCATCTATTTTGGGTCTATGAGTTAAATGTATGTATGGAGTCACCAGTTTACTGGGATGAATAGCAATATTTTTTAACACCTGACCATTTAACACCTACCACATATATAAATGCATTCTCTTTAGGCCAAGGCCAGCTGTGCTTTGGCAAAATTTCTTAGTTTTCAACAAACCTAATGTTTACCATGTCTTGATTATTCTGTAAAACAGATTATTTCATTCGGATTTGTTTATATCTATTTATTTATCAAAAATAGGGACAGTACACATTAATGAACACTCATGTGTAAATGTGTCAGATTTTGTCTGTTAAGTCTATATTGAAGTGCATTATACCTGTCAATATTACAAGTAATAGCCATTATGAAGTGCAGACCATCATGCGTTACTCATTCAGTTACACATTACAAGTGATTACACACCTGATTTTACTTTAAGAAAGTTTTTCTTGACTACTGACAGAGTCCACAATGAGCTACCCCCGACAGATAGTGTGTTTTCACTAAAGGAGTATTTTCTAAATGGCGCTTCACAGTCATCTCTGCTAACTGCTCTGTAGTACATGTTGTGAAATTGTCAGTTGGTCTTTGTTTAATGTATTGGTTCAATGGTGGTGGAGCCAGACCATGTAATATTTTTTTAAATAATGCAGCAGGCATTAGAATTTTTACAAATTTCAAAACTCAATAAATTGTACTTGGGCAGTATACTGCAATGATGATGTGGGGTATTGGGGATGGTTGCCTTCAAACAGCCTATGTGTAGATGATGCAGGAAGAACTCTGCTGACACAGGCTTGGTCGAACACAGAAATTTTATTGTCAGCCAGGTCCGTATCAGAATTACAGAATGATGCATCGAGTCTGGAGAGATCTTTCAAGCCTGAATCTCCATAGAATCTCTGTCTCACTCTGGGTGTGTTTTTCATTAAGTAGGGTAGAATCTTCATGTTTTTTGGTACCTTGAAGATGCTGCATGTTCCCATCAACAGGCACAAAGCCCGGATATGGCGTGTGCATTTCTATTGAGCCTCTTCTGGACACATGAACTGGGGAGTGTGTTATTCTCAAGATGTTTCATTTTAGCCCGAAACTTCCCTACACAGCTGGTAATTATCGGACATTATATATTTCTTATCGGTTCCCAAACCTCCTTTGCACTGTTGGTAAGTATCAGACACTTCATTCCCCCCTTCCGGACTACTTAAGAGTCCCGAAAAATGAAACTATCACAACTATATGTCATAGCAAGTGACTGAACCCTATCTGTGGACCTGTGCCAACAAAAGCCTCATCACTCGATATTATCTGTAGCTAAACATCTTAATTGTATATAGATCCTCAATTTCAGAGTCAACTAATTAACTAAGATCCTATTTACATACCTATGTGCTATTACGTACCTAATGTGCTGCTTCAGTGAAGGCCCTGGCCTTCACTGAAGTGATAACCTGTGTAGTACCTGCTGTTGCTGTATTGATACCCTCAATTGTTCCACATCTGGATGTGGAGGTTGGTGGCGGTGATGATGTTGAGATGTTTAATGGTAGCATTTCTTCAAAAAGTCCCGGCTCTATATCAGAGCTTCCATTAATTGCTACTAAGAACACCATTTCAACTTTACTTTCAAGTCTGTTGCTTAACTCTGACCACCCAGGTTGGGGGTCATAATATATTTATACTCCCCCTGAGCTCTTATCTTGGCCCAATGAACAAAAAGACTAGTCCCCTTTCTTTTTCACCATCCTAACTTCATTAAGCAGTACATGGCTGGGAAGGAGATGTTTGAGAAATCGATCAGTTTTCCATAGTTGTCTTTCCACTGCGCTCGAAGAAGTCTGTCAAGATTTCATGCTGTGCACTGGCATGGGAGCTGAACTGACTTACCCAACTCTGGTTTTTGTAACGCTTGGGCTTGGTCTTTTTGCAGACTGACCTTGGTCTCCTTGGTACAACTGTCTCTCTTGTCCTTCTCGAAGTGTCATTGTTGCTCTATTGAGTCTTTGTTGGATCGCCTTCAGGAGGGGAGGGGAGGCGACCGTTGTTCCTGGCACATGTTGCAGATCGATGAAGCTTCAAATGGTCTCTCTTTCATCACACATACAGTTGTTTATTCATCACCTTCCACCATAAAGCTTTGTCCCTTCTTGCTTTTCAGTTTGTTCTTTAAATGCTGCATGTCTAGAAGACCAATCCATTAAATTAGATAACTTGGCAGTATGGTGATCTACCATGTGTTTTGTCACAAAGCTGCTTATCTGTGGTAAACAGCCCTTCAGAAAGGCATTCTTCTATTGCTTTCACTAATTTTGTGTATCTTTCTCTACTGAAACTTATTTTCCCATCTGTCTAAGTAGCCTATTTAGTATTATCTGGGTCCTGTTAAAACATGTATTTGACATTCCCATCTAAATCCCTATTTGCATTAAAACAAGTATTCCCAATTTTCTATCCCTTCATTAACCAACCAGTTTGTGTCCAACTAGTCCAATCAGTGAAACACCGCTTTTTTGTCACCACAAGGTTGCCCCGTCTGTTGTTTCACTGAGACACTACTGAATAACTACCTGTCAGAAAAGTTTGCTTATTATCATTATATAAAAGTCACAGCCAGAGAAGCCATTTCATATCAAAACTTCACAAGGAGAAGTTGGGAGACAAAGAGAACTGTGTTTTAAGAAGGAATGTTGTTCCCCCACTGATCGTTATCTTTATAGCTCCCCAAATAAGGAGATGCCTCAGGAGATATACCAGACCTGGGCACATAAATGGACTTGGTAAATGGACTTGTACTTGTATAGCGCTTTTCTAGTCTAACAGACCACTCAAAGCGCTCCACTACATGCCACATTCACCCCACTCACACACATTCATACAGCACATCTTAAGATACACATAACTACGTGCTTTTTTCTAAGCACATTCATACCCCCAATGATACACTGGGGGAGCAACGTGGGGTTCAGTGTCTTGCCCAAGGACGCTTCGACATGTATCCTAGGGAAGCCAGAGTCGAACCACTGACCTTCCGATTGGTGAGCAATCTAGAGGATTGTATGTATGTGTGTGTGTGTGTCACCAAATAAAGGAGCAAGGGAGGCAACCACTCGTTGGAGAACTCTTGTGAATCTGCAGAGAGAAGGTTCATGTGTTGTTCTCCCCTTGCAAGTAAAATACTGAGGCCTCTGAGGGATTTCTTGGTTTCATGCTGTTGTCTGTGAGTTCATTTTTCTAACACTACCACCCAACATAGTTTATGCACACATAATATTCCTGTACATACAAACAAACAAACAATTATTTATCGCTATTTCTCCTCTATGTTTTTAACGTACACTTCCTGTAGTCTTCTCAGACCGACTATGGACTCATTTCTTTTTTTAGCTTCACTGTTTTGCAGATCTTAATTGAATATTACACATTAATATTGAACTTTACTGGATAAGCAGGTCTTCATTGCATTCAGCGGCCTATATGCGAGCGTCCATGTGTAAGCTGTTCTTCTTCGCATTTATCAGCAGCAAGCAAATCTTCATTGCACATACATATGGAAATAGTAAAACAATTCTAATGCATTAGCTAAACCTTCTGTATCAGGAGTGTTTATCATGATGTTGGGAACAGAACCTCTCGCCCAGAATAGTGTAACTTTCATTACTCAACTGATCATAACTCTGCAATGAGCACATTTCAAAATATCACGCCTCTACATGTATACAAAGACTATATGTATGAATGTTTTAATATTTTTTATATTTCTTGATATCATTCAGTGTGTCTGTGTGTCACCTGCTGTGTCAAGGGAGCAGTGGTGGTACTTTGTCCTGCATCATCTTTATTTCTGTTCATGCTATCCATGCTTTATGCCATAAGATTGGGACTACTATAATAAGAGTAATGATTAGCAATACACAGCTGGTTCCTCTCAACCATCAACATCTTGGTTATCTGAGTGGATGCCACGGCCATTGTCTGTCCATTTTCCTTATCTTATTTTAGCCACACCCTATGTTCTCGTTTCAGCAGTTATTTTCTGAGACAAACCCCCTGCTGTTGAGAGAATTCCCCTTTGTGGTCAGACTTATGCCTCAGAGAACGGTGGTGGGTAACTAATCTTTCCCTTTTTCTGCAGGTGGTGGCCTTACTAGTTTACAGTGTGATAAGTGAATCCAGGAAGTCCTTTCTGCTATTTTTGCTGCTGTAGGTGTTGTAAGTAGTACCTTATATGGACCTTCCCCCCTTGGACTGGACCAGTTTTTCTTATCCTTTTTCTTTATCACTTTGATGAGGACCCAGTCTCTTGGTTTTACTGTCTTCAGAGATTTCTCCACAGGTTCACCTGGAACAGACAGAAGAACCCTCTCTCCTTTTTAACATTTTATCCATGTATCCTGCTAAGGTTTCCTCTCTTTCTTCATCATGCCTGGTGTATGGTTTTAACTGTGGGAGTACAAATGGTCTGTCATATATTATCTCAAATGACGTTAATCTTGCACCTGCATGTTTAGGACTACTAGTGGTAAACACTAAACCCATTTTTTACTGTTTCTTCCATTATTTTCTTCAACCTTGACTTAATTATTCCATTGTGTCTTTCCACCAATCCTGTGGGTGACTGTGGGTGATATGCATAGTTTCTAAGGTCTATTCTTATGTTCTTTGCCACCAGGGAGATAACATTGTTTACAAAGTGTGTCCAATTATCTTTTCAGGTATTCCAATCTAGTAATTATGTTTTTTACCCGTGTTTTTGCTACTGAGAGTTCATCTACTTATGCACATGGAAATACTTCAACCCATTTGGTAAAAAACTCTATTATCACTTGGTAGAATAATTTCTCTTCACGTGGAGTGAAGCGCGCTGGAGAATCTCCGTACAGTTAATTGTGCCTACCAACAGACGGATCGGCGTTTGGTTCGCATGGCTCTCATCAACACCAGATCCGTTGCAAATAAGACATTTATCCTAAATTACTTTTTTACTTCGTATTCCTTGGATTTCCTCCTGTTGACTGAAACCTGGCTTAAACCAGGTGATAACAGTGCGTTCTCTGAGCTTCTTCCATCCAACTGTTCTTTCTTCAGCTCCCCGAGAGTGTCGGGGCGAGCAGGGCGACTTGCTGCTGTGTTCAATACCAATTTTAAATGTCGGCTTCTTCCCACAGGTACATACTCCTCGTTTGAACTGCAACTGTTTGCGGTAGAGTTCGCAAGTCCCGTGTTGTGTGCAGTTGTCTATCGCCCTCCGAAATATAATAAGGACTTTATTCATGAGTTCTCTGAGTTTCTGGCTGACATTCTCCCAAAATATGACAAGATCTTGATCTGTGGGGACTTCGATGTTCACGTTTGTTGCCCATCTGACCAATTCACCACAGACTTCAAAAGCCTTTTGGAAACTTTTAATTTGATTCAATTCGTGGATAAACCAATACACCATCTGGGACACACATTGGACCTTGTTATTTCTTCTGGACTTTCAGTTTCCCTTAAAGACATTTCTGAGACTGCAATCTCAGATCATCTCCCTATTGTTTTTGAATGAATAGCCCTCCAACCAGTGAACAAACCTCTTGCTCCATCCCATCAGCGGCGTATCATCACTCCCTCCACAGCCGATGAATTTGCTGCTGCTTTCAATGACTCACAATTTTTTCCCTTGAATGGCTTGGCTTCCCCTATCTGTCCTGATCATTTTCTCTCCTCCTTTCACTCCACCTGTACTGCAATTCTGGACTCTATAGCTTCTTTTAGGCAAAAATCTGTCTAGCCAAGAACAGACCCTTGGTTGAACGACACCACCCGTGCTATCAGGCAGCGTTGCAGACAGGCGGAACGCAGATTGAAGAAGGACAAACTGCATGTGTCTCTGGAAATGTTAAGGGACTGTCTCACTGATTATCAGAGAGCCGTACGTGAAGCAAAATCTCAGTACCTCTCTAATATTATTTCTAGCAGCAGTCATTGTCTTAAGGTGTTACTCGATACAATTAATGCTGTTATTAACCCATGTACTTCTGCTGTGACTGATGTATCGATAGCCACTTGTGAGAATTTTCTTCTTTATTTTGTTGACAAAGTTGATTCTGTCAGAAGAAACACTAATGTGAGTGTTAATTTGAGTACAAATAAGGATCTGCCTGTTGTCCCAACTCATTCTGCTGTGTTTGATCAGTTTGAGCTGGTTTCCCTCTCTTGTCTCTGTGATATAGTGAAATCTCTGAAACCTACAAATTGCCTATTAGATATTGTCCCTTCCAAAGTGTTGAAAATAGTTTTTAATACTGTGGGGCTCAGTCTCCTGGTTCTTATTAACTCCTGCCTTAGATTAGGAACGGTCCCAGCTGCCTTTAAACATGCTGTGGTCAGGCCCCTTCTTAAAAGGCCTAATCTTGACCCCTCAATGTTATCAAATTTTAGACCTGTTTCCAATCTGCCGTTTCTTTCTAAGGTTTTAGAAAAAGTTGTTTTTATACAAATACAGTCCTTTCTTGAGGATAACTCTGTTCTTGAGAAGTTCCAATCTGGATTTAGGTCTCGTCACAGCACTGAGTCTGCACTGTTAAAGGTGCACAATGATATTGCTCTGTCTGTGGATGCCAAATGCCCTGTTGCCTTAGTGCTGCTTGATCTCACTGCAGCCTTTGACACGGTGGACCATGCAGTCCTCCTGTTACGTCTAAGTAATTATGTTGGCATCCATGGTACTGCATTGAAGTGGTTTACATCTTACTTATCCAGTAGAACCTTCTCCGTTATGGTTGGTGACCTGTCCTCTTCCATTGCTCCTCTCTCCTGTGGAGTCCCACAAGGATCTATTCTTGGCCCTATCCTCTTCTCATTATACATGTTACCACTTGGGTCAATTATAGCCAGGCACAACCTTTCTTTTCACTGTTATGCAGACGATTTACAAATCTATCTGCCAGTGAAGCCAAATAGTAGCAGTGCACAATGTTCTTTGTTTGATTGTATTGCTGACATTAAGCAATGGTTGGCCCAAAATTTTCTACATTTAAATGATGACAAAACTGAATGTATTGTGTTTGGGGATACTGTGACGGCTGACTTTAGCACCTTGTCTTCAAAGCTCAGTTCAACCGTCAGAAATCTGGGAGTAACCTTTGACAGTCATCTGAAGTTTGACAAACAAATTAACAATGTTGTCAGGACTAGTTTTTTCCAGTTGCGTCTCCTGGCCAAAGTTAAAATGTTTTTAAGCCGTCACGATCTTGAGAAAGCCATCCATGACCTAATAAGTTCAAGGTTAGACTACTGCAATGGACTTTATGTCGGCGTCTCCCAGACTTCTCTTAGTTGCCTTCAACTTGTGCAAAATGCTGCTGCCCGTCTTTTAACCAACACTAACAGACGTATGCATATCACTCCTGTTAACTCCCTTCATTGGCTTCCTGTCCTTTATAGAATTGATTTTAAACTTTTAATGTTTGTTTTTAAAGCTCTTAACGGCCTCACCCCATCATATTTATCTGAGCTTTTAACTGTTCGTAATCCTGGTAGAGCTCTGAGGTCAACAAATCAACTTTTGTTGGAAGTGCCCAGGTCAAAATACAAGCACTGGGGTGACCGAGCCTTTTCCGTTGCTGCCCCCAGGCTCTGGAATAAGCTCCCCCCCCAGATGCGTCTTATTTCTGACCTGGGCCTCTTTAAATCAGGGCTAAAAACATATTTATTTCAGATGGCTTTTAATACCCAGTAGTATGGTGACTCTTTTATATTATCTTATTCAATTTTGCTGTATTTTATTGCGTTTACTGTTATTTTATTGTTTTGTACTAATTCTTTTCTTTATTTATTATCTGCTGTAAAGCACTTTGGTACACCGAAATGGATTGTTGTAAAGGGCTGTATAAATAAATTACATTTACATTTACATTTATTTAGTTCAATGAAATCCATACAATAATGAAATCCATACCAATGTGTTGACACTCGGTACTCTGGCTTTGGGAATTATCCTCGTTTTCTCACTTAGATTAGTAAAATGGGATTCAATAGGTTTTGATAATGTTGAACCTATGAAAGATCAGTTTGTTATACAGTAATCTATGTGTGCAAATATCATTTAGCGTATGTCATAGAGGAATCTTCTGTCTGTGCCTTGAGATTTTGTTTTATTTGATATTTGTTGTGATGTGGCGCTATATAAATAAATTTAATTGAATTTAATTGAATGTAATCCTGACTGCTGGGATAGGCTCCGGCCCACCCGCTACCCGACCACGGATTGACGGTATAGAAAATGGATGGATGAATGTAATCCTCTGTCTTATCAGGTCTAAACATGAGGTAAATACTACCTCAGATCAACTACAACATATGACATATTACACTGTGACAATGTTCACTTAACAAAAACTAAACTAACATGTAGAAGCATTGTATGAAAGTTCATCCTTTTATACCTCAGAGAAAATAAGAGGGTAGGTAGCATTGTTAACTGATCATCAGACAGTGTGAGCACCCCCATATAAGCAGAAGTTTTAGATTAAGTTTTACTGGTCTGGAGCATTTAGGTGTGTGTTTACACAATGCCAATGAGTAAATACATGAGCAATGATCTTAGAAAAGCAATTGTTGCCGAACATCAATCTGGGAAGGGTTGTAAGGCCATTTGCAAACTATTTGGAGTCTATCATTTCACAGAGAGACAGACTGTTGACAACACTGAAGATAGCTATCTTCCCAGGAATGGATGTCCATTTTCATCCAAGTCTACCCCAAGGTCAGAGACTGTGCAAAAAAAACTTCAAAAAACCCAAGAGCCACATCTCAGTCTTCAAGCCTCAGTTAGCATGTTAAATGTTAAAGTTCACGACAGCACAATTACAAAAAGAATGAACAAGTATGGCTTGTTTGGAAGGGTTGCAGGAGAAAGACTCTTAAAAGAACATGGCAGCACAGCTTAGGTTCACAAAGCTGCATCTGAAAAAAACACAAGACTTCTGGAACAATGTCGTTTAGACAGACCAGACAAAAGTGCAGGTGTTTGGTCATAATGCACAGCAGCACGTTTGGAGAAAACCAAACATAGCATATCAGCACAAACACTTCATACTGTATAGCGACTATCCTGTCCTCCTGTAGTCACTCGTGTATGGGTGTGGGAGATGAGGGAGGAGGTGTGTTTTGATGCGCTCTTTACAAACTAATGTCCATACGTTTTTGCCACGTTTGGGTGATGTTCCCGTTTAATAATCCAAAACAATAAAATTTACAGGGTAAACCTGATAATACTGATGCAAAAATAACTAATAATGTGACTATATGATTCCGCTGGAAAAACAAAGGAAGCCAGGTGAGTGAGCGGTAAAAACCGCATCACCTTCCATCCCATGATCCCTGGAGACGATGTAAACAAAAGCGGAACGAGCTGCGTGCTAACCCACGCAGACCGGCGCTGCCCAGTCTTCTCTTAGCCAACGCCAGGTCACTCACCAACAAACTGGACGAGATTCGACTGAGGATCGTCTCACGTAGGACAGAAGAGCAGTGATCTTCACTGAGACCTGGCTGGATAACAACATCCCAGATGTGGCAATGGAGCTAGCGGGGCACTCTCTGTTCCGTGCCGACACGGCTGTAGCTTTAGGCAAGACCAAAGGCGGAGGTTTGACGCTGCACATTCATAACTCGTGGTGTACAGCTACAAACAAAGCAACAACCTCATCCTGAACACCAGCAAGACCAAGGAGATCATAGTGGACTACAGAAGATCCAGAAAAACTAAACACGCTAAGGACAACATCAAGTTCCTGGGAGTCCGTATTTCCTCTGACCTTTCTTGGTCGCTCAACACCTCACATCTGGTGAAGAAGGCCCAACAACGGCTCTTCTTCCTCATGAAGCTGAAGCGGGCTGGACTCTCCTCTCAGCTGCTCGCAAATTTCTACTGAGCAACAATGGAAAGCATTCTGTGTCACAGTGAGGTACGGTAGCTGCAAACAGGAAGGACTTAGCCCGGGTGGTGGATTGTGGGCTGCCGTCTGCCTGATCTGGACTCTGTTTACACAGGTGTTCAGGATGAGGTTGTTGCTAGAACACCACTGAATCAGGTGTTGGATCTCCTGTCTTTAGTGGGTTTCATCATTGTCTGATATGAGACCCACCATGGTGGTGTCGTCCACAAACTTCACAGCCATATCTGAGGAGTAGATGGCAGTACAATTGTGGGTGAAGAAGATGAAGAGAGCAGGACTGAGCACACAGCCCTGCGGCGTGCCAGTGTTGAGGACCAGTGGGGAAGATGTTGAGTCCCAGAGTCCAAAGGAGGGCTGGACGCATTGCTAGTGATCCCGCCCCCGGGCAACAGACTGTTTGTACCGCTGCCATCAGGAAAGCGATACAGAAACAGCAAAACCAGCACTACAAGGCCCAGGAACAGCTTCTTCCCCAGAGCTGTGCAAGCTATCACCCCCCTGTAGTGACACACAACCCCCTGCAGAACACTCACTTTATTTTTGATTCTTGAACATATCTTTAGATAATTCTTTCCACTCCCTCCTGAAAGATGAGGTAGTATCTGTGAGTACAGCAAGAACAGAGAACGTCAGACTGTGATAAACACAGTGTGGGCGCAGAAGAACATGGATGAGAAAATGTGTCAGTTGCTTGTAAGACTTTAAAAGCAGCATGGAAGATGATTCAAAGCATGTGTAGGATCACATTAACTCCTGTCATGCAAAGCTGTTGAGTCATGGGGTGGATGTAGTTTTTCACAGACTGCTTCTGCATTTCTTTTGGGCGGGGGTGTTGGTTAGTGAAATTAATAATGACACATTGTAATATGTCACATTTTGTTGTTCAGCTGTGGCTATATTTATCTCATTGAGATAAGCATAACCTCAGTTGATTTATTCATCTTTTTAATTTTCTGATTTGTATAACCTTAGAACTGAATGTAGGTGTACTTCTGTTTTCATATATCTATAACCCAATGATGATATCAACTTTTGTGTTCCCTAACAACACAACATGCTCTATGCTATGTGCCTGACAGCCACAAGATTAAACATCCACCTTGTGAAATCTTCTCACTGTGGACCAAATAGACATACTTCATATATTATAAAATGTATTGCCACAAAGATATTGACATTCTTGTCGTACGAAGATTAATCCTAGTGATTTTGTCTTTTCCTCTTGTGCTACCGTGTAGTTGACATTTTTTATTTTAGATAGAAATCCAAGGAATTGCCATTAAAATTATGTGCCAGTTTTTATGATTTCCTCAACATAATTTGTCACTTTGATGATCTTCTGACTTCTCATCAGCAGCCTTTATCATGTCAGATCTATCATTTATTCAGTATTGTCCTTGGATTCGTTATCAGACTTGCAAAGCAAGCAAATTATCATTAGCTTGAGTCACTTAGAGCCACCAGCACCATCAAATGATATACAAATGTATGTATAGTTTTTACAGCGCTGTTATTCGTCACAGAAGTTCAAATGAATAATTTGCAGGAAGTTTGCCCATTTTATGATCATTCTGAATTCAACAAGAATGGCCTGAGGCCCATTGTGTTTCACACAACTAAAAACATTTGTCCTTCACTTTTTATTCTGTGTAGTTCATGTACCATTTGATGCTTTCATTATACCAACAGAATCCTCTGTTGAAGCTCCTATGCTGAAGCCTCCTCCTCCATGTCCAGAGGGTCTCCAATCCCAACCAGAAATTTGCTCCCCTGAATGCTTTCCAGGTGAGGATCAAAGAGTCCTCCTGTCTTCATCCAAATATGAAAAAATCAAACACCAAGCACAGGCGGCCCTTAACGTAAAAGTGTTGGATCTCTATCGGAAATTTAAAGTTTGCAACAAGAACATCTCAAACAAGGAAAAATTATCTACCACTGCTGAGCACCGCCCTAAAAGCTCCTCTGTTCAGACTAATGCATTTCAGTTGAGTCTGCAAGGTGTACTGTATAGTTCACCTGCCTATGGAGCTTCCAGGGCCACAGCTCAGACTGACTGTGAGAGCCTGGTTGAACAGAATAGTGGCCTTAGTAACTCTCTTCACAGCCCTGATAAAACACTGACGTTTTTCCGAGTTCTCCATCCTGTCAAAGATGGATGCAATAAGACCATGCCTGAGTGGAGGAGGACGCTGTACAAACTGATTTCTGTCCAAGGTTTCCGGTCTCAACGGGCAGCACAACTGTCTGCAGCAGAGGAACTGGGAAAGCATTGTAGTGCAACACAACTTCCAGGAACCATCCCCTCACTGCAGAATGGCCAAGCCGCAGCCCATCAGAGGGTGGTGCAGAAAATCACGATGAAAGATCCCACCGGACCAGACTGCTGTTATGTAATCCCAATGGCCTCTCAACACAGCTTCTTTACTTCGCATCCCTGTGGAACAACTCAGTATGGACGACTGCAGTTTGACTGGATGAGAGGATCTTAAGAGGGAAAACTCCTGAGAGTACAATCAGTTATGCCCAAATTCAGTGCTCAGCAAATGTAGGTAGCAGGGACCAGGACCTATTTACTTTGAAACTATTGAATGCTTGCACCATTTTGTAATAAGGCTGTTTGATAAAAAAAAAATAAACATTCATTGTCATTTTTGTCTGCATGTGAGAAAGGTGTTCTTTTATAGGCCTGGACCATTTTAGGAGTGGTCAGATGGTTTCTCCACTCACTACAGGAGTGAAAATTGACATTGTTTTCTGTTGCAACTCACTTTTTGTTGGTAAACAAGTCTCAAAAAACAGGATCATGTAGTTTTGCATTTGAAAAATAAGACAAGGGAATTTTTTTCATTCCATAAGTATATGATGGACAACAAAACACAGAAACTGGACATGTTTAACACACCCTTTATTGTTTCTAGCCCCATGTGATATAATTTGACATGTTTACGCATGTCGGAAAAAAAAAACACCAAGTACATATTTTAATTGGACATGACATTGTGGTAATTATATCTAATCAGAAAAATATCCGTACCTATTTCATGCACAAATTAAAGCTGAAAAACACATATAGCCAATATCACCTCTCATTGATTCAGGACATTTAAATTAGATAGAAAAATTTGCAAACAAAGGCCCATAAAAGAAAAATATGGTATTGTGCTAACTGTACTAATGCGGAGTGAATGCCAACTGGATTTGATCAAAGAAATAAATCGGACATTATTGTCAATAAGACATTATAAATGCAGATTAGAAATTGTACATTTACTGAGATGAAATGTATGAAACTTGTATTCAAAGGCAAACAATGACATTATGGATGGTCTTTTTTTCCCCAATTAGGCAAGTTGTGAAAGTCAACACAATGGAAAAATGTGGAGTCACAGAACAATTACATTTTCCTGTTAAATAATTATAACTTCTCATAACAGTTTTGTAGCAGATACAGATACAGTTATGACAAAAGGTATATGAAAACTGAACTGTCAGTGAGATTATTTATCTCATGGTGATGAGATGAATTTGCAGAGTAATGAGAAAATCAGTCATCTTCACCCAATCATGGCAAGTAAAAAGAATAAAAAGAGCTTTGTATTGACAACTCTATGCCATGTAATTGACAATACATGATAGGTTTTGCTTTGTTTAATGCCTCATGTTCCCAAAGAACTACACCATAATTTACAAGCATCACCTGGGTCAGCAATAGTATTCATTCAAGTTTTGAGCTGGTGTAACATGGGCCAATACAGCTGTAAACTACTGCTATGTTTTGAAGCAGTAATTCTTTTACCACTTAAATTAATTCTAGAATCAGTTCATGACAACAAAAGGAAGGTTTACTTCTGTACTTTATGCCTTAAATACACAACTGTACCATTTTTAAATGAGAGGCTCACCGTTGACACCAGGTGTGGCGCTGAAAGGCACTCTGTAGAGATATTAACACCCATATTTCAAACATGCAGTGTCATAAAAAAACATAAAACAGAACAAAAGTGCACCTTTAAAATCGGGGCAGGAATCTGAAAACCGAAAACAGTGACTGTTTTGGAACTACTGCTCCAGTGTTAAACGTAAGCACTGAAGCCTGTGCAGATCTTAGCATCACTCACTAGCTCTGTCACAGGTCACACAGACACAAAACGCTCCCCGATCTTGGCATGAATTCTAATCCTCTCTGTTAAAGAGGTAGCAGCACCTTTTTAAAATGCAGCTCCTCTGCTGGAAATACTGTGTGCATCATAAGCTGAATGGAGGTTATGCAGGAAGGTTGATTCTGTTTTCAGTAGAGGAAACACCAGTTTTAGTGGTCTGATGCACAAAATAGAACAAAGAAAAAAAAAGTCATAATGACTGTAATTGCTAAGATTTTATTTACATTCTTAATATTTTTTTGTTTTTGACTGCACAGCAGTGTTGTGCGCACTCATAAAAAATGTCTGCTTTGCCAAATAAGATCAACTCTGGTTTCCCTTCTGTTTTTATCTGCCTGTGAGATACAATAATACATTTTGATTAAACAATGTACTGATAAACTTAAAAAGCAAACCCCGACCTTGACAATGGTATTCTAAGTGCTTACTACAATGCCTGAAGGTTATTTTATGTTTCTCTCTGATAATCTAATAATAACCAGTGTGGTTATTTCTATGTGGTTCAGGAGATAGTTCTGTGAGGTACAGTGCGTTAGAACAGGCTAGAACCAAAACCCAAGACCCACAGACAGCAGTGACTCCCAACTAACTGATAGCAGTAGTCAATTTAGTGGTTTTGCACCACTCTGAGCACAACTTTGGTTCAAACAGTGCTGGAAATCCTCTCCTTGAGCAACAGAAATCCACCAGTTTTTTTTACTCAAGTCAATATCGAATGAGTATGACAAAGAAGGAATTCAAGCTTATCCTTGAATCAAGGTTGTGACTGACTGCACTGTCTAGAGCCCCTACCCTCAGATGGATTGGATTATCTGGCGTCATTGAGCTGCCTAGCCACTGTCAGGATCTCCTTGGCACCTTTGCTCAGCAGTAAGTTGGCCAGGTCGACTCCCAGCCGCTCAGCCCTGTCCTGGGCATCTCCTGGGATCTTGCTGGCAGTGACTCCCACTCGCTGAACATGCTCGTCCAAGTTCTCTAAACTCTGCCACACACGCATACATTTTTTATAAATTCAAGAAAAGGGGGGAAAAAAAAAAGAAAAAAAAGAGAGATACTCTTAAACTGAGGAAATCTTCAGCTTAAATCTTCAGGAAAGGTGTCAATACACTGTATATGCTCACCTTGGCACCAGCAGTGGTGCTGGTCTGCATGGTTTCCTTCAGACTGTCTGAGCCATCCAGACTGTATACAGCACCCGTCAGGTAGAGCTGTCAACCATAGATTGATTTTACATTTTTATAGAAACACAGAAGAAGCAGCACCAATGATCAGCTGGCACATGTGCAGTGTTGAGGTGTGTTAAAAGAATGAGTAATGTGTGAGAAAACATTTGAGACATGATATATCATTTCAGAGGGAAGATGAACACTTTTGAAAGGCAATGTTTGTATATCTTGTTGTCATTCTGGGATAAAAATCCCTAAAGGTCTGATCCTAGAATCAGCTCTGACCCAGACTACTCTTTTCAGGTGTGAGGGACTGTAAGAAGACAGATTCTCTAAACCTCTAAGATTTCAAAAACAGTCTTTGTTTTGGTCTTTCCAAAACCAAAAAGGGTTAGGGGTTAGACAGTGTGTATTTCTTCTCTACATTTTCTGTAGTCTAGCAAAAGCAGAAGCCCAGTCAAACCTTTACCCTCCCCTTTCTGTGTCTATACTTTCACACATGACAACACTGCGCAACAAGGGTGCATCAGTCCCAGCTTGAAAGTCATATGTGAAAGGGCCTATAGTTTGTCAAATAGTGAGTCTTTTCTTGCTAGCTAACAAGCTACAGCTGATGGAATCTGCTTGCAACGTCTGCCATTTTAGGGACAACATTAACAGATCTTAACCACAAATTCGGAGGCTTTTTTATGTTACCTGGAAACAGTCTATTTTGTGTACTACTGGGTCCATCTTAAAGTTTCTAACTAGAAAATGTCACATATAATTTTAGTGTATTGAATGACATGTTAGAATGCACATTTGAAGACTGTTGCTGTTAACTGTACAAATGCATGGGCAAGAACAGGCTTTTTCTTACCTGGGAGTCTTTCACTTGGGTGTGCACAGCCACCGGAACACTACACCCACCCTCCTAAAAAGAAAAAAAAAATTAAATAGACCTGGATTCTCCTACACGCATTGTGGAGATGTGTGTGTATGCGAGTGTGAGTGATGTACCAGCTGTTTGAGGAAGGCTCTCTCAGCGATGCAGCGCAGCACAGTTTCAGGGTCATGAAGGACAGACACCATCTCCAGAATGTCTGCATCTCTGGCCCGAACCTCCACTGCCAAAGCCCCCTGACAATTTACATATGGATGTTGATTCCTCTAAGATTTATTTATTTATCTATTTTTTTTATTTTTTACACACACATCCGTTCCATATATTTGTCATACTTTCGTTCCCACCTACCTGTCCAACAGCATACATACAGTCTTCAGGCCCCAGGATCTAGCAGGAGAAACAATTTCAGTGTGTTTGAACAGAACAAATGAGACTTCAATAAAAAGAATGAAAAATCCTATAGTTCACCATGCTTATTCGGTTCTCCCAGCCCATTCTCTTGAGACCAGCAGCAGCCAGAATAATGGCAGCAAAGTCCTTTTTCTCATCCAGCTTTTTCAATCGTGTGTTCAGGTTGCCACGCTGAAGACTACAGTTAAGGAGAACACCTCAGAAGACAAAACATGTCTACTCTGAGAATCCGTGTGTAGTTTAATACAGCATTTCGTTCAGAACTCTGCTGTGCCCGAATACAGTCATGGAGCTACTCTAACTATCATTAAGTCATTTGGTTTTAATGCTAGTCCACACTTTGTATATAAAGACTCTCTTATAGACTCCCTTGTGCCACTAAAAAAGGAGATTTACTGTGAAATCTTTGATTTACAGATAACCATTTAATTATTTTTTATTATCAAAAAAGGACAAAATTTAACTTCAATGATAAACAAAGCATTTTCATTGTTTTTTCTGCTGCATATGAAAGTGAACTGTAAAGAGACTGTTCTCAGAAGAGGATACAATATCTTTGAACTCCAGGTGGGGGAATCTCTTCTTCAGCTGAGCAGCACGACGCAATGAACTAGTGCCAATCACACTGCACACACACACACACACACACACACACTATGAAGTTAAAAAAAAAAACAACATAATTTGGACATGACTTAAAACAAACACAGCCTCTTAAATGATGTGTACCTGTTTTCTGGCAGAGTGTCCAGGGTTTTCCCTGCATTGTTTGGATGCAGGACCACTGCATCGTGGGGGTTCTCTCTCCTATAACAAAGGACACAAGTATGAAGAGCTGGTAAACCGCCAATTATAGTGAGATTACACCATAAATACTCCACTGACGTGCAGACAGTAAGCCATAATTGTCTAAAGGAGTAAAGGATTGTAAAGGAGAACTGTTCCAGCAAAAGGAGAGCTGACACACTGCTCCTCCATCTCTTCACTCCACTTTAGTGGCAGCAGCAGCTTATAAGAAAAAAATAAAGAGTTCCTGATGTGGGCTAAAGCAGGCTAGAATTGAAGTCATGCATGATTATATCTTTCCTGACTCCCGAATAGTTTCCCAAGGTCCCAATAAAGCTAACATGCTACTTCTGTTTCTTAAAATTAACAACAGGGATATCTTGAATTATAATTCTGATGAATCATGACAAAGTTTGACTAGTTTTTCCACATTTAGAAAGTTTGGACTACTATGTACAACAATGCACTCCGCTTTTGACCATTTACTCACTCCTATTTTAGTAGGTAGAATCAATTCCGGAAAAAAAAAAGCAAATTACATAATGTGACCTAAAAAGCTATAAAGTCTGCAGACACTGTGTGTGTGGACTCACTTCAGCACAGCTCCAATAGTGAATCCTGGAGGCAGGGTGGTGGGAAGGTCTTTAAGTGAGTGAACAACCAGATCGACCCTGTTGGTCACACATGAAGGGAATCACTTATATGAGCTGCATGAATGTTTCATGGTATAATGCAGCCATTTAGCAGCAGAAAATAGCCACCTGCTATATCTGAGGCTGCAGAAATCAAAGAGTTTCTCTCAGTAGAGATTTCATTTGAACATACACTTGGTGTTCCTATGGATTAATCAGCCAACAGTTCCTGAGGCTTTTCTATTGTGAAATGAATGAAAACCAGCAATTACCCAAAACACTGTTACTCACTTTTTTGCTATAACAAAAAACATTCATTCTAATTTGAGTGTAAACAGAATATGATAGTGATAGACAACATAAGCACGTGTACTTGCTTTTTTTTTTAGTTTTTTTTTTTTAAAACAGTGCTGTGAAAGCAGTATGGTGGATGCCGGCCAAACACTTACTCATTCCTCTCCAAAGCATTCTCCAACTCTTTGGTGAACAAACTCTTCTCACCAATCTGCACAAAAAAAAGCCGGTTATTTTCCTATTAGTTGTTTTACATTGATCTGGTGCATTGAAAATAACTTACGGTGCAACTCATTCAGTAGAGACCCTGTACTGACTGTTGCTTTTAGATCCTCAGTAATGCATAATAACTACGATATATCTATATTAATATATTTCTATATCTGTAAACCTGGAAAAAAAAGACACACACACACATATACATATATACAAAATGTCGACATGAAATTGATAATTGACCATTTGGATATAATTTAGCCTTTATTAGTTCACCTTTGATAAAGCTGTGTCAAGGATTTTATCTCCTGTTGTTGACATGGCCACTGAAAAAGAAGAGACACATGGTTATTTATACGAATAAGCATTAATAACCAGAAAATCCAACACAAACATATCATGTCGGACACGGTTCCACAATCAGTATGGTCTCCACGCAGTGACGGAGAGATGGGGTCTGGGTTCGAGTTAGTTGCAAATTTATTTTTACAGAGCTAGCAAACGTGCTCTCTTACATTATTACAGCCATACTTATGATGTTACAGTTATAAAAATGGCATAGCTGTTGGCACCAGGCGCCTGAGACTTCATGGACAACAATTTTGCCATAGTGACCAAACTGAGTTATATAATACTGACACAAGCATCCCCAAGACCCATACCTTTCCCTTAACCATCACAACTAAATGTCTAAACATAACCATATCCAAATTCTAACTTTAACCTTAAAATGCACAAAAGTCCCCATAGTATGGTATTCCGTCAGGACCACCAAATAGTATAAAAGCAAATACACTATTTCATAAAAGCTTGTTTGAAAAGTAGTAGCTGTAGAACAGTGAACACATTGTTCTGAGTGTCACAAACCTTCAAACCTGCTGTTATGAGAAATTCACCCATTCAGATCATTAACACATGCATTGTCTTAAAATATGTTTGATTATATCATTTTAAAGCATTCATGCTTGCAAATTGCCAACAGGAAGTCAGTGGACAAGGGTTTAATATAACCCTGAGAAGTATGCTTCTTCACTTACCCGTTTGCTGAAAACTTTGTGTCGACATATCGAACATGAAGGTACAGGACAGAAAGCTTGGAAATACCAGTTTAACAAGGCGCTTCAAATGAGTCAATCTTTGGCACATATGTTGCTCACTTTTCAGTTAGCCTGAAAGTTAGTCACTTGAAAAAAATGAATTACTAAATTACTAAAACCTGGAGCACTTAGAAGCCCATAAAGTTTAGATTACAGGCTTTAGATTAATTTTCTAAGTGGAAGCAAAAGAAGTGTTTCCTGCTGGAAAAACAGCATCAGGATGATACAGTTCTCTAGTCCTTTGATACACACTGAACATACAAATACATATAATGAAAACATGGAAGGAGAGTTGATTGTGTAGTTGCGATGGAGATGTGACAAGGACATGACAAATCAGGGAAGATCATATAATGGGTGAAGGCCCAAAATGTGAGGATAATGTGGTGATATGAATCAGTAAGCTCTGTGATCTGGAATAGATCCCCATGAATATGCCACCTGAAAAAAAAATAAAAATAATTCGAAATAATCTTCCAATAACTCACCTATTTCTAAGTGGATGTCAGGAAAGAGTTCTTTTAGCTTGTCGGCCACGCTGTCTGTCTGGATGCGAGCCAGCTGCAACAGAAGAACACTCAACATTAGCTGAATAATAATTCAGCTTCCATAATTTTTTGCTTTTACACAGCCAGCTACTTTAAAATCTCTATGAGACACCAGAGGAAGAGCCTTTCCAGACATTCCACTCTGATGTACCTGAATTAGAAAGGAGAAGGGGTGCATAAGAACATTCAACTCACACTCCAGATCTGTGTAAAGTTTTTGTTCATGTTTGAAATACAGCACAAATCAAAGTCCAGGAAAGAACTACAACCTGACAGCACACCGTGTGAGGCCTTTACAAACACAAAAACTATAGTGCAGGGTTAAGATCAAACCTTTTTGTTTTAAGACCAAACAATTGTGCCACTGTACCTGGCTCTTGCGTGTCCCGATCCTGATGACCTGGCTAACTTTGCCGTTCCCATCCTGCGAGGACAAAAAACAAAACATACTCACTGACAAATATATGTTACTAAGTCAATCAGCCCAACACAATTCCAACTTTTGTGATAGTTTCTTAAAGAGTGGAACCATTTTCTCTGCTGGCCTCACCCTGATGTACTTGTAAGGTCCCTCCTCCATAATTCTGCTTCCACGCAGTGTGAGCGTCAGCACTATAGAGGCTATTGTAACTCCTGTGTGTCTGGGACTGCCTGCAGAGTCTAAGTAAAACTGTGCTGACTGAGGTCATAGCCTCTAGATAATAAACAGTGGTCTTGCTTACTGAACCTCCCCCTATTCTTCCCTTCAGGACCCCCACCCAAAGAGATCTCTGGTTCCAAAAGATAAGTGTGCCAATTCATTGAGTCCGTTATTAAAGGCTGGGATGGGCAGTAAGGAGGGTCCTAGTTATAAGGTGTGGCCATACTGAACTCTGTGTTTTGGAGCCCACTGACAATCCATTTTCTGAAAAAATTCTAAATATAATACAAACAACTGAAACATTGTTATCAGTACATTCAAATGTAAATGTTCAATTCAGCTTCTTAGGTTTAGCTTGAATAGTGAGCTAACTGTATAAAAAGAATGTAACCACACCGTACATATACAGCAAATAGCAAATTAAATTGAAATTAGCTCGAGCAAATCAAACGCCTGTGCAGACGTATAATCGGCAACTAGGGTTCAAGTTTTTTCATATCTATCTGCAAAACTGAACTGAAAAATCTATTAATTTAACATAACTTTGCTTGGTGCCGGGTAACCTCGTAAAAATTATCACAATATCACAGCAAAGATAGGTGGGCGCCAAGTAGCCATTCGGCACTAGTGAAAGAGAGAGAAAATATAAATTCAATTGCAGCCATTTTGACTTGTAAAATGTTTAGCTGTATCTCTACCACAATCTCTCTCTCAATCAGTGTAATGATAAAGTAAACTAGAAAAAGCTGTTCCTGCTGAATGGGGATAGCTGACCATGCTAAAAAAGCTAAAAATAGTGATTTTTTTTTTTGCAGAGGTCAAGTGAGTAATAGTTAAAACCCGGTTGGGACATAGAAGGGAGTGACCGCTGATCGTTTAGTTTGGGACCCGCTGATCTACGTTATAAAAGTTATTTTTAGTGACAGTCACATCAACAATGATCAGGTTATAACTTTGGCACAAAGCATCAAGTGGCAACAATTAAGTTTAGTTGTGGACACGGTCCCTTTACAAATAATAGTAATAAGGAGTCTGCTACATCAATCCGTTGCTTTGCATCCTCCGACAGATTATCTGGTGGCCTATGCCGCACATCTCCGCTATTTCATTTATTTTTAAACCATTTAATAAATCATTTTCAATGGACTAGAACGGGATGTTGATGGTTGGTCGTCCTCGTCCCATTTGAGGTTCCACAGCATCCAGCCGTTCCAGGACTGAACAGAGTTTACTATGGCAACCTCATCAATGTGTAAATCTGTGACGGCAGAGTATGCAGCCAAGCTCTCTGACTTGTTCTACTCGGCCACGGGCATCAGACCCAGATATATTATTAGATTCTACCTGCTCAGCTAATTCTAACAGTGTTTGCACAATTTGAGGGAGCACCGTGATCTGTGATGCGTCCTCTAAACACCCGGCAATTCAATCAATTTCCCGGCACATTTGCAATGTAATGCAATGCAGATGTGCACACCGCCCCCTATCGAACAAGATGGGTCGCTCGGTCAGCAGGGAGCTGAAGAAGCGCTGACGTCACTCTGCTGCGCCGCTCAGATTGCTTTTTCATTTTCGAATTATGGGCAGTACTTTCCGGGCAGACCATGAAAACGAAAAAGCAATAATGCGCAGTCTTGAAGAAGAAAATGCAAATGCAAATGGAATGATTGATTACTAATTTTATTCATGAGTCCAATAATGCAGCCACATTCTTAAAATGAAAAAGCATTTCTGCAAATGCATTTTCATTTTCAAATTTGACATTTCAAATTTAATTTTGGTATCTATTTGCTGGGGCATATTTTGAAAATTAAATCTCAAATGTCTATTTCTTCTTCATTTTAATTAAGTGAAAGATTGAGCACTCTTGAAGAAGAAAATTAAAATGCAAATAGAATTAGAATAGGATTGATTACTAATTTAATTTATGAGTCAAATAATGCAGCCACATTCTTAAAATGAAAAAGCATTTCTGCAAATGCATTTTAATTTGAATTATGGTCAAGATTCGCTTCCATAGAGAAAATTGTAACAGCAAGGTAAATAATTTGAAGATCCTAAGAACCAGAAAGGTTAGAGGAATGCGGGAATGTAGTTTTTATTTCAATGGAGTGAAAGATTTTTAAACGGCAGTGAGTTAAACACAATTGAGCCTGTCTCTGGTGTCATATCAAATTTTCCATTGGAGTTAGTGAGAGAATTTGAAAGGTTTCTCTTGCTTCAAGGCTCATAGCAGAAATTCTGTAAATGTGAGCTCTTTAGTAGTTACATTGGCTGAAAGATGACAACTTTTCCTACATTTTAAGGTATAATTTGTTTCTCTGAGTTAAACTGTATGAAAGAGGAATTTGTTCCCCTTTGCTGAAAGTATGTAGGAGTAGTTGGGGTGGAAAGAGGAAGAGTTGAAAGCATTTCCCCATTCATTTGAATAACGGGAACATTTGAATAAAAGTTAAATATTTTGAAAAGTATAAAAGTTATAAACACCTAAATATATTTCCATAATCTGTTGAACGAGCTGAACGTTTTGATATCACAATTATTTAAATTGTGCAGAATTAGTTAAACGTCAAAAAATATATGGAAGAACTAAGACGTTGGAACAATAATAAAGGGAAACAGGAAATCAATAGTGAGAATGCTGTACAGCATTTTGCTTTACAGCATTCTCACAATAAAAGAAAATCTGCTCCCATTCGAAGCAGGTTAACACATTATATACATCTGCTAGCATTAGCCTTTTCCAACTTTGTTAGATCGCTTTGCTCGTTTCTTCTGTCCAATGGGGAGCAGAACCCGGAGACAGACACTGACACAAGCCAATCGACGCGACTAAATCGACTAAAGAATAACGCATACGGAACTGCTTATGAAGGTCCCTCAGTCGAAACGTTAGAAACCATGGGTTCGTTTAGATAATAATAATCATATTTTTTTTAAAAACTTACCCCAGAACTTGGCTCCCCCGACATGTCGTTAATCCTTTTCACTCAGTGTATATGGTCAGCGTTTTTAATCAAACACGCAGCACATTATAAGCCATGAATACGAATCCTTGTCAGCATGCTGAACACTCCTCTCATGATTTCCTGTCACCGCCCACGTGAGTGAACATAGCTCCTCTGATGTCATTGTGACGGTTAGAGGTCATTTCCTTCATCCGTTTGTCCCTTTCCTTTTGCGAGCAGTTTCTTTTATTTTTCATTTTTCCCGACCAACCATTTATAATATAGATAAATATACAGTGTTTAGGCAGATATAGAAAAATATAGCAAGATAAACAGTTGCTAACAGTGATGATCTTATTACACAACCAAACATCATTCAATAAAAGATATCTCAGATAATTTTTGTTCCCTGAATGGTAGATGTATTTTGCAAATGTTCTATGTTCATTTTTCCATCGGTTGATTTGGGGCTTGTTTTTGCATGTTGACACCCATGTATAAAATGTTGAGTCAAGAGAATCAAGTTGTCCACAAGCCAACTTTGAAATGCTAACCAAAATTCCCACACAAGTTCACAAAGGAGAAAGCTATGTTCTACAGCCTTAATATCCATACATTCAATTTCTATATCCACTTAATCCAAATTCAGGGTCCTGGGATGGCCATGGCTAGGGCCACACAGAGACAAACAACTATGCGCACTCACTCCTATGGTCAGTTTAGAATTACCACTTAACCTAACATCCATGTTTTTGGATGGTGGGAGGGAAGTCTCAATATCCCTCTCCTATATTACTGTCTTTAAACAAGAGCATATTACTGCGCCAATCAAATCTTTCATGTGAGAATTTGTTGAACGGATAGGTTCCATTCAGAATTTGGTTGGTTAACTTGGTTAACTTTGGTTTTTAGTAGAATTAGAATTTTTTAAAAAATTTTTTTACTTTTAGCTTTTACCACCTTGTAATCTTGAAGAACATGTTTCTACTGATGAGAGCAGTGCTAGGCTGTTAAATACGGTGGCCCTGAGAGTCAAAATACGACAACATTTCAGAAAACATGATGACATTTAAGAAAACACGACAACATTTCAGAAAACACAACAACATTTCAGATTATGGAAAGGGTAGGGACCACGGGGACAACACTTCTTGTTTGTGATTGGACGAACCCATGTCTGGCGAAATGTCATTTCCTGTCAAGGCCCCAGTATGGTTGCCGCAATGGCTTGCGTGATGACGTCACGGTCGTGCCGGCGATATATAATGGCGCGAGTCGATGCGCCAGTAGTTGCAATATTCTCCGTCACAGAGGTGTCGCTGCTACACGAAGGTTACAGCTAACTACTCCACGACGACGAAAATGGAGAAGAAAACAATGCCACCATCAAGAGCAGGAGGAGTATCACTGTCATCAATGGTCAGCATTCTCACCTCTGCTTACAAAATAGCTGATGAGCCTGCAGAAGTTGAAATGTCAATAGGTGTGTTATCACCATTATAGTCTGATATAGTACTTAGAAGATTGTTATAGGACTTTTAAGTGTGTTGTGTTACCTTTTCTTTGTTTGTTTGTTATGAAATAGTGAGCTTCAATGGACACTCTTGAGAATTATCGTTGCCTTTCAGGATGCAATAATAATAATAACAGATCAGTTTGCTGTTTTACTTGCTTATGCTGCTTCATTGCAGTGTTGTATCCATTAGGACCACATGACAGTTAGAGAAAACGTTCTATACTCTGCAGTCTACCTTGAAAAAATTAAGAAAATAAGGAAAAAATACATCTCATATCCACTCCCACCTAAAGTAAAAGAGATTAACTTCAACATTTTAAACGAAATTTACCCAACAAACAAAATTTTAAGAATGTTTGTTTTGTGAAGAGAACATTGAAACATTAGAACACCTTTTTTTTTTTATTATTGTGATCCAGTGCAGTCTTTTTGGAGATAGATCCAGAGCTGGCTACTGTCCAGGGAAATTGTGTTACCTTTGTCTCCAAAGACAGTTTTTTTTTTGGTGTTTTTGTTGAGAATAAGAATGTGGACTTTGTATTCAATTGCTTTTTATTATTTGGAAAGTTCTTCATTTATAAATTCAGATATTGTAAAACTAAACCTTATTTGACTCATTGGAGGAATGAGCTGAATGTTTTAAGTAAATCTCTAAAACTTGTTGAAGAAAATAAAGCCCTTAAATTATTTTCTTTACTTGAAACATTTAAGTTGATTTGAGATGGCCCCTGTGAGTTGAGTTAATTTGTGAATTTTTTTTTTTGTTGTTTGTTTTGTAGCTGTATATATAATCTCAGGTTATGGTCTGTATTGTTGATGTTGATCTGCTCACCCTTTATTGTAGTATATATGAATATGTTTAATTGTCATATGCCTTGTATGTTTGTACTTACTTTAAATAAAGAAGGAAAAAAAAAAAAATACATGACATCACTGTATTTTCACGTCGCCATAATTGTGTCCGCCTGTAGCACTCAGGTGACAGGTTACAGCATTGCCACGTTACCAGAAGAAGTGGAGTAGGAGGAAAATCATCGACCGAAATTTGAAAGATGCCAGGAATATGTTGTGCTGTTAGCTGTGATAGCAGTCAACAAAGAAACCCTGAAATGCAGTTTTATTCCAACCCAAAGGACGTAGACCAGCAGAATAGAATGGTTGGCTGCAATAAGAAGAGATTAAGATTTTTTATTTTAGTCATTGGAAACCCCTTACAAAACACACCAAAAACATGATTAACTTAAGATGCCATATGATTAACGCTGACACTACGTTACCTAATATGATGTTAGCTGTCTCAATGGAAATTCACATTGTGTCTTATGCTAACTTTATCTGACTACGGTACACTCAAAAGCTGTGGTTTGAGCTGATGTCAGTCACTAATGAACTATTAGTCATACCTACTTTTGTCGTTGCATGGGCCCTTAAATACAATGAAATACCGTAGTTACTCACCAGCCACTTCATAAGTGGCCACTGTCTAATGCAAAAACTGAGGAGAACTGTCAAATTGGACACAAATATGGCGACAGTCTTGTCGATGTGACATCAGTGGTACGCATGGATAGGTGTCTGTACAGACGCACTTCCTCGCGGAGCCTGTTTTCGAATTGGTCCATCCATGGTTTGTCATTCTCTGCATGTTACAAATTTTGACTGGTGCACGACTACGTGCCGCCTTTTCATGGGGCGTGCCAGGCGGAAATACATCATTTTGACATCAACCATAAAACAAGCATTGGTCTAAGCGAGGCTTTCCCGATACAGCCTGGCTTTTTTTTAGTAATGTTCGTGGAACACTACTGTGGACAGGGTTCCACGTGGATTGAGTTTGCGAAGCATCCGCATTACTGTCTCCCGTTTGACACAAGCCATGTTTCTGTTTTAAGGTCAGCTACATGGTTCTGTACTTAAACAGCTGTCCAGATCCACTTAGATCTGATACTGTGGTCCGTCTGATGCTTGGTTTATACTCCTCCATAACGTCAACGTGACGGCATCATTGAGCATTCAAAGTTCTGCGTTGAGGGAACACGTTGCTCTGCCATTCACCATGCCGGTAGGGTGGCTGTGTGTTTGTGTGGTTTCAGGGGTTATAGCTGAATCCTTGCTTTTTCTTCCGGTCACAGTTAACAACAGTAAACGATGGCAACCGAGGTGGAGCAGCTGTATTTGCCGTTGGAGCTCATCAATATTGAAGAACAAATGCTTATATTGCAAATGTTGAAGTGCAGGCAACAGAGAAGACGTTTGCAGAGGTGGTCTGTACGACCACTAAACCGGTCGAGGCTGAACGGGTGAATTTACAACGCTGGTTGTGAATTTACAAGCTGGATGAACAAATGCACTTTTGATATTTTCGAATGTCAACGGGCCGATTTGACGAGCTTCTTCGCCGTATACAGCCATTAAGACTGGACAAAGCAACTGCCGGAAATTACGTTCTGAGCGGACAAATCACAGCCCTTATGGTCCGCGTCTACGCGACATGTAGTTAGAATTTTTTGGAGGTGCACGTTCTTGCTACGACGTCAGAATGACGGAGAAGTATAAACTATGCTTGACTTCAGTTACCGATGAATAGTCGCCCCGTCTCCTCAGTCCTAAATCTTTCAGTCGTGCCTTCAGAGTCCCACGGGACATTTTAATGTCATGATGGGTCGAGAGCATATCGCGAATTACATCATATGTATGTCCTTTGTTAAAATACTCTCTTATCAATTCAAGCTCCTTTTCCATTATTTCAGACTGGGTTTAAAATTCCCAGAAGGACACTGCTGAGAGTAACAGGAAATTACATGTCACCAGACTTGGGACAAGAAGTGTTGTCCCCATCATAGACGCCGATTTGGCTGCTGGAGCGGGAGAAATACGGCCGCCATCTTGGACCAGTCATCCTACCCATAACAGCAGTAGTGGGTAGTATTAAAGATGCCAGAGCACTGTATTCCTGTGCAAATCAGCGGACAATTGCGATCAGGGGTCGGGGGATTACTTTTCACAAGTAGGATTCAACATTATTATTGGTTGTATTTTGTGAATAGAATATTATTGTACTGTATTTTTGTCCGCCACAGAAATCGCAGCCAGCAAACGGTAAGTTAGGCTATGTTTATAGCCGGTGTTCACCCAGCTATTAGGCCAGCTGAGACTTTATAAATCATATATTCCATAACACAGGCTTAGATTGTGACACAAGTGACACAAGAATGCTATTGTAGAAATAATGAAAATTTTGCTGATATAACATTGACCAGCAAGTTTTGCACTGTTGACACAGGCTTTATTAGTCACAAAAGTTTGTATATAACCTTACATATACCATCACACATTTTAGAGTGCTAAAGCTCTGTGTGAAATTTTCTGTAGCACAAAGCAGGCCTACGGAGAGAAGGAAGTCAAGCAAATACCACGTTTGCATGTTGCACGTTGAACATACAGTTTAGAAATAAGTATTCTGTTCTCTGTATATTTTGAATAGATGAGTATTGATTTCAACTGATCATCTCATACCTAATGAAACTCTGTAAAGATAGTGATTTAGATTCCATCACAAGGCACAATGAAGGTGCT
Source organism: Leuresthes tenuis (assembly GCF_036924035.1). Lineage (NCBI taxonomy): Eukaryota > Metazoa > Chordata > Actinopteri > Atheriniformes > Atherinopsidae > Leuresthes > Leuresthes tenuis. The sequence goes on along the minus strand of NW_027325363.1, from coordinate 32,628,323 downwards.
GAGAGCTGCAGAGAGGGTGATTCACCAAGCCTCAGCAAGACAAGCTCCAAAGACGTCGACAAGACACTTGTGTTTAACTTGAAAATTAATTTTTTAGGATTTCTCATCATCTGTCTGTCTTTATTTTTTCTTATATATATATATATATATATATATATATATTATTTATTTCTGAGAGAGATCTGTCAGAAAGATAGATAGATAGAGAGTAATTAAATAATAATTAATGTAAATAATTCAGTGTAATTGTATTATAATTTAATTTAATTTTGGTATGTTTTGCTTTGGCAACAATGGTTGATACTATTCATGTCAATAAAGCCAATTTGAATCAATCTTGATACTGATATAGATTTTAATTTTTTCTGAGATGTATGTAGATATAGACATTAATTTTCTTCTGAAATATAACTTCTCTCTTGTGTCTTATTCTATATATGGCTATATAATGCATTATTGTTTCTTCATTTTTCAACTTATTAAAATAATTGAGTTGTACACAATCTGCTTCTACTTCTCTATCATTTATTAGTGTTTTATATAGGTGTGTGTGTGTATTATATTATATCATATATCATGTGTCTTTTGCAAAATAGCCTACCTATCGCATAGCATATAACATACCAGAATATTCTATCACTGTTAAGCCTACTATGAATATTAAAATATGCAGAACCATGTGTCCAGTATCTGATATGAAACCAGATGAAACCAATTATGAAACCAGATGAAACCAATAGGTTGGTCAGACTACAAGCAGACTAAAGACCTGGATAACTCAGAACTTTTAAATTCAGACAAAACTGAAGTTGTTCTCTTTGGACCTGAGCGCTTCAGGGAGAAATTGTCTAGTTATATAGTTACTCTAGATGGTATTTCCTTGGCTTCTAGTTCTACAGTGAGGAACATTGGAGTTATTTTTGACCAGAATTTATCATTTGACGCACATATAAAACTGGTTTCTAGGACTGCCTTCTTTCACCTTTGTAATATTGCTAAAATCAGGAACATCCTGTCTCAGGGTGATGCAGAGAAACTAGTTCATGCATTTATTACTTCAAAATTGGACTACTGTAATTCCTTATTATTGGGCTGTCCCACATATTGTCTGAAAAGCCTCCAGCTGATCCAAAATGCTGCAGCCAGAGTTCTGATGAGAACTAACAGGAGAGATCATGTTTCTCCAGTTTTAGCTTCTCTTCATTGGCTCCCTGTTAAATTCAGAATAGAATTTAAGATTCTTCTTCTCACATATAAAGTTCTTAATGACCGAGCTCCATCATATCTTAAAGATTTAATTGTAAGGTATTTTCCTAACATTCAATAACATTCAAGTCTCTGTAACAGAATGCTGTGATCGATCGTATCAAATGCAGCCCTGAGATCCAACAGGACAAGCACAGAAACAAGTCCACTATCAGAGGCTAAGAGGAGATCATTGGTAACTGGTCACCAGTGCTGTTTCTGTGCTATGATGCACTCTGAATCCTGACTGAAACTCTTCAAACAGATTATTTCTATGTAAATTATCACAAAGTTGAACTGCAACTATTTTTTCAAGAACTTTAGACAAAAAAGGGAGATTGGATATAGGTCGATAATTAGCCAACACTTCTGAATCAGGAGCTGATAACAGCCTGGATGCTCTTTCTTTTGTAGAAGCAGATGTCAGTAATTCCCAAAAGCACCTGAAACATGGACTCTTCTGACCACAGAACGTGTCCACTGTCTTTCTATCCATCTGAGATTAATATTTTTTCCAGAGAACTCTGCCATATTTCTGCATAGAGTTGATATGTAGCTTTATATAGTTTACATTTCTGGATGCAGCTGTGGACTGTGCTGAGTGAAAATGGTTTTACAAGCTCCTCCTGAGCCCATGTGGCTGTATTGATCATGGTGGCATGAAAGTATCTCATGCAGTGCTGCCTGAGGGCTCGAAGGTTATCCGACAGTGGTTTCTATCCTTGGCCTTTACAGACTGAGATTTCCCCAGACTCCCTGATCCCATATTGATTGCAGTTTATTGGTGAAGTCCCCATTAATCCACCGTCGCTTTTCTTTCGTAATTCATACATGTCAGACAGGTGACTTGGTTAGAGCAGTGTGTTCCATGATGCTGGATTGTCCTTATACACAAAGCCGATTTAACCTCTGTTACTACCTCTTTTGCTAGCACAGCAAAGGAAATTAAAGTGCTTAGTGAAGACACAGACACATAATTGTGTCTGCTAGATAAAATTTTTTTAGACAAAGAACAGCTCAAAAGACTCCCTATGATGAACAAAAAATTTGGACCTCGTGATCCCTTGCCCGGATATGGGACACCGGGTCTCCCCCCGGAGCCAGGCCCGGGGGTGGGGCCCGGCAGTGGGCGCCTGGTGGCCGGGTCTGTGCCCATGGGGCTCGGTCGGGCATAGCCCGAAATGATGACGTGGGTCCCCCTTCCGACGGGCTCACCACCCGTGGGAGGGGCCAAGGGGGTCGGGTGCTATGTGAGCTGGGTAGCAGCCAAAGGCGGAGGCCTTGGCGGTCTGATCCTCGGCTACTGAAGCTAGTTCTTGGGACGTGGAATGTCACCTCTCTGTTGGGGAAGGAGCCGGAGCTGGTGCGCGAGGCTGAGCGGTTCCGGCTAGATATAGTCGGACTCACCTCGACGCAGGGCTTGGGCTCTGGAACCAGTCCTCTTGAGAGGGGTTGGACTCTCTTCCACTCTGGAGTTGCCCGTGGTGAGAGGCGCAGAGCAGGTGTGGGCATACTTATTGCCCCCCGGCTGTGTGCCAGTACATTGGGGTTTACCCCAGTGAACGAGAGGGTAGCCTCCCTCCGCCTTCGGGTGGGGGGACGAGTCCTCACTGTTGTTTGTGCCTATGCGCCAAACAGCAGTTCAGAGTACCCACCCTTTTTGGAGTCTCTGGGGGAGGCACTGGAGAGTGCTCCTACCGGAGACTCCCTCGTTCTGCTGGGGGACTTCAATGCTCACGTGGGCAATGACAGTGAGACCTGGAGGGGTGTGATTGGGAGGAACGGCCCCCCCGATCTGAATCAGAGTGGCGTTATGTTGTTGGACTTCTGTGCCAGTCATGGACTGTCCATAACGAACACCATGTTCAGGCATAAGGGTGTCCATATGTGCACTTGGCACCAGGACACCCTTGGCTGCAGTTCGATGATCGACTTTGTGGTTGTATCATCGGACTTGCGGCCGTATGTCCTGGACACTCGGGTGAAGAGAGGGGCGGAGCTGTCAACTGATCACCACCTGGTGGTGAGTTGGCTCCGCTGGTGGGGGAGGATGCCGATCAGACCTGGCAGGCCCAAACGTATTGTGAGGGTCTGCTGGGAGCGTTTGTCAGAATCCCCCGTCAGAAGGAGCTTTAACTCCCACCTCCAGCAGAGCTTCAACCATATCCCGGGGGAGGTGGGGGACATTGAGTCCGAATGGGCCATGTTCCGTGACTCCATTGCCGAGGCAGCTGATCGGTGTTGTGGCCGTAAGGTGGTCGGTGCCTGTCGTGGCGGCAACCCTCGAACCTGCTGGTGGACACCAGTGGTGAGGGAAGCCGTCAAGCTGAAGAAGGAGTCCTATCGGGCCTTTTGGGCCAGTGGGACCCTGGAAGCAGCTGATAGGTACCGACAGGCCAGACGGGCCGTGGCTTCGGCGGTTGCTGAGGCAAAAACTCGGGCCTGGGAGGAGTTCGGTGAGACCATGGAGAACGATTTCCGGACGGCCTCGAAGAGATTCTGGTCCACCATCCGGCGTCTCAGGGGGGGGAAGCGGCTCACAGTCAACACTGTTTACAGTGGGGACGGGGCCTTGCTGACCTCAACTAGGGATGTTGTGAGTCGGTGGGGGGAGTACTTCGATGAACTCCTCAATCCAACCAACACGTGATCGGAAGAGGCAGAGTCGGAGAGCTCGGAGACGGGGCCTCCCATTTCTGGGGCTGAGGTTGCCGAGGTGGTCAAAAAAGCTCCTCGGTGGCAAGGACCCGGGGGTGGATGAGGTCCGTCCTGAGTTTCTCAAGGCTCTGGATGTTGTAGGGCTGTCTTGGCTGACACGCCTCTGCAGCATCGCGTGGACATCGGGGACAGTGCCTCTGGACTGGCAGATTGGGGTGGTGGTCCCCCTCTTTAAAAAGGGGGACCGGAGGGTGTGTTCCAACTATAGGGGTATAACACTCCTCAGCCTCCCTGGTAAGGTCTATTCGGGGGTATTGGAGAGGAGGATCCGTCGGATAATCGAGCCTCGGATTCAGGAGATGCAGTGTGGCTTTCGTCCTGGCCGTGGAACAGTGGACCAGCTCTATACCCTCGGCAGGATCCTGGAGGGTGCATGGGAGTTCGCCCAACCAGTCTACATGTGTTTTGTGGACTTGGAGAAAGCGTTCGACCGTGTCCCTCGTGGAGTCCTGTGGGGGGTGCTCCGGGAATATGGAGTGCCGGACCCCTTGATAGGGGCCGTTCGGTCTCTGTATGACCGGTGCCAGAGTTTGGTCCGCATTGCCGGCAGAAAGTCGGATACGTTTCCGGTGAGAGTTGGACTCCGTCAGGGCTGCCCTTTGTCACCGATTCTGTTCCTAACTTTTATGGACAGAATTTCTAGACGGAGCCAGGGCGTTGAGGGTGTCCGATTTGGCGACCTCAGAATCGGGTCTCTGCTTTTTGCAGATGATGTGGTTCTGTTAGCGTCGTCAAGCCGTGACCTTCAGCTCTCACTGGAGCGATTTGCAGCCGAGTGTGAAGCGGCTGGGATGAGAATCAGCACCTCCAAATCCAAGACTATGGTTCTCAGCCGGAAAAGGGTGGAATGCTCTCTCCGGGTCGGGAATGAGATCCTTCCCCAAGTGGAGGAGTTCAAGTATCTCGGGGTCTTGTTCACGAGTGAGGGACGAATGGAGCGGGAGATTGACGGGCGGATCGGTGCGGCGTCTGCAGTGTTGCGGGCTCTGCACCGACCCGTCGTTGTGAAGAGGGAGCTGAGCCAGAAGGCGAAGCTCTCTACTTACTGGTCAATCTACGTTCCCATCCTCACCTATGGTCACGAGTTGGGAGTAGTGACCGAAAGAACAAGATCGCGAATACAAGCGGCCGAAATGGGTTTCCACCGCAGGGTGTCTGGGCTCTCCCTTAGAGATAGGGTGAGAAGCTCAGTCATCCGGGAGGGGCTCGGAGTAGAACCGCTGCTCCTCCGCATTGAGAGGAGTCAGATGAGGTGGCTCGGGCATCTGGTCAGGATGCCCCCTGGGCGCCTCCCTGGGGAGGTGTTCCGGGCACGTCCCACTGGGAGGAGACCCCGGGGGAGACCCAGGACACGTTGGAGAGACTATGTCTCTCGGCTGGCCTGGGAACGCCTCGGGGTCCCCCCGGAAGAGCTGGAGGAAGTGGCCGGGGACAGAGACGTCTGGGTTTCTCTGCTCAAGCTGCTGCCCCTGCGACCCGACCCCCGGATAAGCGGCAGATGATGGATGGATGGATGGATAGATAAAATTTCAAGCTACGCTAGATTAAATCATTAAATCATATAATCATATTAAATCACAGTCTTAGATCTTCGTTGCATTTTTGAAAATGTCTTCTTCTTACAATAAGTAAGAAAATAATTATTTTAGATCACAGAAATGAATTGAAACTAAAGTCTTAACCCTTTTATTTTTATTACTTTGTTGTTGTTTTTTATTTACTTTATTGCTTTTATTTTCAGTGACACTTTATGTACAGTCTAAAACTTCTTAATTGTGAAAAAAGCAATAGTAAGACTAATAAGCCTTCTCACCAATTTTTGTTTTATCTGCCAGTTTGTCGTAAGACGTTGTGTCCTGCGTTTTTAATCCTAAATATGTGATTCATTATTTTCCGTAAACTGACATCTTTTTCAGATGGATCGTCACTTCATGCAAACGAGTCCGTATTTATCAATGAAAGGGTCTTTGTTAAAAGTTGTTGTGTTTCCTGGGCTTTGTTTTCTTTGTGAAGTCCACACTGGACATAATATGGAATTAATATTCATATTCTTAACAAGTTTAATAACATCGAGAATTGCAACATGCATTTTCACTTTATGTTTTGTGTTGCGCCGAATCCTGAAGACTATTCATGGTTAGGAGCTTAGGAGATATTTGAGAGAAAGTAAACGCCTATGTATGTAAACGTAGTAATATCCGTTTAACTGAATTTATGCGACATGGCCAACTTTTTGGGGCCCACGTCACTGGTTTCCACGGTGGGCTGAGCCTGCGCTGCTCTTCCGGTGGAGACGTGGCTCTCTGCTGCTGCCATATTGACGGTGGCTAGCTAACAATCACTCAACTTGAAGTCAGCTGTATTCGTACACTGCCCTTCCAAAGTGACTTCGGATTCTCAAAGCAAGAAACACAAGAGGCTGAATACCGTCGCTCAGTGAAGAGAGACCAAAATGGTGAGTGACAGTCGAGAATCAGAATACTTTGCTCAGCCTTTATCGGGCCTGGCTATAATCATAACATTAGCTAACCTGGCAAGCAGCTAAAGCTAGTAGTTAGCTAGCTTCTGTTCTCCAAGACGGAAATAAGAAGAAAACCAGACATTGTTTTCCATTTTTTTTCGATAATGTAACATGATATTTAACTGCATATTTATGTAAATTAACCGTAATTTAAAATGACGGAGTCAAAATTACACTAATTGGGGACATTGAGGGAGTAGACCGTGCTGACGTTACCCAGCTTTACAGCCTAGCGCTAGTTATGTCCTGACACTAGCCGGATCCGAGCTAACCTTACCTGTCGTCAGGTTGTACTCAGTTAGGCGACAATGCATACTGTTCTCACAATAACGTTAGCCCATTTATTACTGTTTATTATGTTCAAGCAGGAGTGACCATCATTAACCATAGCTGCTTCATGTCCACATGTTTAAAACGCAACAGTCGTGCCTGCTTGTGTCAACGTGGAATTAATGCAATTACCCTCTTCATTTACCAGAGTGAAATAAATAGCCTGTCAAATTAGCCTACCCAAATAGTATGCAAGCTAACTTTATTTTATGTAAACGTGCGGTAGGTGTGATGAGATCACCTGACCAGAACCAGTCAAATGACGAAGATCCAAATTGGCCTTTGCTCTCTTAGGACGGACCCAAACACGCCGCTCACCGTTTTCAGTTTCTACATAGACATTGGCCGTGCTGCCTCAATTATTTTTAGAAAAATGTTCGGTTTTTACTGTAGCTGATTGTCATAATTTTTCTCCGGCAGTCTGTTTTGCACAGACTTTGAGTGTGCTGTGAGCAGGTTGAAGCAGTAATGTAAAATTAAATCCTTTCTGAATTATGACAGGATCAAAATAAGACAAATATCTGCAGAGGTCCACACAATGTTAAGATTGTAGAGAATTTTCTCTTGTGTGTCTGCTGTCTGCCCTCAGAGGCAGTCATTGCTGGAAACTGGCAAGTTGAATTAAAAGGAGGAACTGACTGCTTGATTTAATTTCAACTCCCTGTACTTTTTAGTTATATTTGAAATGTTTAACTATTTCTGTGATATGTGCTAATTTGATGGCAATTGGGCGTTATATTGGTCATTTTTTTACTCTTCACCCTGCAGGTGCTGTTGGCAGCGGCGGTGTGCACCAAGGCCGGCAAGGCCATTGTTTCGCGACAGTTTGTGGAAATGACCCGGACACGGATTGAGGGTCTTCTGGCTGCATTTCCTAAACTGATGAACACGGGCAAGCAGCACACCTTTGTGGAAACAGACAGTGTTCGTTATGTGTACCAGCCTTTGGAGAAACTCTACATGGTCCTCATCACTACCAAGAACAGCAACATTCTGGAGGACCTGGAGACACTCAGACTTTTCTCTCGTGTGGTAAGGAAAACATGGAGTACATCAGTTAAACTGAAGTTTAGAGAAGTATGAGTTTGTACACGATGAAGAAATGACAAGTGGGAACAGCAGGGCCTGCAGATGATATTCAGCCTCAGTCTAGCTGGTACAATAGATTAGACAGTTAACAGTTAGATTTAGGATTTTACACTGCCTGTCTAAAAAGGTTTACTATTTACACATTATCACTCAATCAACATTTATTTATATAGCACCTTACAACAACCAGAGATTGACCAAAGTGCTTCACAATTCCAGAAATAGATTTAAAATAGATTACATATAACACAAGACAACAAGAAAAAGGTTTTAATTTGGCTTTGAACTGAGGTAGGTCAGTGGTGGTACGTAAATCAGAGGGCAGAGTATTCCAAAATTTTGGACCTGCCACTGCGAAAGATCGGTCACCCCACTACTTACACCTGGACCGGGGAACCTCCAGTAGATGCTGACCAGCAGAACGGAGAGCTCTGCCAGATTGGTGAAGCCTCAGGGTTTCACTTATGTAGGGGGGTGCAAGGCCATTAACTGCGTGGAAAACAAATAACAAAGTTTTTAACTGGATCCTAAATTTTACAGGTAGCCAGTGGAGGGAGTAAAGTACAGGTGTGATGTGGTCATGTTTATGGGTGTTAGTTAGGAGCCTGGCAGCAGCATTTTGTACCAGTTGTAGGCGGTGGAGAGATGTTTGGCTAAGTCCAATGTACAATTATAGTATCACCAGACTTGTTATGTCTGTTACTGACTCTAACCCACCTTACTTCAACATGCTCCAAGGCAGCGTTCATCATAACAGTGCATGTTTGTGCAGGGTTTCATTAGATGCTTATCAGTAAACGCTGTATGTTTGTAGCTTCAATTCAATTCAATTCAATTTTATTTATATAGCGCCAGATTACAACAATTGTCATCTCAAGGCACTTAAGTAATATAGTCCAATTCAAGCCAATTGGAATTCAATTCATTGTAATCATAATCCAATTAATTCATATAGAGCTAATTCAAAAAATTAATATCCTAGCTAAGGAAACCAACAGATTGCACCGAAATGTGTCTTCAGTCCAATCTCCCGTCCTGAGCGTGCCTGTGGCAACTGTGGAAAGGAACGACTCCCTTTTAACAGGAAGAAACCTCTGGCAGAACCAGACTCAGGAAGGGTGGCCATCCGCCTCGACCAGCTGGGGTTTGAGAAGACAGAAAAGAGGGAAAAGAGGGGGGAAAAACACCATAACGCCATTCAAAGGATATCTGTTGGAACAGGGAAACATAGGTTAATAACCACAATAATGTCACATGTACATAAAATCAATTTTGAAATTAAACAGGGGGAAAAAGAGAGCAAAGTGAGGAAAGGTGTGACAGATGAGGTCCCCCAGCAGTCTAAGCCTATAGCAGCTTAACTATGGGATGTTTCAGGATTACCTGAGCCATCCCTAACTGTAAGCTTTATCGAAAAGAAAAGTTTTAAGCCTAATCTTAAAAGTGGAAAGGGTGTCTGCTTCCCGGACATTTACTGGCAGCTTATTCCACAAGAGAGGGGCCTGATAACTGAAGGCTCTACCTCCCATTCTACTTTTAGAAACTCTGGGAACAACAAGTAAACCTGCAGTTTGGGAGCGAAGTGCTCTGTTAGGAAAATATCTTACAATTAAATCTTTAAGATATGATGGAGCTCGGTCATTAAGAACTTTATATGTCAGAAGAAGAATCTTAAATTCTATTCTGAATTTAACAGGGAGCCAATGAAGAGAAGCTAAAACTGGAGAAACATGATCTCTCCTGTTAGTTCTCATCAGAACTCTGGCTGCAGCATTTTGGATCAGCTGGAGGCTTTTCAGAGAATATGTGGGACAGCCCAATAATAAGGAATTACAGTAGTCCAATCTTGAAGTAACAAATGCATGAACTAGTTTCTCTGCATCACCCTGAGACAGGATGTTCCTGATTTTAGCAATATTACGAAGGTGAAAGAAGGCAGTCCTAGAAACCAGTTTTATATGTGCGTCAAATGATAAATTCTGGTCAAAAATAACTCCAAGGTTCCTCACTGTAGAACTAGAAGCCAAGGAAATACCATCTAGAGTAACTATATAACTAGACAATTTCTCCCTGAAGCGCTCAGGTCCAAAGAGAACAACTTCAGTTTTGTCTGAATTTAAAAGCAGACAGTTCTGAGTCATCCAGGTCTTTATGTCTTTAAGACAGGCTTGTAGCCTGACCAACCTGTAGGTTTCATCTGGTTTCATAGATAAGTACAGCTGAGTATCATCAGCATAACAATGGAAATTTATGCCATGCTGTCTGATAATGTTACCTAATGGAAGCATGTATAAAGTAAAAAGAATCGGTCCAAGCACAGAACCCTGAGGAACTCCATGACTTACTCCAACGTGTGAGGAAGATTCCTCATTTACAAGAACAAACTGGAATCTATCAGATAAATATGACTTAAACCAGCCTAATGCAGTTCCTTTAATCCCAATAACATGTTCAAGTCTCTGTAACAGAATGCTGTGATCGATCGTATCAAATGCAGCACTGAGATCCAACAGGACAAGCACAGAAACAAGTCCGCTATCAGAGGCTAACAGGAGATCATTGGTAACTTTCACCAGTGCCGTTTCTGTGCTATGATGCACTCTGAATCCTGACTGAAACTCTTCAAACAGATTATTTCTATGTAAATGATCACAAAGTTGAACTGCAACTATTTTTTCAAGAACTTTGGACAAAAAAGGGAGATTGGATATAGGTCGATAATTAGCCAACACTTCTGAATCAAGAGTAGGTTTTTTAAGTAAAGGTTTAATTACAGCAACCTTAAAAGTCTGAGGTACATATCCTGTCAACAAAGACCGATTGATCAAATCCAATATGGAGGTGTCAATTAAGGGGAAAACCTCCTTGAACAGTCTGGTTGGGATTGGGTCTAACATACAAGTTGATGGTTTAGAAGAGACTATTGCTGTTGTTAGCTCAGAAAGATCAACTGGACAGAAGCTGTCTAAATACAATTCAGGTTCGAAAGATACTTCTAAAGCTGCTCTACTTGATGATACATCAGTGATAATAATGGGAAGGATTCCATTAATCTTCTCTCTGATAGAAACAATTTTATTGATGAAGAATCTCATGAAATCATCACTGCTGAGAGTTAAAGGAATACATGGCTCAACAGAGCTCGGACTCTTTGTCAGCCTGGCAACAGTGCTGAAAAGAAACCTGGGATTATTCTTATTCTCTTCTATCAATAATGAATAATACGCAGTTCTAGCTTTACGAAGTGCTTTCTTATACGTTATTAAACTATCTTTCCAGACTAATTGAGACTCTTCTAAATTAGAGGAACGCCACTGTCTCTCCAGCTTTCTTGCAGTCTGCTTTAACGCACGCAGCTGTGAATTATACCAAGGAGCCCACCTCTTCTGACTGATTACCTTCCTTTTCAGAGGGGCAACATTGTCCAGTGTTGTACGCATTGAAGCTGTAGTGCTGTCAACAAGAGAGTCAAGTTCTACTGGAGTAAAATTTAGGTAGCCATCCTGTGTCATATCAGCACATGGCAGTGAAGAAAAGGATGATGAAATCAACTCTTTAAATCTGGTTACAGCATTCTCTGACAGACACCTTCTATATGTAGAATTCTTCTCAGAAACCGTGTAGTCAAGTAATGTAAATTCAAAAGTTATTAAAAAATGGTCAGACAAGACAGGGTTATGAGGGAACACTGTTAACTGTTCACTCTCAATGCCATAAGTCAGCACAAGGTCAAGGGTATGATTAAGGCAGTGAGTAGGTCTGTGAACACTTTGAGAAAATCCAATATAGTCTAATATAGAATTAAAGTTAATATTTAGGCTGTCATTTTCAACATCTACATGAATATTAAAGTCACCCACTACAATGACTTTATCTGTACTCACCACTAACTGGGATAAAAACTCTGAGAATTCAGACAGAAACTCAGAATAAGGGCCAGGCGGACGATACACAACAACAAACACAAGAGGTTTTTGTGATTTCCACTTTGGGTGGGAAAAACTGAGAATCAGAGATTCAAAAGAGCTAAAACTAATCTTGGGTCTAGGACTGATTAGTAACCCTGATCTGAAGATAGCTGCCACTCCTCCTCCTCTGCCTGTGGTTCTAGGAACATGAACATTTAAATAGTCAGAGGGAGTTGATTCATTAATACTAACATGATCCTCCTGCTGCAGCCAGGTTTCTGTAAGACAAAATATATCAATATGATGATCACAAATCAAATCATTCACTAACAGAGACTTCAAAGGGAGAGATCTAATATTCAGCAAACCACATTTAATAGTTTGATGTTTTTGTTCAGTTAAAGTTTTTGTTTTAATTTTTTTTTGCACAAGAGGATTTGCTCCTTTTGTGTTTTTTGATTGAGGGGGGGGCAGCATCAGGTGGGAAGCCGCAGAGAAGTGTGTAAGACTACAACTCTGCATCCTGGTCTCAACCCTGGGATGTCATGTTTTTGGATGACTAATAAATTCGTCCATATTTCTAGAAATGAGAGCCGCTCCTTCCAAAGTGGGATGGATGCCGTCTCTCCTCATCAGACCAGGTTTTCTCCAGAAAGATTGCCAATTATCTATGTAGCCCACGTTGTTTGCTGGACACCATCTAGACAACCAGCGATTGAATGAGGACATGCGGCTAAATATGTCATCACTGGTCAGATTTGGCAGGGGTCCAGAGAAAACTACGGAGTCCGACATTGTTTTGGCAAAATTACACACCGATGCAACATTAATTTTAGTGACCTCCGATTGGCGTAACCGGGTGTCATTACCGCCGACGTGAATAACTATTTTACCGTATTTACGTTTATCCTTAGCCAGCAGTTTTAAATAGGATTCTATGTCGCCCGCTCTGGCCCCTGGAATGCATTTGACTATGGTCGCTGGTGTCTCTAATGCCACGTTTCTGACTATAGAGCTGCCAATTACCAGGGTTTTGTCCTCAGCGGGTGTGTCGCTGAGTGGAGAAAATCTATTAGAAACGTGGACAGGTTGATGGTGAACCACGGGCTTGACTTTAGGACTATGACTCCTCTTCCTGACAGTCACCCAGCCACTCTTAAGTCCCTGCTGCTCGGGATCTGCTCGGGGACGACTAACAGAGCTAGCTACGCTAGGTGGCTCCGCACTGACTAAAGGGGCCTGGCTCGCTATCGGGTGGTTTTCAACAGTGCAGAGCCGAGCTTCCAATTCAGATAACCTTGCCTCCAAAACTACAAAAAGACTACATTTGTTACATGTACCATTACCACTAAAGGAGGCAGAGGAGTAACTAAACATCTGACACAAGGAGCAGGTGAAAGCAGGAGATAGAGGAAGAGAACTGGTAGCCATGCTAAGCTAGAGAACCAGACACAACGCTAAAAAGTGAAAAATAAAAACTAAAGATCTGTAAGAGTGAGCGTTAGAATATAACAAGTATGGGATAGAGTTAACTATGCAAGATGTGTAAATTATAGGGAGAAATAAGGTGATTATTAGTAGTTCAAGAAGAGCGAGAACTGTCACAGTGCACACACACAAAGCAACAGGAAGTGATGCAATACGTCTTACCGCAAAGCAAAGCCGTCAGACCGTCAGCTTAAAACTATTAACTAAGAGTTAGAGATTTTCACCAATCTTAATTTCTGCTGTAGTTAAAACCAGAATTATAAGACTAAGTGTGAAAGGTTTGTTCTTACACTGCATGTGAAAGCATGTGCTGACAGGTTAAAAACAGTGAAACTAAAAATGTAGTTAAGTTTAACAGTAAGTCTGTTCTTACGTTTGATGAGAAAAGTGGCATTAGGTTGGAGCATATTTTTGGAGTGAATATTTAACCTTAACTGTAAGATTTAACCAAATCTTACATCTCTAGGTAAAATATTCAATCTGTCATTAAACGAAGCCTGTAAAGAATCAGCAGTCTATTATGCACCTCCTTTTAATTAACTGGTGTCATTGCCTTACTTGCCTTCCTGACTCTTCTGTATCTCACTTTGATCTGTTGTTTATTTCAGAAGCCGCCAGAAATATTTAAATTGTGTGTATTTTGTTCATGTGTGTAGTATTTAAATCCAAACAACCCACTGAACTGTTAAAATGTTGCTTAGAAATCACTGCATAGACAAGTAATTTTTTTTATTTTTATCTTTATTTTTAGTCCCTTTCCCCCACTGAAATTAACAGCATACATTTGAGAAATGGAGACAACTTTATACTTTAATAGGCTGGCTCTCAATATAAGATGACCAAATAAAATGAAATGAAAAGGTGCTTCAATAATCCCAAATGAAAATTATACTGTTGCAGTTACTTATTTGTTTGATTAACACTCATCACTCTATCAGTTAAAAAAATCTATTTAAAAAAAAAATCTTTTTTAAATATGCAGCATATTTTGAGGTGTATTTTGTTATTACTAAGGTTCCCAGATTTTCTTTTTTCATGTCATTTGCACTTCAGAACCTCTCTGTGGCACCGCCCTGAAACAAAAAAAATTATTTAGAATTTTACAATTCTAAATCATTTTCACTCTTGTACGCTAGAGATGTTCCAGAGGATAAGCGGACGATTAAATCCAGTGTTTTTCTGCAGTTATCGTTAGCAAAGTGCATCACAGTGGTCTTTCTGCAGTCCCAGCTGGAATTTCAGGGGAACGGGTTGTCTAGAGCGTGCAGCAGGGAGCATATGATGCAGAAATTTCACTGCACATTGCTGTGTTGTCTTACTGAGAGAGGTGGAGAGAAGTCTGGAGTAAATGTTGAGGACATTTTTGATCTCGCACGCCACCACTACGAAACAGCTATAGAACATTTCAGGACACCTGCGTGTGTGTGTTTGAGAGAGAGAGAGACAGAGAAACCAGCTTGTGTTACATTTGCTTTCTTTCAGTTCGGTGTGAGAATATATTAGTTATTTATATTAGTTTCACTCCTTTTCCTAACCCGGGGTGGAAAACAAATACTGAACTCGTGAGCACAAGAAAATTGAAAATTAGACAATGTTTTAATTTAATTCAATTTCATAGTATTCATTTTTAGGATCAGTTACACTCGGTGCAGTCAAGCTTCTGTATCGGGTCACATTACTTACCCACCTCAGGATGTAAAGGGTATAGAGTTTCTTTGTTTACATTTTGTGATATTGACCTCTTTGCTCTACTATTCCAGATCCCAGAATACTGTCGCGTGCTGGAGGAGAGCGAAATCTCAGAGCATTGTTTTGACCTAATCTTTGCCTTTGATGAGATTGTGGCACTTGGCTATAGAGAGAATGTCAACTTGGCTCAGATCCGCACCTTTACAGAGATGGACTCCCACGAGGAGAAGGTTTTCCGTGCTGTCAGAGAGGTGAGATCACTCTGCTTTGTCTTCCTGCTTCATTGGATTTGTTTGATGAAGAAACTGGATTATCGCAGCTTTAACAAGACTACGGAGATACTAAAATGAAATAGATGGAAATGTATTGAATACACATTTTCATTTATGAAGAGAATCGGAACTAAAAATATGTACATAGTATTTGGAGGATGTTCATTACAAGCTATACATAGAGTATAGTGAGCATGGTTGATGACATAGCTGTACAGGAGTATGTTTATGCATTTAGCAGACGCTTTTATCCAAAGCGACTTACACTGGTAGGCAGGTAGGGTAAGGGGGTCTTGCCTAAGGACCCCTACTGGAGGTAGTACCTTTCATGCAGGGGATTTGAATCCAGGTCACCCACATGAAAGGTGGCAATCTTACCACTACACTATCCAGTCCTGGAGTAGTTTAAAGTCCATGTACAATCATACTGAATGTGTTTGGACATCCACAGACCCAGGAGCGTGAGGCCAAGGCAGAAATGAGAAGGAAGGCCAAGGAGCTGCAGCAGGCTAGAAGGGATGCTGAGCGCTCTGGAAAGAAGGTGCCAGCATTTGGTGGTTTCGGCAGCACTGGCATGACCAGTGTGTCCTCAGGGTCCATAATCACAGACACCATCGTCGAGC
The DNA here is from genome assembly GCF_036924035.1 of Leuresthes tenuis. Taxonomy (NCBI): domain Eukaryota; kingdom Metazoa; phylum Chordata; class Actinopteri; order Atheriniformes; family Atherinopsidae; genus Leuresthes; species Leuresthes tenuis. Next base: position 32,612,440 of record NW_027325363.1, on the reverse strand, counting down.
CTGAGAAACCCAAGATCACACCAGCACCAGTCCGGTACAGCACCAAGACATATACAAGTTGCTGCTGTTGTGTTAAACTTTTCTTTTCTGACCAAACACTGGTTACTGATAAACTGACAAAACTTTGTGCTTAGTTTTTTTTGTGTGTGTTTTCTTTCTCTGTCCAGATCAAGTGGACCTAGTAGGGCTCTGAAACTGGGTGCTAAAGGGAAAGAGGCAGACAACTTTGTTGACCAGCTCAAGTCTGAGGGAGAAACCATCATGCCCACCATAGGAAAGAGGGGCTCAGATGTTTCTAAAGTTCTGCCGCCACCAGTCAATGTGGAGAGGTATGGGCTCTTTTTTTAAATTTTTAAATTTTTTTTTTATGAAAATGTCAGTTCCTGTTTTCATTGTCTGTAGAAATATGTACAAAAGTTCAAATTGATATCTGTGTGGGATTTTACAGCGCTGAATGTGTTGAAACCTTTGCATGGTAAGAAACAGATAATGTCCTACAACCCAGACCCCACAGAATGAAAAGAGATGTCTTTCTTGAAGGTGTTTTGTTCTGTTTGTTTTTTACAGCAAGACAGAAGTAACATTCTGATACAAAATAATTCTGACGTGGTAACAGTTAATTTAAAAAAAAAAAAAAAACTTGTCACATTTCTTTGTAAAGACTAAATACTTCCCACTGAATATGTATTTTTCATAGATTTTAGAACTTATCTGTGCTCTGGACACACATTTTAATTTCTCAGATATTTTCACATTAGGATGTTGATCAAAAGCATGTCAAACAGGTGAAATCTGCAGGTTGTCTTAAGCCTAGTTTATGCTTCTGCGTCATGACAACGGCGTAGGGCGTGACGCCGTCATTGAGCATTCAAAGTTCTGCATCGAGGGAACGTGTTGCTCTGCCATTCACTAATGCCTCTAGGGGGGTGTGGCTGTTTGTGTGGTTTCAGGAGTTATACCCAAATCCTTGCTTTTTCTTCCGGTCACAGTTAACAACAGTAAACGATGGCAACTGAGGTGGAGCAGCTGTATTTGCAGTTGGAGCTCATCAATATTGAAGAACAAATGATTGTATTGCAAATGTTGAAGCGCAGACAACAGAGAAGACGTTTGCGCAGGTGGTCTATACGACCAATAAACTGGTCGGGGCTGGGAACGGGTGAATTTTCAACACTCGTTCACGCACTGAGGGACCTGGATGACCAAATGCACTTTCGATACTTTTGAATGTCAACGGGCTGATTTGATGAGCTTCTTCGCCGTATACAGCCATTAAGACCTGAAAAAGCAATTACTGGAAATTACGTTCTGACCAATCACAGCGGACCAATCGCAGCCCTTGCGGTCCGCGCCAACTCGACGTGTAGTTAGGATTTTTTTGGAGGTGCACGTCAGGCCACGGCGTAGGGGTCCACGTCGACGCCTTAGCTACGCCATCGACTTGACAGAGAAACATAAACTTGGCTTTACAAAGTGTGCCTGTTTCAGCTGCTTGGCAGGTGTTCTGGTCTCAGGAGTATAGTTCTGCCAATCATTCAGTATGGGTGCAACGGTTTTTGGGCCACGGTTTCGGTTCAGTCTCACGGGGAGGGCTTTTCACCTGCCTGGACAGGCACACACAGTAAAGCATCAGCGCAAAATGAATTGCAGTACCGAAAAGCTGCGGTCCATAAGGGTGTATGGTCCTGTGCATAGCGGAACGAACCATTCAATAAATTACCGAGTACCATTGCATTCCTATTATTCAGGCAATTGTTTTTTTTTTTTTTTAAATTATGTCTTTGAGCTTTCTAGTTTGCATTCAGTCTTAATTATGTCCTCAATATAAGATATTTGACTGCCTTAAGTAGATAAAGTGCACCGTGCAGTGATGAGATATTTTGTAAACTATTGGAAATTACAGATGTCCTTACTGATTTGTCAGAAAAATGTATTTAATCTTTATTTTTTAAACTAGTATCACCAGCTGTTTTCATGTTGTTTTTGAGTGCACTCAACAATAATTCTGTCACAACTGGGTAAAGTATGTAAACCTCTGTACTAACAGCCTTTCATGATTTTTTTTTTTTCAATTAAGAGATGTGTGGTTATTGAGATGTTCATTCATGTAGATAAATATCAAAGAGTGGTTACTGACAGTCTGCTCTCCCATCTAGAAAGATTAATTTGTATAAAGTGTTCCTCAATCACAACAACCTGCAGGTTGGAAAAGCCTTTGGGGTGCATTTATCCACAATAAAATAAGCTGTCTACAAATAGATAAAATTCCAGACTGTTGCTGTTAGAAATGTGCATCCCGCAATGAGCACAACTTGAGCACGACATGGGATCTTGAAAGGGCTGATGAGGAACCGGGTCAGCAGAACAACTGCAGAAATCTGTTGTACCTAGAAAACTTGCACAGTCTGGATCCTTAAACAATTTAATTCAATTTTACATAAACAATAAAACTGATGTGATAGTAATTATTTCTAAGTCATGTTTAATCAAGAATTTAGAATGCTGCAATATTAGTTTTATTAATTTTTAGATCTGAATGACTTATTGGTTTGGCACAACATGGAAGGGATATTTGTTGCATGATGAAACCCTAACCCTGCCCTGAACTTGATTGGACAGTCTTTGTGTTGCATGTATTGTATATAAATTGTGTGTGGATGCGTTTCCTCCTCAGTGTACATCTGCGTGTTGAGGAGAAGATATCATTGAGCTGCGGTCGTGATGGTGGCCTACAGAACATGGAGGTGCTGGGCATGGTGACTCTCAGAGTCTCGGATGATAAAAATGGACGCATCCGCCTCATCATCAATAACGGTGACAATAAAGGACTGCAGCTGCAGGTAGGTATACCTTGTATAGAATGATTGGCTGTGGAAAATGTTCTGTAGTACTTGAATATATTTTGTACTTGGATATAATATTTCTGCCTTTGATCAGTAATAATTATCCAGATTCTCCATCTATTTGTCTTGTGACAATTTCCGATGTTTAAGACTTTCAAGCTTGAAGTCATTAAGTATTATTCATCTTAATTCAATTTCTAATTTGCTAAGTCTGTATACAAATTAGCTAAATCTGCCAACAAAAAATGAAGGCATAGCAAAGTTACTACCTGTGAACGGGCATTAGAGGCAGCCAAAGTATGACATCACATGCACCTTTCACACTGAATCCTGTCTGCCCTGTGCTCTACCCAGACGTCAGAGTATCTCCTGCTGCTGTGAACCTCATATAGATGTTTTAATCAGAATGCACGGCTTCTCACACCTGAGCATCGAATTTCCTGCCCACAAGCGCTCTCTTGTTGTCATGAAACAATCATGATGCACTTTCTTGGGTTTAAAAAGGGTCCTGCAAACAATGGATAAAATTGAACCCCAGATTAACCAGTTACTTTTTTTCTTTTTTCTCTAAGATCAGTATATCTTGGGGTTTTTTCTGTTAATTAATCTCAATTATTATCTCAATAATACCAGATTATTATTATCTTTACCGTAATCCTGAGTTCAGCAAAAGGCTTTTAAGATTGATTGTATATTCTTGTTCTTAGACACATCCCAATGTGGACAAGAAATTGTTTACCACAGAGTCAGTGATTGGTCTGAAGAATCCAGAGAAATCCTTCCCTCTCAACAACGATGTTGGTGTGCTCAAGTGGAGGCTGCAGACCACAGATGAGTCCCTCATACCTCTAACCAGTACGTCCAAACATGTGAAGCACATATGGTACCAATCAAAGAAACTTGGATGTGATGGTGCTCATGTGTATTTTAGGGCCTGAACAAATGAATCTTATAGAACTTATTTCTTGATTAGGTAATTAATTGTTCTGTGTGTTAAAATATAAGTTTCACATAGCTAAGACGGGCCTCTTCAAATGTAATGTTTACTCATGGTATCAGTTTGCCTTCATATATATGGGAATAAGCATTGATTATTCAGTTCAGCTGTTCAGTTATTATTGTATCCGGAACTATTTTAGTTAATTAGATATTGAGAACCTTGGGATGTAAAATTTATCTGGATAACTGATGGCATCTATTCTGCTATAACTGTTGGTCCTGATTATTCTCGACCCAAAGCTAATGTACTGTAGTAATATACAGCAACAGTACTCAAAAACACAGTAATACTGCATTTTCACCCACATTCTTTGTCTCAGTTAACTGCTGGCCTTCAGAGAGCGGCACTGGCTGCGACGTCAACATCGAATACGAGCTGCAGGAAGAGAGCCTTGAGCTGAATGATGTGGTCATCAGCATCCCTGTACCGTAAGTACATCTACTCAGCCAGTACATATGTTCACAGTGAGTTTGTGCTCTGGACTGTCGATGCATCGATCATAACAGTTGTTAATGTGTTATATTCTCAGAATCTATGAATTTAGACGCAAGGCTTTGCACTGGTATCAGGTCCAGATGCTGCCCTTTCACACACGTGGAACATAAGTAAAGGGTACATGGGTAGCCTTTACAGGAAGCAGGACATAACGTTTTTCTAGTATTGTACTTCTAGGTCAATCTTCATCTCAGTTATCTCTAACATCTTAGTTTTTACCAGGCTAACATGATTGTAGCTTTACAATGCTAAAATGCACTAAACTTTAGCTAAAGCACAAAGCAAGACTTATTACATTTAGCTGAAGTGATGAAGCCATTATTCCATTAGCTCTATTTTCTTCACCATGGTGTCACAAGATCCTCCTGTGTTATCTTCTGAGTTGTTATACTTTACCTGACTCTTAGAACCTCTCTGGTCTAAGATGTCGTATTGGTCTCCTAATGAATAAGGTCATGAAAACTGAGACAGCAGCATGGGTAGCAGCCTAGTTGGATGAGTGGGGTGTGACGGAAGCCTGCAGTGTTTATACCATGAATTAGGTCTCTGGCAGAGTAGTTGTGCCACTAATTTGGACCAAAATCAAGAATAATCTACATATGAAGTAAACATTTTTAATTCCAACATTCCCAATCCCATTTGCAAATTAATTCAATCAGATATTCCCTTTGTGTTGAATTAGGGAGCTGGCTGGATGTAGTCCACACAATATACAGTACAAAGGGCACACCTATCTGGATAATGCCCAAAAGAGCTGGGCTTTTTGTTGTTGTTATGACGTGTTATACTTTTATTTCTTGTGTCCTGTTGTTAAGCACTTTGTGATTTTGATCTGTGAAAAGTGCTATATAAATTCATTTTATTACTTACTTTTTTTCATGGTAAACAAATAATCTGACATGAACAATCTGCACTGTTTGGCTCCATGTGTGTCTTAATGTAGTTTCAAAGTTTGCCAGAGTAAAGTTTGTGTTACCACATGCTCCTTGTCAGGTCTGGTGTGGGAGCTCCTGTGATTGGTGATCTGGATGGAGAGTACAAACATGACGGCAAGAGGAATGTTCTGGAGTGGTGCCTACCTGTCATCGATGCCAACAACAAGACTGGCAGCCTGGAATTCAGCATTGCTGGGCAGCCTAATGATTTCTTCCCTATCAATGTGTCCTTCGTGTCCAAACGTAACTACTGTGACATTCAGGTGGGTTACCGATGGGGTTGGATCTTTTACCACGTCTGCAGGAAGGTGACTGTAAGCTCTGTAGTAGTCATGAAAACAGAGTGAAACTGGAGATCACACACACATTGTGCATTCAAATTTATTTATTCATTCCTAAGATATTTTTTTAAAGATAATCTCATCTTTATCTAGCAGTTCTAACAAAATGCATTGTTCCAGGTAAGTCCTTAAAAAATAAAAGTCACATGTCACTGGTTTTCCTAATTTCTAATGTGAAGTTACAGCCAATATTTGAGAGCATTGACTAATCTACAGGATTAAAGTGCTGATGAGAAGGGTCAAGAAATGTTGCTTACTGGCAGAAGAAATGGGAGGATATTCCATTGAAATATTATGGGTATTACAAATATGGAAAGCATGAAGTATTATGGTGTTAGGGTTATTGACCCAACCGGGTTGAGGCACCCCCAGTCTCCCACACCTTTAAAAAAAAAAAAAAAAAAAAAAAAAAAGCAAACAGGCATTTTTATAGCCGTATTAATCTTTAATCATGCTCAAATGAAAAGAACACATTAAATAATCATGATCACAACAATATGCTCTCGCATTTGAATTAATCTGAACTTGACAGTTTCCTGATTTAAGCAAATTGAGCATATTTGCAAGAATGAATGATGTAGAGGCCACAAGCTAGGTGGGCATATACAATGTGTAGAAGAAGATAACTTCTTCTACGTTTAATTTTAAGACAAAGTGCATTTTGAATAGCCTGCATCTATTTATTAATTAAAATGACAGTTTTTGATTTAAAATTTTACAAAGGAAATTTTAGTCTTTATTGTGCGGGGGAAAATACATTTTTCATCTCGCGCAACCCCAGGGGTGTCGTTTCCAGGTTTTTCAAAAAAAAACTTCAGTCTTATAAGATCAGATTTATTGTCATGCATACAGTCATACACACGAAATTTGTCTTCCGCTTTTAACCCATCCAGGTTGGCACTTGTTGACGCACATGCACAGGGTCACACACTCATAGAGACAGATGCCATACACTGGAGCGGTGGGCATAGGGGTACGGTGCCTTGCTCAAGGCATGGAACAAAGCCTCCTTGGCCGTGACAAGGACACCCCTCCAGCTGTCAGTTTTACCTGAGTGGCGAGAGTGGGAATCGAACCACCAACTGGAAGCGAGAATCTGTGCATGTGTCTCTTGTGCGAGTTAACGCCACCGTTTCCTGTCCTGATCTCGTCTTTTGCACTCTCATGTGCTGTAGCTCCTACTGACAGATCACTCACAACTCCTTCTCCTCAGACTCCCTGAAAATGTCAAATATACTAGGTAATGAATCTTGGGACATCCAGTCTTTGTAGTGTTCACTCATATCGTTTGTCTGCTGATCGAATTGAAGATTTGCATCAGATATGGACCTCTGACATTTGTCTGCAAAGGGAAATCAGACTGCTGATAAAATGACTTAATACATTCACTAAGCATGGAATGTCTCTGTAATGTTTAATATGAATATCAACATTTTGATGGGTTTTTAAAATCTTTTCTTTTCTTTTTTTTTTTTTTTTTTTACCACAGGTTACCAAAGTGACTCATGTAGATGGTGACGGCTCCGTTAAATTCTCCTCAGAAACTTCCTTTGTTGTCGACAAATACGTAATCGAGTAAAGATATTTGAAGAAGAAAAAAATCATCAACAAAAAAAGTCCAAATCTATGCTACAGAGAAAGATTGAAGATTTCTTGTCTGCCACTCCTGTATACTATTTGAGACTATACATCGACAGGACTACGTCAGCCGTCTGGCGAAGCCTCCCCCTGTGGTGGAGCAGAGCAGCAGTGATGTATTTATATGTTTGTATGAGAGAGGATCATCTATATATATATATAGTTAACTGAACAGGAAAACCCAACAAATGCACACAAAGAAAACTTCACTGATACTGTTTGGTGAGCAGAACTGCAGAGGACTTCAGACTAAGTAGAGGATGACTGCGGGGGTGAAGTAGAAGCTAGCATCCCTCACATTGTCAATTTATAAGAAACACCGTGTCAGGAGGAAAAACAGGACCAGAGGCCTCAGCCATCAGTCTCTACTAGAACAAGCTCTGGTAGTTTAGCATACCACCCATTGAGAATTGTGCATCCTCCACAGCCTTTTTCACTTACATTGCAATAGTTTAGTGATTGTTGAATAGGGCTTTCTTTCTTTTCAAGTTTTCTTATCTGTAACTGTACAATTATAGCTGTCTCACTCATTATAAGGCTGTCATTCTTTAATTGTTAAACTCTTGGGATTTAATCTATTGATATCTTATTTCAGATTTTTTTTTTTTTGGAAACTTCAGTTCTTTGTTGAAAAGCAAGATGTGGATCTTTGCTCAGCATAGTGTCTATACCGTCTATTATCAGCAGCAAAGTAGTTTTATTTTAACTTGAACATTTTTTACTGTTTGCTGTATTATTAATCATAGTTTACCACTAATCTGCATATTCAAATTTGGCAGTGAGAACTTTGTAAGGGATTCTCAGCTGCAGAGCAAACTTCCCTGCCAGTAAAATCAGTGCAAAACTATTTTGTTGAAATTTCTCATGTTCTTATTCTTGGTTTGGGACACCATTACAACCACTCCTCGCCTTGTTAAAAAGGGATGCCACGTTTCACTCAGGTACACTCAGTCCAGAGATCAATCCTGACATATCAGACTTCGAATCAGAAAGGCTTTGAAGGAGGCCCAGAAACAACAACCAAGCCCATAGTTGAGGTCTCTGCTCCTCAAGAGAATTTGGATCTGAGCATGAATTGGGCTGCCAGCTTGTTATTCCACCCACCACAGTCATGATAATGTCAGCAGGCGGCTTTCTGGAGCCCTCACAGTAAACCAAACTGCTCATCCACCCAGTCATCCTTTACTTACATTCTCATAGTCCATCAGAGTTATTCAAAACATAACATTTGTCTTTCATGTTTTGTTTTTCTTTTGTACTCCCCCAAATTTCAATTTAGCAGTGGATGTGGGGTTGAAAATGACTAGAGTGAGCATTTTTAACATAATTGCTGAAGGGGAATCTTAACATTCCAGTGTACAATTGGGGGGGGGGGGGGGGACTTTAATGGAATAAAATGTATTACTGAAAATGTAAGGCTGGCTTTTGTCTTAATTAGCACCAGAATCTGCTCATGCCTCACTCTGGCATTGTCTGCGAGGGTCTCAAAACCCAGACCAAACACAGCCGTAGGCATCCCGTTGTTTTTATGTCATCAAAATGGGAACATCTATTCTACCCTTTTTCTGTTTTTCTTTTCTGTACAAAGAAACTTTAAGCTAGCATGGTAGAATTAGCTTGGTTTGGACCCATCTATTCATACACCCGCTCCAGTGTTAATATACTGTATTGCATACATGGACCAGATTGTGATTTTTATTTTATTTATTTTTTTCCCCCTTGTCTTTTTTTTTTAAATAATTTTTCCTGATATATGTACATTTGACATTTTTATACAGGAACCATCTTTAGAGGCCAGTTTAGGGGAGAGTGGGGTAAAGCCTAGTTTATGCTTCTGCTTCATGACAACGGCGTAGGGCGTGACGCCGTCATTGGGCATTCGAAGTTCTGCGTCGAGGGAACGCGTTGCTCTGCCATTCACCAATGCCGCTAGGGGGGTGTGTTTGTGTGGTTTCAGGGGTTATACCCGAATCCTTGCTTTTTCTTCCGGTCACAGTTAACAACAGTAAACGATGGCAACCGAGGTGGAGCAGCTTTATTTGCAGTTGGAGCTCATCAATATTGAAGAACAAATGCTTATATTGCAAATGTTAAAGAGCAGGCGACAGAGAAGACGTTTGCGGAGGTGGTCTATACGACCACTAAACCAGTCGGGGCTGGGAACGGGTGAATTTACAGCACTGGTGCATTTGACGAGCTTCTTCACCGTATACAGCCATTAAGGCCGGAAATTACATTCTGAGTGGACCAATCGCAGCCCTTGCGGTCCGTGTCAACTCGACGCATAATTGGGATTTTTTTGGAGGTGCACGTCAGGCTACGGTGTAGGGGTCCACTACGGCGTCGACGTGACGCAGAAGCATAATCTAGGCTTCAGATGGGCAAGTGAGTAAGTTGAGCCACCTTCTGTGTCCTGACAGCTATGCACATTTATTGTCATTTTATTAAAACAACAAAGATCAAGAAGGACATCGGGAAGATGAGCTGCTAAGTGAGTGCCTCAAGCATCTGAAACCCAGAGAATGGAAGACAAAAAAAAACAGGAACCATCATGGAAGGATAACCTTCACAGTATGTACAACCGAAAAATTGAATAAATGGCTGATGTTGAGAAGAAAGAAAGGCAAGAAAGAGTAGGGTGTTTCTGCAGGCTGTAGGTTTAGGACCCTTATTTTTCGCAATAGCTATTGGGGGGGGGTAGGAATAATCAAAACAATGAAAGCATTCATGTTCCATGCTGTGAGGAAATGACACCCCAGCTCATACTTATACTCTGACTATTTTGGCATATTGACAGCTTGAAATAAAGTTGAAGATGTTTATAAATGACTATGAAAAGTGGTATGCTATTTAAAGATAATTTGATCATTTTGAAGTGTCCTGAAACTGCAGCCTCTGTTTTTGCAGAAACCTCATACTGGCTACAATGGCTAGTCTGAAAGGGCAGAATCATAGCTCGAATCATGGCAGCTCAAGGGCAGGCCTAAAACACCTCACAGGACTCTAGGAGCAGGCTGCAAAGACACCTCTGAGACAGTCCGACTTACACAAAGTAGTGAGGGTGTAAGATGAGGGCAGGAGTGGCAAGAATGGAACATTAAAACCAAATGATGAGAATAGTATACAGGATCATTTGTGCCAAGGAGGAGTTTTAAGTCCCAAAGTCCAAGTAGAAGATACCTCAAAAGGTAGAGAAGAATGACTGAGCTAAGATCCTGTGGGACTTTCAGATCCAGACTGATGAACAGGTGATGGCTAACGGGCCAGACATTGTGCTGGTTGGCAAACAACAGAGGATGGCAGGAGTGACAGATTGTAACAATCCCAAGTGACTCAAACATCAGGAAGAAGGAACACAAGAAGCTTGAAAAATACCAAAAGCTGAGGGAGGATGTTGAAATCATATGGGAAGTGAAAGCAGCATTGTGTAATAGCAGCACCCAGTACAATGTTCATGAAACTGAAAGTGGCCCCAACAGATCTGGAAACAACACAAAGATCTCGGTCCAGAACAGTGCACACTATATATATACACACACACACACACACACACACATATACAGTATATCCATATGTTTGTTTGAATCCATTTGTTGTTTTAACATCATATCCATATCAGGGGCGGAGTGGATGAGATACGCCCAGAAATGCTTAAGGTTCTGGATGGTGTGGGGCTGTCGTGGCCGACACGTCTCTGCAATATCGCATGGACCTCGGGTGCAGTAGCCTTGGACTGGCTATTTTTTTTAAAAAGGGGATCAGAGGGTGTGTGCCAACTACCGGGATATCACACTTCTCAGCGTCCCTGGGAAAGCCTATGCCGGGGTGCTGGACAAGATAGTTGAACCTCAGATTGAGGAGGAACAATGCGGGTTCCGCCCTCGCTGTGGAACAACGGATCAGCTTTTCACCCTCTCACAGATCATTGAGGGGGTATGGGAATTTGCTAATCCAGTCTACATGTGTTTTGTGGACTTAGAGAAGACCTAAGACCGTGTGCATGCCCCTGAGAGGTCTTGTGGAGGGTGCTTTGGGAATATGGGGTCCCGGGGCCGCTAATGCGACAGTACCCTGTCCAGGTAGGAGGAGAGAACCTACCCCAGGTGGAGAAGTTTAAATATCTTGGAGTTTTAATCACGAGTAATGGGAGGAGAGATGGTGAGATCAGCCGCAGACTGCAGTCTGTCCCATGGGAGAATATGAAACAGCATGTTTTTTGACGCACTGGTCAGGAATAACACTCATATTTCATTGTTTTCATTTAGTTTTTAATTAAGTAAATTCTGTTCTCCTCCTTTGTATTTTATTTATTTTTCTATCTTTATATAATCACGCAGTGATTGAGGTGACTGAATAAGAAACATTAATGAGAACACAAGTAGGCTACATCCCAATGCAGCCCTCAAATGTGTGTCTCATAAAACAAGTGTAGTACTTTGCTCCTACACTAATTTTTAAATAAATATGAGCATTTTAGCTCAACAACTTCCAGGTCATGTGACCTATTGGGTAAAAATTAGTGTAAATCAAATTTTGACAGCCTTTGTCATGTTAGCAGACGGTCAGTTGTTCTTCATCCATGCTCGTCAGCATCCATGATATGACATGAATCATCGTTTCTTATTGAGGTGAAAAATTATTTAATATTTTTGGTCTTTTGTATTTCTAATTATTACTTTTATGCATATTCATTCCCCCTCTGATATGTAGAGACACGTCAGTATATGGTGACACACCAACGGTGACTAAATACACCAACAGTGGACCATTCCACTGTCCCTTCTGCAGATACAAGGCTGCAAAACCAATGACGGACAACCATATAAAAGACCATTCCTCAGTAAAATGCACACATTTTAATTATCAGTATTTTTTCACTGGTATGAATCTTTTTTCATTTATTACTGTCATGCCCAGGGAATCCAGTTATGTTTATTTTTTGTTTGTTTGTTGTCTTGTCTATTTTATTTTTTAAATTTATCTCTCCTTTTGTTTCAGGTGACTTGCCCCTTCCTCTTGCGTTCCCCTGCTGGTCTAATTGTCTTCCCTGCCCTGATTGTTTCCCCCAGTTCCCCACCTCCTTAAATGTGTATATTCAATTCTATTCAGTTTTATTTATATAGCTCCAAATTACATCAAATGTCGTCTCAAGGCACTTTGCATGAATTAATCCAATCAATTAATTTCAAAATAATCCACTTCATTGGTATAGAGCCAAGTCAAAAACAATATTCTAGCTAAGGAAACCAACAGATTGCTGTGGAAAGGAACGACTCCCTTTTAACAGAAAGAAACCTCTGGCACAATCAGACTCAGGAAGGGTGGCCATCCGAAGAAAGATGAAACTAATGATGGAATTACCTTTTTAAATCTGGTTACAGCATTCTCTGATAGACACCTTCTATATGTAAAAATCTTCTCAGAAGCTTTATAGTCAAGTAATGTAAATGTAAAAGTTATCAAAAAATGATCAGACAAGACAGGGTTTTGAGGGGGAACACTGTTAACTGTTCACTCTCAATGCCATAAGTCAGCACAAGATCAAGGGTATGATTAAGGCAGTGTATGTATTCTGCATTCCCATTTGTTTTGTATCAGTTTGTCTTGTCCAGAGAAAGCAGGCATGTCCAAACTATTCCACAAAGGGCCATGTGGTGGCAGGTTTTCGTCCCAACCAAGCAACAGTACATAAGACTTTACTCAGTTAATCAACTGATCTCAGGCGTTTTCTGCCTTTGAACCCTAATCCCTACAAATGTCCTGTCATGGTCTTTGTCTTGTTCTGTGCCTGTGTTTTGTCCTGTGTTGCAGCCTGTTCCCCATGGCTGGTGTTCCTGTGTTCCTCCTGTTGTCTGTGAGTTCAGTTTGCGAGTGAAAATAAAGTTTGTTGTTCACCTACCTGTCTCTACCAGCATCTGCATTTGGGTCCAGTTCTCTGCAATTCCTGACACATATATGGTTCGTGAGATGTACAGACTATCTCTGGTACAATCATATACAGTAGGTTTCTATACAGAGGTGTATGTTTTTGTTTCTGTTCTGGGGAAAATCTATAAAAACTTTGTTTTAAATATAGGCAGAATGGATAAAATTATGGACGGGAAGAAAAAACAAAATCTATCTAATATATATAATTCTAATTCTTTCATACATTGCTGTTTGGTAATGTGCTGCATGGTCTTCACCACCAGATGGCGTCCAAAAATGAGTCAATCGGGGCTCGATGTTGAACCCCGTTGAACCCCGCCCCGATCTGCGGCCTGCAGTTAGGGGTACTTGCTGGAAGTGGAAGTGGAAGGGGCCCACTGGTTGTATCGGCCATTATTCGTTATGTAGCCTAATCTCAGACTGTCCATCCACAACAGACCTGAGAATGTCTAACATAATTAGTTTTTCTTATTTTTTAAACAACACCACTTTGAAAAAAATCGGAAATTTGTCTCTGCTTTTTTATTGCTACCCATCTTCCCTTGAATGCTTGGTGCGAAAGTGCCTGCTGGCGACAAGGAGCGTCAACAAAAAAATTAAAATAGAAAACTGTAAATGTATTCTTTCACACATCATAACAACTCAAATCAAACCTATTCCATGCAGAATAAATATATTTTATGTATATTTTATTTTGTTTTTGTTTTTTTACGTTAAGATGTTAGGTGCAGTCACTTTTTGGCAGGAGAAGCCCTGCCAAAAAGTGACTGCGCCCTATAACTCTGGAATGGCAGGGGTCACATTCTCTGTCTTTTCAGCATGAACGCTAGAGGACACCAAGTGCATGTACTATGGTTTACCATGTACTCTTCCAATCTAGAGTCACATGATGCAGTCACTTTATATATATATTCATCCATCCATGTAATGATATTAAATTAAAAGAATTATTTGATGCTGGAAGTGTAGAAAATGTTTCACAAACCTTGTAAGCTGATGAAAAGTCAAACAGCACGTCCAGAGGAATGAGATTCATCCAACCATCCACTCTCTATGAGATCCAGAATGAGATTCAGCTCAATAGATATTATATCATTAAAGCTAACTTGTACCTAAAACCTTGTGCACGTTTTGTTAAAACAGTTACACCCTGTTAAAATGCTATAAACAATAATTCCCAATCATAGCACTTAAAAGCTTAATCAAAACCTGGAGTAATGGACTAACAATGAAAATTGGACTTTACAGGAGGGTTTGCAAGAGGGTCAGGAGGGTTAGAGGTTTGGGTTAGGGGGTAAAGGTCAGAATGCAACAGCTGTTTTTTTATATAAATTTTTGCCCAAGAACTATACATAGTAACAGTCTGAAAAATGTTAATACAGACCTCATTGTAGATTGCCATTTCAAATTATCTGAATGCATGTTTATTTATTTATAGGATAAACCCCTTGAGATGAACCATCTCGAGGGGATCCTAGATGAAAAAATAAATAAATAAAATAAAAATAAAAAGATAAAGCTAAACAGATGAACAAGACAGATGCAGCAGTACATGCAAAACAGATATGTTTGAAAATATATGTATATACACACATTACAAAACAAGACAAACACACACACAAAAAAAGTAAATAAAAAAAATCGAACAGATGCCCACACACAAAACCAGTCATACCATTCACACAATCACACAGCCTATGTAAGCCTAAGCGTTCTGTAATCGGTCCGTTTCTTTTGGGGAGTCCCACATACAGAGAACAAAAACAAACTAGTTTAGAATTGTCGGTTTGATCAAAGATAGTCCAAGACTAGCTGCCAAGATCAAAATCACAGTTCAGTCTGAGCAGTGTCCTACAGAGCTCAGAATACATGCCTCCCTTGTAACTTTTTAAACTTGAAACTCTTTTTAAAAATGGATTCATTCCAGTACTTGTACCAGATTAGGGAACATCAGTTGACTCTATGTTCTGTCCATACAGATGAATTGTGTGATAGAGGATGCTGAACAGCTGTGAAGACAAAGGTGAGTCAAATGTTAAGCTGCGATTTTGCAGCACAACAGATGGGTAGATGGTGATGTGCAGAGGGTGGGGGCATTCCGGGGTCAGGGGCGACAAGTTTAAGTCAGCTAATAGCCATGTTTGGAGTACTGGGTGTTGGAGGATGGGGGTGTTAATAGCAGGGTGTGTCCTTTTCCGAATGAATGAGTAGACTGATAAGCTCTGCAAAAGGGTCTCAGAGGAGGGAGTGGTGGGGGTTGAGGGGAAGGCAGACACTGTTGACTCTGCGTGTTCAAACACACAGTCGGCAGACAGACTCACACAACAGGACATCCAGAGATTCTTTCTGGATGTTTTGACTGGATTTGGTGTTAAAGGGAACGACTGGAAGGAGTTTTAATGAGCAAAGTGCCTTCCTTAATGGAGTGCGGAGTTGGAAGTTTTCCAACTTTTTGGTTCTGTGAACATCTGTCTCTCTGGACTCAAGGAAGATGCGCAAGAAAGTGCGATTCACGGTAGAAAAATTAAGTTTGTGTGTCACTCTTTAATCATATCATGCTTTTGTGGGTGTCTTCTGTGTTTTCATTTTATTGGTAAAATTCAAAGTCTGGTAAAAGAATAAGAAATCAGCAACTTGTAAAATCTGTTTACTATCCAGAAATAAGTTGCTTGGACATCCTGAGAAAGAAAAAACACAACTATCACATCAGATATTGAAATTATTTTAACATGAAACCTGCTTGTCAAAGGACTGACAAGCGCATGTAATCCACTGGCTTTGTGTGCCAAGAGAACCTGCAGTTCAGTATGTGACTGCGTTGGGCCTCTGTTGACTCGTGTCTTCAGTTCAAATGGAAATTCTGCTGCTTGGACAGTGTGGTCGCATGGAGGCGATAATTACAGCACATGGCAGGAGGAGCTTCAGCTGCTGGTTCTCAGCAACTTTAAACTAAAAGACAAATAAAAATTAAGCAGTTTTATTCTGCAAGCATCCCTGAGCGTCTTTTTTTAAGGCGCACTTGCTCTGTGCACTCAGACTTTTACTGAGTCTGTGGCTCTTCCTGTCATCCCAGACTGACTCCATGAATTTAGGATCAGGAGTCTGTTGGGTAATGTCATCTGTGCTGCACTACTAATTCTGTTCATGGCAGATGACAGTTCTTTATCACATTTGAATTTACACTTATAAATTCAATTAAATAAAATAACAACTGACAGCAACAAAGTACTTTTTTTAAAATAACCATTTGCTTTGTTTTGTTGGGTAACCAGTCTGCAAGGGGCGCAGCAGGAAAGTCAGAGCTCATTAATTAATGTAGCAGCTTTCATGATCATGTGATCATCAGTACTGTCATAATTGACAACATTTCACTTCTGTTGTACTGAGGGTGCAGTAACATTATTTTACCTCGGAGATCAGATGCAGTGAAGCACAAGAGAGTGAACCACTGTGACACAGTGACAAAGCCTGTTATTTTCTCTCAGTTTCCACTCTCACCTGTTAGTGCCAGCTGTTCTGACTGTTTTCTCAGATGAGGACTTTTGTTGAGCTGTCTGTTTGTGTCATGTGTAAAAAAGTGAGAAAAGTAAGAAAAACACAAGGCGAAAAGGAAAGTTCACTTTAATGTCTTACATAAGAGCAAAGAATTAGTGAAACGATACAATTACAATATGAGTACTAGTTTTAAGAGCAAATCACAAATCTACTAAAGAAATTGTATAACTATGCCCAACAGACATGCAGCCCTGTCTGTATCTACTGTTACATTGTTCTGCCAAGATCTCGTAACTGAGAAGCACCGGCCTTTCAGATCTGTGTTTTTATGTATTATGTGATAGATGGTGACATCACAAATAATGCAACCTACATAGCAGATTTACATATACACAAATTGTTGCATGAAAGGAGCCACAAAATCACAAATTGATCATGAACACTTGTTTAGTTTGGTCTTTTTGTGTTTGTGTTGTATCTGTTTACGTACATTTTGTTCATCTCCGTGGCCAATCACTTTTTGTTTGGTCACTTTGTGCTCATTATGTGTCTGATATATTATTTTTCTGTTTTGACTATTATCTCATTCTTTGGTCTTGGTTTTGTGCATCTTTGTAACCATTTTGTGTTACAGTAGAATAATTATTTTTCACCTAGTCCTTCATCCTGTTTCGTTGTGGTATAATTTAATATTTTATCACGAGGTGCTTATTTTGGGTCAGTGCTAAATTGGTGTGTCTTTAAGGCTATCTCTTAGTAGTTATTCTCCATCACTCTGTGGTTCTTTTTTTGACCGCCTGTATGTATGTATGTACCCCTGATTCATGATTAATTATTTTCTTTATAGCACCAACCTGTGTTGCGCTGAGCTCTGCTTCTGTGGTTTTGACAGAACACTTTGTACTGAGGGTAAAGCACATTAGAAATTCAGATAGTCCCAGGCAGGATATTGGATGAATTCTGTATCCAGATGTGGAATTTCCTCTCTGTGACCATTTGGTTGGGTCTCTTTTCACACTGCTTTATTAATTCTCCCTACAACCGTTTTCCCAGGGTTACGGTTTCTCAGCAACAACTATCTCTAACCCCTTTGACCCCTTGCTCAGTACCAGTTCATACTTGTAATTAATGGAATGTATCACTTTCCTAATTTGTTGGTAATTAAAGCACATTTTAAGGATATCCCATCAGATATAAAATGATCAACACATAATCTGCAGAGTCGCTTCATTAAATCCCTTTTCTGCTCTTGCTGTTATTGTCACATTTCCATCTGGTTTTACCTCTCATTAGGTGTCATATCCCATTAGGTTCTGCCATACAGTCTGTAAGTATATTACATTTTATTGCAATAAAACCTGATCCTCTGTCTCACATCTAGTGTGAGCAAAATGTATTGAATTTTTTACACAGTGGAGCCCCCATGATAATCCCATTACGTTTAATATCTGTAGACAGCCTGCTGCTGATTTTTGTGGTCAGAGATTACTATAAGCAGAATCTATTACAGACACTAGATGGCAGTGTGTCTCTGCTCTCTACCTCAAACAGCATCATAAAGGAGAGATGCCTGGAGCTAAACTCTCAGTAATCCTTCTGAACATCAGCTATTCAGACATTTGTCTAAAATACAAGAACAACCTTTCAGCTTTGAAAGACAGAGCATGACATGAAGACTGACAGGAAAGTTATTGTAGGGATACTCAATCACTAATGTTCAATTAAATATTTCTGTGGTGGACTTGATATAATTTGGTTCCCGGTTTCACAGCCAGCATGTGGGAATCTGATCCACTGCTCATCAACAACAAGCACATCCTTGCTAAAAGTGATGACCCATTTCCATTGGATCTTTACATTTCTCCGCCTTTTGTTGGGCCTGGTGATTGAATTTTGAACACAGCTGACGGTATCAGAGATGTGCAGAGACATCCCAGCATTTTGTTCACCAGCCGAGATACTCCAATCATCTCAAAGGATCAAGTCAGCACCCATCGAGGCCTTTGATGTTCATAATGAGCACTTCCCTCCGCTCAGCCCTGCAGCGCTGTGTTGTATGTTTCTATAAAGGCGTTAGGATTTGAATGGGTGTGTGGGTGCTGGTGTGGTGTAGAGGAAAAGGGGGGCAGAACAAAATATGCTTTTCATTAAAGATAAAAGGAGAGAGAGCTTTTACTGTCTTAGTCGTCTGTTTATTTCAAGAGTTAGGGTGTGTGTATGTTTACATAAAAGAGAAACTTACCTTTGACCCTGGTGATTTGGGGCTATTTGCAGGCTCATTCATACGCTGTGACTGCACTGCATGTGTGGTGTGGTGCCTTTATACTCAACAACAAAGAGATTAGCCTTGCTTCCATTTCACATTGGCTAACATCATTGCATTTAAAAAGCAACAAAAAATATTTCTCTTTGTATATTTACTGCATAATGTTATAGACTGTAACCACTTACTCAAATCCTGAAGTTTAGGCATAAATCTACAATATTTTGGACATTGACAATGTGTTTATTTAAAGAAATGTAGTAAAGAGCTGTAGACCTGTCCAAGGATGTACAATGCCTCCTCAATCCTGAATTGGATTAATCAGTTATAGAAAGTGGATGTATGGATAGCAGATGTAGTTGAGTAATGGTGAAATTGCAGAGCGTAAAGCCACTGTTTTTTAATTTTTTAAAATCTATCTCTTTCTCTTTCTCTCTCTCTCTCTCTCTCTCTCTCTCTCTCTCTCTATATATATATATATATATATATGTATATATATATTTCTCCGTCAGTTTGATCAGGATGTTTTTTGGCATAACAGCTGTGTGATTATGGCTGTCAGATGAGCATGCTTTACATAAATCAAGATAAATCTCAGCCAGCCTTACGGAAATGTTTGGCATAGGCAGTTTGTCATGCAATAAAAGACTGAGCTGTTCCATTTTGAGAAATTTTAGGCTTATGTTGTAAAATATATACGCACATTGGATTAAGCTGGTATAGAAATAGAGTCTCAGATGATGGATGGATGAATGAAATGCAAGCAATGGTTCTGGCCTGTATTTAGACTTGGTGATAAAGTGGTGAGGCTAACTAGATCGAGTCAACCAGTTTGGGTAGTGTGGAACCACTAGCTGTGGATAATGATGACAATCTGTAATAGTCCTGCTGTCCATCAGCATACACCACTGTGGACTAGAAAAAGATAAACACACTTTGAATTTGAGTCTTTTTTTCAGTTTCAATATAAATTAGTCTTATTCTGTTTTCAGAAAGTGTGTTTAATTTTTGTGTGTCACAAATATCAGATCGTTACTCCAGCACTGCTTAAAAGAAATCATAACGTGGCATAAATATTCGGACCCTTGTGACACTTCCCTGATTCACTATCTGCTTTGTTAATACAATTGAGCAAAGGTAAGTAATGATGGTATGACAAAGGTATATTCTTTATGTTGAAATACGGACTAAAGTAACTGCTTTACAAAGCCAAAAACCAGTCAGAACATACTTTACATCATATTAATCTGTCTATATTGTGCTGTAGAAATAAACAATTAAGAAAAATCAAATTCTTAAGTTTGCAAAGCTAAAGCACTGCAAATCTACCCTGTTATGGTCAAATTAATGGTGAAAGATGGTATGATAATGGTGCAATAGCTATTTGATAAGATAAATTTCCTAATTAATTAATTGTCGTTCTTTTAGTGATTCAGATGAAAACAGCAGCCAAACTAACGCAGCCGATTTTTTTCCCTTAAATCTTGAACAATGTCCAAATGAAAGTGCAAAAGTAATCTGTCGTGATTTAATTCAAGTGTTAACAATTTATCTATCTTTTCCTCTGCTCACCTAACCAGCCTAAAATTAATTTTTTTCTTTTGTTATTTTCTCTTTCTTTTAGTTGGGCAGAAAAGATTCTAAGAAGTGTATAAGAGGAAAAATGTGGTTCAGTGTAACAATACTTCCAGTGTGAAAGAAGAAAGGCCTTTTGTCCAATGAAAAGTTACTATATTCCACTTATAGTCAGTACTCTGTTTACCTGTGAGTCCCACCTCAGGGTAACATTTGTACAGGTCTTCATGAACAACATAGCATTTCTTATCCAGAAGAAAGAGAACCTTGTGTTGAAGCTAGGCTGACTGGACGGGAAAGACAGAGGGTATGTTTGTGTATGTGTGAGAGGTGGATGTTGGGTTGGGTTGGTTTGGGGGGTGGGCTTGTTGGTAATGCTGAAGGACAGCGAAAGAGAGAGAGGGAGTGTGTGAGTGAAAGAAAGAGGGAGCGTGTGATTCAAAGGAGAATGAGAGGGTGGGGACCATCAGCAGCCAGACAGTGTGTGTCAGCAGGGTTGGCCACATGGCGTTAGCCTAGTGTGTGTTGTGACAGCAAGAGACTGTGTGTGTGTGTCTGTGTGTGTGTGTATTGAGGAGACGCATCGAGTTAAGAGACCCTGACAAGAGAAGAGACAAAGATAAGGGAGAAAGGCTTCCTCTCCGGATCTCAGTTAGAGTTTATTCTCCTGTGTGTTTTTTGATTTTTGTTTTTACACCACCACCAGTCCAACTCCATCTCTATGAGCAGCTGCAGTGTTTGCTTAATCCTCTGGTTTTATTGGACAGCTTTGCTACGCACACCCACCAACAACTTCATCAGGTAAAGTAGACACCTCAAAAATTTATTTTCAAGGCAGTTTATTTTGAAGGCACCAAGTGTGTGTGAGAGCATGTTGAGGTGTGTATATAATTTTGTGTAAATGGTGCAGGTGTACAACTGGACAAGTTTGTCTATCAACACGCTGTAACACCTTCTTTTTTACTGTGTTGTAACCGTTAAGTATGGCTTGATTTTAATCTAGTGACAGAAATGCCATTTAGCTAAATTAATATATCAATAATTAGGTTAAAAATGCAACAAGTTTGTCTTCACATTTTTACAAGAAGTGGTGACTCATACAGTTTTAAACTTATTTTTAAGTCAGGATGTGGTTACCACTAATCGTAACTGACTAATACACGCTTTTTCACAAGAATTATTTATGTAATAGGGTATCTTTTCCTGGGAAAAGGGACATTTGTTCACATTTTGCAGTTGGTTACTATCAGTAATCAAAAATACTGATTTGCTGATACTGATAAATAAAAATAAATGATGATGAACTAAATGTAACAGATGATGTATTTCCCAAAGGGTTTTAAGAAGTGTGCGGTTGCTAGTTTGGAATGGAAAACATGTTTTTACTGTGAGAATACAAAAGGGCAGTCAATAAAGGCCTTTCATCATGTCAAATCAGTTGTTAAAGATTAAGATTTTCCTGACCTCTTCCTGTGTACATTGCGTCCTTGGTCTATCAGTGGCACAGACACAACAGTCCAGGCCCAGTTTGCTGGGTGAAGTCTGCTCTCTGTTAAGTCAGATACTGGTTGACAAGTTGGCTGACTTTAAAGTTGTTCTAATCAAAATTAAGGTAACATTTGAAAAAAAACAAAACAACCTCTGTTATGTTCAATGGTTGATTGTGGTGGAAAACCCTTGGAGAATTATGACCAGGCTCCACAGGTTTAATGCTATTGCTTCTTTTAACTGTTTATCATGAAAATTTAAAGCCTCACTGTTGTCATGTCAGACAAATGTTTCCTGACATGTTAGCCTTAGCAACCATGTATGAATTTATTTCCTCAATTTGTTTTGGCTTTGGTATGCTTAATATTTATGTTTTGATGACAATTTTTTAGAGTAGTTTTGTAAATATTTTTAAGAGGTGAACCAGAATCACTTTATAAAGTTATTACTCTCCCTCCACTTGGGTAAAACTGAATGAACAGAGAAATGCATGAAACTCTAAATTTCAATATACCTTGCTTGTGATGCAACATCTTAAATTTTGCTCCACGTCTGTTCACCAGAACAAGTTTGTGCTTTATAGTGCTATTAGTGTGTGCGCGTGTGTGTGTGTGAATGCTTTTATACATTTTTTAAATTGTCACATTAGAGAAGGTTAACCTGTGAATTCAAAGGAAAAATTGTCCTCCACTTTTCAAACATATTTTCATGCTTGAGATGGTTTTCAACCTTTTTTCTAATAACAGCTGCTGCAGATTATGTCGGAATTAAAAAAAAACTTCTGAAAGAAGAAAATTTTGATATTGAACAAATTGACTTCATGACAGGACATGTCATAGCTACGTTAGTCCATAGCACAATAAAGGCTTAATATTGTACAAAACAACATTTTCTAAAAGTTCCCAGCAGAAACAAAGCTTATGTCTTCCATGTCATCATGTCCACATTCAACGTTTCCATTCATCTCCCTAATCAGATTTTCACGCTTTACATCTTGTTACGTATGTCTCATACCTGTGTTGTCTCATACCTGTTCGACACTATTGATTTGACCACAAATGCATGTTAGAGAGAAGGACGCATAGTAGGGTAATACTCTGCTTACATCTATGCAAGACCCCGTGAGTTTGGGACCCATCCTATACAACAAGACTATTCCCTTTTCTACTTATTTTTGACACACAAAAGTTTTCTACCTTACTCTCGCTCCTGAATAGTAAGGGTTAGGTGTTAAAAGTTAGAACATTGTCATGTCCCATAAACACTCTACTAAACAAAACAATAGCCGAGAGGTATATGACCATCTTGCAGTTTTTCAGCCATGTACTGAAGCAGGGCTGCACTTTGGAGATGAACACAAACTTTCCAATTACATGTACTGTGGTGAGGCTGGGCTGTGTAGAAACAGTTACCTCGCATGGCAGATTGCATTTCTAATTAAAAGCTGTCATTTCCACTTTAATGGAAATACATTTTAAACAATACATGCAACCAGGTGATTACTTATTGGTTTTATTCAATGTCTCTTACACAGGAATATGTGTCGGTCAGGGTAAAATGATATCAAACAATGCCAGCACTGGCTAACATGAGCTAACATGAGCTCCTGGTCATACCAGAACAAGTAAGACTGAAGCAGCTTTGTGGTTAATTCATTTCAGTCAATCTCAGTAGATTTGGTTGGTTTTAAACTAAAATAAATGTTACAAATTTTCAGTTTGATCTCTTGCAGTTGTACAGTATTATTGTATTACTTTTCTACCTGGTTGCTGCTACTATTTTGTCCAGATGGACACTGTTGATGTACCTGGAGGAAAATAAGTAAGACACGGAGAGTAAAAGAGGCAGCTATCTCTCACTGCCATGTTAGCCTCATGGTCTTCCCACCATCCTCACACACTAGCTGCTTTATGGGTAGAGGGAGAGAGAGGGATCCACACAGGGTTTGTTGTTGTTTGAATCTCTCTGCCAAAGCAGAGCTGGGCAACATTTTTTGGGCGCCTGGCAGAGAAAACGGCTGTGCACAGCTCCCAAACTGCAGCAATTTTCCAGCTAGTGATAATAAATCCTTTGTTATGTGAGCTCATTCTGTTGAGAGAATAATCAGGCCAACACAGAGACACTCTATCTACCCCCCAACCCCACCCCTGTAAACATCCACACAGCCGTATTCTCTTCCAGACTCCCTTGTGTTGGATCTTAATGCCTCCTCTGGGCACTCCTGCTGCTCTGCTTCTGCTGTTAACGATACTGGTGATCCTGAATATGATCAGGCTGGCAGTTTTCTAATGCAGGGAGTGTTGGATATCCACCCACAGAGGATTGTAATAATGTCTATATATTTTCACTATATAATATCTGCTGTTGGCTATTTACTATAGAATCACCCAGTTACTATATGGAGACCTGGGTGGTTATGATTTATCAGTGGTGTTAAAGGGGAACTCCGGTATTTTTAAACCTAGACATTATTTCTGGAATGAAATACGTTTATCTACTCACCGAGATCAGTTTTGCGAAAGTCAGCGTCCATCGGAAGCTATTTAGATAACTTGCGATCCATATAACGTGGTGAACGAGGCTAAGACGATGCAGCCTCTAAATAAGGCATTATCTGTCTTTATTTCACCAATACTTTAAGACGAATGAATGAACGAACGAACGAACGTGTACTATAGCTCTGTTAGGTCATAGGTGCTGTTATGTGGCTACTTGCGGCTGTAGGAGAGCTAATGGTGGGATTTCTACACAGGCACTCTACTGGGACCACTTCATCCACATGCCCCCCTGGAGCACAGTTTATTTACTCCTTGCTCTGTGACAGTCAACTTCACATGGAGTTTGCTACCGCTATTTTTGTGCAACATGGCAGGATATTTATCAAATTTTGACAACGTGAACGACGACTTTGAGTAAGATGGACGTTCTTAACGGAGTGAATGAGCTGTGCTGCAGCCATGCGTGTCGATGAAGTCGTCCCAGTAGAGGTGTGGGTATATTTCCCTCCG
Organism: Leuresthes tenuis; assembly: GCF_036924035.1. Taxonomy (NCBI): domain Eukaryota; kingdom Metazoa; phylum Chordata; class Actinopteri; order Atheriniformes; family Atherinopsidae; genus Leuresthes; species Leuresthes tenuis. The sequence goes on along the minus strand of NW_027325363.1, from coordinate 32,587,431 downwards.
TTAGCTCTCCTATAGCTGCAAGTAGCCACATAACAGTAGCTATTGTCATGATGCGTGGTGTGAGAGGGGAGGACCCAGATGCAGACTTCAAAGTAAAACTAAATTTATGTACAAAACAAAAAGCACAAGGCAAGAACCAAGGACGCGGCTGAGCTGGATATCAAAATACTTAACAAAAAAACAAGACCTGGCAAGGAATAAATAAACAAGACTATGACTTTGAATAAATAACGTGGGGCAAAAACCTGACCTGAAAAGACTTGAACAAACGTGACGTGAACATGAAGGAAAGGTGAGGATTTTGCCATGAGTGAGGGAAACCTGGAAACTAAATACTGTGGGAGGTGATTGGTAACGGGTTGCAGCTGTGAAACAGAAAACAGGTGACTTGAGTGAAACGTAACGTGACAGGGAAAAAACATGACAAGAAAATAAACCAAGAACCTGAAAACATAACAAAACAAAACTCAAAATGTGACAGCTATGTGCTAACAGAGCAATAGTACGCGTTCATTCATTAATTTGTCTTAAAGTATTGGTGAAATAAAGACAGATAATGCCTTATTTAGAGGCTGCATCGCCTTAGGCCCGTTCACTCCGTTATATAGATCGCGAGTTATCTAAATAGCTTCTGAAGGTCTAGGTTTAAAAATACCGGAGTTCCCCTTTAAGCTGTTTGACAAGTAACTGACCTCGTTGTGAACACTGGAGTGGTATGTACTGCTGATTAGGCTCCGACATTTATTTTACGGTTTGGTCTTTTGGACAAAAACTGAAGGCAAACTTGTTATTACCTTAAAGATGATTGGCCTGATGGATATCCAGTGTAACTCAGAACTGGCCAGGTTTACACTGGACTCATCCTAAACAGTGATGAAATCCAATTTGGAAATCTGCATTAAAAGAACAATTTGAAGTTGCCTCCAAACTATATTCCAAAATTAAATAATATTGATGACCAAAAATATTTGAACCTACTCTACATTTAAATCAATTGAAAATTTTCAAATGTACTTTTATATAAGTAAACTCCTGTAATGTACAAACTAAATGTTGCACTTAAATTTACAGGATACTCTAGATTGGCCCCCTGACATCAGGTGTTTAAAATTACAGCTAACGGTAACTGGGACTCCATTTGTTATGCTGTATAATGTAGATATGCTCTCACAGAAACCAAAAATCTAACTTATGCAGTGTCTTTACTATTTCAAAAGATGTATTTGTATGTATGTTTTCAGAAAAGTGTTGCCACTTCTGGCCATCTTTTCCATCCCTACTATAATTGCACAGTTGCACATTGTTAACAGTTGATATCTGGGAAAACTGTGATAATGCAATTAAAAGACACACAGTCAAAATAATTGCTAGTTTGCAAATTGACAGTGACTTGCACAATAGTTATTTCTGCATGACAGTTATCCTGTTCAACTATAATCCTTTCCATTAATCTGTTGGCAACTAAACATGTCAACATCGGATTGGATGTTTGAATTGGATCGCTTGTAAATGTCCAGAAGTTTGAACTGTACACATTCACATTAACAGGATCACTTATGATCAGAGGAATGGTTTCCCTGCTATTATTTGGTGAAGCCTCAAAGTATTTTTAAAGCTCCTGAGTCATATGAAAAGGAAAAACCTTGAATCTTCTTGATTGCATTATGGGCAGAACTGCCCCCTCCTCTTGATCAGATCCACACCAAGCAGACACTAAAGAAGTAGCAGTGCAAAGAGAGAACCAAGGCAAAATTACAGATAGTGTTTTTGTACTTTTACCAACTAGTATGCCTTTCATTGTATTTATAATAAATAAAAGTAAGAGAGCATAACAGTCCCTTATCACACAAGCTGTTTACTCAGTAAAAAAAAAAAAAGTTATATTTTCAGCTGCTGCCATCCACCACTGGTATGTCCAACAACCACAGTGTTCCTCTCAGGCTGACCTGAATTGTTATGGCAATGTAACATGCTGTAAGACAGCTCTTGAAAGGCTTTGCCATTATACCTCACTTGATGTGCTGTCTGATCTGGTCCAGTATTGTGCATGTACTGTTCCTCCCTCTGGCACATGGGTCAGTCTGAATGGAGCATTGAGGAACCTGAATATGAAAGTGACCAACAATATGTCTGAACGTTGCCCCTTTAACAGACTGATAAAGCTATTACACATGTCATGTTTGAAAAGGGCTCTGGATAACACTCAACATGTAGAATAGAGGGCAACCGTTATACATAAAATTTTTGTAATAAATAATAATAACAATAATAATAATGATAATAATACCTGAAATGCCTTATCATTTCTGATGAGTTGTCCATCAGATGTTTGATAGACAGTGATGCTGAATTGCACTGAAAATATGAAATGCCAGACAACTACAGTGTAAAGGATGTATGGGGATGTGGTGGGGATTCAAAGTGGTCAAGATATCAACTATGATAACAATATGAATATGAATAGTGTTCGTTTATAGTTGACGTTTATACATTGTCTGATTTTTTTCTAAACAATACACTTTGTTTAGAAAAATGTTTACCCCAGTACAGTTGCAAAATTATTCAAAACACATCACATGGAAAATATAAAGCAATGCAGGCGAATAATTTTGCTGGTGACGGTATCAGAGAGTATTATTTGAGAACAGACACAGAATAAAAGACTCACTTAATAATGACTTAATTTACTTATGGTAATTTGTTGTCACCATCTAACAACTGGTCCAATCCAAGACATAAGCAAAATCCTGTGCTTTGTTTAAAGAAACAAATGTGCAGTTTGCTAAAATAAAGTCTGACCAATTGCTAAGAATGTCGTTGTACATCAGTACTCAGTTTATACAATTATTTATTATTCTACTACTAAAATGTGTTTATTCTCAGAGCAGAGCATCAATGATACACTTCTATGACCTTTTGGAATGAAATGATCCTTTACTGTTTTTAAAAAAATCAAATCTGTCCTACTGATCTGATTGGATTAGATTTAGAAAGATTAACTGTCCCCTAGAGCTGCAACGTGAGAATAGAGCTTTCTGTGGGTCAGATTAGGGTTACACACTGCCCAGTCTTCTTACTTATTTACATAAACAGCTGTAGAATCTGCTGCTGGCTGCCTCTCACAGCTGCACCATGTGGAACACATACACACACAATCAGTATGGGTGTCATTGTCAATCTGTGATTTCACCTCAGCTGATTTCTCTCCCTTTTCCTTCTTTCCTCCCTCACAACTTCTTTTCTTTATTATCTTTCATGTGCAGAGTGTCTTCAGGCCAACATTTTATCCCAAAGCAAAGACATAATAATTCTCAGACTGCTCAGCTGATGCTCGCCTCCCCTGTCTGCTCTGATAGTCACACACTCAGATTTGAAGAAGGCTCTGAGATATTGTTTGCACATAAGATGATTATTGCTTATCTAACCAGCTGTGAGGAATTTTCTGCGGCCGTGCACCAACATGCACACAAAAACTATGCCACAGACTTTTCCCCAAGGAGTTGCCAAAGTAACAAAGGATTTTTGGCAGTAGCAGCCGTCTGGTAAAGGATGAGGTCATTGTGGCTGCTCATTTTGGCTGCTGTTCCTCTTCATCACCTGACCTATTTGGATGAGAGTTCAGTGGACAGCATGATGCTCTGATGAAACATTACAATGTAAAAATCTACATGTGGTCAAAGAATAATTTACATTTAATACAAATATATCTGAAAGTGAAAAGCAGTAGAAAAAGAGAGTGAACTTATGCATCATATTAATATTACAAGGAAATGAAAACAGAGAATATGTGTATTCATCAGACATATTGTTCATGTTTTCCAGTAATATAACCATAAGAAAGTTTGGTAGTGTTTCAATACAAAGAGTCACAGAGAGCTATTTGGCTGTCCGTGAACATGTCTGCTCTTTGGATCAGTTTCCATGACTCAAAGGGACCCCCCCCCCCCAAAACATTCCCCTTCCCTTGCCTTCCCTCCCCATCCCAGCCTCCACCCCCCGATTTCACTCCCTTCTCTCATACTTTCTAACAACAATGCTCATACTTCAGACTGAGCTGGGTGGATTATGAGCAGTTTTGAGATAAGGATGGATGTTAAGTCTCATTTTTGAATGAGGAGAATGCCCAGAAGGGTGAGTGACACTGCCGTCGTGTGTGTGTGAAGATGGTGCTGAAGTAAGAGCAGCTTGTAAGCAGCTTTTTAAAATCAGGTTAAATGTAATCTAAACTTGGAGACTTTAATACAGAACTGTATGCTATTAAATGCAACTTTATAGCTGTCAACCAAACATAGTAAAGGGAAACACTAAGCACAGCCTTAATAGCAAATAAAACGTTAACATATTACTTTATTATGCTGGTTTCAAACTGTTTAGTTGTGGTAGCTGAGACCAAGTCAGACCAACAGTGAGTGTTAATATTTTATGTGAATCCAGAGTAAGTCATCTTGGATACAAAACAATGCATTAATGGTGTAAATGATTGCATTGCAACACACAAATTTCAGGATGTTTTGAAATGACCCAGACCAAAGCAATGGCATGCTGTAAATGTTCAGTTAGCTGCTAACCATATCAGAGACTCACTGCTTGTTTCACCCCACCATCAGGTCCCCCATCTGACTTACATTTTTGCCAGATAGGATCAGATATTCCAAATAGATTTGCAAAGTCAAAAGTCTTATCAAATTGCCAACTTGCAATGATCACAATGAAGCATAACTATGTGTTGTAATAACTGTGACTCATGGTGTCATTATAAACTTATGGTAGGATGATCTAGTAAATATCACCTAAAAATAAGACAACTATGTTTCTCACTGCCAAACTTTTTGGCTACTGATCTCTGAAAATGAAACAATCGCTACATTGCAGCTGACAATTGTCTGAAATGCCACCCACCCTGAACATCTCAGGGTTTGACATGCTTAACAAAAAAGGGTTGAACTGAATTTTAATGCTCCTCTATCTGTGAACATGCTTGCAGTGTTCATATCATCTTAAATTACAGGTTCAAAATCTTACTTCAGAGGTCTGCTGTGGCCGAATTATATGCTTTAACACAAATACTAAGCAATATTTTCCTCATACTGTACATAGTGAGTGTGAAATATGGCATTGGTCTTGTGTTGTCCAGTATGAAGTAGCAGGCCAGCAGCGTTCCCACTCCTCCTCCTGAGGATTACTGCTGTTGAAAGAGCTTCTTTGTCCCAGCAAGGCTGGAATGCCTGACCTGCCCCATGTCTTTGGGAAACACTGAGCTAAAAGTCAGCGGAGCCACTGAGCAATGGAATACCACATTCCCTGTCATACACTCCCACTGGTTTTCCTGTGGAGTCCCTCTGCTCAAGGTGGAAAAAAGGTGGAACAAGAAACACTGTCAGGGCCATGTTCTCTTTCTACTTTTACATTCTTTCAGGTGTTGACTTGATACAGAAGTTGCATTTGGATATTGTTTTTTCCTCCCTCTCTTTCAGTCTCTCAGTACAGAAATCTACATTGAATTGAAAATCACACACATTTTTTATTTGAAAAATTACCACAAAGTAGAATTCATATGGCTGTTCTGTTAGCAAACAGGTACCTCTTTTGATGTGTTCAGGTCTCCATATATATTTCTATATTATTCTAATAGCTGTTTCAATTCCAGTGCTGCATTTAAGTCTAAAACTGACAACCTGTTGTCAAGAACCATTTTGCTGAAACACACTAAACGGTGTTTTAGTTTTACTGTGAACTCTGAATGGTAAAATAGGAGACTAGTATCTACAGGATCATGCTATGTATATTTCTAGTATTTTTAATGTCTATACAAAAGGATAAAGTGTAAATAGTATGTGCACTGTTCACAGAAAGATTTATGCAGCATCAGTTACCTGCAGGGAACTTAATAGCTTATTTCAAGTTGGAAGTTGATGCTCCCTGAATGAACTGACATATACTTGTCTTGGATGATCTAATGACCACTAACAGAACAGCTTTGTACTCCATATAACAACTGCTGCATAATACAGCCTGTTGATTTGGGCTTGCTGGGTTAAAACTGGTCATCTACTGTGCAAGTTGTAAAACCTAGATTTCCATCATGTCTAACTGCTGATGTCTCACTCCAAAATTTTACAATGATGTTCAGTTAGCTTTAGATCTACATTTCTACATTTTCTTAGTTTCCCTCTTTTTTTGTTTAAGTTCTTTCCTTTTTTTATTTTATTTCACCATCTGTATCATTTGAGTTTAACTGTTTTTGTTTCATACCTCCAGAAAGAAAGAGCAACTGGAAACTTCAAGCTCGAATCTGAGTAGGGTTCACAGTGGCAAAGAATATTCTTTAAATTATTTACTGTAACAAAAACAACTGTGCTCTCAAAAAAGTAAGACGTTATATTATACAATAGTTTCCACTCTGACATCAGAGTATGTGGCTGCTAGTGAAACTTAGTCATGGACTGTCAGAGTTACTGTTTTACTGGATAACAGTAGTTTGGATGATGATAGTGTGGATGCTCTGAAGGATAATTTTTACTGTCACTGGAAACAATAATCTAATAATGACAGGCCCTCTGATACTCAGAACTGTTGTGGGGCAGTTTCACACATCGATGACAAACACAAAATGCAGCAGATAGTCTGCTGGGTTTTCATGTCATGCTATTTGCTCTGTTTACTTGTGCAATTGTACTGTAACCAGTCATCACCAGTCGTTACCAGTCTGCCCACCATTACATTTTCAGTATTGTGCAAACACTTATCAAGTAAAACAGTTCTGTTACTAAAGAATGAATATCTCAATATTAGTCACTGGTAAAGATGAGAGGTGTATTTCCTCATTTTCTTCTTTTGTTATGTGACATTCCCAGTCCTGGAATTAAATATCTTTTTTCCACATCTGTCATCTTTTTTTTCATTAGGTTGTGTACGTGTAGAGTTGTGCATATGTGTTCATACCACTCTGGATCTGTTCAAAACACACAGATGGACCAGCTTTTAGCTGCCTGCTGACAATGGCATCCCTCCAACGGGTTGCGTTCCATGGCAGAATAATGAATCTGTGTTTACTCACCCTTTCAGGCTGTGAGGGATGTACTGCTATCTCAATGTGCATAGATATACATTTTAATACGAGTGGCTTAGTTTTGTCTTTGGAAAAATATCATTAAGTGCTGAATGTGTTTCTCAATTCAAACCAATTATTATGACTTTCATTTGCTGAAGGTTCTGAGTCTGCCTTCATAGAATTTCTTCCAAAGTTCCAATTTGTCTTGGACAAACTTGTTGTCAAGATGTGATTTAGTGATTTAAGCAGGAGTGTGCAGTAAATCTTTATAACTAATGTGGTCTCTCTTTTTTTTTTTTCTCCCCCTTGTCCTGTTCAGCATTATGGCAGCAGAATTGTAGTCTGAATACCTTTGATGCCAAACAGATTTGCTTTGCCAAGGGAAGTTTTATAAATGTAAAGCTCCCCTTGATGCCCATTTATTTATTTCTGTTGACAATATATGACATGTAATAGAACTGAACCGGACCGGGGGACAAGGAAAGAAGAAGAGGAAAGAAGAGGAAACAGAACAAAAATAGAAACAAAAACCAGACAACCAGCTGCTACACCTCTAAAAAAACAAAACAGACAACAATCCATGGCCTCTGAGGGGAATACAGCCTTAGCGCCACCAGGAGCACCTGAAAGCAGACAAGAAGAGAAAAAACAAACACACAAACAAACAAAAACAAGCACAAGAAGCGGCAATTGCATACAACACAGCTGTGGATATAGATGACCTGAGACGACATGATAATACATCAACTGCTTAGCGAGCTGCTACTGGGCTAATAAATGTGTGTGTGTGTGTGTGTGTGAGAACATGCAACACCCATGGCACAGGACCTACATGGTAACCGTGCTTAGTTATGAGTGTATAAGCGTACAGAGCCACAATCCACAGCTGCCCCCCAGCAATCAGAAGCAGGCAGAGAGGGCCACAAGACCCAGGCCACCAGCAGCCCCCACGGAGCACAGAACCCAGGAAGCCCACCACAGGGACAACCACGCATCCACCCAGAAGACTGCAGAGGAAGCCCCCGGACAGAGCCCCCATAAGCATAGGGCAGAGGCCCTCCGGGAGCCAGGGGCAACAGCCCACCGACCCCGCCAGGCCCCAGCCGCCCAGACATGGGCCGTGCACTGGACCCGGGCCCCGGGAGCCCGAGCGCCCCCAAACCCCCCGGCAGAGGCCCCACCCAATACCCAGGAGGGCTAAGCGCCCCAGACAGCCACACAGTGGGTCAGCGCCTGCCCCAGCGCCCCTGGCCAAGTGCCCTGGGAGTCAAGACGTGCCCACAGGTGGGTGAAGTCGCGAGCAGCGGGTAGAGGCAACGCTGCCCCCCCCATCGGGAGAAGCACAAGCAGGCCAGGCGACAGCAAGTCCCAGATCCAGGCCCAATCATCACCATACACACTTTCACGTCCCATACATCCACACGTCCTCCCTCCCTCAACTCCGCTGGGGTGTAGCGCAGCGGGCACACCAGGGGGCCAGCAGCCCCCCAGCCACCACAGACCCCGAACCAGCAGAACAATTAATTAATCCTCTTGGCCCCTCCCGCCCCGAGCAGCAACCAGGAAGCAGGGGTGTGGGAAGAAGACCCCTCCCCTCACCCTTCTGGCTCTTCAATATTTTCTAATAGTGAGCGATTAAAATTGAGGGGCAGCCAAACTTGTAGAACTGGGAGCGTGGCCCTCTGGGCAGCCTACATACCCAAAGAGCCCCGCCCACCAGATGCCACTCAGTGTAACCACCCCCCAAGACCTAATGTGTGTGTGTGAGTGTGTTTGATAAGTAGTAATGTCTAAGGTGTAATTAAAACAGGGGCGGGGAACTGCAGAGTGCAACCAAAGGGGACCACCTACGTGGCCCCATCCACTGCACCCCACCGAACACACACGCCCCCAAAACCCTTCATGTGTGAGTGTGTGCTGTGTACAGGAGCCAGAAGGGAGAGGGGTATGGGGATATACACCGGGGGAGCTACTCTCCCCCGGAGAGGGCAGCCAGGGACTGGCTGCAATAGGCATCCCCGCTACCTGGGAGCCAACCCAGGGCAGGAGGGGCTGATGTCCACCAGGCTCGGGGCCTGCAGCGACCATATTCTGGGAGCTACTGTACCCCCAGAAGGTACCCATCCCGCCCCACCCCACCCCGGAGGACCTCTACAAAAAACAAACAAACAACCACAAAAAACAAACAAACAAACCACCCGGTCACACCAGTCGCAGCAGCCCGGGCCTGAGACCCACCATCACCCAGGCCCCCCAGGGGACAACAGGGGAAAAGCACCGCCCCCCCCCCACCGCATGCCCCAACACCCTGAAAAAAAAACAACCATCTGCGGACACCTTGGAGGTCCCAGAGCAACAAGCCCGGCACCAGGACCTGCACCAACCCACCCATAATGTGGCTCGTCCAGGGCAACCCAGCCCCCCCAGGCACAGGCAGGCAGCGCCCAGCCACCAGGGCCCAGGCCCAGCACCACCACCCACGCCAGAGCGGCCCGGCCACCCGGCACAGCAGCCACCACCCCAAGGCCCCTAAGGGAATTTGATTTGGTTAAGAGACTGTCTTGCGGTGTGGGGCAAGACCAAATCAAATTTAAAAACTGAGCATTTCTTAAAACAAATGTATTCTGTACCACTAAGTTAATCGCCACCAGAGAGCTTTACCGGGCAGATTAGGCTGTCTTTAAGATAGCAGAGTTAAAGCCATGCATCCATTGTCTTCTATTTATCTGAATTTGGGACGTGGAGGTGACAGGTTCAAGAGACAAACCCAGACATCCCTCTCCCCAGCGACACTCACCAGCTCCTCCTGGGGGATCCCAAGGCGTTCCCAGGCCACAAGGGATATATAATCTCTCCAGTGAGTTTTGGGTATGGCCCGGGGCCTCCTCCCAGTTGGAACATATCTGGAAAACCTCCAAAGAAAGGCAACCAGGCGGCATCCTAACCAGATGCCCTGAACCACCTCAACTGACTTATTCCTATCACTACGCAAATCTTGTGACCATAGGTTGACAAAAGTGGACCAGTAAATTGAAAACTTTGACTTCCAGCCCAGCTCCCTCTCTACCACAACAGATCAGAGCAGCGCCCTCATTAGTGCTGACAAAACCCCAACTGGTCTGTCTATCTCTCTCCAACCTGCCATCACTGAATAAGATCCCAACGCATTGAGATCCTGTCCATGAAAATCAGAAAGAGAAGTACCACAAAAAATTGATTTAATGGTTCTTGCATGACTTTATTCTTTACTTTGATGAACAAGTCAGACACAGAGTTGTTGATTTAATGCAGTCCAGCATATGTTTTATAGCTGTGTCTTTATCCTGTTAGTTGTTGTTGCTTGTGTTATCTGTAATATCACCCTGTATTATCAACCAAGGATTCAATGTGATTTTTTGCCAATTGATTGTTCAGATCTGTCACGTTACTACCGTTTTTTTAATAAATGTTCTACAGTTTTCTTTCCAAATTTCCTTCTTACTTAAAATCAAAAAGATTTCCTGGTATTTTTAAAATCATGTCAGCATTCTTTCATGTTGCATTTGTTTTAACTTGCAAAAAATGACAATGGGTGTGTACACTGCTTCAGCATTAGATCAGTCTATTACATTTACTCTGACAATGACGTGAAAATCTCACTCTGACTCTCACTGTTCTGAAGCAAAAGCTTAAATGCAGAGTCAAGACATTGACCATTTTATCAAGAATCAAGAATCTTTATTGTCACTATGCAGGCATAATGAAATTTTGTTCAGGAGCTCCTGGCTTAGAACACAAAAGACACAAGGTACACTGTAGAGCCCTGTGCGGGACTGTTTTCTTCATCCCGCTACCGCTAAATTTCTGACCATTACCGCCCGCACCCGCAACAAGTGTGTTACCCGCAAAACTTTGAGAATTTATGCCCGCACAATAATAGAAATGCATTGATTTTTTTGTCTTCTCCTGTCCCGCAGGAGAAAACACGTAATTTTATAGGCTATTAATAAAGAGATTCATGGACAATTGAGAAACTTCTCCAAATGTCAGACTTTCCTTGCTTTGTCTTTGTGCTGTAAAGACCTTATTTGAGCTTCCTTTCCACATAATTTATTGACATCCTGTCACTAGGCTACATCCCGACAGTGTTGCCAGGTGGGAAATGTAGTATTATCTACCAGAGACATAAAATGATCGTATTTTGAGGGAAATTATCGTACACCCGTCATAACCAAACTAACAAATCTATTGATGCGCTATAGTCACTCTAGTGTTGAATAGCGTCTAACAGGCACTCACAACTTTGCATCAGCAGTTGCGTTAGGCTAAATGTCCCCGTACACAATGACGAGTGGGAACTAATGAGCCAAATAATGAGGCCTGGAGACCACCTACTGTTAGGAACTTCTGAGGCAAACGCATGCACGTCACTCATAACTTAAATAGAAAAGCACGATTGGCTTGAAACTTGTCACATGGGAATAGAAATGCCTTCAGGGTTCACAAAAAAATTCGACAGACAGTTGCGACAGGCTGATTACAACCGATAACAACCACACATTCACAGAATGGTCAAATTATCCTATATGTGGCCTTTTTTGGGAGAGGCCTGTCGCGACTGTACTGTGTACATCGTACACAGGGCAAAATTATCATACAAATACGATAATTATCGTACACGTGACCTGGCAACGCTGCATCCCGATCCCGCAGTGTTGTTTGAGTTGGGACCCAATCCCAATGCAGCCCTCTAGTACACAGTATCAAGATAACTAAATAATATGAAAATAAAATGAAAATAGTAAAAGTTAAAGTTAAATAAAGTGCAGTGCAGTGCAGTGCAAGTGTCTGTCTGCAGGGTTTTTTAATAATCAGTCTATGGGTGGATGTGTGGGGGTATGGGGTGATGGATTTTACAGCTCTGGCGAAGAAGCTGTGTCTCAGTCTGTTGGTGTGGGTTTTGACACTCCTGTACCTTCTTCCGGATGGAAGAGGCACAAACAGTCTGTGTCCTGGGTGGGTGGGGTCTGTGGCTATACGACTGGCCCTCCTTTGGACCTGGCTGTCGTATATTGAGTCGTATATTGTGGGAGAGGACTCCCCACAATCCCCTGTGCCGCCTTCTTGTCTTGTGCAGTGCAGCTCCCATACTACACTGTTGCACTAAGACAGAGGATGCTCTCTGTTGTGGCTCTGTAGAAGTTTGTCAGAAGCTGAGGGGAAAGTCCAGTCCTTTTCAGCTTCCTTAGGAAGAGGAGCCTTTGTTGGGCCTTCTTCACCAGGTGGGATATGTGCATGGACCAAGTGAGGTCAGATGGGATGTGGATGCCCAGGAACTTGATGTTGTCCACCCACTCTACCTCCGCCCCATGAATGTGGAGAGGGGTGTGTTTTGTCTTCCTGGATCTCTCAAAGTCCACAATGACCTCCTTGGTCTTGCTGGTGTTCAGGACAAGGTTGTTGTCTGAACACTATCCTGTCAGGTGCTGGATCTCATCTCTGTAGTGAGTCTCATTGTTGTCTGATATGAGACCCACTATGGTGGTGTCATCTGAAAACTTCACAACCATGTTTGTTGAGTGAATAGCAGAACAGTCATGTGTGAACAAAGTGAAAAGGGCTGGGCTGAGCACACATCCCTGCGGTGTGCCTGTGCTCAGGATCAGTGTGGACGATGTGTAGTCCCCAATTGTCACCACTTGAGGCCTGTTGGTGAGAGAGTCTCTGATCCAGAAGCACAGGGGCCCAGACAGTCCCAGGTTGGGAAGTTTCAGCATCAGCTTGTCCGGCATCATAGTATTGAAAGCTGAACTTAAGTCCACAAATAACATCCTGATATAGGTGTTGGGATGCTCCAGGTGAGTCAGGGCAGTGTGTAGTGCTAGTGAGACTGCGTCCTCCGTCGATCGATTCTACCTGTCGGCGAACTGATGTCTGTCCAGAGTAGCAGGGATGATGTCCTTGATGTGACGTAGGACAATCCTCTCAAAGTACTCCACGATCACCGGTGTCAGAGCGACAGGGCGGTAATCGTTGAGGCTGGTGACAGCAGATTTTTTCGGCACAGGCACAATGATGGAGGACTTGAGGCAAGCAGGAACTGAAGCCCTTCCTTAGCTAGGATATTGTTTTTGAATTGGCTCTACATAAATGAATTGGACTATTCTGAAATTAATTAATTGGATTTCATTGTATTATGATTACAATGAATTGAATTCCAATTGGCTTGAATTGGACTATATTATTTAAGTGCCTTGAGATGACATTTGTTGTAATTTGGCGCTATATAAATAAACTGAAACTGAAGCGAGCTGCAGGGACAGGTTGAAAATGTCAATGAACACTCCAGCCAGCTGATGAACACACAGCTTAAGAACCCGACCTGACACCTTATCTGGTCCTGCGACGTGTGTGATCCTCAGGGTGGAGCTCACCTGGTGTTGCAGATGAACAGTCTCTCCGCTGCCAGGTGTGTCAAAGCGTGCAAAGAAACTGTTTAGGGTGTCTGGTTGCTGTTCCTGTAGTCCGTTATAGTCCTGATGCCTCTCCACATTTCCCGTGGGTTGTTGGATGCCCTTCCTCAGTTCTGTCCGGGCCCTTATGTAGGTCATCCTGTCACCGGACCTATAGGCTGCATCCCGAGCTTTGAGCAGAGACAGCACCGTGCTGTCACACAATGGTTTCTGATTTGGAAACACCTTAATACAGCGGCCGTGGCTCAGTGGTGAGCAATAACCGGTTGGCGGTTCGATCCCCACTCTCACCTCTCAAAAGATTGGTGAACTGACAGCTTGGGGGGGGGGGCAGTGACAGCTCCACACATATGTGATCTGACATGCCCAGGTGAGGAGCTGCTGCAGTCTTGTATACTCCTGGGATGTTGCAGTAAATTTGATCTAATATGTTATTGTCTCTAGTGGGAAAATGTATGAACTTGAATTTTGGAAACACTGCTTTGAGTTTCACATGATTGAAGTCTCCAGCCACAATCACAGCTGCCTCTGGGTTGGAGTTCATCTGCCTGCTGACCAGACAGTAGAGTTCCTCTAGTGCTAGCTTAGCATTAGACCGCGGTGGAATGTAAACAGCTAGGATGGAGCAGAACTCTCTCACCGTCTTGAATGGCCTGCATTTCACAGCCAGGTATTCCGAAGATGTGTGTGGCTGTACACCAGGAGTTGTGGATGTAAAGCACGAGCCCTCCGCCTCTGCTTTTACTTGAGGCTGCAGTCCTGTCTGCTCGAAACAAAGAGCGTCCCGCTAACTCTATCGCACCGTCAGGTATGTTAGAGTCCAGCCAGTTTTCCATGATAATGACTACACAGCTGTCCATCCTCCTCGACATGATCTTCAGCCGAATCTCGTCAATTTTGTTGACGAGTGATCTTACATTGGCGAGGAAGAGACTGGGAAGAGCCGGTCGGGGCGGGTTAGCATGTAGCTTTGTGCGCATGCCACTCCTCTTACCCCGCTTTTGTTTGCGGTGTCTCCTCCATCTCTTTGGCCTTGGTGGTCCGTTGGAACTCTGGTGGTATGAAATCCAACTCAGGGGGTGCATCAATTTGGCATTTTCCACCAATATTCAATAATTCAGCCCTGCCTTACTGAACAAGTGCTTCCAATGACTGGAGCAACAACAAAACCGAGAGCCCTGAACTGCCGCGTGTGTACGCCCCGCCATCTTGAAAGCTACCAAAATCGTAGATGTATTCAATCTGTGGGTGCAATTACTGATGTAATGACATCATTAATGTTATAATCAGTTTACAGGTTAAAATATACACCCTTACTATATATTTAGCACTCTTTTCTATGATGGGTGCAATGTGGGGTCCAGGATCTTGCTTGAAGACATTTGGGCACGCAGACTGGGTAAGCCAGGGTCAGGTCCACTAACCTTAAACTATTTAATCATTTTCCAAATTACCACCAACAAATTGTGCAGAAAGAGTTATAACTCCTTCAATGGCAAGGGCATCAAATCAAATTTCATTTATATGGCACCTTTCATACTTTATAAGCAACACAAAGTGCCTCACAGAGGCTAAAAACAACAATGATATACAACATACCAACCTTCCCATCCCCACAAATACCCAGAGAGACACGGAGACAAACAGACACACACGCACACACAAACACACAAACTCAGACCCACTGCACCTATCAGACAGAGACATGGCCGGGCACCCAGACCTAAGGCAAGGAAAAAGCCTCCTTGGGGGGCCAACCACACTGATAGGGCTCCTGGCCCACTACCACAGGGAGCACCGCTACAGAGACAGCCGCGACCCGGGTAGACAAGAGGCCCCACACCAAGGCAGAGAGTCCTCCAGCCACCTGGGCCAGAACAGTCCACAGGACAGCACCCCCATCAGTGGACCAAAAGCAGCTCCCAGTGTGTTAGGCCCCCATGAGGAAACACTGGAGCTAAGAACTGAAAGACTAAAACAGTAAAATATAATAAAAAGGTGTAAAATGAACAAAATAGATAAAAAGCTTTTCAGCTCATATAGTTAAATTGTCTAACTAAAACATGGAGTTAAAACATATAACTACAACATGGAGTTAAAACATATAACTACAACATGAAGTTAAAATACCTAACTAAAACATGGAGTTTAAAACATAGAATTAAAATAATGTTGAACAAAAATTAAATATGATAAAAAGTTGAATTAAAAGGAATAAAGAAGCCTCTTTTTAAAAACATCAACAGTCTCTGCGGCCCTGAGGTTCTCCGGCAGGCTGTTCCACAATCGGGGGCCATAATAACTAAAAGCTGCCTCCCCGTGTGTTTTAGATCGAACACGTGGTATGATTAAAAGGCCAGTGCTGGAAGACCTCAGGGTCCGTGAGGGTTGGTATGATAAAAGTAAGTCCGATAAATATGAAGGCCCAACACCGTTAAGACATCTAAAAACGAGTAAAAGAACCTTGAAATTGATCCTGAAACGTATGGGGAGCCAATGGAGCGTTTTTGAAACTGGTGTAATGTGCTCCCGCCCTCTGGTCCTTGTCAGCACTCGTACGGCTGAATTCTGGAGTAGCTGAAGATTAAGAATACTCCTTTTTGGAAGACCAGAGAGCAGGGCATTACAATAATCTAAACGACAAGAAATAAAAGCGTGCATCAGCACCTCCGTGCTGGCCTGAGAGAGAAACGGGCGGACTCTGGCTATACTCTTAAGATGGTAAAAAAAATGTTTTGACTTTTTCAATGAGAAGTTACTGGAGCCAGATGTTTAATAGATCCAGTAACTGGTGACCCTGAAAGGCATTGCTTTTCAATGTGGCACTTCCACATTGGCTTCACTTTTCAGAGCCAAAAGGTGGAAAGAAGTGCCATGGGCTAAAAATAGATAAAGTAATGAGATATCTGCCTCTTGTAACATATATAAACTGTATCCTCTAGATACTTTAACACTCTAACATACATCATGCTGAACAGAAGCATTAGTAAAAGGTCTAAGTAATGTTCACAGTTAAGGTTAGCACTGGCCTTGGACTGAACTGCAAACAGGAAATGGTCCCTGTCTGGGTTCACTGAAGAGGAAGTCTACTTACAGTTACTCTCAGACAGCTGAATGAAGATGTCTGTGTTCTTTACTTCACACTTCACACTTCCTGCTGCTACTTAGAAAATATTTTCCTCTCTCATGCTGTTTTTCTACAATGAGAGTCGTTAATTTATGTTAGTAACAAATGTTTGATAGGAGACATTGTCATATGCAATAATCCAGAGTGTTCCATAGTAATGCAATAAGCTTTTAACTACATAGTTCAATCATCATGATTATAGTCCTCCATTTTTTTATGTTAGAATCTTAAGAAGTTTCAAACTTGTTTAAAAGAAGGTAACTTCATTTTTAACTTGAGCTCACAAACTGATGGGTTCTTTGGCAGAAGTTGTATTTTCAAGTTCTGTGACACTGGCTGCATGCCACAAACCAGAACTCTTCAGAATGGGCTTGTAAAGCTAGTGCAGGCAATGTATAGATCTTGAGTTTGGTGCAACCAGTGGAGGCAAAAGTCTTGGTACCTATTGTCAGAGTGTGGTGTGGGAGGGACGACCCAGATGCAGAGTTTCAAAACAAAAACTTGATTTATTACAAAAAGCAAGAACAAAAAGTGCGGCTGAGCCGGATACCAAAAATCTAAAATTGTGGAAAAACAAAACAAGACAAGACTGTGGCTATGGATAATGAAACAAGATGAGACTATGAAAAAACTACGAGGCAAAATCTGACCTGACAAACCCGTGACAGTGAACCATGGGGAAAGGTGAGGTAAGGATTCTGCAATGTGACTGGGGAATCCTGGAAACTAAATACCAAGGGAGGTGATTGGTGATGGAGTGCAGCTGTGAACAAAAACAGGTGACTTGGGTGAACCTAACGTGACAGGGGAAAAAATATGACAAGAGAAATTAACCTAAAACCTGAAAACAAGACAAGACAAAACAAAACTCAAAACGTGACGTGACACCTATTCAGTTTGCTTTATATCATGTAGTAAAACATAGTGGAAAAAAGTTGAAGAACAGGTGACATGTTCAATTGTTCATAGATGGACATCTTCTTTTGTCTCCAAACAAATGGTTTTATTTTATACAACACATCTGTGAAATTCCAGATATTCCAAATTAAAACAGCCAGCTGTTTGGAGCAAACCTCCTCTGTCTTCATACTTTTCTTGCAGCTGGGATAGACTATAGCCCCCCTGCAACCCTGAACTAGATCAATTGTGTATAGAAAATAGACATAGAAATAGAATAGGAAGAAGAGATGGCTCTGGCCCCTCCTGTACACTGCTTCTATGTTGGCAGACCACTCCAGTTTATTAACCAGCACCACCCCCAGGTATTTGCAGGTCTGAGCAGTCTCTATCTCCCCTCCATCAATGCAGACTTACTGGTATGGAGTTTTAGACCTCCTGAAGTCCACCACCAGCTCTTTGGTTTTGGTAGTGTTCAGGAGCAAAGAGTTATTTTTGGTCCAGCCATAGAAGGACTCCACAAGGTCCCTGTACTCCTTCTCCTGTCCACTGTGCACACATGCCACAACAGCCGTATCATCAGAATACTTCTGTATGTGGCAGGACTCTGAGTTGTACCTGAAGTCTGATGTGTACAGGGTGAAAAGAAAAGGAGCCAAAACAGTACCCTGTGGAGCACCTGTACTGCATTCCAGTGTTCCAGAAACACATCTCCCCATCCTGACATACTGTGGTCTGGCAGTCAAATAGTCTATTATCCACGATGTCAGGGAGGGGGCCACACCCATACCTAGAAGCTTATCTTTCAGTATGTGAGGCTGTATGATGTTGAAGGCACTGGAGAAGTTAAAGAACATGAGTCTCACATATGAACCAGGCACATCCAGATAAGCACATGCCCGATGCAGCATGTACAGAATCGGGTCTTCCACTCCTATGTGTTTCTGGTAGGCAAACTGGAGGGGGTCAAGATCCTCATCAACCTGCAATCTCATGTGACGAACAAGGAGTCTCTCCAAGGTCTTCATGATATGAGATGTCAAAGCCACCGGTCTGTAGTCATTCAGCTCCACTGGTTGCCATAATTTGAGCACCGGTAAGAGACAAAATGTTTTCCACAGCACCGGGACTTTTTCCATCTGAAGGCTCATATTGAAGAGCCTATGAAGAGGGACTGCTAGTTGACCAGCACAGTCCCTCAGAAGCCTTGGACAGACTTCAACTGGGCCTGCAGCCCTCCCTGACTGAAGTCTCCTGAGCTCAGCTCCAACCTCTTCTATAGTTAGACAAGGAGGTTGTAGTGGAGGAATGTAGACAAGAGTGATGTTGCTATCAATTGTAGATATGGGGGTGGGGGTGTAGCTGGACAGAGGAGGGTAAGTGGTGTGAGTTGCTGCAGAGGTGGAGGTGCAGCTGAACTGAGGAGGCCAGGCGGTGGAAGCAGCCACAGATGTGAACAGGATGCCTGGTGCTTGAAGCTGCCACAGAGGTGGATATGCAGCTGGGCTCAGGAGGTCTAGTGGTGGAAGCTGATGCAGAGGTGGAGGTGTGGCTGGGTTCAGGAGGCCAGACGGTGGAAGTTGCTGCAGAGGTGGATGTGCAGCTGGGCTCAGGATGCCTGGTGGTGGAAGCTGCTGCAGAGGTGAATGAGTAGCTTGACTCAGGAGACCTGGTGGTGGAAGCTGCCGAAGAGGTGGAGGTACAGCTGGACAGAAGAACCCTGTTGGTGAGAGTTGCTGCAGAGGTGGAGGTGCAGTCAAGCGGAGGAGGAGGCTTGGCGATGCAAGTTGCCATTGAGGTGGAAGTACAGCTGGGCAGTGGAAGCAGTATAGAGGAAGCAGCTGTAGTGGTGGGTGTGGAGGGAGCAGCAGCAGAGGTGGAAAAAGCCACACCTGTCAAACCTGTTGAAATATTGATTAAAAGTATTGGTTCTGTCATCATCACCTTCCCCAGACTGAGAGTTTTTCAGTCTGTATCCAGTGATGGTCCTCATGCCCCTCCACACCTCCTTGGTGTTATTGTTCTCCAGCTGTCTCTCTACCTTTTTCTTGTACTCCACCTTAGCTCGATGTAGGTGTCTTTTTATGCTCCCGTTGTACATTCCTCCGCCTTTCTTATTCCGCATTCTGGAACGCCATATTTTTCTGGTTCAGGAGGTCTTTGATGTCACTGGTGATCCATGGTTTATTATTAGGAAAGCACCTTACAGTCCTCACTGGAATCACAGTGTCCTTGCAGAAGTTAATGTAGTCAGCGATGGTGCTGACCCTCCTGTCCATGTCAATGTCCATTTCTTCTTCTTCCAGCAGTACAGCCCAGTCTGTAACATCAAAGCAGTCTCTCAATGCATCGCGTGCCTCTGGTGACCACTTCCTGAAAGATCTGGTAGTAACAGGAAGTCTTTGTACACAAGGTCTGTATGTGGGTTGTATATAGACAATGCTGTGATCAGATCTACCCAGTGGTGGAAGAGACACTGCCCTGTAAGACTCCTTCACATTAGCATAAAACAGATCTAATGTCTTTTCTCCACGTGTTGGACAGACCACAGACTGTACATAGCCAGTCAGGCAGGAGGATAAGGAGATGTGGTTGAAATCCCCTGTGATTGCAATGAATTCCTCAGGATGCTGGGTCTGTATTCTAGCAACGGCGTCATGGATGACGTCACACCATTGTCTCATCACACTTGTTTGGTAGCAAATTAGCGTTTCCCATAATCAAAGAGGGCAGAAAAGGCTTGTACCTCCACCTCCTGTTGTCCGTCTTTGCCTGTTGTTGTCTTTTTTTTTCCTGTCCTGTCCAGCATTATGGCAGCAGAATTGTAATCTGAATACCATTTATGCCGAACAGATTTGCTTTGCCAAGGGAGCTTTATGAATGTGAAGCACCCCTTGATACTCATCAACTGCGTATTTATTTCTTTTTGTTACAATACTTAACATGTAATAGTGCCTAACCGGACCGGGGGACAGGGAAAGAGGAAGAGCAAAGAAGAAGAATAGAACAGAAATAGAAAGAAAAACCAGACAACCAGCTGCTACACCTGTAAAAACAAAACAGAAGACAATCCACAGCCTCACGGTATCCAGCCTTAGCGCCACCAGGAGCACCTGAAAGCAGACAAGCAGAGAAAAAACAAACATACAAACAAACAAAAACAAGCACAAGTAGCGGCAATCGCATACAACACAACTGTGGATATAGATGACCTCAAACGGCTGCTCCACAACCTGCCAGCCACGTCTTACGGTTGAACCAACTCCGACAAAAACTCAGTTTGTAACATTTATCTTTCACCGTGATTTGCTTGGAAATGTTGATTTCAGTCTTGTCAAGCTGCTCTTGAACTCCGGTTGTCACCGCCATGATCTCTCTTTGTCGTCACACATATTTTTTTTCCCCATAGCGTAGGTCAGAGTCTGGGAGTCGCACTACAAAAAAAGCTATCGCTGGCTCCTCATGTAGCTTTAGCAATCCTAAACCTTCACACATTTTACGTAGCAGTTGTCGGGTTACATGCTGACATTCCGATATCTCGCCAGACACGGGCCTCCAATGGTCGGAATGGCAACACTTAATTTTCTATCAGACGTCCCGTCATTCCGACACTTTTTGCCTCCTATGGTCGGAATGACGGTATTTAAATTTTTTTTTAACATACCGCCTTTCTGACAGCCTTATTCAGACAGTTGTGTCTGAATAAGTGGAGCTGTTTCCAGACGACATCAAAGCCTCAGCCTTTATACTGATTGTAAAGCAGAGGAAAACCACAACCTCGCAAACAAACTTTAATAATCTATTAGCAAAATCCCCTGAAATTTCAAATATCAAAATACAGGTATTATTGTAACTGGGGCGAGACTGAAACTGATTAAGCAGAAATACAGTGTCAGTGACCTGTCATGGCAGCCAGCTGGAACAGAGCTCTCAACAGAGCATGCGTCTTTTGCACGCTGGCATCATATGCAAAAATAATAATTGCAATTACAGATATCAATAACAGTTACATACCTGAAATCACTGCCTAATTCCAGCGAGAACATGTCACCTGGTACAGAGGTGAGCATCATTAACATGCAGAGACTGAGAATAAATGAGATGTCTGCTCCATGCGCAAAAAGTTAGAATAAGTTGGTTCCTTCTAGTCTAAACTACTATTATCTGGGGACTACAGGTCAGGAGAACTGAACTGTGAACTAGTGTCTGATTACCACATTACTATCACTACCACTGACAAACGAGCTCCTACCAAACACATCGTATTTAAAAGACTGCGTATATGATATGCATGGTATGAAAGTTGCGTGCCAGTGCGCACAATCTCACCGCCCGTGGATGTTTACATTTGGAAATCTGCGTGGAAAGTGGCGGTGTGAAAGATCCATGCATAATGATTACGAGAATGGACAACAGACTTCTTGTGTGTGGATTTTGCTGACCAAAATGTCATGTAGAGATTGGTTTTATATGTAAGGGGAGCTGAACATATAGCTTTCATCCACAAACCAACGTGGGAGAGCCCGAAGACGCATGTGCCAGACGCACAGAGGCATGCGTAAAACACTACTGTTGACCACTTAATGCTGTTTAGTTGCTTCTTTCAGTTAACTTTAATTTATTTTGGCTTTTTGTGCGTATTATGGAGCTTTTTTGGTCCACGTTTGTAAGCCTTTTTTTCCTGGATTAAATTTTCGGAAGTTGAAACAAGTGGCATCGGAGTGTGTGACTGAAAACCACCATGGTCTGCTTCCTGTTCAAGGCATCTCCTCCTCCAGTTGCCAAGACTTTGTGTTTTTAATTACGCTCATCTGTAAACATGTGTTAAAACATGTAAAATGCATGAACAGAAAAAAGCGACTCACCTGTTGAGTAACGCACATTTCCGTATACGGAAAGCCTTGTCGGAATGGTGGGACATTTGCATGTTGGAATAGCGGGATGTCGGAATGGATGTTGCCACCCCAGTTGGGGCTAAATCTCCAGTGCCCCACAGGTGTTAAATTTGGCGACATTGCTAGGCCAATTATTCATGATTTCCCCCGAGCAACCATAACTGGATTGGCTGTTCAGCTGCAGGTCTGGGGCTATTTGCCTATAGCCCCATGAGAGAATGATCTGTCCATGGAAATTTACTGTTTGATGAGTGTCAGTTGGTGGAAATGATGTTTAAATTATTTAAATTTCATGTAGGCACACATACTATTAAGTAAAACTGACACTGATTTAAAAAAAAAAATGCTATTTACTTTTTCCTCTCAACAGCTGGTGGGGCTGAGCCCCAGCGCCCCCTATGGGCCAGCCACCACTGTTTGAATCTATTAGATGAATATGATTTAAGCCAAATGCAGTTCCTTTAATCCCAATAACACGTTCATGTTCATGTCTCTGTAATTGAATACTGTGATCGAAGTATAAAATGCAGCACTGAGATCCAACAGGAGCGCAGACACAAGTCCGCTATCAGAGGCTAAGAGGAGATCATTGATAACTTTCACTAGTGCTGTTTCTGTGCTATGACGCACTCTGAATTGCACTAAAGATACTTCTAAAGCTGCTGTACTTGATGATACATCAGTGACAATAGTGGGAAGGATTCCAATAATCTTCTCTGAGACAGAAACTATTTTATTGGTAAAAAAGCTCATTAAAACATCACTACTGAGAGTTACAGGAATACATGCTTCAGCAGAGCTTGGACTTTTCGTCAATCTGGCTACAGTGCTGAAAAGAAACCTGAGATTGTTCTTATTCTCTTCAATTAATGATGAATAATAAGCAGCTCTAGCTTTACAAACCTTTTAGCTCATCTGCCTTTACACGCATATTAACCTAAGTGACATCCCATTCTTAATCCATTGGGTTTAATATGGTATCGGCCCACCCTTTGCAGCTATAACAGCTTCAACTCTTCTGGGCAGACCTACATACAAGGTGTAGGAGTGCATTTATGGGAATTTAACCTTTCATCCCATCCCCAAACTGTTTCCACAAATTTGGAAATCTCTTGATATGCTGAAGCATTCAGAGTTCCTTTCACTGGAACTAAGAGGCCAAGCCCAGCTCCTGAAAAACAATCCCATATCATAATCCTGCCCTCCACCAAACTTTACACTTGGCACAATGTGTCAGGAATGATGGTGCAGGAGAAGGGAGGACCCAGATGCAGACTTCCAAATCAAAAAGGTTTATTCCAAAAAAGCAAAAGGACAAGGTAGAACACAAGATGTGGCTGAGCCGGATATCCAAAAATACTAAAGGTAAGCAAAACTAGACTATGATTTATAAATAACAAGACTATGGAAAAATAACAAACAAGACTATGAATAACAAACAAGACTATGACTATGGTGGCAAAAACCTGACTTGACAAGACGAAACTGTGGCATGAAAAGGGTAAGTGAGGATTTCGCAATGTGTGAGGGAAACCTGGAAACTATATACTGTGGGAGGTGATTGGTGAAGAGGTGCAGCTGTGAAACAGAAAACAGGTGACTTGTGTGAAGCTAAGTTACAGGTGAAAAAACATGATAAGAAACATAACAAAGAACCTGAAAACAAGATTAATCAAGACATAGAACGTGACACAATGCAGTCAGATGAGTACTGTTTTCCTGGCAACCGCCAAACCCAGATTCATCCATCAGATTGCCAGATGGAGAAACGTGATTTGTCTCTCCAGAGAACACGTCTCCACTACTCTAGACCACTACATCCAACGTTTTGCATTGCACTTGGTGATGTATGGCTTGGATGCACCTACTCGGCCATGGAAACCCAATCCACGAAGCTCTCTACGCACTATTCTAGAGCTAATATGAAGGCCACATGAAGTTTAACGTCTGTAGCAATTAACTCTGCAGAAAGTTTGCGACCTCTGTACACTATGAACTTCAATATCCGCTGACCCTGCTCTGTCATTTTACGTGGCCTATCCCTTTGTGGCTGAATTGCTGTCGTTCCCAATTACTTCCACTTTGTTATAATACCACTGACAGTTGACTGTGGAATATTTAGTAGCAAGGTAATTTAATGTCTGGACTTGTTGCACAGGTGGCATCCTATCACGGTACCGCAGAGGAATTTACTGAGCTCTTGAGAGCAACCCATTCTTTCACAAATGTTTGTAGAAGCAGTCTACATGTCTAGGTGCTTGAATCTATACACATGTGGCCATGGAAATGATTGGAACACCTGGATTTAATCATTTGGATGGGTGAGTGAATACTTTTGGCAATATAGTGTATGTTGAGTATGAGCTTCTGTGCCTCCTCCTCACTGCCCAGCACTGTACTAGTGTTTCACTGTGTCCATAAAAGCAGACTTATATATGTTTTGAGGATGTTTTAACTATCTTGTCATTGCTGTTATGATGTTGCCACCACATAAATTGCATAATCCTAATCAGAGATGTCCACAACACTCAGCTGAAATGTGCAAATACAGCTGAAAGAGCTGTTTACATTATGTAACATAGATAAATGAAGTGACTTGAAATTGTCCTGTGCCATATGTTTCAGTATCTCAGACAATTTGCCTTTTATTTGCCTCTTTACATATTTGTAGAACATATGTAAAAATGCTGTCTGAAAAGAAAGCTATTACAGAGCCACAATTCCTCCCATTTTCACGGTTTGGGGGCGATGGAGGCGAATGAACAGGATCCAAATGCAGACACGGACAGGAGCCAGAGATAAACTCAAAGGGTTTATTATAGAAAATAAAAATCACAGCAGTGCTGGAAAAAACTTAAAACTAAAGAACTAGAAAATGCCCTGGAGAATTAACAAAACTAAACTATGCAAAAACTCGGAAGGAAAACCATGGGGATGAAAGCTATGAGGAAGACTGCGGGAATGACAGCGAGGATCTGAGAAAGACTGAAAAGGAAACAGGAGACTAAATACTGTGGAGAGCATGATTACTGATAAACTACACCTGAAGAGAATTAGCATGGGAGATGGGGTGGAACTGGTGACTAACAGGGAACTGAGGGAAACAGGAAATGACAAGTGAAAACGCATAGGAAACTAAACAGGCTAGAAACTAGAAAACCAGAATACAGAACTAAACCAGAAAAAATACAAAAACAACAAGGATCGTGACACCCATGGCTCATGTTTACTGCATTTATGTGGTTTTTTTCTTTAAACAGAAGGTGTTATTTCAGGGATGTCTAACTCCAGTCCTTGAGGGCCGCTGTCCTGCTAGTTTTAGATGTTTCCCTGCTTCAACGTACCTGATTCAGATTAAATGAATCTCTTCAAAAGATTGTTACATTCTGCACAAACCAGATATTGAGGCATTGATCTCAATCAGGTGTGTTGGAGCAGGGAAATATCTAAAACCTGCAGGACAACGGCCCTTTAGGACCGGAGTTTGACATCCCTGTGTTATTTAGTTTGAACTACATTCATCAAAGAAAAACAACATAACACTACTGCTCACTAAAATTTAGAAGTTTTCAGTTTTCTTGGCAGAGCAATACAAATACTCAAAGAAAATATTTATCAGAAAGAATGTAGTTAAAAGATGATAGAGGACATTAAGAAGTGAGGCATCATGAGGAGTGAATGATAAAGTCAGATAAACAGACAGAGAAGAAATGTAGAGGGATGAAAAGATGGATGATTCGCACAGAAAAAAAGATTATTCTGTAGGTTCCAGTATCAGTTTTCAGGAGACGGGAGCAGAGCTGTGTGGTGGCAGCTGACTGAACAAGATAAAAGAAGGGAAAAAAAGCAGTTGTGTATCCACCCTGATATTCCTCCTCTGTCATTATGCTATCTCTCCTCTCCCTTACTTCCTTCTTCATCCCCTCTCGTTTGTCTCACATGGAAGCCAGTGATGCTCCTGTTAAGTATTTCAAGAGATGCACTCCACCAAGTGACAGTCATGATGGAAGCCTTAAGCTTATGGCAAACAATTGATCAATGTGTTACAATTTTGTGTTATATGTTATTGACTCTGTGCTTGTTTTGACCAAATACAATATAACCTTTTTTTCTGAACACTTTCAGAGTCAAAAATTTGTTGTACTTATTAAAGCTGAAGTCAAGGTCAGGTTTTTTATATAGCACATTTACAACAACCACAGATGCCCAAAGGGCTGTACAATGAAATAATAAAAAACAATAAATGCAAATAACAGAATAAAAAGTCAAAGTTAAAATCAATGTCAAGCTCAACTGTGTTTAAAAACTGTGTAAAGTAAGGACTTAAAATCTGAAAGTGTCTGAGCACCTCTAATGTAAAGAGTTGTAACTGTTCCACAATTTGGGAGCAGCCACCGAAAACAGTGTACCCAGTGTTACACTGTGAAGCCTGCTGTCTTCAACAGAGACATTTAGACATTCAGCATATTATCAAACAACTATAGTAGTTCAAGCCTTGGCTCTTGCTCAGGGACATGTCATTTTTGGATCTTCACAGGTGACATAACAGTATTTAGTGTTGCATGCTCCGTAGCTGTTCTCCCTGTTGCTCTCAAATTTGACTAACTTCTATCTTTAGTTTAATTTGTCAGTTTGTCAACCTCTTGATGAGATTGTCAGATTCAAATTTGTACCTTCAGGGTCAATAGCTCTGCCATGACTGAGGTCAAACAGTATGACTCCTGCTAAGGATTAGCAATATACCTGCAATATAGTGATAGTTATAGTTACGGTTTTAGTGGCCATTGCAGTTTCAAGGATATAATGAAACAGACAGTTTTTTTGTTACTCCTGATGGAAATAATTATTTCTACCTTGTGATCTAGAAACACAACGTCACTAGAGAATGCATCTTGCCATGCCCCAGGCATTTTTTTTTGCTACAGAGACCCAGTTTTTTGGGCAGTATCTCTGAGTAAATTTTAAGTGTTATGATGGTCAACTTGTGGCTACTAAAGAGGATAGCATAAACGCCTAGAGCACAAGTTCCATTAAAACTTCAGATTAATTCTTCATTCAAAGTTGAACAAAAAGCAAGAGTGAAGGGTTTTTAGTGGAAAATGTTTTTGCTCTTCTTGTGACTTGGTTGATTGAGTTTGCCCATGATACAGTGATAAACGACCGGTTTATCATTACAGTTACCCTCTAAGCATTTACCGATAGTGATTGCCCAGATTCTGTATAATGGTTCTGTATAATAAACCACCTGGTGCATCAGGTTAGAGACTTGTCACATATAACTGCACTCTTTGGGTGATGTCATTCAGGTGTTAGCATGTTCTGTTGGCATAAACTATCCAGTCTTTGCCCTTTAGCCAGTCTTTAACCAAAAAACAAAATGCTGACATCAGTAGTTAATCAAATAACAGCTTACTGGTATAAAACTTAGATGAATGCTGACGTATATATATTTTTAAATTTTATGTCTTACAAATTATCATGTTAAAATTAGCTGCTACAAAGCTGTTATGCTTTCTTCCTCTACATTCATTTACATTCACATGCCTCCAACACTAGCATTTTCCTGATGAGATCACAGAGCGTCTCTTCTGCAATGCCTTACCTGTGGCTACAGACTGCATCTCTTCTCAGGCCAATTTGTCAAGTACCTACACATGATCAAACCTGTCTGTACAAGGCTGGTGGGAGTTGTGTTTATTAAAACACAAAACACCTTAAGTGTCTGAACCTTTTCCACAGCTCTTTTTTGTCCCATTCCCACCTAATTGTGGATGAGTAAATGTGACAGCCCAATAATGTTACTGAATACAAGATGCTGATGAGGAAGTTGTTATTGTTATCATAATTATCATAGTCTATTCAGTTCAATTTGATATATTTACATAGCAATGAATGTCATCACAGGGCACTTTTGTCACTTTGACAAAACAGAGAGGGACAATGTCGATGTTCATGTCTTCAAAGTCGCTTTGAACACTGATGATGTTAATACTGGTGGTGTAGTACAGTAACAAAGTGACCCGGTCACAAGATACTGATAGGTGGACAATTGTTATTGATGGTCGTGAATCCTGTTCTGTAATTGTAAAGTCAAACTTGTTTCTGAATACCTTTTTTGGTCCATAACAAGATAATTAGATTGACTGCCCCTCACTTCCAGGACAGGTTTCGTAGAAAATAAGCTGTCTGCAAAAAGACAGTACACGTTTCCATTTACTATACATATTATTCATGACCTTTTCTCTATCTGTGACTGTAGTGTATATTTTTTCATTTCAATAAAATAGTGTACCTTCCTCCTTCCTTTACAAAAGTGAAATGAAAGAAAAGGAAGATTCATGCATATTTGAAAAAAGTGCTTGTCTTTTTGTCTCTGGGCCACTCTGTCTGTCCTGGCATTAGAGGAAGAGAGGGAGAGGGGAAAAAATAATTGAGAGATGGAGAGTTCTTTGTGGGTCCACTGAGAGTTTCTGTGCTTCAGTGACTGGATAGCTGCTGTTTCCCCACAGTCTGAGAGAAATTAGGTTTGACATGGTGGGTCCCAACACTCATACTTGGAGCATTCTGGGTATTAATTCTTGGGTAGAAAAATTGATTTAGCAGCAATGAAGAAATTCCTGTTAAAACATGCGGTAAATGTAATTATATTTTACTGAAGAGCTAGCTTGCTAATTTGTTCAGTTGAATAGCTGTTGGCTCATGTGTATTGTCTGAGATTGGAATGTCTGCAAGACAAGGTTTGCTGCTGTAAATTTTTTCTAAAAAAAATTTAAAGCTTAATTACAATGTTTTTTGTCCTCCGCTTCAGCTCTTCCGATGAATCCCCGTCAATACACCTCTATCCTATGAACCTTACATGCCCGATCCGGAACCTTTTCTTGGAGATTTTGACAAATGCAGAGGCTTTCTGCTCTGGGACTTGACAGTCATTGAGCAGAGGCTAATAAAGTTTCCCTTTTACCAATACAATGTCTATAAAATGGGATCTTTACAGGAAAAAGCTTTAGCCTGGGCAGGGGCTTACAACAATCCAGTTTTGTTACCAAACTTAAATTAGTATGTTGCATAAATATGAAGAGTGTTTGATCATCCAGACAGGAGTGAGAAGACATCTAAGCAGTTGATCCACCTCAGTCAAGGATCTTTGAATATGGCTGATTTCTCGACGGATTTTCACACGCTAGCTGTGGACTCCAGTTGGAACAATGCCCCTCTACTGGGAGTATTTCTTGTCAAATATTTTTTACCAGCGCACATTGTTATATTGTCACACATTTACAGCAAACACACAAGTGTGCAATGTACATCCATATAGAAATGTGTGCAGCTAGGACATAGTGCCCTCTTTGTTTTTTTAGAACATATAACAATGGAAAATGAAAGAACAGGTATAAATGTGGGATACAAAACACAGATGAAGACAAAATAAACTAAAATGAAAACAAAACTTGAGTTATTTTAAATTGGATTAAGCAGTGCCTGGCATTATTAGAGTATCGATGAGTATGTTCCAAACTCTTTTCCCACAGTGTCCGAAATCTCAGTGCCCATTTCTTCCTCCCATTTTGTTTTTATTAGGGTGTAGTTCAATGGGAGTATTTCTTAATGCGCTTTCTGATAATATCAAGGATATTATTATTATTATTATTATTATTATTATTATTATTATTATTATTATTATTATTATTATTAGGAGGAGGTCTTTCTAGTGACCCACCATGGCAGCAGACACCTGAGCTTTTGTTCTGGCATGTGCCGACTGTAACTGCATAAATGTAAAAGCACCCCTTCAACCTCCCACCGGGCGCTTATGCCAGCTCAATCTTGTTCCCAGTCGTCCTTGTTATCATACTGGCTTAGACTTTGTCACTGGTCTCCCCATTTCCCAAGGGAATTCTGCTATTCTCACAATAATAGTTTGTTTTTCCAAGGCAGCCCATTTTGTGGCCTTACCTAAACTACTTCTTCTGAGACTGCAGATGTTCTTGTTAATCATATATTTTGGTTAGATGGCATCCCGCCTCATATAGTTAGCAATGGTTGGCGGTTCTCAATACACCTCCCAAATCTGGTCAGCTTTCTGCAAACCTTTAGGGGCGATATCATTTGGTTTCTATCCTCAGACCAATGGACAAACAGAAACACATTACCATATTGGAGACAAAGTCTGGTTATCCTTCCTCAACATCCCATTTCCACGTCTCTTAAGTTAAACCTGTTTTTTCCTTTGATCTTACCACAGCAGATTTCAGTTTTCCATATTCATAAACCTTTTTACACCAGTTCAGTCTCCTTCGTCTCTGTTAAGGGTCCTGCCATCCACACAATACGTAACACCCACATGCATTCAGTTCATATCATCTCTGTCTTTGTCAAGAACTACAGTCATAAGAGGTTTTCTGGATTAATTTTACTAACAATAATGCACAGAAGGAAATGAACAGCTAAATAAGTATGACATTGCCTGTTAAATAAACAAAATTTATTATTTTCATCTAGACTGTGAACTGTCTTGTGTAGGATGTGGACTACAACAAAAACTTTATACAACAAGTAAACCAACAGTCTAAAAAACACAGGCAGCTTTCTAAACTTTATTCCTACTCAACTCGATTGTGTTATTGGCAGCAGTACATTTTCAATGCATACAACGTTGGACAAAGTTGCCCCTCTGAAAAAGAAGTTAATTGGTCAGAAGAGGCCGGCTCCTTGGTCTAATTCATAGTGTTGTGCTTTAAAGCAGACAACAAGAAAGGTGAAGATAAAATGGCTAACTAACTTAAGCTAGAACTGCTCCTTGGCTCATTGATTGAAGAGAATAAGAAGAGTCCCAGGTTTCTTTTCAGATTCCCCTCTGTTGAACCATCTATTCCTTTAACTCTCAGCAGTGATGAGCTTCTTCACCAATAAAAGGATCTCTACCAGAGTGAAAATAATCTCAAAAATAGTTCAGACACAACGTCTCAGTCACTAGGGGAGAGGAGAGGTAAGTTATTTCCAGTGCAGTGGGTAGGTGAAAATCCAGAGATGAATCCAGAGATGAATCACACATACAGAAAAAGCAAACAATCTGGCGGTGACTGGGTGCAAATGCTGGTCATTATAAGCAGCTAATGAGGCTAACGAGAAGCAGGTGCAGCATTAGGAGCGCAGGAGCCCAGACTCAACCCAGGAGGATGAACGCACAATCGTGTCCAACTCAACCTACAGCTCAAGGTTAGAAGTACCCAAAACAGACAACCAGTGCATGATCATGACAATAACGCTCTTAAAGATTTCTTAGTGCAATATTTTCCCAACAGAGCACTTCGCTCTCAGACTGCAGGTTAACTTTTGGTTCCTAGTTTATAATACTAGAATAGGAGGCAGAGCCTTCAGTTATAAGGCCCCTCTCTTATGGAACAAGCTGCCAGTTTGGGTTCAGAAAGTAGACGCCCTCTCTACCTCTAACGGAGTAGCTGTAGCTAAGGACGAAGAGCAGTCTCTCACGGCTTGACTCCCGGCTTCTCCAGGCCACATGTTGAAGAATCCTTTGGCAAGACACTGAACCCTATGTTGCCTACTGATGCATCCATCAGTATAGAAGAAAGCACTGTGCATGTACGAAGTGCCATATGAGTGTGTGTGGTTGGGTGTGCGTGTGTGTGTGTGTGAATGGGTGAATGTGGCATGTAGTGTGAAAGCGCTTCAAATGGTCAGCTAGACTAGAAAGACACTATACATTTACCTTTTAAGATTAGGCTTAAAACTTTCCGGTTACATATTATCTCAGTTGGACATGGGTGCCCATATGTTCACCACAACCCGAGACAATCTGTTTGGTTTAGCTTCCATGGGGCAGGCACACGCTTTCAGCAAGTTACATTTGACTATTGACTATTAGTTAATGCTCCTTTTATATCCAGTCCTGATAGCCCCACCTGTTACTAATGTAGGATGGTGTTATTTTTATATTGTATAAACTCTTCTGTCTCTCAATGCCTTATCCCAACTTTTTGAGTGTGTTCCTGCATTAGATTATAGATTTGTCAACATATTATAAATGTAATGAAGTTGGTCAATGATAACACTGAAAATCCTTTCCTTTGTACTTGTGTTAGTTAAATAAAGGTTCGAGTGAATTAATAGAATACAGATGTAGAAGTTTTTGTTGCATTTTTTTAATTAATCCATTTTCTGGAAACATGATTTTGTTGTATGCCAATATCCAAGATGGGGTGGATAAATGGAATTTTATTGAGCTGTTAAAATTGATTTAACTTAAACATGTGCATAATCATGCCAAACCTTCCGCATATATCTATTATTGCAGTGGTGATGATAAAACTCAAATCTTAACAAAGTAATTTTAAATTTTCCCAAAAATCAGACCTAGTTATTTTTGTGAAAAATCCTAGCAAAATATAATTGTTGAAAATACTACTAGTATTAGGGCCATATTTAAAAAAAAAAAACGATTGACAATAAATTACGAGAATAATTTAGTATAGGTTTCACAAACAAGGTGATACTTAATCTTTTGGCACATCAGCATCACATTGTCATAAGTATCAGGACTTTAAAAAGAATATGCAAGAAAATGCATCTTTTCATCATTCGCCATATCTAATAACAACTTTATTCTCGTAATTTATTCTCGCCATATTTAATAACGACTTTATTCTCGTAATTCATACTCAAATTTTTTTTTCTTCTTAAATCTGGCCCTAATACTCCGTCGTATGAAAACGCTACATCACAAAATGTATTTATTTTTCAACTATGACATAATGTACATACAATAATATTATAATACTCTTCCTCAGACAGGACAATTCATGGTTTATTCATACTTCCTTGTTCAGGCAGGAATTATGGGATCTTTGTATTGTGCATAATTACGCAGCTGCTTTTTTCCTGATTCAACATGTTCAAAACTTAATTTTAGTCAAATATTTTCCATCATCTCTTTCGTCTCTTCTTTTCCTCTCTTTTCTCCTTTCTTATGATCATTGCTCACATACACTCACGCATGCCTGCACACACATGCACGCACACACTCAAAATCACACACACACACACACACACACAAAAGCATATGTGTGACTGCTCTATGTGAGTTTGGTGCTGCCAGGTAGGAATGCAGGTCTTAGTTTAGTGGAGCAAGCAGCAACAGGTCTGACCTCTTGAATGGTAGTTTGTTAAGGGCACTGAACTGGTAGCTCTCGACAAAAGTTAGCGATCTATATAAAGGGGCAACCTCTTATGGAAAGAAGGAGCATTGAAGAAACTGTACTGAAGTCAGTCAACAGTCTTTAAAGTGTCGTGGTCAATCAAGCTCACACAGATAGGATTTATTAAGCCAGGAGCAGCTCTTTGCCATGGAGGCGATGCCCTTGCTGGACAACTGGAGAAAGGTAAAATTTATTAACAAAGGAAGCAATTGCTGTTTTTTTTTCACAATGATTTTATATAATAAAAGAATAAAAATTAAAAATCTTTCTGTTTATTATCAAACTGTTTAATAAATCAGTGTTTGATGTTTGCACGAGGCGGATGTTACTGAATATAATTTCATGGCTCTGTCAAGAAAGCAAACATTATGATACTACAGCAATGTTTTGTTATTGTGAGGGCAGAGCACATTAGAACCACATTTTCCATCCTGACTGCACAATATTTTATGCATGCAAACAACTCTGATTCTCTGTGACTTGGTTAATTACAAGCTTCCCTGTGTTGTTTTCTGGGTCCTCACAAAGCAAAAGCTTCTCATGTGTCATGTAGTGACTGCAAATTTACTGTCTCACATGTAGTGACGCTTGCGCTGCCAGTGGCTACGTAACAGTTGTGTTAATTTAGACAACTTTATAAATAGCTATTTCATCTGCATTGACGTGATGGAAATACCCAAAACTATGAGTGTGTTTTCACAGCAACAGAGTGGCTCTCTGGAGGAGGTTGATTTCCAGTGAATGTGTCAACCACCAAGAGATTTAAATGCATGTATATGTGTAACAGATGTTTAGTGTGTGTGTGTGTGTTCTGACAGTATGTAGGCAGGATGGGGAAGGGGAATTCCAGTCAGCATGGTCTGACTTTTAATCTTTTTTAAAGTGTGAGTTTTTCAACATTTGGAAAGTTTTTACACTTGATTCAGATATAAGTTCCAGAGAATGACTAGGAGGACAAAATATGCAAGACTTTGATACTTTAATCACTTTTTCCTTGCAGAGATGAGGTCAGCCATGACGAATTATGTTATTCATTGTCTCAATGTTGTCATTTCCCCTCTTAGGATCTTAATGTGTCGCAGGGAACTGTGGACAGCTCAGTGGACATGGACCGCTTGAACAGGAACATGCCCGAGAGTAAACAACAAACTCACCAGCGGTTACAGGTATTTGTGTGTATGTGTATTTTAGGAGTAAGAGTAAAGGAGGATTCATATAAGGACGTTATGATTCATAACATGGCAGCGTTTACAGAAAAACAGTCATATATCATCAGTGCGCCCCTGCTGTTTTATTTCTCCAGTTCACTCACAGTGAACACTCACTGCTTATGATAACTGTGATCATTGATATCAACTGTCACCACATCAGCCACTTTCACACATTTCTGGCACTAAGCTTTCCACAAATAATATATACAGAGTTGAAGGCGAACATGTAAAGAAGCTGTTGGTCAAGTCAGGCAGCACAGCTGGGACGCACTCTAACGACATATGTCAGTATGTTGTGAAGTGTCCTCAGCCAGAGTCAGTAATTAGACAGAGATTGGATATTTGTGTTTCCCATCTGCTGTCTCTGACAATCCTATCAGGCATTAAGGGGAAGCGTGTATATGTGTGTGAGTGCGGGAGGGAGGGGGGTCAGATTCTGAAAAGAAAAGCAAGTCTATAAACAACGTCATTTTGGATCCACTGGTATTAAAGGGCCATTTGATTAATTTTGTAATGATGCATATGAAGTGTATGTAGTGGATACAATTGATATCTTCTTCTTCTGTAAAGACAACCCAACAGATACTTTTCATTTCCATATGATGTACCTTTGGTACATGCAAGGAGGCATACATTATATGGCATTATAATGCCCCCACAGCATGCAAAGACAGACACAGATAGAGGAGCAAGCTGTTGCAGACTGCACCACGTGGGAGCAGTAGCACACAAAAGATAAGCTAGTATGCAACCTGCAGCATTGATCTGCTGCAACCTCCCCCCTCCTACCATCACTTCCTGTGAGCCTACCAGAGCCAAGACAATCTCTACCTTAGCAATCCTCTTAGGCCTGACCCCACTCCATCGAACGACCACCGCAATCAGATAATCCTATTAGCAGACATGGTTAGCAAACTGACCGCAAGGCCAAGTCAATAATTGCGTTGTAAAAAAACTAAAAAACTAAAACTAAAAAAGGCTCAAAACTGGGGAAATAAATTGATAAATAAATTGAGAGAGTGTCAGCGTGCATGATTGTGTGTCTTGTTTGTCTCTGTGTGACCCTGTGATGGACTGGCGACCTGTCCAGGTTGTACTCTGCTTCTCGCCCAATGACAACTGGGACAGGCTCCAACCCCCCCTGCGACCCTAAATTGGATTAAGGGGGTATAGAAAATGGATGGATGGAAAAGTAAATCCTTGTTGTGAATGTAATGTATCCGATCTCTCTTCTGAACTTTGGCATTTTATATCTATGGTGTATTTATATACGCTACCTGTCATAAAAAACCTGGTGAATCTGGTGTGCAATTTAATGCAATAACAGCAAACATAATGAAGCTATTTCTCCTGTCATACCAAAAGCACTCTAGTTCTATATATAGATATAAGTACTTACTCTATTGATCTGAGAGAAAAATAGTTAGCAGAGTAGCTGTAAGTTGGCAGCAGATGCTAGTAAATAATGCTCTCTTATCAATAGTAATGGACCAAGCCGGAGATGTTCAGAGCGTATCTCGTAGTAATGCATGTGTACCGTTGATTACTGCGTTGAAACATTTTGTCTATATTAACGTCATTAATCAAGGAATTGTACTTGCATTCCAACAACTTTATTAGAAACATGCTGATAATGTAAAGAAGATAGTGGTCGTTACTGGATCAGTTCTGAATACATTGTAGCACTCACAGCACTGAGGGTTAACACAATTGTACTGTCAGAAGAAAAAGATGAATTGGTTTATTTTAGTAGTTGTCATACTTTTGGTGTTAAAATGGTATAATAAGTGGAGTGAAACATGAAATCACATTTTGCTGCATACCAGTCAGAGCTCAGTGCTGCAGTGGGAGTAATTTAACAAAAAATAGGATAACTAAAAAGCATAATTGGCTTTATATGCAGGCATTGCTGTAATTAAGTGTTCATCAGAGGTTACCTCACTGAAAACCCTCCGGGGGCTTAGAGTCTCTTAATTTTGGAGTGCTGTTTCCATAGTGACATCCTCTTGCTGTGTCAACATCAGATTGTGGTACAGGCAGAGCTTGGAGAGAGGAGACAACACACGCAAACACTTCCCTCAGTGTGTTAGGAGTGCATAAACAGGCAAAGGCTCCAGCAGTGAAAATGCCCTCTCATAATGAAAACCTCCTTCTTATTTCCATCTTTCTGTGTCTCTTATGCATGAGTTTAGCTGTAAAACTCTGCAAAAGCTGAGCATCATTTCTTTTGCGTGACTCCCTCTGTAATGCCACATCCTCACATTTTTGCATCATATTCCGCCAATTAGTTCAGCTAATGAACAGGAAATAATTTCTTGTTCAATCTCATTCACAACAAGCCATTTGTTAAGACATAGTTAAGTAAGCAAAGGCAGAGCATGCAGTCCCCTCAGAGGTTTAGAGGACAGTCTGCTCTGTAAAACCTCATATATGTTGCATTGCAGAGCTGTGATGCTCTCATTTATATGTAACAATGAACTTGTCAGCCCATAATTTGATTTAAATTGCTATCTGTGTCAAAAATGTTTTTGAAAGTTCTTTCTCTATTGGAGCCAACAGTATCTCCTCCTGTGGTACTGATCATATAGCATATAACATTTCTCTGACAACATATATGCCCTTTCGACTTATAATACACCAAAAGTGTTATAGTTAAAAATAAATTTGTGAAACATTCATGCTGTATGTTCCTCTACAGAACACCCCCCTGGACCTGATTGAGACCGGAAAGGGGCTGAAGTTTCAAGCAGAGCGCCCTCACCTGGTCAGCCTGGGCAGTGGACGGTTGAGTACTGCAATCACTCTGCTGCCCCTGCCTGAGGGTGAGACCGCTGCTTCAACACTGACACAACAAGCAGCAAACTTTACAATATGATGCAATAGCTGATGGCAATGCTACAAACTACTTTACTGTTTGTGGAAAAATATATTGGAGCTTTTAATCTTACAAATGATTACTGAGCAGTCATTACCAATAATGATCATCACAAGTGATGAGGGAAATTAGAATCCCTGACAAGAAGAATCCCTGACACATTGTTGCAGCCCAATTTTTTTTGTATTGTTAGATTTTTTTATAGTTTATTTCATAATGTTTTGAATTATTACTTTTAATGTCTTACAGGGGTCCACAAAATACTCGTATCCCTATGTTGACCAGCCCTATTATCACCTTTACACCTATCATCCATCCTGTCTGTCTGTCTCTGTTAAAAACAAGCAGGTTTCAGCTGGTGTCTGGTGATCTCCTGGTTTTTTGGTTTAATGTCATGCATTTTATGCAAGGTCTGTCTACCTTTGCGTTTGCTGGACTCCCTGTCTCTGTGTATTTCGTCTTTGGTATGCATGGAGGCTTTTTTATCAGAGGATTATGTCCAGCCAAAGAAAGTGTGTGTGGGAGTACATTTTTTTAGTTGCACTAACCTGTGAGACTAGCTTCTCATCTGGAGGCTCGGTGCAGGTTGATTTCTATCCTTTCTTCCCTCAGAACAGCATAAAAATGCATCAGGTCTTTTTACTAATGGCAGACATGTTCCCTTAACTTTCAAGATTCTGTTTTAGTTACAGGCTGATTTTCTTTCTCTTGTTTAACACAGTAGATTCAATAGATGAGGTTGATTGTACGACTATTCTGTTGCTTTGTTAGTTATCATTTTGTAGAATTTGTTAATCTGGAAAGTCTATTTCTAAATGTCAAGAAAAAGATCAAAATAAGTAACAAGTTTCAACTTGGTCAACTGCAGTCACCGCATTCCATATTCTTTAACATTCTGTAACATTATTATTCCTTTAGTAAGTCAAAAACTATTATTTGGTCTAACTTAAACTTAATCTTTAGTTTAGTTTTACTTCTAGAGGGCAATACAATGAACTACACTGAGTACCTCCATAAGTGATGAGTCACAATCACGTTTTTATGAGGTGCCGTCAGTTCACCTGTGCCTGCTAGTTCATATTTTGAATTCTCATAGTAACACGTAGACAATCAACAAAATGGCATGTTGTAATATAACAACAGCATTTTGAAAATATGTATTTTCTGAAAAGTTGAGCACAATACATTTTGTTGTAAAGGTTGTGAGAAGCATTACAAATTAGAATTTATTAGGCGTCTGTGAAAAAATAGAGTGGTTAACACAGTATTTTTGTTTTACTACCCTTATTATATATATTTTTAAAAAAACAGTTCTACCCTACCTTGCATTTTGTAACTGCGGTCTCAGATCTCTCACACTTACTACTAATGACTGTAATGACTGCTACAATACTGGTACTGTAATTAGTTGTTGGTAGTAAGTCTTTCAGAGTCAAAACATCTGACTCAACTTTAGTATAAAGGCTAATGATGTTTCACTGCAAGCATTTAATGTAAATCTGTCTTTAATGAGTCTAAAGATATCCATGTTATAATCAGTGCCAGGTTAAATTTAACACAATATGTATGTCTTGTATATTATAATATGTAACATAAATTTCAATGTTATATCTGTATATTAACAGGGCTAGACTGTACATACTGCATCACCTGATTTAGGTCTTCCCTCCCTTAGGCCGGACCACTCTGGGTCATGGTCCCATGGACATCAACATTCAGGGCCCTGAGGTGGCAGCCCAGCACTGTTACATAGAGAACAGGTCTGGGGTCATCATATTGCACCCCTGTGGGAACCTCTGTGCTATTGATGGAGTCCAGGTCAAGCAGCAGACTCGTCTATCACAAGGTAGGAAATGGGTTTTGGGGGTGAGGGTGGGGGTGTTAAAAGCCAATGTACACGATGTACAGGTTGTCCATCACAGCTCAGACAGATGCAAAACAACTACGCACACTCACTGCTAGAGTCAATTTAGAAGGACCATCCATCCATTAACTTTCTATACCTGCTCAATCCAATTCAGGGTTGCGGGGGGCTGGAGCCTATCCCAACTGTCATTGGGCAAGAGGCAGGGTACCCCCTGGACAGGTCGCCAGTCCATCACAGGACCACACAGAAACAAACGATACAAACAACCATCCACACTCACACTCACTCCTATGGACAATTTAGAGTCACCAGTTAACCTAACGTACATGTTTTTGGACAGAGGGAGGAAGGTGGAGTACGAATGCATGCAGAGGGGTAACATCCAAACTCTACACAGAGGGAACCGAGCTGAGCTTCACACCAGAAACTTTTTCGCTGGGAGGGGACAGTACTTACCACCACACGAATGTGCAGTCCTTAAAGTAACATTACTGGTATTTACCTTCTTTATAAACAGTATCCTTTCTTAATACTGAATATGGTCTCTATTACCATTGTTTAATATCAAACACTGGGAGCTCTGAGATAATAGTATTGGATACAACGATGGGAACTATCAACTGTAGCTGAGATCAGAACCAGGTTAAAAAAATACCCCTTCTGTGAGATTTTTTAACAATTCTTTACTTTGGTAAGCAGACAAGCTTGTGGAGATGTCCAGTTTACCTCTATGTGCATTTTATTCCAGGAAATGTTCCTTGCTGTGAAAATGATCTTTTACTGTTATAATGCCAATCGCACAAGGTATTGTTAGGGAAACTCCCAACGGTGTGAATGTGCGATCCACCAGACCAATATCAGATTGAAAATCAATTCATCCCTACCCCCTGGTTTCTTCAATATCTGCATGCCTTAGCAGAGCAGCGCTCACTCAGTTAACTCATTAATAGAAAAATGTCTGGCAGCTTTTCAATCGATAGCTAGCTCTTACACTGCATTTCACTGACCAGGCGAAAAGCTGATGGAATGTCACTGGGAGTATGCACCTCAGATTGTGAGTGAAAATACTGCAAAGTTAAAGGTAGCCCAAACCATGAATGCTTTCACCTGAGATCACTGGTTCCCTATGTTTTTTTTTCTACAGTAAGAAAAGATATTGATTATATCAGTAAAACAGCTACTGACGATATAATCTCAATGTTTCTCATCCACTTGTTCAAGCATTGTTCAGCTGTTTTATTGTTTTGTTCTGTTGATTATCATTAGAGAAAGATGGCGGTCTGGTTTAATGCAGAAAAAGCCCCCGGAGACTTGTGATATAACAAGTTTATTTACAACTAAATATAAATGCTAAAAACATCTTTCTATGGAGACATATGATTTTTAGTACACAAGGTTGTAGGATGTAGTACCATCATTACAATA
The DNA here is from genome assembly GCF_036924035.1 of Leuresthes tenuis. NCBI lineage: Eukaryota > Metazoa > Chordata > Actinopteri > Atheriniformes > Atherinopsidae > Leuresthes > Leuresthes tenuis. The sequence goes on along the minus strand of NW_027325363.1, from coordinate 32,546,418 downwards.
AAGTCCACCGGTGTAAATATATATGTATATATATATATATATATGTTTACGATGTTTACGAAACTTTGGAAAGTCTGATGCTGACATAGAATTACCAAGTTTAGCTGTTCAATGCTTACCCAGTATAGGTGGTTAAAATCTCAATAATAATAATAATAATAATAATAATTCAGGATCTGAATGAGAACGTAGATGCTCACCTTTGTGAGCTCCACTGGACTCAAATAAAATAAATGTATCAAGCTGGTATTCATTAGTAAGATGTTGGTGTTCACACATTTAACAATGTTACAATGATTGTCTGATAAAAATTTTAAAAAATTAAAAAAATTGAGTTAATGATAATTAGCCTCAAAACCTTTCTACGAATTCCATGTGTTTTCCACCAAAACTGCACAGGACTGGAAGATTAATACACAAACCAACAAAAAACGGCACATGTGAGACAGATGTAGACTGTATCAGTTAGGAGGGCGATACTGTTTGGCATACATCCTCTTTTTATTTTTTCTAACTTAAGCTGACAAACAGGTATATTTTTGTATGTTTGGCAAAAAGGATGCATTTCAATACAGAAATTTCAAATTATACATAATCACCTGAAAAATACAGTCCCACACTAGTAATAATTCTCCCAGGCATATTTGTTAAACTACCTAAAGATGACATCTCAAAAGGGAAATCTATTCGTCTGGCCTTTTTTTTTTAAATGTGTCATAATCTGGCCCAAACTGTTGAGAAAGTAAAACTGTAAACCAAGTTGTTAGATGTTAGTCATGGCGATTCACTGAAATTTACATCACTCATGCACTTATTTTTCTGTGCAACGCTCACAATAAAATGTTAATGACAAAATTACCAACAACATTTTCTTTAGATAATCCACACATGCCGTATTCAGTGTCCTGCGTGACTTTGTGATGTCTGTCATCGTGTCCCCCTGTCTTTCAGTATTTGAACCTGGACTCTGGCAGAGTAACCTGAGCAGGAACACAGCGGTATTTATACTACCCCCTCTTCCACAGACAGAAGCAACCTTAAACCCAGAGGGGGTTTCAGGTTAAAGAATGACGGTAAACCTGAGTTCACTGTCAGGGTGCTGCAGGGTAATGAACAGTGGGGAAAAAAACCTGGAAAGGAATAGTTTAAGTTGTTGGCAAATCTCCTTCAGTGTTAGGCAAGCTGATACAGATTTAAATTTACAGCAGGAAATAGATCAGACTTTATTGGTTACTTACCACGCCCAGGAGTTACGTGCATTATATGAATAATGCATTGTAAGACACTTCAGTCTTTTCTAAAGGATAAGTGAGGTATTGTTAGGAGCAGAGGATGCATCAGAGCAAGCAAGGGCTAGACGTTCAAAAGTGTCAAAGTAATCTCATTTTATGCTTTGGCTCTGTCTTTAAATCAACATCTGCACCTTTTGATGGCTTTAACCTGAAAGAAATTCTGTTGAAATAAATTCAAGCAGCAACAAGTTTTGCTGCAATACTAAAATGTACTCAACAAGCTTTTGGTAGTAACCCTTTTGGATTTACTACATATTTGAAAAGAGCCAGTAGAGGGAAATCCTGACAATGAAATGGCAGTAAAAACGAAAAGTCAGTTTCCCTAAATGTCTAGCTAAACACCTATGCAAACCCTACATAACTGCTATCTACCAGTAATGGATACACACTGCTAATTGAAATATCTTTCATATAGCATAATCTAAGATGAACAAAACAGAAAGTATTTTGAAACTGTATATAAAAAAGTTGATTTGTACATTCTCGCAATTTGTATGTAATTCAATGGGCTTCTCGTGTTGAGTCAAAGCAAATTACTGATGTGATGTCATAGCCTGTGTCATGGAAGTTTTCAATCGCTTCCTTCCTAATACCTCTGATGAGCAATGAAATAGAGACACTTACTTTTTCTGCCGGCCGGCTAAGTTTTTATTCTTCGTTGCAAGGAAAAAGATCAGTCCACACCATTCAGCGGCAATAGTATGAAGAGATCCAAACAAAAGGAATACAGAGCATTTTTACCTGAGGTGGGGGCTTTGTTCTTTAGATGTGTAACAACATCTCCAGAGGGAGGCAGGATGCAGTCTTGATGATAATTAAGAAACAGGAGGTTAAAACAATTATCTTGCCTGAGTGTTAATTAAGAGGTAAATAGTTTAAAACAATTAGCGTGTCTGGGTGATACAAATGGTTAATGTGGATTGGAGAGTCTGTCAGTCCTGAGACATAAAATTTACCATCACAATTATCCCTTTTGATTATTAATTAATCACTAACAGAAAACAAACTTAAGAAAAATAAAATGGATGAAAACTAAATGAAAGGGGAGTAAAAAAATAAATAAATAAAATTTAAAAAAATAGTCACAACTTAGAGTATCCGATACGCTAATTCAAGCAGATTTCAAAATGTATCATCATGGCAGTTGTTTAGAGGAGATCAAAACAAAGTAAACAAAACAACCAATAAAATAAGAAAATAAAACAAAATAAAATTTACAGAATGTCATCATCAGAGTCAGAGTCTCAGCTGGGGTAATGATCAGGGTCAGGAATATGAAGAGAGGTTGAATTTTGATCAGCATAATTGACATCGGCATGAACATATGTGGAGGAAGGAGTCATTCCTTTCATGAGCACATTAGACAGGCATTTCAATATGCATGGAATGAAGGTGCAGAGCAAAAAGAAAATCACTACATAAGGGATTATCATTGTTAAAAACCATGCTGGCCATCCTTGGCCCAAAGATTCCAGCCAAGAAAACCATGAGTCATTTACTGCAGGAGGAGTTTGAATGGCATCTTGCATATGTTCAATCATGTTGGTAATATTTTCGTACTCGTCGGGGACATAAAAACAACAAGAGATGTTAGGTATTTTGCAAACACCTCCTTTCTCAGCTAGAATGATATCAAGAGCCAGTCTGTGTTGGATAACTGCTGTTCTAATAGCAAAAATTTCCGTGTTCATCAAAGTGAGAGCGGCTTCAGTTTGATTTGCTAAGGAAAGTACCGACCAAGCGAGTGCATTGATTTTGTTTAGGGCTGCAGCCGTCCCGCCTCCTAGAAGTAGAGACCACCCCACATTAGCGTTGGGGGTAGTCCAGGAATCAGCTAGTATATAACCATCATATTTGAAAGGAACACCAGTAATTTCTCTGCAAGCTTGAAAACGTGTGGTGGATTGAATGCTGGTGACAGGAGCCTTCTTATGGAAGACTTTTGTATCAGTTGCAACAGTTGATGGATGACAACAGCCAGACCACTGAAATAGAGGTGGCAAATCATGATAGGCCTTCCTACCACAAGACCACCTTATTCCTGGTTAGTTGGTGTTGTAGTATTCACAAATATTCTAGTTTGACAACTTGATTGGCCTAGATGAGGCCCTAATGATGATGTTGAACAATGGTATGAAGAGATCCAAACAAAGGGAATACAGAGCATTTATACCTGAGGTGGGGGGCTTTGTTCTTTAGATGTGTAACAACATCTCCAGAGGGAGGCAGGATGCAGTCTTGATGATAATTAAGAAACAGGAGGTTAAAACAATTATCTTGCCTGAGTGTTAATTAAGAGGTAAATAGTTTAAAACAATTAGCGTGTCTGGGTGATACAAATGGTTAATGTGGATTGGAGAGTCTGTCAGTCCTGAGACATAAAATTTACCATCACACCTGTCAGTTTTGTTATGATCTATAGTTTTAGCTGAATTTTTGGTTAGATTTGTGTTATTTAGATTTTCTTTTCTTTCATTCAGTCAGTTTTGCTCACTCAGTATATGTATATGTATATATATATATGTATATATACATACATACTACTTAGATTTCTTAGATGGTTGTTTTCTATGTATTAGTCCTCTCCTGTTTTATGCATTGCACTGCTTCTTGCATCTCCATTTGGTTTTGGATTTTTTTTCAGTAAAAGTCTACACATATATATTTGGACACTGACACAAGTTTTTTTTGTTTTTTTTACCTGTTCACTGAAACATTTTCCAAATATAATTATATAATGGACAGGGACATAATGTGCAGACTCTCAGCTTTAATTTTATGGTATAGGGTTTAGGAGTTTCAGCTCCTTAACATGTGCCACCCTCTTTTTAAAGGGACCAAAAGTAATTGGACAACTGAATCAAAGGCTATTTCATGGGCAGGTGTGAGAAATTCCTTCATTATGTCGTTATCAATTAAGCAGATAAAAGGCCTGGAGTTAATTTCAGGTGTGGTGCTTGGCCATGCAGGTGAATTAAGCCATTGTTAAGCTGCGAAAACAGAAGAAAAAAAAACATCTCAGAAATTGCTACAATATTAGTAGAGGCCAAATCTACAATTCGGTACATCCTGAGAAAGAAAGAAAGAAAGAAAGAAAGAAAGAAAGAAAGAAAGAAAGAAAGAAAGAAAGAAAGAAAGAAAGAAAGAAAGAAAGAAAGAAAGAAAGAAAGAAAGAAAGAAAGAAAGAAAGAAAGAAAGAAAGAAAGAAAGAAAGAAAGAAAGAAAGAAAGAAAGAAAGAAAGAAAGAAAGAAAGAAAGAAAGAAAGAAAGAAAGAAAGAAAGAAAGAAAGAAAGAAAGGACAGGGGAACTCAGCTATGCAAAAAGACCTGGATGTCCACGGAAGACAACAGTGGTGGATGATCGCAGAATAATTCCCATGGTGAAGACAAACAAACAGCAAATCAAGTGAACAACACTCTCCAGTAGATATGTGTATCGATACCCAAGTCTACAGTAAAGAGAAGACTGCATGAAAGTAAATACAGAGGGTTCACTGCAAGGTGCAAGCCACTCATAAGCCTCAAGAATAGAAAGGCTAGATCGCACTTTACTAAAAAACATCTAAAAAAGTAAGCACAGTTCTGGAAAAACACTCTTTGGACAGGTGAAACCAAGATCAACCTCTACCAGAATGATGGCAAGAAAAAAGTATGGAGAAGGCACTGAACAACTCATGGTCCAAAGCATACCACATCATCTGTAAAACACAGCAGATGGCTTTGGCATGCATGGCTGCCAGTGACACTGGGACACTAGTGTTTATTGATGATGTGACACAAGACCGAAGCAGCCGCACGAATTCTGAGATGTTCAGAGACATACTATCTGCTCAAATCCAGCTAATTGCAGTCAAATTGATTGGGTGGCGTTTCATAATACAGATGGACAATGACTCAAAACATACAGTCAAAGCAACCCAGGAGTTTATTAAAGCAAAGAAGTGGAATATTCTTGAATGGCCAAGTCAGTCGCCTGATCTTAATCCAATTGCGCATGCATTTCACTTGTTGAAGACTAAAATTCAGACAGAAAGGCCCACAAACGAACAGCAACTGAAAGCCAGTGCAGTGAAGGCCTGGTAGAGCAATAAAAAGGAGGAAACCACCATGTGTCCATGAGTTCAAGACTTTCAGGCTGTCATTGCCAGCAAAGGTTTTTCAACCAAGTATTAGAAATAAACATTTCATTTTCAGTTATCTAATTTGTACAATTACATTTGAGCCCATGAGATGAAGGGATTTTGTTTATAAAAATAAAACTTTAATTCCTCACATTTTTATGCAATCTTTTTGTTGAAAGACTGCAATTTAACTGCATCTATTGTCAATTCATTGTGGGTAATGTACAGAACCAAAATTAGGAAAATGTTGTCTCTGTCCTAATATTTACGGACCTAACTGTATATCCACAAGCCTCCTGCCTCTGAGTCTGCATTTGGGTCAACTCCTCCTCTCAACCATGACAAGTATGTGCATGAAAAGCAAAATTGTTGACACATAGTGATCTAAACTCAGTTTATGGTGGCTAGAAGTGTCACCTCACAGCAAGAAGGTTCCGGGTTTGAATCTCAGCTGGTTTCTCTCTGTGTAGAGTTTGCATATTCTTCCTGTGCATGTGTTGGTTCTCTTCCCCTACAGTCCAACAACATGCATTTTAGGAGTGTGTGAGAGTGCATATGATTGTTTACCTAATTTGTCTCTGTGTTGGCCCTGTGACTGACTGCTGGGATAGGCTTCAGCCCCCTGAATAGAATGAAGCAGGTGTTGAAAATGAATTAATTGTAGGATCTGCTCTCTGCCTGCTGCTCTAAATATGATTTTAAAATCATATTTTGTTTTCGTTTAAAAATATATCTTTAAAGTCCCGGATATTTTCAGAGCCTGGTTTTAGATCATCAGTCTTTCCTGAAAAGTGGTCATTTTGTGCCTTACGACATTGTTACTTTTTGTACCTGTTGTTACAAACAACATTGTTGATATATTGGATGTATTGAAGTCTATGTTTTGTGAAGCACTTCACTCGCATCTGAAGAAATGTTGCACTGTTTTGTTTGCATTTATCTCACAGCTGTACAAAAACATTACTTTCTATCAGCCCATTTTCTCATGACTCCATATTTTCTAAAATATCTGTACTGAAATTGAAGCGACGTGTAATGGTGTATTTGTTCTCTGGGTTTTTAAAAAAAAATTCAAAAGACTTTTCCCATCAAAGAAATTGTGCTCGGCTGCTTCACTTTTTTTGTTTCCTTTGGAAGACATTGGCCGTGTCATTATCATGGCACACACAGACTACTAATTATTACTGCAGACTTGAATGTGCCTCGACGGGCCTCTTATGTAGAATATCTCCTTTGCACTTTAACGATACTTGAGGTATAACCTATGTTCTTTAATGATCAAGGTAAATGTGCATGCGACAAAGTTGTCAAAAACAACTGAGACTGATTAGAATCATATTTTAAAAATGCCCATAAATCAACAAATAAATCGATCAGTTTAGTAATTCAGCCGTAGATAAAGAAATGTGCATCCAAATTGTGTCTAATTTTCTCTCCATTCCCTCAGAGCACTACCCCCTCCTGTTATGTCCTCCTTCCCAATCCCTCCGCATGCCTCACTCCTTCCCTCATTGCACCGCTCTGACTCAGGATCCCCACCTTCTCTCCTTCCTCCTGCTCCTCCTCTCTGACAGTCCTGACTCTCTCTGTGGGCTGGGAGGTGACTGTAAGCCAGCTGTTTAGTGCGGGATCACCGACAGCAGGGGAGATAGCATATTTACTACTCCACAAGCGCGGGGGGAAGAAGAGACAATGGATAGAGATTACAATGACTGTAAACCCCCGCACTGGTTTGAATGAACTGGGATATTCCAACGCACGGATGAACTCACGTATGAACGAGTAGGAGAACAGACTGCTCCCATTGTGAACTTTCAAATTTCTGCAGAATATATTAGTCTACTGGGTTATAGGATTATCATGACAAAAGCGCGGTCGGACAAAAAGCCCATAAACGCTGCTGTTGTTCGACAATAACTCACTGAAACGGACAAAACACGTGGTTTTATTTAAAGGAGCAGAGGCGATGAAATCAGCGGAGAGAGAGGAGAGAAGTTTCATTCATATGATCTAAAGTAAGTTGGCCTTTTTTTAAAAACAAACAAACAAAAAACAAAACAAACGAACAACAACAACAACAAAAAAACTGTGTTGGATTGAAGGCTCTCGGTAGAAGTCGGTGGTTGTATCTCGTCTTGTGTAAACCGGTGGAGGGTGTCGTTAGTTTACAGACGGTAACCTCAGCCTAAAAAGTGTTTCTCGTGAGCTCTTGGAGATACCAATTTATTGGGTTCAAGTTGCTCATGTTTGGATACTGTTGCTGTTACTAAGCACTACTTCGCCACTTTAATTATTTATATTACATATTTTATATATCGTAATAGACACTATATGGGCATATTGGAATATTTACTAAATAATACGTAAACTATTCACAAATTACCTGAGGGTTCTGTTGCATTCGGTATTTATTTATCCAACATAACTTTTGAAAATACTTTTACGATTGACAATTCGTCGTATTTTACGCATGCCATGTCGACGGTGGTTAGCTGTGGTAGCAAATAGAAAAGTGTTGTTGTGTTGAGTTTTGGGGATTATATTTTAAGCCGAATCTCTACAATTATCCCTTTGACGCGTTTGAAGTGTTTGGGTCCTTGTTTAACGCGAATATATTTAGCTTTTCACCGGAAGAATTTAAAATTGTTTGACTTGTTAAACTGGGTTTGGTCTGTGACATGCAACATGATCACCTACTTTAACGTTATAGTCCCCAGTCCTAACTTCCCACTGCCTCCACGTGAGTTGTATTTTTAGACGACAAACGTATACACTCTGCCAGATCTGCCAGATACCTCCCATCCAGTCTGGCATGAGCAGACCCCACTGTGTCTGTCTACTGTTTCACTGTTATTCCTGGTTGCTAGTGTGAGCTAACTGGGACTGATAACTGGAAGAGAATAGAACGTCCATTTCATCTGCTTATTCTGAGGTCTCTGAGTTTAGGAGTTCTTGTTGCGTTGGGTTTTCAAACCCAGGACCTTCCTACTGCTCTTACAATTGCAGTCACTCTTTCTCCATCATCAGTACTGCTAAACATCAGTTATCTGTGACACATTGTGTTAACCCTCATTGTATAGAAAGTATGTGAGGAGTCAGAGAGAAGCCCCCCTCTGCAAACACTCATCAGGCTGCCGTGAGAGTGGTGTGACTCCCAGCAGGCCCCGAGCACAGGTCAGATATTGGGGAGCTACCGCAGGGGCATGAAGTTGGTAGCAGCTGGTGGACCTGTGCCGAGTCAGTGTGCGGATGTTTCTGCATGTTGTTATTGACACAGTCTGTGAGTGTACATCCTCTTACTGCTGTGAGGTCAAAGGAGTGTCTCCAAATGAGTCTGCGATTAAATACTACAATTATACTTGCGCCTTGTTCTGAATTCCACTGTCCATATGAATAGATACTATAGTATATACTGGTCGTATGTACTATATCTGTTCATGAATGTAGGCACCATCTGAATAGGCACACTTGTGTGGTGTGTTTCATCTCCTGTAGTACTCACAGCTTGTCTTTGAGTTATACTAAAATAGTCTCATTGTACCTTGATTCTCACCAACTCTGGCCATTTTCTATCCATAATTTTGCAGCTCTTAATGGGAAATATGTTTTTCAGAAATACTACAGTGCTTATCTTTATGTAAAAAACAAACAAAAAAACCCCACATGACATATAGTTGAGAGTGGTTCATTTTCAAGGCTGCATTTAAAAAAAAAAAGAAAAAAAAAGTTTGTTCAGACATATTCAGAACAGTACCACATGATCTGACTTTCTCTTCTTCCATTATCAAAACAGAGACTTACCTCAGGTTATCCAAAAAAATGAATATCCTACATCAGCATTGTCTTCTGTCAGAGTTTAAAATAGCTTTCTCAACATTATCGATCTGTCAGTTGTTTTTATAAGACTTAATAAAATTATTTGAGCCAGAAAAGTGAATGTGAGCGCTCAAATTAATTCATTGAATTTCATTGGATTATGATAACAATGAATTGAACTCCAATTGGCTTGAATTGGACTATATTATTTAAGTGCCTTGAGATGACATTTGTTGTAACTTGGCGCTATATAAATAATTCAACTGAATTGAATTCTACTGAATTCAAGCCCAACTGACACAGGATTTTCTAGACTTTATTTAGAATTTAGTTTTTTTTTCACTCATTCTTAGATGACACATTTAAAAAAAAAATTCGTCTGTTCAGTCTTACATCAAAGCAGAGTTTAGATTGATAGGTTTAGACGTAGACAGCTGTGTTGTCCACAGAGCCCTAAAGCTGAAGGAAAGGGACAAAAAAATAAATATAAACATTCTGTGGTAATAATAGGATGGTGAAACACCTGTAGTTATGGTCACAGTTATTGTTCCTTCAAATGTGAAGCAGGTAAGGGGAGAATTCCATTCAGTATTGGAAAATGAATTTGAGGCCCTGATGTCGGAGTTTGCATGTTCTCCCCGTGTATGCGTGGGTTCTCTCCAGGTACTCTAGCTTCTTCTCACTGTCCAAAAACATGCATGTTAGGTTCATCTCTAAAAGGTGTCTATCGGCACATTTTAGGTGTCTCTAAAATTGTCCTTAGACGTGAGCGTGGTTGTTTGTCTCATTTGTCTCTGTGTGGCCCTGTGACGGACTGGCAGCCTGTCCACGGTGTCCCCCGCCTCTCGCCCGATGACCGCTGGGATAAGCTCCAGCTCCCCCCGCGACCCGACCGACGAATTAAGCGGGTATAGAAAATGGATGGATGGAGGCCCTGATTTTTTTAGAATTTTAAAGTTAGCAAATGAAAGTTTTACTTTTTTTTTACTTCGTAAGCCATTTCTTTTAACTCGATTTGAAATGTGGAAATCTATTTTAATACATTTAATTTCAAGCACAACATGTAGGCATACTATGAACATTAAACAAGGGACAAAGAAAAGTTGTATTGTATCTATGCATGGATTCAAAATTACCTCTTGTTACATCTGTATGGAGGAAATATACGCAGATTAGTCCACTCTGAGCTACAGATCACAATCAGTAGATCACAAGGTGGCCATCTGCCTCTGGGAGCATGTTCAACAGCAGAGGTTTGTCTGAAGTTGTTCTGACATAAATGAAGCGAAGGAGGTGAATGGGTGGCGGGGGTGGGGAAGCAGAAAACATCTGTTCAGATGAGCTATAACCTGCCATTACCATGTTGTTGTGATGAGCGTCCAGTGGAGACAGCAGCTGACGGCCTGCTAGAGAAAGCATCTGGTCTGTGGACATGGTGAGCAGTGGGATCTGAATATGACAAGTGTTATAAAGTTGACATGTCACAGGGGGGTAAATCTCAGTCTTTGTAAGGTACAGCTTAAAGTTGTCTGGTGGCTCTGAAGGAAGTAAACCAGATTGCTTTTTGTGAAGTGTTGGAATCAATCTCAGAATGTTTTTTTGTTTTTTTTTTAACACTTGATCCCATGTAGGAGATAAAAGTCTGGATGTCTCTGCTTTTAAATATGTTATTTACAGAAATATAAAGTTAAGTACACCAAAATGCTGACTTATAGATTTGTTCCATGTGTTATATTATCTTTACAGTTTATAAAATGGATATGACAAGGCCTACTTCCTGGATTTTTGCATGAGACCTATCCTCAAATCAAATTAGCTGCACAACTTAAACTGGAAAGCATGTGTTTGGAGCTGCTGGCCAGGAGCAACTTGTGGGATTCTGCTGGCGTCAGACTTGTTCCAGTGTATCATCACTTCTTCCAAGTTATTAATTCCAATCTTTCATTTGTTCGGGTTTGTAAGGTTAGACCTCCACAGCCTCCTCCTCCTGTGTGTGTCTCTGTGTTCTCCTTTCAGACCAGCCCCATATCTTCCTCTGGTATGTGCGACTGTGTGTGACACCCTCTGGCTTGGCGAAAAAGCAGTCATTGATTAACCGGTGGATTTGACTCACTGGCCTTTACTAAGGCTGTAAAGCAGCTCAGCTTTCCATAGCAACTGTCAGACATAGTTGTGGGCATTTCTTTGTCTTCACATCCTCCAAACACTTCATTGATGTTCCATGCTAATGGTTTGGTGGTGGCACATTTGCTTGTTGTGCATTATAGTAAAATCACAATTTTCCTCAGAGTGGACTTTTTCTCAGTGACCCCCTAATACTCTAACACTGATTGGGACGAGTGATTCCATAGGAGTACAGAAAGCAGTTTACAGTCATTATGCTTCACAGCTCAGGTATTAAGTCACAGTTATATTGTATCACATTAGATTCATTCATTTTCTTTTTTGCTGTTGATCTGAATAATGAATATTCATCCATCCATTTCTATACCCGCTTAATCAAACTCAAGGGGGCTGAAGCCTATCACAGCTGTCATTGAGCTAGAGGCAGGATACATCCTGGGCAGGTCGCCAGTCTATCACAGGGCCACATAGACACAAACAACCATACATACTCACACTCACTCAGTTTAGAGTCACCAATTAACCTGAAGGACACATGCGTGGTAGTGGGAGGAAGCTAGAGTACCTGGAGAGAACCCACACATACATGGGGTAAACCAGGAATCGGTGCTAACCACCAAACTACCATGCAGCCCTGGATAATGAGTATCTCCTACGTAAGTATTTAACTAAGCAAATAGGCAAGAGCCTCCCATTGGATAATTACTGCATGGACGATTATGTTTCAGCAGACAACAAGTTATTTAACCCTAACTGATGCAGTTCTCATTTCTTAAACAACCATGTCGGAAGACGCATCCTGTGGTCGTGGAAAAGATGTTAATCTGTTTCAGAAGGGTCAAATTACTGACATGCATCAAGCAAAGAAAACATCTAAGGAGATTGCTGAAACTACTAAAATTGGGTTAAGAACTGTCCAATCATTATTCAAAACTGGCAGGATAGTGAGGAACCATCATCTTGGAGGAAGAAATGTGGTCAGAAAAAAATCTTGAATGATCGTGATTGGTGATCACTTCGGTGAAATCAAATCATAAAAAAACAACAGTAGAACTCACTGCTATGTTGAATAGTGAAAGTAAGAGCACTTCCACAAGTACAATGCAAAAGGAACTCAAGGGACTGGTAATAAACAGCTGTGTAGCCTTAAGAAAACCACTTATCAGTGAGAGAAATCAGGAAAAAAGGCTTCAATTTGCCAAGGAGCGTAAAGATTTCGCTCTGGAGCTATGGAAGAAGGTCATGTGATCTGATGAGTCCAGATTTACCCTGTTCCAGAGTGATGGGTAAGAAGGGTAAGAAGAGAGGTGGCTGAAGTGATGCACCATACATTGTACTGCTGTACAAGCCTGTGCTATGATCTGGGGTTACTGCAGTTTGTGAGGTCTAGGTTCAGCAACGTTATGCACCCAAAGAATGAGGTCAGCTGACTATCTGAATATACTGAATGACCATGTTATTCCATCAGTGGATTTTGTTTTTCCTTCTTTTTGCATTTCTCATGTACTCTTTGTAACTTTGTTGCAGTTTGGCAGTGATATAATTTGCGACTTAATTGATTGGCTGACTAATAGTTAAAGGAGAACAATTGTACCCATGTTCCACCAGTGTACACAGGTCACAGGCACCTTAATGACATGTCTGTGAAATGATTCGGTCAAATTCCTCACGGATCAAGCACAGCAGCTTAAAAAATTTTTAATCTTTTTTTTATTATTATCATTTATCTTTTGTATCAGGAGTAACCTAACCAGCAGTGTATTGAAAGACATATTTTTTAAGTTTTGTCTTTATTGTTAGTTAACATATACCTTAAACAACCTCAAGCTAAATTTAAAAGCTGGTAGTGAAATAGAGCCATTAATTGTATGATTTATTATCCGATTTGTCGATTAATCGTTTCAATAATCAATGACTTGGCGACTATCAAAATAGTCGCTAGTTGCAGCCCAGTTGCAGTTGCAGTCGGTATCTGCGACCTCATTCTTTCAGTCACTACCGAGATTGCGTGACCATAGGTGAGGGCAGAAACAAAAATGGACCAGTAAATTGAAAGCTTAACGGTCCAGCTCCTCTCCATCTTCATCACAATGGACTGGAGCAGCACCTTTATTACTGCTGACGAAACCCCAATTTGCTGTCCATCTATTGCTCCAACCTGCCATCGCTTGGGAACAAGATCCCAAGACACTAAAACTCCTCCGCCTGAGGCAGGGACTCATCTCCGAGCTGGAGAGAGTATTCCACCTTTTTTCTAGTTAAGAACCATGGCCGCAGATTTCGAAGAGCAGACTTTCATCCCAGGTGCTTCACACTCAGCACTGAACCGCTCCAGTGCTCGCTGAAGATCTTTGCTCAAATAACCCACAGAACCACATAATTAAAAAATAAAAAAAAGCAGAGATGCGACCCTGAGGTTCCCAAACCAGATACCCTCCTCTCAACTACTATGCCTCAAGATCCTGTCCATAAAAATCACAAAAAGTATCCGGTCCAACATACACCGCACAAGTTTGACCTAGTGCCAAAAATGCAGACACAGCTTTTTCTTTGGTTATACATGGACAGAATACCTTGCAAAAGTGATTTCAGTATCCCATACTCCCTCAGTACCCTCAGTGGAACATCCTCCCTTTAAGTCTACAAAACACAGATAAATGATCAATCTCCAATGATCCCCTCAGTAACTCTGCAAGGTTAAAGATCCGGTCCACTGTTTCATGTCCTTAGCGAAAACCACACTGCTCCTCCTGAATCCGAGGTCCGACAGTTGGTCGGAGCCTCCTCTCCAACACCCTGGAGTAAACTTTTCCAGGGAGGCCAAGTGGTGTGATCCGCCTGTTACTGGAACACACTCTCCGGTTACGTTCTTAAATATGGAAACCACCCTTGTCTGCCACTCCACAGGTGTTGTCCTAGACCTCCATTTGATAAGTCATCTTAGCCAAGATAGTCCCACAATGTCCAGAGCCTTTAGCATCTCAGGGCGAATCTCGTCCACCCCTTGGGTTTTACCCCCAGGAAGCTTTAGAAGTCACCAGGGTAGACTTCTGCCAAGGTGGTGGAAGAGTCCTCCTCCAAGTCCTCAGACTCTGCCTCCTCAATGGAGGAAATGCTAGCCGTATTGAGGAGATCTTTAAAGTGCTCAATTTGGGTAAGCAGATCTCCACCCAGATCAAGTACAACCTGGGACGGACCCTGCTTTCACTTTGAGTTGTCGAATGGTTTGTCAAACCACCTTCGAGCCCAACAGACAGTCATTCTCCATATCCCCACTGAATTCCTCTCACACCTGAGATTTAGATTCAACAACCAGCAACGCTGTAGTCCTTTTAGCCAGTCGGTATCTTTCAGCTGCTTCAGCTGATCCCCGGGACAACCGAGCCCAAAAGGCCTCCTTCTTCAGCTTCTCTCACTGCTGGCGTCCACCAGTGAGTCTACCTGTTACTGTCACAACAGGCACCGACAACCTTCAGGCCACAGCTCTTAGAAGCTGCATCTGCAGTGGAGGTCCTGAACTTTATCCATTCAGATTCCATGTCCCCAACACCCCACAGTATGTGAGAAAAATTCTCCTAGAGGTGCGGGTTGAAGACCTCACGGACAGAGGCCTTTGCCAGACATTTCCAGTTCACCCTTACAATGCGATTGGGCTTACCAGGTCTATCCGTTAGTCTTCCCCACCAACAGATCCAACTCACCACCAGGTGGTGATCAGTTGACAGCTATGGACCTCTCTTTACCTGAATGTCCACGACATACGGCCGCAGGTGTGATGACAAGACTACAAAGTCAATCATCGACTTTTGGCTCAAGATGGCCTGGTACCAGGTACACTTATGAGTCATCTTATGCTTAAAAATGCTGTTTGTAATGGACAATCCATGACTAGCACAGAAGTCTAAAAACTAGAATAAAACACCACTCTGATTCAAATCAGGGAGGTTGTTCCTTCCAATCACACCTCTCCAGGTAACTCAGTCATTGCCAACATGGGCATTGAAGTCCCCCAGAAGAATAATGGAATCCCTTGGTGCCACCCTCTTGAGGTCACCACCCAGAGACTCCAAGAAGACCGGATAATCTGATCTGCTGTTGGGTGCACATGCACAAACAACAAACAGTCAAAACCTTCCCTCCTGTGACTTGCACCTGCAGTGATACAGCTCACCGGGGAGAACACCAAGGTGCTGAGCCGGGGGCTCGCAAATATCCCCACACCCGCCAGATGCCTCTGGGCAACTCCAGAGTATGAGAGAATCCAGACCCTCTCCGGAAGTTTGGTTCCAGAGCTTGCACTGTGTGTGGAGGTGAGCCTCACTATATCTAGTTGATGCTGCTCCCCCTTACACACCAGCTCAGACTCTTTTCCTGCTAACAAAGTGACATTCCATTTTGAACCGCTTGCCTGCTGCCCAGTTCATACAGCATCTGACCTTGAATTTCCTCCTGGTGAGTGTTGGACCCATGTGGAAGTTGCTTCTTCGGGCTGAGCCCGACTGAACCTTGGCCCCTGGGGCTTGGTCCTTTTTCTAGGCGAGGTGACTTGTTTACTCTGGTGCTCATAGAGGTCTATAAGTCCCTCATCGTCTGACTTAAAAATAAGTAATTGATTTTTAAGTTCATAAAAGAATAATGATTAATTAAGAAAAGTAAAGTTTCTAAATATATAATATATTTTCTTAACTTTAAGAATAAACTGCTGCTCTGTTTGCTACTGAAAAGCTACCACAGGTGTTTTAGATTTTGGAGACACATTGCTATCTTGACTCAGTCTGCATCATTTCTGTACGACAGTATGTCCTCTCTAATCCACTTGGCTGTTCTGCAGTTTTATCTGAGAGTGGGGTTATGGTGTCCTTGTGGGGAAGTGGTGATCTTTACAGTATGTGTCCTCTTCATTCCTGATTTCATACCATGAAAAGCTCTGTGCAAATAAATGGGTGGCTAACATGACCTAATAAAAAACGCATTCCTCGTTTGTGTCGAGGTGTTTTCTTGGTAGGAGTCATACAGGATGCAGAGTGCAGCTGAAAGCTGCTGTTCTTGCAGTAACACTCAGAGTG
Organism: Leuresthes tenuis; assembly: GCF_036924035.1. Lineage (NCBI taxonomy): Eukaryota > Metazoa > Chordata > Actinopteri > Atheriniformes > Atherinopsidae > Leuresthes > Leuresthes tenuis. The sequence goes on along the minus strand of NW_027325363.1, from coordinate 32,529,999 downwards.
CACTCACAGTGATGAAACCACTGATGGAACAGTTGCCTCGGGAGAGTCACTCAATGAGATTGTTTCCTTGAGAGGAGGAGGCAGAACATTTTTCCCCTCAGACTGGTCAATCTAAATGATTAGCTGGTGTTTTTTTTTTATGCCTCCACTCGTCTCCTCCCCCTTTTGACAGCCCTGTCAGTTCTTTCCTGAATGAGTCAATGGATTTGCTTTCATGAAGGCTGAAATGCATCACATTTTCCTTCTGGAGAGACTTGGAAGCTCATCCTTTGATTAAGTTTCTACCGCAGCTTGATTTGCTGAGCTCAGCCATTAAGGAAAGTGATCCTGAGATGTTTGTGAACTATTGGTTCTTGGAAGAATATCGACATGCTTACCCAGGGTCAGTGGGTTCTTTTGAAGGAGGGAGGAAAAGAGAAAAAGAATTAGAAGTGCTGGTGTGTTTTAAATAACTAAAGCCGACATAGTCATGTCAGATTTGAAACTGATACTTTAGTAATGCACAAGACACAATGTGCTGATACAAATCCTTACTAATGAACTGTCTCTGAGTGGTTGACAAAGGTAAGCAAAGTATGTTTTTTAACAATGAACAGGACACACTTCAGTGCTGCTAACAAAACTGCATACCGAAAGTGAAGTTCAACATAAATTGGGTGGAACATTCAGTTAAAACTTGTAGTTTTAAGTCAGAGGTGCTTTTGATTGACAGAAATGAATTCCATTGCCACTTGATCCACCATAGTATAAATCATTATTCATAACATTTAATGCTGTTATTTTTCAGGTAAATTAGGTTCTTATGAAGCAGTCATCCTCGGCTATTTTTTCTTCTTTTTTTTTTTTTTTCAAATGATTTTTTTCAGACATTTTTGCCTTTTAATGACAGGTTAGTGGAGAGAGACAAGAATGGGGGGAGAAAGACTGGGGTAAGGATACGCAGGAAAAAATGGGCACAGAAATGGGATGTGCTCCTTACTACCTGACCACTGAGCAGGAAGTACAATTAATCTAATGATAGGAATTCCTTCTAACTAGGTCATAATAAGTTTGTTCAAAACTAACACAAGAACACTAAAGGCAATTTTAGATGAGAAAATTAACAAGTTTTTGGCATCCAATTATTAAATCAGATTCAGTAATCAGATTGGTTATGTTCATTGATGGGGGAGTTTATTAGACAATCTGGAGTCTAAAGCATGATGACATTAGGAGCCCTAGCCATGCTTGTATGGTCAGTACTCTGGTATAATAGATATTTTCTTTTTTATGTATTGCAAAATAAATGGTAACATAAAAAAAGAAGAGCTGGTAAAGTGACAAAAAGGAATGTTATATTCCATCTGAGACGTTAAACAGCTTAAAAGATGTTACGGATAATCTAGTGAAATGTGCTGTTTGTGTCAAAGCTGCACAACAGCTCTGCTGTAATGGTTCTGCCAACAATAGCAACAACAAAAGCATAGACTAAGAAATTATATGTATACAAATAAGAAAGTCAATCTATGAGTCTGTCATCGCAGCACTTACTAATTTAGTATTAGTAATATATATATAATATAATATCATATATTTGCACTTTGTAATTTTTTAACCAAATTTGTGTTTTGTCATTTTTACGCTTTATGAGAAGTTGCTCAAAACAAAATATTAAGATGTATTAATCCGTATCAAAATATAAAACTGATAAATTAGTCAACTTTCTGAATATGCTCTATTTGACATTTGCTGGTTTATTCTACATCCTACCGGAGATGACAGATGAGTGGAGAAACAGTTTGATGCTGGTATTGACATTTTGGTTGTGTAGTGGTATCTACCAGAATATCCTTTATCCTGACAGGCAGGAGCTTTGTTAGTGATGGCAATTATATGTGAGTTTGTGTTTTGCCCATAAAGACAGAACCATGTTCAGCAACATGTAGACATGTTAGAAAAATAGACTCATACCAAGCGTTTTAACTTAAAGGCCTTCTTATCTAAACGAGGGTTTTAGTGGTTTGGTTAATTTCTTTGCATGGTTAGGTTTCGACATATCTCTGATCTCATTAACTGGCCCACCCAGAACTCTGTTTAATATGAGAAAGGCAGACTTCTTCAGTTCTCGAGATAAGATGAGAAAACCCAGACTTTTAGGGTGGGGTCTGGTGTTTGTGACTAGAAACAGATGGTCGTTCCATAAACTGACAGTTGAGATGAGCTGTGAATAAGCTCCTGTCTTGTTCTCTCCATCTTGAAGATTTTACTAGGCAATGCTGTTAAAGTTTGAAATGCTGTCACTCCTGTTCATGCTTGTGTATGGACCAAGTGCTTCCAATAAATTACCTTTCAGGTTCTTTAATTCCAAAATGAAGCAGGGCAGTTTCTCTGTGTCAACACTATGTAGTGAACTAAGTAGATGGAATTTCAACTACCACCCAACTGCCTCCAGTGAGTATGATACATGGCCTGTTTAGAGTATTTCCGTATCACTGACCCATTCCAGGTATCTGAATAAATGTTCCTCCTCTCACTGGACTATAAATTTGCTCTTATTTGTGAGTTCTGTTGTCTCCCTCCTAACAGCAGGAGTGCTTGAACAGTGGCATCATAAATTGACTTTGGCAACATTTGAGTAAAAGCTGCCAAATTAATTATAAACATATCACCCCAGCTTTGATTTGTGGTTCAGTTGTACAGTGGAAAGCCATTTATTAAAGTTCAGTTTCTCTGAATTAATCACTTGTTTCCCTAGAAAATGTCATAATATCTTGGTGAAAAGTATATATAAAAACAAAAGAGTCACAACTGGAGAATGTTACATGTAGAGAGAGATATGCAATACTTTTGGACTGCAGATAATAAATCTATATATCTATTTTGTTGAATTAAAACAAATAACTGACTAAGTAATTGTTCAGTTTGTATGTCTGATGAGGAATTGGCCTCTGCTTCCATGGGTGCGCAAGTGTATGTGATGTTAATTTTGTCATCTTCACATGTTTTGGAATCCATCAATGTCTGGCTGGAGCCCACAAACTCGAAACTACGCAGAATGTATCAATTACAAGTACGCCCACCATGCACACAGTTGGATCAACAGTCCTGATTACAGTAACACACTTAAAGACAATCACAGAACATCAGTCTGGATGCTTGTGCTAAGGAGAAACTTTGCAAGGAGATTCCACACCTTTACATGTTGTCCATGCCTCTATGGCTCTTTGTTAAGAGTACAAACACACACAGACAGAGTTAATCTACTGGTGAAAAATCAAGTGAATGCGTAAAGTCTAGCCTTTCATTTATTTAAATCAGTTTTTGGCTAACCAACATCAAACTGCCCCTTACTGGACTGAGGAATAAAAAAGATCCTTAAAACACATGCATGGAAATCTTCAGGGCTGCTGACTTAGATTGTAGTATGAACAGATCCAACATTTGCAAAGTCCAAAAAGGATCACATATTTGGAATCAATGAGTGGGCCTTTAAAATGAGCCATCGACACCGATGCTGGTATCAAAGATAAAATTATTTTGAAGGTAAATTGCGGAGGCATCTGAATTTTTTAGCAATCACATGTAGTGAACTCTATCCTGTGACTAAATATTCGGTGTCCATTACATCCTGTTAATTTGTAGACTAGTGTGGTACAGCAGTATGGAATGGTACACCACAAGCATGTGTTTGTGTGTTACTGAACCATGTGTTCTATTTTGCTGAGTCATCACATGGTCATCCCTTGTGGCCCCCCCCCCCCCACCATCAGAGACCACACAAAAGCATACGCTCCTGCACACACACTCAGGGGCTGCAGGCTCAGGCTCCCTTGGGGACAGTAGAGTAGTCGGTGAGTGAGTGTCAGCTGCCAGTAGCAGTTTGTGCCAAGAGCAGAAAGGAGAAGAGGACAGGGGTCTTTCCTCATCTGCCTCCTGTAACCTCTGCACCACTGCGGCCAGGCTGTCAACTCGAAGACCACACTGAAGTATGCCGTCTGCACAGGGGATGATTTACATTAGTCACAGGTATTCAGTGTATTGCAGTTGTTCATGAAGTCTCACATGCATACAGCCTCTGATCATCTGCCTCAGATGATCTGCGGGAGTTTTTATTCGGATGGGGCATATTTGTTGCATTTTATACAGAAGTTTAAAATGAAACAATAAAGATAACCCCTTCACTAATATGAATTTAAAAGGAAGTAGTATCATAAAAATGAGGCAGATTCATGCTAACAGCCCTTAGCTATCTTAAAGACAATGTCTGTGTAGTGAATTTGGTGCACATATTTAAGCCAATAACTTAATTCCAACCTTGCATTGTAAGCTGGTACAAACTTGGTGATCCCTTAACTAGCCCAGTCAAACTGAGATACCAACCTTTAACTTAACTCAGCTGTGCATGTAACTGTGCCACTGAGTGTTGGCATTCTTGCTTTGTTCCTCAGTATTATATTGAATTCCAGCCTTAATGTTTTAGAATTTTGGACTTTATGTAAATTACACATATTCGTGAAGTCATGAATATGATCATTAGTGTTTGACTTCATGTAGCAAAATTCCAACTACTTAGTTCAAATGGAGTGTGCTATTAAACAGAACACTTGAGTTTTTATTGTAGATATAAAATTCCAAATGCTGTAAATAATAGACACTGAATTTTTTATTTAGTACGGAATTATGACTGCTATGAGCTCAATAGTCGTATACTTTTATGAAGCTCTCCTCAAACACTGATGATTTGAGCAGACTGCTAACAGCAAAAAAACTGCATATAATTTAATGCAGAAAAACTATTTAATTTATTTGCACTTGCCTAATTAAAAAAAAAAGAAAAAGATATAGAAGACTGTTTGGCAGACATGCTTCATGAGAGTGAGTCAATGTGCCACAGAGCCATCACCAATTCCTCCTGCTCAGAATGAACAATGAGTCTGTTGGTACAGACTCTGACACATGCCCCTTCAAGCTGTGTTTTTGACACCACTATATTCTGTGGAATTACCTTCTCAGTGGAGCTCATGCTAGTACAAGTCAGGGTTATGAGCGTGTGCTGTGAGTCAGGGAAATGGAGGTAGGAGAGTGCAGCTGGCAGAATCCAGAGGAAACAGGAGATAGGTGAAGAAGTTGAATGACTGCTGAAGAGGAGAGCATGAAGATTCTGATGTGAAGCTGATGTGGCTATGTAGACCGTGGTATTAGCATCGTGATGACTACTTTAAAACGTCCCATGTTTTTCTTTTTCTTTTTCATGGCCAAGTATCGTCAAATAATTTGAACTGTGGAAAATACTGACCAAAATTATATATAATAACCTCTAGAGGGAATGCTGATGGAAATTTTCATAAAGCAGCCTCTGTACTGTGCTGTGCTCATACACTCTGAAGGTGGAAAAAAAGACTAATGTTAATAAGCAAAACTCCGTCCTTAGACTTCTCATACAGGCATGTGGCACAAGCATCGTTTCAATTTGGTATTTAAAGCCTGGTCCACACATGCACCAAGTTTTTTAAAAAATGTTTTGTATAATGATTTATTGCACTGTTTCAGAAATAATCTCCTTACATACTGACATTCTTGGCACAAGTAATTGGTGTAAAAACGATGTAGAGCTTGGTTTGATTAGTTGCCGTAGACATGAAGTAGAAACAATGACGAAGGGAATATAGCAACTGACAAGACCCAGTGAGCAAGTGATTGTGAGGTTTGTCATCATTTTCAAAACTTTTTCAAAAGCTTTCTTCTTTTCTCGCTCACCAGAACAAACACGAAAAATTATACAATTTTAGGGTTAGGAAGGTAAGAGTAAAAACCTTTTAAAAGTTCCAATTTTTTATTTTTTTTTTGGTGCATTATGCAGTGTGGATTTTTGCCAACAAAGTGTCCCAAAGTGATAGTGGTGGAGGCAAAGTGATGGCTTTTTACACAAAAAAGGATCAAATCTATTTCCTCATCAGAGCTTTTTATACTGTGCCTCAACTTTTTTGCAAGTCTGGTTTATTCGTCTGCTGTGATATCTCAGTCTCTGGCAGCTTAAAGACCTAACAATCAGTTTTTGTTCCTGCTGTGCTGCATATTGACACCACTCATCAAACAGAGTAAACACCTGTTCTTCATCTCACCCCCAGCTCATGATCAATCGGACGTTTTTTTCTGAGGCTATCAGTGTACATCTATTCATAATGTGATGGAGACGGTTCTGCCTTTACCTCAGGCCTGACGACAGGAAGGGATCTTATCTCAGCTTTGCCCTGTAGACTGTACCTTTCCCTTGTAATCTCAGTGGTAAACAATAATGCTATACTGAGAAAGCTATAAAGGAGCTTTTGATTATATCTGTCAAAGAGCCCATGGCACATGAAAATGCTTATTAGTTATGTGCGTGAGCTCAGTGACATTTTAAATCAGGCGATAACTGAATTGGATTGATATTACCATAGAGACTCTGTGTGTTAGTTGAGCTTAGTCAAGCTTTTTTGTGGAAGTGAATGTAAGGCTGTATAGTATGCAGGGATAAGCAGTGCCTGTTCATAGCTAAAGAACACAGTAGAGACACCATTAACCAAAAGTAACAATGGCACACAATCGTTATTCTTTATCAATAACTTTTATGGAACAGGAGGGGATAGAATCAACAAAACACCAGATGAACATCTTTTAACTTTGAAATAGTGGCAGGATAGCTGTGTGTTTCAGAATACCTGTAACCAGTGCATTTTAAAGTAGCAGTTATATATGTCTAAACGTAATTTCTTAAGCCACTTGGGGTCAGCTGTTTCAAGTTGTAACTAACATTTAAGGTGTTTAACAATAAATATAAATATATAAAACATCAAAATGTGTTGTTGTCTGCTGAGTGAGCCCACCTTTATTATCTGAAAACGCTGCATGTGACGTCATCAGCTAAGTTGTTGCCAAGCAAAAACAAAAACATCACCCCAGGTCATTTATGGTAATTTCTGAAGATTTCGGACACATTTCCTTCTCTACTACACAACAACTTCCCAAAAATCTGTCTGATATTTATTTGACTCTGCTCTTTTAACTATCTATAACAGTGGAAGCAATAAAATTTTCCTTTTGAGATTCATATTTTTTTTGCATGTATATATATATAGAATAGAAAAATATTTTATTAATTTGAAGGAATTTTCAAAATTAGTCAAGTAACTCAAATTTTTGAAAAAATAAATATTTCCAATGATTGTATATTAGATCAATAACAAGAATAACAATAATAATAATTAGCAATGAATACATAAATAAATCAATTTGAGAAAAACATCAAAGTCAGCAATCACTGTTAAAAAGCCTTATGGCTGTGGCATAAGGCCATATGAATATATATATAATTGTATTTTATATATATTTTTTGGCCCCAGTTACTAAACATCTGATCTAATCTAACATTTGATAAACTGAATATCCTTTGAAATGTATAGCTTGTTATTTTAAAAGGGTCGGTCTGTCTTCACTGTGTTTACGCTGGCCACTAAAGTCACATTTTTAGTCTTATCTGCTTAATTGGATGCGTTTCCCGTGGACGGAAGACATCAGGGTGAGGCTCATCAGATTATTCGCCTGTGTACACTGATAGGCTTTCATTTAGTGAGATAGGTATTTATTTTACTTGAGCGTTTTGCTTATTAAAGAAAAAAAAAGACTCTTCTGATACACCCTCTGGCTTCCCAGGAAGGACTGGCTTTGTTGATACTCTGCCTGGTTAAAAAAAAAAATCACACACTCACTTTTATCCAATGTTTCAAAATCTTCATGCTCTCTAGCAAATTGAAGCTTTATTTATTTATGTATTTTTTTATGTAGGATTAGCCTCAGTGACAGGACTTTTCGTACAGTTACCTGCTTTTGACTCCCAATATCTTAAGATCTCTGTACTTTCACTAGTTTCAATTCCATTTTAAGTGATCTCCGACCTCAAATATTCAAGGTTTTGTTCAGACTACATTTCGTCCTCAACAATGGTTTACCATGATCATTCCAGTCTCACAGTTCTTTACCCGCAGATGTTTTGTTAGTTTGATGCAGACCAATATTTTGACCCTTCTGAAAGAAAGTAAGTGAGATGATTGTTTAAGAAATGACAATGCCTGTATCATTTAGAGTTAAAGAACGTGTTACTAGCTGAATCATATTAATCACTGCTTTGTGTTGATAATAGTGAAAACAGTGTGGTCTGGGTCAGCACAGTTTCTCTGTGCTGTTATTTGTTGTTGGAACATGTGTGTCTCTATGCCTTTTCTTGCATCGCATTCTTGCCGAGACGAATGTACCTACGTTGTGCGTAAGTGTCGTGTGTGAAAGTACAAAGGCAGAATGGAGGATTAAAGGTGCTGATTTACCTCTGAATCAGCAAAGGAGTTAGTGATTTAGAGGAGTAGCTTTGGCTGTTTGTTTCAGCTTTTAGGAATACTTTGCCTTGAACTTCACGTCTGTACACTTGAACAGAGTTTTTTTTTATAGTGGGAGGCATATCTCCGCAGGAAGGCTCCAAGCAGTTTCAGGAGAGGCTCAGATAATGGAAGAGATAAAATATTACTAAGTGAATTAGCTATCAAATTGACACAACATATAGTAACCTGCATGTATGCAGTTTGGTTGGAAGGACAGTTCATAGATATGTTTTTCACAGGAATTTTACTGCTTTTTATGAAGACCACCAAAACAACCACAAAGAAACCAAATATATAGCAGGAAATTGAAGCGATACTATTTCACATTGTCAACATTTTCTTTTAGTTTATTATGGTAAATTTTCATCAAATTATCAGGATGTTTGCTTGGCAGTATATCAATTGTATGCATTACTTTATGCTAAAATTATTTAGTGTTTAAATGGAATCTGTATGTAGAGTCAATTTTCAGTTTGAAGATAAGTTGAACCATACTTTACACTTTAAGTGTATTTTCTTTAAACTTAATTAATTCTTTTTGTTGCATAGTTCCTGAAGTCCCATGGAATACAATAATATAAAGACATTTGTGCTTATTTCCAGGCTGTATGCTGTGTTTTGGCCAGTCAGCCTTTTTTCGCTTCAATCACCCCGAGGAAGCCTTAAGGATGAAGAGCATGATGCCCCAGGGAGGAAATATCCCCAGAGGAGACTACACACTATGTGCAGGTAATGTGAGGTGCTCATAAACCTATATCTTCGACTGTAGTTTCTGTCTGCTTTCACTCAGCAGTGTGAACCCGAAAGGTCATGTCATTTCTTCTTTCTTTCACAAACACAACTAACTGTGAATGATAACACACCAGACTTCTGTCTCCTAAATAATAACTCTGAGTATTAAGGCCTAAAAAGAACATTTCCTTCCTGAAATTCCAGTTTCAGCTTGACTTGTGTGGATAAATGGGCCAGATTGTTAGAAGCCAGTGGAGTAGTAATAGCAGGGCTGTGTATTTTACAGGTTGCTGTTTGTACAGCTCTGAACTTTAGGCATTTTCCTTTTTATTATGGGTGGAGAAAATGTAGTAATTTGTTGGTGTACAATACTGTGCCAATGCATGGCTATAGAAGGTCCCCAACCATGCACTGCACCTTAATCTTCATTAGATGGTTTCATATAAATTTTTTGTTATTATTGTCTTTTATATATTACTTCCGCATTCCTGTATTGAAGGTGTTTAACTGCCTTTATCATTGCTGTATAAGCTGTTAATCCATTTGAAGAATAAACTGGGACGGTTTTAATACATTTTCAACTTTGACTCAAGACCTATTATATTGGCACTAGAAACTTTTTGCATTTAAACACTGAAATGTTGACTTTTTTTTTTTTGTTTTTAATACAAACAAAATTGCATCAATTGCTCATTATACCTGTTTGTAGTTCTTTTACAAGACCTCAGTTGTTAGTATAAGCCTGGAGCCTGAATGGTACCCAGCAGGAACCTGGAGCTCGAGTTCTCACTATGCATGTTTTATGAGCATCGTAGTTCTCTGTGTCTCCAGACAAAGTTTTCAGTTGCTTGTGTTTGAGTATGTTTCTGCTTGTGTGTGTGTGTGTGTTCTGAGTCTTCATCCTAACAGACACAAAATTGTAAGCATAACTTCTTCTTGGCCAGCTCCACTGCCAGAGAGCTGTCACGCCATCTTGTTATTTCCCCCTTCCACAGTTGAAGCTGCCTGCCACAAGGGGATAAGTTTAGCACACAGACATGCTGCCTGCTGCAGACTTCCTGAACCAGTAATGAAAGCCTTCCGTTGTTTTGAAATATACCAATTATACATTCCTGCAGATGAAGACTGCTTATAACACTCCCATGATAAACAGAGCATATCTGTCATATCAGAAAGCAAAGACTTGAAATTAGCTCTTGTTATCTGTGTCTGAACTCTAGGACCGGGGCTGTTATGGAAGCAAAACCCAGCTAGACCCAAGAATAGCTTGCACCCCACTTTTCATGTTCAAACTTAGCAATACATTTTCACTATGCAATGTGCATCAGGACTGAATTGTGATGATAAAAATGATTGTGGTCAGTTTGTGTGTTGGGGTCATCAAATCACATCATAAAATACTTATGAAATAGGTGGGCCAAGTGCTCTATTTTATTTACTTTGAGAAGCAGTCGGAGGGCTGGTCATTCAAGAACTGACATCTGCAATGTTTCTTTTTACCATTCACATTGGAGAAATGAATAAGCTTGGCCCTCTCTCATGAACAGTTTGAGAGATGTGATATTATTCACATAAAAAAACTCATCACCCCTTTTTACAACGCAGTATTGACAAGTTATATTATTAATACCTGCTGAAATATCAGAACACCAACTAAGAATTATTGTACAACTATTGAGGAATCTTGAGAAAAAAATCCATCTTGAGGAAAATGTTTAATGGGTGGGATTATGGGACAGTTTAGGCAGTAGAAGTCACTAGTGCTTTGACAAAGATGGAATACCATCCACACCCTTCAACTCTCCCATTCATGTTCTCTCTTTTTTTCTTGTGGTAAAGGACCCTAATTATTTTTGTCATACATTTCTGCAGTATCTACTTACCTGAGCTTTTTCTCTGCGGTGATGCTGTGTTTTAGATGGCACTCAGATTCTGTAGTTTAGTTTTGGTGAGTTGACCTTGGATTAGTGACACAGTCGAAGACTAGCCATTTGTATTTCAGCTACCACCTTCTCACTTATTGTATGCTTTTAGTGTCTCTCTGCCTGACCAGCGGACAGCTTTGTGGTCCTGAGCTGCTCACATAAAGTGGCCCACAGGCCCTACAGTATCTTTTTTCAAAGACTATTTATAATCCTTCAGCTTGAGTTTGTCTGCCATAACTGCACCCTCCCTTCCCCAATTTCCTCTCCAGTCTCAAGTCATTTACCCTATGTGTGTTTGCTTCGTTTTCAATAATGTTCCTTTAATTACTTGATTTGACTGTTGTACCTGTCACTAGCAGCTCTTAAGACAGAGTTGAAGGTGAGTGACCAGTGTTGTATCAAGGTTAAAGTTATTATTACTGTATGCTATTAAAATGCTTATTTTATATATTTTTTTTTATAATGCTTATCAATAAAATCAGAGAGAATAATTCAAACTTTGTGGAGTGTTTTGCCATTAAAAAAGTAATTAGTTCACTCCACTTAATTTAGGTTTCTAAAATCAGACTCTTGTTTTCATTTTTGTTTTCATTCTGGAAGAAAATCTGGATAATTCCGTTTAATTTCACCTTTCCAGAGTTCTTATTGTTCTTATCCATTTAGTGATTATTTGAGTTTTTTCTCTCGTCATGGGACCAGTGTGGCACTTTGGTAATCAAAGCAATAAAAAGCAACATGTTATGTAATTGCCTCTGGCTGATAACAGTTTGGTTGACTGGTCAATATCAGTTCATGAGTTTACCTTTCCTTTCATGACAGTTAAATGTCTCTACAACCTTTAGTTGTAGAGACATTTAGTTAGTTAGTTGAAGATACAATTATTCGTTTACGTTTTATCTCCTTCAACAACCTTCAACCTTCCATAAAAGTCTTTAAAACAGTGCCGGTTACCTCACAGTAGCTCACATCACACCGGACTGGAAGAGCGGTAAATATGCCATCTTACCGGAAGTAAGACAACTATACCTTCAAAATAAAGCTGAGTAAACCATAGTCTGCCACAAAAGTATGCTGACAAAATTAGTACTGTATAACATATCAGGAAACAAGTAACTGCAATTGTATTGCTTAATCTGGTTCCATTGTCAGTACTAATATCCATAGACATATATACATAGACATCGCATTGACTGCTGCCGCTCACTAGAGGGGCGTGCCTACAGGGCGGCCATCTTGGTACAGTGCCATTCGCTCCTAGAGTACATTACATCTATGGAGGAATGGAGTCAGCTACACAATAGAAGTGACCATAAATTGTCAAGCTATTTTCACGAGATTTGTTTGTCAAACGTCAGCCATGACATAGATAGAACGAAAATAACCCAGAAAACGTTCAGGTGTGTTCAGGTCTTTATTTAAAGAACCTATACGAAATATTCAAATTATTATTTCCATTTTACCCGAGTAGCATTCAAGCCTGTCTTTCATTCGTGAGGTTTTTCTCTCTCAGATTATCGAGAAGAGCGTGCACATTTTTCTTCGCTCCCGGAGCATGCTATTCCTCTTCTCGCGCTCCAGACTCTCCACTCCAGCCAGAGCTTCACTAAGTCTAGCCTTTAGAACAATGGGAGAAGCAGGCAAAGCATAATTGTGGTCCTAGTGGAAAGAGGGATTAAAATATATATCGTGATGTTTACAACTCATCACTCACTGATGTATCTTGCCCACATTCTTAATTTCATCCCTTAATCTCACTGTTTGCACCCTGGATATGAGTTTAACTGTCTAAGTGACAGGGACACTACAGTACACACTACAGTATGTTTAATTTGTGTACTCGTGTATTTCAGTGTTTCTCAAATGAGTGGCAGAGAGCAAATACGATACAGGTTTTAATATGACCGGGGCCTTGATGCTCTCATGTGTTTTATAAAATTTTCATGCAGATACTCACAACATTAGAATGATGTTCAGTTTCAGCGAAATGCTGAGGCAAGTCCACTGGAAGAAAACCAGCATTTTTAAAATATCCAAGCACCCTGTATCATAGCTACATATGTGACGTTTTTAATAAATCAATACGTTCGAAAATCGGTCCAAAATTCAGCGAATAATTCTACTTTAAGATGGAGAACCTATTTCCTTCGTATATTCATGCACCGCTGCCTCTGCTAGCCCTGTACCAGTATGGCGGCGCTTTAGGCACGCCCTTCCACAGTCGATGCGGCGTCTGTATGTATGTCTATGCTAGTATCTACCACATTGGTGTTGACATAACATTTACAATGACACCTTCACAACATAACGTATCTCAAAATAGACTTAAACGAAGTTATATAGGTTGATACTCTGAAGGTCTGGAACGGAAGTGTCTCGTCTTATTTGATTGAACTTGTCAGCAGCTGTACAGCAGTCAGCAATGCTGCTCTAACCGCTGCTGAAATATTACGTCGATGTTGAATCTCAACATCTTCTTCGGTGTGTGTGGAGCCTGGCACGACTGTGCTCCGTCACACCCGGTGTGTTACCGGTGTCCGAAGGATGTGGGCCTCATGTGTGTGTCATGTAGCAGATGAACTGCACTGAAACCGGGTCGCAATTTTGTTCCTTCATGTGAGTAACTGTATTGCTTAATGCCAGAGCTTTGGGCGACAGAAGTCATACGAAAATGTCACACGCCAAACTCCATTAACAATCTGTCAATCTACCGTTTGTTAACTTGCTTTTGAGAGTACATAAGTCATAGGACACATTTACATTCCCGGCTCGATTCATATGAATTCGTTTGTATGTTCAGCTTATAGCCAATCAGCCAATTTGGTATTTTTAGGTAGAGACACCATTTATTTTATAAGGTCTTGATATGATAATGTGGTGTCATGAACGGGGATACATGGAATGACAAATAAACCAAAACGTGTGTTTATTTCAGCGATCACTTGATGGCGGAATTGCAGATGTTCTCGAATAAGAGAACACTCCAAGCTATATAATACGAGACACTGTTGTACAGGCAACTATGCTAACATTAAATGGGCCAATTTTTAAAGGGAGTTTAGCATTGCATATCCGAAGCAATGATCTGTATGCCATGACATCATTGCACGGGCTTTCCCTGAGCAAACGGTTGCTTTTTTTCTGTCACCCCACCCCCTTTGTGTTGTACGCTGCACATAAGAATCTCGTCGGTGTGTTGAATCGACGTGCCATTTATACGGGCTTCGGTCAGCAAAATGTATTACAATAGCTGGCAAATAGCTGTTTAATTTGCATTAAAGTACGTACAGATTTAAATGTGGTAAGCTGTCATGAAGGCACAGCTTTCGTTGTATGGTGGTGATATAAGAGGACAGCAAGCAAAGCTGCCCCTAGTTCAGCTGAGCAAGCTCAACTAATGTATTTTTAAAGCTTCTATATTTCATGGTAATTTTGCTAAAGGGACATGTATAGTCTTTTGAAAGAGACAAAGTGGACCCTCCCGTCTCCTTATGATAGTATTTACTCTACATATATAACATAACTCCAGCTCTGTCATATGCCTGATTTCTGATGTCATGACATCTTTACTACTCTGACTTTTTATTTACTTGTCAGTGTTTGCACCAACCAATTTTGCTTCTACTCCCATATTCCATTTAAACAGATTTAATTTAGCGTTGAGTTCTGCACTGATCCCTGCCTTGGGGCCATGCTGATGAATGTGCCACATGGACACATGTGTTGTAGAACTCTATTATGCGCACATCAGGGAGAGAGATGGTTATGATTAGATTATTAGCTTGTGTCCGATGTTGCTTTTGGGCTACATAATGATTGGGTTATATTGGCACATTTTCTCCTGATACCTGTCCAGTTTCACAAGCCCTATTTAATCACCACAGTTCTCCTCAGTTTCGCTATGGCAGCACACACCTCACACTTGAACGAGATGTAGAGACGATTGGTTGTGACCCATATTTATTACCCTCAACAGTATTTTCTCCACTAACCTTTGTTAAACGCCTGCCACAACTCATGTTCCCGGATATTTATATATTTTTTATCCACAATCCCTCCCCTCACCGAGACAGCCTGAAGGCTTTCAAGAGCACGATGCCTACCAGTATGCTGTTGCTGTATGAGTGAAGGAATCACGGATATGGCACCTGGAGCCACATAAATTATATGTCATCATAGCACATGTAAATAATTCAAGAACAGGTTTTAAACGTGTGGTTTGGTAGTAGTTTACTGTTAACGTAACCTTTGTTAGCTAGCGAGTTGTTAGTTCCAGCGCTAACAACTCGCTAGTTTGTTTACATTCCCACTTCAACTCGTTGCCAGCTGACACCCATGCTTTATCATCCATTAACTCAGATCATGTCTCTTCTTATTGAGGCCAACCATTTATTCCACCGGTCTACATCCTTTGGGATGGAATAAAGCTGCATTTCCGGGTGTCTTTGTCGATTGCTATCACAGCCAACAACACAACATATTCCTGGCATCTTTCAAATAACGTAAATTTTCAGTTTCTTACTTAATTTACTCCTACTCCACTTGTTCTGGTAATGTGAAAAACGCTGTAACCTGTGAACTGAGTACTGCGGGCGGACACAAATATGGTGGTGTGAAAATGCAGTAACGTCATGTGGTCATGGTTACATGCTGCCATTCCGACATCTCGCTATTCCGACATTGGCCTCCAATTGTCGGACTGGTGGACTGAGGACTGGTGCTCAGACAGCAGAGTAATGGTAACTGCTCACCGGACCTAGAGGCCATGTCTGTCCAGTGTCGACCATTCTATCTGCCACGGGAGCTAACGGTAGCCATTGTGACTGCTGTTTACTATCCCTCCATGCCAACGTTAGCACGGCACTTGGCCAGATTCATCTTATGCTATCAAAACAAGAGAAGGCCCATCTGGATGATGTGCACATCATAGCTGGGGACTTTAACAGAGCATGCCTGAAGACTCTTCTTCCCAAATTCCACCAGCACGTCAAGTGTGTAACCAGGGGAAATAACACACTTGATCATGTTTATTCAAACTTCAAGCATGCCTACACAGCGACACACCCCTCCCCCACCCCGGACAGTCAGATCATCTCTCGCTGTTCCTCTTCCCGGCCTACACCCCCCTCAGGAGGCAAACAAAAACGGCCTCACACACCATCAAAGCCTGGTCTGAAAATGTTCTTGCCCAGCTGCAGGCTGCTTTACTTGCACAGAGTGGAGTATTTTTGAACATCAGGACCTGGACACACATACCAAGTCTGTCATCTTCTACATAAAGTGCTGTGTAGAAAACGTTACCGAGCAAAGATGCATCTGGGTCTTTCCACTTCCCACAGAAAGCTCTGGATGACAAAAGAGGTCCAGACCCAGATCAGAGCTCAAAACCTAGCCTTCATGACAGGTAATAGAGCTCTCTACAGCACCGCCAGAGGTGACCTGAGGAGGGGCATCAAAGAGGCTACGGATTCCTATAAGAGGAAAATGGAGGGATACCTCACTGGCAGCAATCCATGACAGATGTGGAGGGGCATCCAGGCCCTAACCAACTATTAAGGCCACCCCCCTCCTACTTGGGCTGAACGATATGGAAAAATAATCAAATTTTTTTTTTCTAAAATATTGAGATTTAATAAGCGATTATTAGTTCCTTGTCTTTTGTATTTTTCAGCAAACATAGAGATTATATTTTTCTGTTATAGTAGACAAACTCAGCTGTTTTCAGCTCTGCAGTCACTCTTTGCTTTTTCATTCAGCTCCGGTATAGCAACCTGGCTAAAATATGTCCAGGATGGCATGTTGTACCGCTTATCCAGTGTATTAATTAAGGCTGTAAACTCAGGCTTGGTCACCATGGTAATGGGCATGCCCCTTGCCAAAAATTCCGTTATTGCTGAAGTAATTTCTCCGTGCCGTTTTGACATATGTTTTCATATGGAGTTTCATATGGAGTCACGCTTTCCAACATTTCGGTTAACAACAGTATCCTGGAGGCGGGCATTAAGGCATATGCAGACCAACTGACAGGGATCCTCACCAAACTCTTCAACCTCTCCCTGACACATGCCACCGTCCCCACATGTCTGAAGGCCTCCACCATTGTCCCCATCCTCAAAAAAACCTGCCATAGACAGTCTGAATGATTACAGACCCATCACTCTCACGTCTGTAATCATGAAGTGCTTGGAGCGGTCAGTCTCCTAGCACATCAGAGACTGCCTCCCTCCCTCCCTCGACCCACACTAGTTCGCTTACAGGGCAAACCGGTCAACGAAGGACGCCATTGCCCTCACACTCCACACAGCGCTGAGTCACCTGGTGAACAAAAAGAGCTATGTGAGGATGCTCTTTGTGGATTACAGCTCAGCGTTTAACACAATAATCCCAGACATGAACAAGACCACACCTCCTTCCTCATAAATGGAGAACTGTTGGAAACTGTCACCACCATCAAGTTTCTGGGCACCCACATCTATGCTTACCACTCCTGGACGTTTAACATCAGGGCCCTATTGAAGAAGGCTCAGCAGCGGATTTACTTCCTGCGCGTCCTCAGGAAGAACAACCTAAACACAAAGCTGCTGTTGGCCTTCTATCACTCCTCTGTGGAGAGCGTACTAACATACAGCCTGGGTGTGTGGTTTGCAGGCTCAACAGCTGGGGAGAGGAAGGCGGTGCAGAGGGTCATAAACACTGCCCAAAAGATCATTGGCTGCCCTCTGCCCAACCTGGAACACCTCTCCACATTGTGCTGCCTCAGGAAAACAAAGGCCATCACAAGAGACCCTCAGACCCTGACCCCCCAAATATAAACAGCCCTGAAGAACATTACACATATCTACCTCCTCCTACCTCTCAGCACCTTAACAGCACTGGCCACCCCTGCCTTGTCTGTACCTTTGTGCAATATCTGCAGCCACTTTAGATCTTTTACCCTGACTCTTACCTCCTTCTTTTCTATTTTATCTTAATATTTTGCTATTTTTTTTATCCAAATGTTTTTATGTTTATAATGTTGTTTTCTGCCTTGTTTTGAACCTTTGTGGTGCAGGATGGCTCTGCGGGAGCACCTTCAATTTTGTTGCATATCCACAGGGCAATGACAATAAAGGCTATTCTGATTCTGAAATATGTGAATATGCCATTGCGCTCCACCCAACTCTCCACCTCTCAGCTCAAACTCTCCTCTGACCTTTCTCAGTCAGCCAACCCCTAGAATCTTAATACCTGGGGTGTTAACAATCTAAAAATCATCAAGGCAAAAAGCAACAATATTGTAGCAATCAAGGCAAGTATGAAATACTTATATCAAATTTTTTGTTGCGCAAAGTAGTAAGTTAATATTAGCCTTCCGTTATTGTCTAGCTGCACGAAGCTATGAAACTCTTCTCTAGATTCTCAAGAAGTGCATTTAACTACATCCTATTATAACATGGAAATCACTAGGGACGGGATTTGTTAAGAATTTAGCAATTCTGGTTCCATTATGACTTGAGAGCCCTGATACAATCAGCAAGACCTGGAAGTTTTACATTACCCAGGACTTTTGAGATGGAAGACGCTGTGCCACAGGCTTCCCTGCAAGAGTTGCCATCATTGCTTAGCAGCATGTCAAAGACTTTACATTTGTGCAAAGTAATTGCATGCTGTGTGGTCAAATGTTTCAGCATGTTGGAGGTATTTCCCCCCATTGACGTGATCAAAGCTCTGCACGTATTGCAGCTGGCCCTAGTATTGTCCTTTTTGGTGAAATATAACCAAACTTTGGAGCGCTTCTGCCTCGACGCCATGTTGGAAACATTCTGAGCCACAATACGTAAATGCGTTGGACATTAGCAGAACCTATAAACGGGATCGTTAGGCAGGTGGATTAACGATTCCCCAGAATCTAAATACTGGGAATCAGTTCTCAAAGAGAGAACCATCCCTAGAAATCACCTCAGTATCTGACTAAAGTGAAGTAGATATTATTGAGTTAATGTTATTGCTTGTAGACTAATTTTCTAATCTGTGTTGAATCTAATATCGGTAGCTTAGAATGTAATTTTCAACAATTTGGGTCAAAATAGAAAGGCATGTATAGCCCATTTTATCAGTATCAGTATCATCTGTATGATTTCCATGGCAATGTGATGTACATCCTGCGGTTTGTTTTAATTGAACTGAAATGCTTCTGTGATTCAATTGTAAGTTAAACAGATTTCATATACAGTATAAATATAAAAACAAAACAAGGAGACTTTATGAACTTGCTGCTCTTCTGCCTTGGAAATTCACACATCGCAGACAAAGGAAGCTCAGCCCCGAATTGATGTGTTTACACACATCAAACTGGTGTTGTAGAATGAACTAAGTGATGTCAGAGTTTATTAGAGTGGCAAGTTCTGTGATGAGCACTTATGCACAACCTATTTTGTCTCTTTTACTACCTTCCTTTAGGTTCAACATACCTTGCTAAAGCATTTATCTAGCATTGTAGTACACCTGTCAGGCTGAGCAGCGTTGGTGATTTTGTCAACTTATGTAGGTTCAAAGACACATGAATAATGATTAACGATGTAGACTTCTAGGGCACATGCATTTTATTTTGTAGCTGTATCTGATGACATTTGCTCTCTGTTTTCTCCCTCATCAGACACTGAAAGTTTGGTCAATGGGAATCATCAGGCCAGTCCAGCCCAAGCTTCCCCAGCTCCTGGCGAGAGTGTCCAGTCTGAGCACAGTGCAATTGTCAGCTCCATTGAGAAGGATCTCCAGGAGATTATGGATTCCTTAGTCATGGATGACCCACAGCCTTCTTCTTCTGAGGCAAAAAATCCTTCTGAAGGCAAATCCATCCCGCACTCACCCTTGTCACCCATGGTCAATGGAGGGGGAAGGTATCTGTTGTCCCCTCCTACCAGTCCAGGTGCCATGTCTGTGGGGTCCAGCTATGAGAATACATCCCCTCCTTTCTCCCCCCTTTCCTCCCCCTCAGCTGCCAGCAGTGGAAGTCTTACCAGCCCATCTCCTAGTGGAGGACCCCAGGACCAGAGTTCTTCTCTGCCACCAGTGCCTATACGCTCCTCTAGCTACAACTTTACCACCCAGCCTCCACCTGTACCTCAGCCACGGACGATACTGCCTAATTTCAGCAGCTCTGGGGTGGCCCAGAAGGTTCAGGAAAGCCCCAGAATGCAGCGGAAGGCCTTAATAGAGGCTCCTCCGAGCCCCAAGCCTAGCTGCAGAGGACTTGGTCAAGACAGGTCTGAGAGCCCTTGGCAGACCTCCCTTCTATCCTCTACTGAATCTCTCAGTAGTAAAAACGTGCCCAGCAGTCCCAGACTTGCTCCCAAATTCTCAGCCTGTCCATCCCCGGCACCCTCCAGCCCCAGGACCAAGACTACCATGGTGCTGCAGGAAAGGCCTGCCAGCCCCTTTAGAGAGCAAAACATTTTAACCGATCAATCCCTTTCATCCAGCCCCTCCAGGCATCTTTCCCAAAGTACAAGAGCTTTCCAGCCTCCCCTGGACCCCATCGTCCACATAATCCAAGGATCTCCACTCCAACAGTATCCACGTTCACTGCAGCCCCCTGAAAGCCCTCGTATGAGGAGGAATATGGAGTTGAATGGAGGCAGTGGAGGGAGCAATAGTATGAGAGAGCTGCCACCTCTAAGTCCCTCCTTGGCTCGGAGAGGTGTCCCAGTTCTCCCAGGGGCTCTTCCAGGAACCGTTTCAGGGACCATCCCCATGTTGAGGACTCCAGACAGCCCTTCGAGTTTAGGCAAACTTGTCCCAGAAAGTCCCAGGTTTCGTCGCAAAGCTGGATCTTCATCAGAGGAAGTGTCGTGCAACAGAGTGATGATAGAGGATAGTAGTAGTGCAGGCGTACATAAGGCAAGCGTTGGGAATTCTTTGTCACCTCCCTACAGTCTGGGCTTCCTGCCTGGCTCATCTCCTGTTGCCAGCCCCAGGACACACAGGAAAATGTCTTCAGGGAGACCCCACCCAGGAATGCGAGAGAGAAAGAATAGCATCACAGAGATCAGCGACAATGAAGATGAACTGCTTGAGTACCACAGACAACAGAGAAAGGAGAGGCTCCGAGAGCAGGAGATGGAGAGACTGGTGAGTCAGTACCAAATACCACCAAGAAACAGTTGTTATTCTGTGTGCAAATCAATAATTTATTATTGATTATTTCATTGATGTACCATTTCAACTTAGATACCAAACCAGATTCAATTAATATGTTACAGGGTTTGTGTCCTATTTTATTATTAACAACTTATCCAAGGTTACTATGCTCAGCTTGGTATATATTCAGAGAAAATTAAATACCTGAAACGATAATAAACAAAATGGATCATTTAATTACTCGCATTATCTGAATTCAGGACCAGCTTTTATTCTGTCTGATTAACTAGTTTTTGGATTGTTGGGTTGAACTGAAAGATGATACAACATGTTTTAACCTTGGGCTTGGAAAAACTGTGTGACATTCATTACCATTTTCTAACATTTTATAGCAGTTATCGGATCATATGAGAGAACACACTCAAAATTAATCAATAATGAACACATTACCTGCAGTCTTTAGAACATTGAGCTAAAGTTGTTTTGGTTCCATGTACAGAACAACCGAACAGAACGGGCTCACCCTTAAGTTGCGGAATGTAACACCATTGTCATGAAAACAAATCCCTGTCTGATCCGTCTGATCACATGAATTTGTTGTCATGCCAAAGAGGCCGAAAAAGACACCAAAAATGTTGAGCAACAATGTAGGACAATGGCTAGACCTTTTTAAGTCCTATTTGAGCTATATAGGACCAGCATATATGATCACGAGCAAACACACTCACATGGAAGAAAAAAAAACAAACAAATAAAAAAAAAACTGTTTAGGTTTTCAGTAAAACTTTTTTTTCTAGACAATAAAGACAAATGCACATTATGTGTGATTAAGCTAGTTTACCATAGTTCTACCGATGCAGTGAGGACTCACTTAACAGTCACAAAAATGCTACACTCCAGGAGCAACAAGACCAGATGGAAAGACAACAAAAAATTATTTGGTTTGTTGTAGCTAAATGCTTGTGTGACACCAAACGACAGGAACAAATAACTGCTTTGGGGATTAATGTTAGTTTGATGATGATGTCACGACTAATCAACTTTAATGGGCTTGATTAGTCGACCTCAAAAATCACTTAAAATGCTCATCCTTGATATATGTATGTATATATATGTGTATATATATATAATCCCGATTACTCGCATTGTTATACTCAAAATCCAATAATGAATTCAAAAGTAGCATATAACGTACTTTTATTGGAACTGTACAGTCATATGATCAAATTACTCCGGTGATAAGAAAATTTAACGTTGCAGTGTTTAGAAATAACTTTGCTCTGTAAAAGGAGCAGCTGCAGTGAGAGGCTCATCTCTGGACTCTGGATATCTCTCAGGACTGAGAGGTTCAGGAGGTGCTTTGTCCCACAGCCATAAGGCTTTTTAACAGTGATTGCTGACTTTGATGTTTTTTTCAAATTTGTTTATTTTTGTATTCATTTATAATTATTTTTATTGTTGTTATTGTTCTAATATAAAATCATTGTAAATATTTAAAAAAAAATTGAGCTACTTGACTAATTTTGAATTTCCCTTATGCTGCACATAATCTAAAGACTATCTAAACCTCTGTTAGAATCTCTTAACTCCAGGTTTCATGCATGCTTTCAGATCCTGATTAGAGTGCCTGGTATTATATACTAAGTGATATTAATAATTACCTAACACGGGTTAGGTATGAATGTATACAATGTATGTGATCATGCATAGGCTTGGTTTCACTGTTGCATAATAATTGCAGTATATCCATTTTTATTTGCAAAAGGTGGAACATTCAGGCTCATACACCATCTCAGTTTACTGTCTGTGGTGCCTGCAACTTGGCTCTTTGTCTGAAGTGTTGATGACATACAGTCTCTGGTTGTCCACTTAGGTCCATAGTAACTGCATTGTTTGTTGTTTCCTAAATGAAACAGAAGGGGGATGACGGAGCAGCAGTAAACATTTTGAACTTGTCTCTTAGGTTGAATGAAACTGTGGAGACAAGGTCCTTTCCGTAAAGTATTTGTATGTGTTTGTGTCTGTATTAGAGGGCGTTTGTCTGCCCTCCTTGTAATTACAGAGAAGGGCTTTTAGTGAGAACAATTCAGCTCGATAGACTGAGAGGACATGCCCTCTGTGTCAGTGTTTGCCAGATAATGTTTTAGTACTTATCATAGAGACATGGCAGTAAAACGGTTGGCATTGTTACATTGATAGCTGAGTCGATCCACGGTTGCAGCTTGACTGTATCATCTAATTGGACCAACATCCTTGTCCCAGTATACATGCCGCATCCAATGCGACACTGTGGACTCGGCAGAGCTCTAGAGTGCGATGCGACCCAGTTTTTCAATGGTGCGACTAAAAAAAATCTGAGGTCTCACCGGTGCGACCAGCCGTTCGAGGGGGGAAAAAAAGTCTCAGCGACTCAGAAAGCGTCCCTTCAGTTCAACAACATACACACATTAGGCCCATATAGTGGTTTAAACCAATTGGAGATAGTGAAGGGCAGGACCCCCCTCTGATTGGCCGTGGTCCAGATATTCCTGTACGTGTGTGTGTGTACATTTGAAAATGCGTGTGCTGCGGTCAGATAGTGAGAGGTGAGTGGCCTAGGCCCATCAGATTTAGTGGAAATAGCCACGGATAATAAGATGAAAAGAACGATTGATAACACTTGAAGAACACTTCGTGAAGAATGTTAAATTATGGTCTAATTCGTCCGAAAGTCATAACCAGGGCTCTCAAGTCTCACGCATTGAGCGTGACAGTCATGCTTTTCGGTCTTCTGTCCCACATTCCCGCCACACCTTGTATTTCTCATGCTGAAAAAAAATTATGATAGAAATTTCTCTGGCGCGCAGCTATCGCTATGGAAACGGCAGGAAACAAGCACGACTCCCATGAGTCTGAGCAGAGCAGTTACTAATAAAATCAACACTAATAATAATATTAAAGCTGCAAGCAGCGATGATCGGGCCCGAGCACATGCGTACGTCAGGGTAGACGCCGGGCGACGCCATCGCACAGCACAGCTGTTCGTCAATTGAAGAGCAGACCGTGAGAATTCCATTTTTATCCAGACATCATCAGGGTTTTTGAAAATTCATAGGGGGCGCCACTGAGCCATTTAGCTCCAGCCACACATGATATTCTATACATACGTACCAGCTTGTCAGCATGGACGTGTGTGGCAAGTTTCATGATCTTCCAATAATGATATGGTTTCCAACCACCAGCAGGTGGCGCTATAGTTGAGTGTCAGTATGCACATATGTACACAGTCAGGGCAGAGTCCCAGGCAAGCCTATGAAGTTTGGTGAAGATTAGACAATGTATGCAAAAGTTATGAGTGACTTTGTTTTTTTGTGACAAGCAGTAGCGAGTGGTCAAAGTTTGAGGGTCTGCCACGGACACACCCTTCAGACTTTGGAAAAGATTATCCTAACTTTTAGGCCCTCATGGCTGAAGAGTAACCAGACCAAGTTTGAAGCCGTTACCATTAAATGTGTAGGAGGAGTTCGATCATATGTGAGGTGTGGAAACAGGCAAAACGGCACCAATTTGCATCTTCTACTCAAAATGGCCGACTTCCTGTGGACCTGGCACCATGAAGTCCCAGGCTTTTTTGTGCACCTGGGCATGACGAAGGTATGTAGCGGATTCGTACGCAAAACTAACCCCAACGACAAAGGTATTTAGTAAATGACTAGGGGGTGCTACAGAGTCATTTTAAAGCAACTGCACTGTAACGTAGTGTACACTAGGCCTCATGCGCATTGCAAAATTGGTGAGTTTTGGTGCACGGGAAAGCATAGAAAATTGTGTGAAATGCACATAGAATAATAATGCCTTGAAGAACAAGAGGGCTTCACTGCCTTGCAGCTCGGGCCCTAAAAATGGCAAAACCAATAGAGCCTCGCTATGCTTACAGCTCGGACCCTAATAACACCTTCAGATACAATAGTGCCGGGCCTTCGGTACTTGCAGCTCGGGCCCTAATAATAACGCCAAGGAATACAATGGGGCCTTTGCTGCCTGCAGCTCGGGCCCTAATAATAATACCAACGGAAACAGTAGGGCCTTCGATGCTTGGGGGTGTTAAAAAGTAGATGTTGATCTGGGAAGTAAATGGTATTATCTTTTTATTTGTTTTTTTATGGAATTTATGTTGCCTCAAAGAAAGCAGTTGCTGCTCTTGGTGACCAGTGTAGTAACCGGATAGAGTCTTTACAACACTTGCACTTTTAATTTACATTATTTAAAGATGTTTTAAGCTTAAATTTCAGCTCAGTGAAGCACTTTATGCACCAACACTTTTCAGTTAGTTACCTGCCTTGTGGAATTGTGCTTCAAATAAAGAACTTTATGTTGACCAGATTGTTAGTTAATCATTTACCAGTCAATATTGCCTAAAAAGACAGGCAGCTATTTTAAAAAAGAGTGAACCTGTAAAACTGCGGTGTTGAATGCGATGCGGTCGAAAATTTGGAAAAAAAAGTTGGGCGCACCAGTGCAACCCGTGCAAAAAGTTTGTCTAGAGCCCTGCTCGGTGTGTAAAACTTTCAGACGTTCAGCTTCTTCTAATCGTCTATGTATCTTTATTTCATTGTACATGTAAGTATTTCCAAATTCACTGCAAGACGAGCCCTAAAAAATCTTTTGGAAAAAAACATTTAGAGTCTTTCTGTTTTCAGATTTGTTCTAAAAAGACCTACAATGGTGTTAACATGTTTCCATCAGACTGGCAAAAACATTATCAATTTCATCAACAAGAACTTTACACTGAGCTGGAAAATGGCACTGGAGGTCACAAACATAATCAAGTCAAGTAAACAAGTCTTTCAGTGGACTAACAGGCTCTCTGAGACTCAACAGCCAGATTCCTCAACAGGCTGTTATGTTTGCATATTTCTTGAATGCAGAAACTCGCAGCTCTGTGAGGAGGCAGGGCGTAGAGCTGCAGGGCCTGTAATTAGTCACAGTTGACTCACTTACTGTCATGACAGATTTTTCTTGCCCGTGAGCATGTGCATTTAAAGCCTTCCACACACAGCCTGATACTCAACTGATTACCAAAAAATCTGTTATTTGAACAAAGACTCAGAAGTTTTAGTAGGAAAGAGTCCTATTGTGAAATGATCAGGAGTACACAGCTCAGAGGCAGTGGGAGGCTGCTGGAGAATCAAGCTCCACAGATTCATTAAGCTGATAATGGGTTGGGTTGGAGCCCCCTGGTGCTGGTTAAACCTTGTTCCTTCATGATTTTACAAAAATTTTGTTGCGTGGTTTACTTGTGCTTAACAACAAAGAGCATGACAAGTAGTTGAACACACATTTGTATTCAGATATTTCCAGGAACATCTTGTTAGTCTGACTTGCTATTTATTTTTATATTTACATTGTTGAACCATAGATTTGTTAAAGTTACTAAAACCATACAACATGAATAGCTTAATGTTCAGGCAGGCACTAATCGTAAAACTGATCGTAAAACACAGTATGAAGTTCTTCAGTTCCATATATGTAGAGATTAAATTTACACATCCACTCCAAAAGTCCTCCAACGATACAGAAGACAAAGCTCTCTTTGAGGCTGAAAGCCACCCGATGGTCCTTAAGTTGTGTTGCTCCCTTGTTATCATGAGCACAGAGAGCCCTTCAGCTGAGTGTTATCAAGTGTACGCTACGTTCTTGTTTGAAGGTCTGTAGAGTAAGCTGTTGCCTCATTTTTGAGTTCAACATAGTGTGAATGACATTACCTCTGGGCTGTGGTGCCAAATTTAATGTTTTCTGTAAGAGTTTCCGTGGGCAAGGAACATGTGGTTGATGGTGATGAGAAGAGTACTGGCTTGGTTTACAGTGCTGCATTAAACATCAGTCACTCAAAGTTAATTTACTCGACATGGAGATAAACCTTGATGTGATCTGAGACTTCAAACGTTTGCCAGAACTATAAAACTTGTGTAATGAAAGCAGCATGCAACAAGCAGTGACAATCTAATGAACAATTCCTCCCTCACTGCATTGTGGGAAATGTGGGATCCAGAAAATCTGATGTTCAGCTATTTCAGTTTGATTGATTTTTTATTTTTTTAAATTTTTTAATCCTTTCTGCTAAAAATCTTGTTTTTAAGCTCATTAGCAGTGTATTTTTTATGTATCATGTCAATGTTGGAGGTTTCTGCTTTGAGCTGGCAAACCAGCCAGTGGGGCGTTTCTAAAATTGTCGGAAGCAAAAGACGTTTGAAAGAGGTTTTTTATGACAAAAACATGAAATGCATCATTTTGAGGAGCAGAGGTGAGTTTTAGAGGATTAATAACTGCTGGAATGGGTCTTTGAAAAATAATGCAGTTTCTTACAAATCCTTTGTGTCTTAGTTATGTGACTTCAGGGGGTTTGTGGTCATGTCTTGGCTGAGCAAGATTCGTGATGCTAGTACCACATTGCCAAATTTTTCCGACTGACGACAAACTGAGAGCTCTTCTATAAACTTCAGTTCAATGATGCCAGGGATAAACAACAAGGAAAAGCTCTTAAACAGCATTTAATTGACCTAAAGGACTATTAGAACCAGGAGGTGAAATCTCACTGATCAGGCTGCCGGGCTGTCCTGTGTCTATTGGATCCAAGCTGTCCAGCCTGGCACTACTCCTTCCACATGGCTGTCTGACTGAAACACTGCTAGCAAACTCACTTTGAATATGAACTGAGTCTCAGCATGATTAGTCTGTGGCCTCCGCACACGTCCTTGCTTTGTTCACTATAGATGACCTCATCTTTCCTGTGACGCCATTTGAGAGTACACCATTGTTTCGTCAGTCTGCCGTGTGCCTGTTGATGGGACATAAAGTGAATCGAGCATGATGCATCTGCTGTTGTGAAAAGTGATGAAGCTTGTGTCTCGTCCCAAAATAGCAAATGACAAAGAAGCTAAGAGAGCACTTTGTAGTTTACTATTTTGAGCGGGGCTGACTTTGCAGTGATTTATTACGTCTTTGTTCGGAGCTCTGGGTGGGTTGAGGGTGTGGGAGGTGTCGTTGCAATTTCTAATGGTTCATGCCAGAAGTCAGTTATGGTCATACATTCCTTGTTACTGTCACGGTTCGGAGAGGTAGGACCCAGATGCAGTTCTTCCAAATGTAACAAGGGTTATTAACAAAAACAGGGAGCAAGAACAAAAACAAGACAAGGCCAAAAAACATAAAGCGCGGCAGAGCCGGATCAAAAATACTTAACTATGAAACAAAACGAGACTATGAATAAACAAAGGAACACAAAACAAGACTGAGCACGGCAAAACGAGACTTATCTGTGTGGCAAGGCATGGAATGAGGTAAGGATTCTGCAGTGACTGAAAGGAAACCAGAAGACTAAATACTGTGAAGGGAGTGATCAGTGAATGAGGTGCAGCTGTGAACAATGAGCCAGATGACTTGAGTGAACCGAGGTGGCAGGGGAAAAACAGGACTAGAACATAACTGAAACCATGATTAAACATAAACTGACAGAGCCTGACTGTGACAGTTACATCTTCGGCAAAGCCTTTCATATAGCTCTCTCACAGATGTACTCTCTCTGGTCTCAGTTCAGTCACTGTCAGAGCTCTAGTTTTGGAATTTACTGCCCTCTCCTCTTTCTCTTTTCTTTTCCTCATCCATCTATTTTATTTGCATGTAAGCCATTATTTTCCAGCCTAGCAGGACGCCACAAGTCTTTTTTAAACTTTCCTGTATTGCTACTGTCCTCCAAGATTAGCAGACCAAATATACATTTGCAAATGGAACACCACATATGTGTAGCCATATCTTGCAGAACATAACTAAATATATCCAGCTCTGTTACACCAAACCTGCCCACCCAAGCTGCCAAATATATCCTGCAACTCTACTGCTCTGACCCGCTGGCCAGTAGGTAGAGTTTTTATTTACGCTGATAGAAATTTTATTTACTGCACAGAGAGACTAAGCAATTAATATTTAAACTACAGTATCAACTGGCTCATTTGCACATTTGTGTTGAAATCCACAGTGAGGCAGAGCATTTAATTTTTGCTTGAAAACCAAACAAGACCAGTAAATGGGAAAAAGAGAGACATGCTTAGATACATAAGACAGTAGCGTCAGTGGCACCAGATCTGAAACAGCAATAAATCTTCTTCTATTACTGCCAAAAGAAAGCTGCAGTAATCCAGCCTTGAGACAGTACCAACAAATATGCCACATGTGGTCGTCCTCTTTAGTGCCAGATTAGGATGCATCATCACTTGAACTAACAGCTTTTATTTAATCTTTTTTTAAATTTGTATTTGTCATTGAAAATACAACAGAGGAGCACCAGTAGAGGGGGTTATTCTACTGTTCATTCACACTTTGCAAATCCAACCATTGTCTCAGTAACATGCTGCTCAGAATAATGTTATTTTTAGATACATTTTTGGGACTAAAACTACTGTGAAAAAATATGGGCAAAATATGAAAATCTAACTTTACAATATACACAACACAATCAATTGTTCAGGTCGAGAGAATAGAAATTAGAAATAACAATAACAATATGATGATAAGAAAAATATGTCATACACCTTTTTACTATGAAAAGAGCTCCCATGTCACAACAGTCAGGAGGAATGAGCAGAGCTGTAACTTTGATGGGATGATTGTCCCGGGGGGGACCTGAGGCAAATGTGTGTACCGTATTTTTCAAGCAAAAAGCGCACCGGGTTATAAGGCTCAATATCAATGATTGACTGCTAACGGGTCTATTTTCATACATAAAGCGCACCGGATTATAAGGCGCATTAAATTAAACAAAACTCAGATAAGTCAAACTTGATTCAACTCACTTGTTGTACTGCGTGACTGATAGCGTTGAGTTTGTCTCTTAACAGGAGACATTTTTGGGGCAGTGGGTATAGAAAATGAATGAACACACCTTAATGTTGAAGCACAGATCGTATTACTCCGCGATGCTTGTGGCTGTAATGGTCAAACTATCAAGCAGTGCAGCTTCGTAGCTTACCAACGCCGTGCTGAAACATTTTGACAGATTTTTGAGCACTGTATAAAATCGGTTCTCGGTCAGAAAGCACAACCAGAATTAATTCATACATTAGGCACACCACATTTTAAGGCGCACTGTCGATTTTTGAGAAAATGAAGGGATTTTAAGTGCCCCTTATGGTCCGAAAAAAAACGGTAGTTGTGCTCTTGTTAGCCTCAACACGACAGTGTTGCTTCCCCACAGAAACCAACCAGTGCACCACAGTGATTATTTAGTCGACTAACAGAAAATGTTTGTCTGCAAGAATTTGTGGAATGAAATTCACACAAATGTCAAAATTAGTTAGTTTTCCATTATTCCTCAGCCCTTTTTCAAACAGCAGTCAGGCCAAATCGCTCACGTTATGTTCACTGTTATTTAAAGTTATTATTTCATTTTCATTGTCAAAATTAAAAATATGAAAATCTAATTACTGGGGTATTGAGTAAACAAAAGTGTAGGTTAATTTTACCTTTTTTCACTGTTGTGTAGCTAACCAAGCTAAACAGGGTTCTTCCAATAAGTTTATTATTGAATTTAAACCTCCAACTGAAGTGCTGGAACAGTAACCAGAACCTGTCAGGGGTCTCCCTCCCAACGCTTACACCCTAAAAGCACTGATGTCATAAAACTTCATTGTTTTCATCCACCACAAAGAACTTCAAAGGGTCACACATATTTGTTTCTTTATTAAACAGCCAGTAAGAGAAGTAATTACATAAACTTTGAGAGAATATGTCCTGCAAACTTTGCTAGGAAGAACTTCAAAGCTCGTTTTGTTCCTGTTATCTACAGCTAGTGATGTATTGGATTAGCAGCTGAAACCAGTCAGTCATGATAACTTTAGCTTGAAGTTATCAGCCAATTTAAACCTAGAACAGCTAGCTCATAGAGTATAAAGTTCTGCTGGGAATATAATAGTTCCTCAGCTTTTCTTAGAACCATCTTGCAGACCACCTCCCACTGGAGGGAGTCCCTGCATGTTATAATTTATAATCACTTCTCACAAGACCTGGGTAAAGTTTTTAGGGGAGGGACCTGAGGTGGGTGCATAAGTGAGGGTTTGGCTGCTCTGCATCCATTTCAAAGTAGCCCAGCCAGTTATGAAATTACTTTAGGGTACAGGGAACTCTTAGAGAGGGCATCTGACAGAGATGCTGGAAGAAGCAGCATCCTCAACTCCTTTATAGTTCTACAGGACAAATCCTGTGTGATGGAACGCTATCACGTGCTTTGTGGCAGCGGCACTGTGCAGGCACAGAGACGAGCTCAGGGCAGGGAGCAGGCTCTGGCTAAAGAGAAACCAGTCTTTCTCAACAATGTGGCATCTCTCATGAAGGTAACTGATGCCACAGCTAATATTAACAAAGCCCTGTCTGTCGATGACTGCATTTAAATAGGCTGTCTGATGTTTCTGTGTTGGGCTTGTGGTATGGGTGATCCATGCGCAGCTCTGAGGCTTGTTGCCTGCATGTGATTCTATGTGGTTCAGTCATTAAAGAGCAGAGCTGTCATGCTCTCAGACTGCTTTTGTACTTGAGCTGTTATGACTTTAGAAATATTTAGAAATATATTACTTGCATCCACATTATGGCTGGTGACATAATCACATAGCCTGTAGTAGGTGCCCATTATGGTTGAGTAAAACTACATAGAAACCCGTTGTGTCCAGTATGTACTTTTTAAAATTCAAACTCAGTTCTGGAGTTTGAAATAAATATTGCAACGCGCAAATAAATAAATGAACATAAAAAAAACATTTTGATTTAAATTTAAATTCACGAGGGGCATGACAATTGTTTCATACACAAAATGCCAGATGTTCACATGACATTAGGCAGAGTGCAAATTGTTTCTGCTTATTTGCCGAGTGTCTATAAAAGATGGACCATGTCTCCATCTGGGGTGGGAATATTACATCTCACGTGATTAATTCAAATTTAAATTCTTGAAGTCGTGCTTAGAATAGAGTTAATTGTTGATTTTAATTTTTTTATTTTTTTGGAAAAGAATGTCAGATCATATTTAAGGCCACCACTTGCAAAGACGGTCAGAGTAAACTTGAAAGCAAGGTCAATGCATTAATGTCAATGGAGTTTAAATGTTTAAAAAGGTAAATGATGAAACACTGTTAGATCTGTTGGTTTAACTCTGCTGTATAGATGCTGCTCTTTTGGACTGAACCAGATGATGGTTCTTATATGGCTGGTCCTTATTCATTTAACCAGTCACTTTGGAAGCTGCTTTCAGACGAACTGTGCATACTGTTATGGAAGCTTTTCAACGCTTCCTTCCTAATACCTCTGATGAGCAATGAAATAGAGAACCTTTCTTTTTCTGCCGCCCGGCTAAGTTTTATTTTTCGTTGCAAGGAAAAAGATCAGTCCACACCATTCAGCGGCAATGATATGAAAAGACGCAAAAAAAAAAGGAAATCGGAGCATTTATACCTGAGGGAGGCCCTGTTCTGTGGGTGTGTATTGTTCGACCGTCACCCCCTCCGGGGGAATGTCTCACACCTTGGAGCAAGATCTAGGATGTGGTCTTGTTGATTATTAAGAGATAGGTTTGGTTAAGGTTTGGAGATGGTTTAAAATCATTAGTGTGTCTGGGTAAAACAAATGGTTAATGTCAAATGGTTAACCATCACAGTACTTTTACCTTAGTGTCAGTATTTAAATTCGCAAATTGTTTAATTAAAAAACAACTAATTGAAAACAGTTATTTTGAATGTTCTAGATATATGCTTACTTTGGCTTTGAGGCACACAGAGTGCTTCAGAAAAGTTGGGACAGGAGCAGTGAACTGTATTCTAAATGTATTCTATGAACTCAGTTCACAGTTTCTTTAAATTGTGGGTTAAAAACATTACATAAATCATCAATATTGATTAAAATGATAGTAGCCCAAGATGGATCCTTGTGGAATGACTGAACTTAATTTGGAGTGCAGTTATGACATCAGATATTATTATGCTAGCATGCTAAATTAAAGCGGTGACCAGGCTAAACATTTTAGTTAGCATGCAAACAGTCTTCCTGATGTTTGCGTTTTGCTCAAAACCATATGCTAGAAGCTTCTAGCATGGATAAACATCGTCATTCTTTTTCCTGATATCACTTCATAAAAAAAACTGGATGATTACCAGAAATTGAAGTTGGAGAGACACGTACAGAACCATGTAAACCATGAATTAAAACTTGTACAAAAGTCTTATGTGTTCATCAGGAACTGATACACAGACCTCTTTATCCTGGCTCTTGTACTCCAGGCAGCTGTGTGCATCTTCCGCTTTGACAGCCAGGAAACAGTCTACATGGTACTGCTGTTTAGTTTGGCTCGTAGCTTCATTAAATCTCCTTTGGCTAAACAGTCTCACATGGACATTCAGTGCAGTGTTTCATTGCTCTGCCAAACAGCTACTGTTGACTTACCGTTTTTGCCCTGATGCTGATATTTAATCTCATAATTTCTTGTGCACGCCAGACTGTTTAATTTAAAGCTGATGTAACTGGCTGCACATCTTGCAGTCAATTTTTATCCTTTAACAATAATCAAGCCATAAACCTACTTATTATCCCAAGCAGTCTTAAGAGAACATAAAAGTGCGACTCCCATCTAGCCTTTCATCACTGTATCTAGTCTTTGATGTTGTCATCTCTATGCTTGAAGTGTTTGACATGATATCTGGAGCCTGGTCTTTGCTTTGAAAGCTACTTCTGGGGCTTGGATCCGAGTCAAAGAAGTGGCCTCAGTGGAATAAATGCCAGCCGACCCCCATGGGAGGTTCAAACTAGTGACACCAAAGTAGAGGACCACCAACTTATCTTGGGAGGTTGGTGGCTACCGGAGAGCCTTGTCGTCGTTCTCCTCCTGTGTGGCCTCTATCCTGTGTGTTCCACAGGGACAGAGAGAGTAGAGAAAAGAAGGTGTAGCAGAAAAGAAAACAGAGGTGTCGCTTTGTTAGTATTGTATGCTTGTTTCTCCGCTGGGACATTATTATGGTGAACACTCCAAGGATCAGAGTTTGATCATGAGTGGGGTTTATTTTGCAGACTATTAAGGAGGTGGTGAATGTTTCCCACTGCCTGCAGTTATATGTAGAGAATAAAGCTTTGTTGAACTTTTTTTCAGTTTGCTCTGGAAATACTCCTTTCTGTGAGTTTCTGTTTACGTCTGTGACATAGATGAGTTACTCAAAAAGTAACACGAAGGTACACAGATGGGGAAGGGCCCAGGGGCTTGTGAGGCGGAGAAGGGAGAAACCTTAAAGGACTTGAGAGACGCTCACTCTCAGGAGAGAGAAGAATAAAAAAGGAGGAGATGGTTGATGCTGGGAAGATAAAAATAAGGAAAGTAAAGAGTAAAGTGAGAAGTTCATACTCAGCGCTTTCACACCAGGAAGATCCGGGGGTTCTGCTTGATTGGGCAGGTAATGCTGAAAAATTTGACACCTTAATTTGGTTTGGTTCACTTTCACAGGGCACTTTCGAAAGCGAATCAAACTGCCTGGACAATGTCACAATTACAACGAACAGCTGCTCGTTTGGGGAAATATTGCAATACTGCCCCAAATGAGCACTGACCAGGGAGGGGAAAAAACCATGAGGAAGAAGAAAGCCAAGGTTCATTAAATGGCCATAAATTGAAAGGAGAAATCCATCCCCTCAGCCAGCTTGTTCACAACCAAAACAAACAAATGGAGCAACACCAAATTTATGCAGTCTTGGAGTTTCTGTTTTTTTTTTTGTCACTTAAATTTTTATTGACAAATTATTGCAACAATAGAAACAAATACAAGCAAACTAAACAGAAAGCTTCCTGGGGAGTGCACATTATTCTTACAGTCTTGTAGAATGATCTTTCAATCATTATTCCAGTCCAGTATGAGCGTTTAGAGTCCTGTATAGGACTGGGTTTCCGTTGTCCAGTAATTACCGGACTTTGACTGGTAAAATCTGCCGAAGTCTGGTATTTTCTAACCCTGACGGTGAAAATGTCCGTTGAAAATATTCCCTCTGAGTCTGAGCACAATTAGAATTTTATAAAAAATGAAAAAATAAAAACACACGCACAAGCGAGACGCCATTGCTGTAATGACAGCGCGTATACAGAGGCTTAAACTTCTCAACAGCCTGCCAGTTCTCATCAGAGATTTCAGAGACATCTAAACTGGTCAAGATAGCCTCCGTGATCCCCATCTCCAGCGATTCGCATCAAAACTAAGTCGCCTGGGGGAGAGCAAAGTCACAAGACTGATGTGCATTTCAAGCTGCGCGGAGACACTGCACACATTTGATTTTAAAAACGGCTGCAGCACATTTCACACACGCGAAAATGCGTAAAAAGTAAAAGAAAATAAGAGTTGTTTTTTTCAGTTTGTTTGTAGAGTTTTATTGCAAAGCAGCGGACTTTTTATTATTATTATATCAAGTTGCAAGTACTAGAATGAAATGAGCCAGTCCAAATGTGTTTTATGTTTGTAAATTGTTGTATCTGAGAATAGGCCTTCAATTTCTTTATGTTCTTTATGCACACATGTATTGACTATAAGAGACTTTATTTATGGATGGACTATAATCTGATCAGTGTGTTCCAATAGAAAGTCAACACTGGGTCTTTATTAAACTGGATACAGCTACAGCAGTTAGTCACATTTTTGTGTTTTATGTTATTGCTGTGAACAAAGATGGTATTTGTTTGACTCAAAGTCACATACCACATTTGATAAATCAAAGGCCATAGGTGAGAAAACTATTTTTAATTAAAAATAGTAAAAATGTAAAAAATGTATCGACAGGAGAGGCAACGACTGGAGACCATCCTGAACCTCTGTGCTGAATACAACAAAGGAGAGAGCACTGGGATTGACTCTTTGGGCTCAGGGAGGACAGGTTTTCCTGGGAGCTTTGTTGACAGTCCTGGGCGAAGACCGTCTGTGGAAAATGACCTTGCAAGGGCGTCGTCCTCAGCCACTCTCCGCTTGGCTCAGCGACAGAGAGAGAGCGACGAAGAGAACCTGAAAGAAGAGTGTAGTAGTACAGAGAGCACTCATCAGGAGGTGAGGACATCTCCTGCTGCCAGCACAGCATCAGCACTGCACAATGGAGAGCGACAGGTCAGATTATTTCCCAGCTAAGATGCTCTCTCTGCATGCTGCTGAGGCTCCAGCACGTACAAATGATGTACTTGACTTTGCTACATAGGTTATTCTTCTAGTGTGGTTAAGGGGCCTACAGGGATCTGTGAGAAAGTTGCAGGGACATCCTGAGCAAAGAACTAGTTTAATATGTTAACCACTGAGCAGCTAATATTATTACTACTGTTATGCAGAATAGTCTTATACATGATTGCATGTTATGTGAATGTCTTGCTTGTGTTCATCACAAAATTACAGTTTGTTACTTTCTGCTCCTTTCTTATTTCCTATCGTATATTGGCTTTGTGTGATGGAATAATTTAACTGGTCTGGTAGGTTAGGGGGGAATTCTGTGTGTGTGCAAATATATTTCTGTCCACTGCAGTACTATCAGGCTGATTTACCATTTTAAGTAACCTGACTGTTCCTCCTGCAGCATGAGGACTCTTCAGGTTCAGGCAGCGCAGGTCATTCAGAGGTCAGTTACCTGGAGGACGAGAGGGTTCGTGTTCTGGCTCGGATCGATGAGCTCAAAACCCGGCTAGCTGAGCTGGAACAACAGCTCCAGGAGTCCAAACAAGAGGTAGAGAAATCATCTTTGACCCAGCCAAGGCTGAATTTGTTAAAACTCCAGGATTTATTATGCTGAGAGAGACTTCCCACAGCAGCAGTAAAACACATAGAGCAGTCGTTGATCACAGTATCCCTTCAGGTTATGTCAGGATAGTCTGAAAGCTTCTCTGTGACACTGTGAACTTTTCAGTTGTTCACTCTTTCAGGCAGAGATGGAGCGTGCCTTGCTGCAGGGCGAGAGGCAGGCAGAGCTCGTCCAGATTGAGGCCGAGAAGGACATCATCACTCAGCTGCAGCACAAGCTGGATGAGCTGGAGAGCGCCATCCAGCGGGAGAAAGACAAGGTACACAGGGCAGTGATTTAACTGCATGAGGTAGATCAATCCAGCTATTTATTTTATTTATAAAAATCACATGTTAACTGCTTGGTTTTTTTTTTAAGACTCTTAATAGTCCTCCATGATGTGCTTTCCCTCCTGGTTCATCACAATCAGTGTTGCATAAATCAGTGTTTCTACCTGTACTGAACATCTTTATTTGGATGTGGAGACCTGCACACATTTATTTGATAGAAAAATCACACAATTTTTACGACTTATAAAGTGATAAGTCAAGGACTTGGTTCCCTGAGCATCCTCTCATTCTCTCTTATTTATTGGTTTGTTTCCTCTGCTGTTTTGCTCTTATAACTATCATCCAATGATCCCTAATCCTTCTCTGCTTCTTCAGCACTTACGGTATCTGAGACTTTATTAACGTTGCTCGCCTGTTTCTTCGCTGTCTATGTAACCAGCCCTTTAAGCGAAAACCTTGCCCTTCAAGAAAATCGGCTGTCTTTGGTTCTGCAGTGCACGGGCTCTGCAGTTGATTTTTCTTGGTGTTTCTGTAATGAAATCTACTCACATGTTTTCTGTTGTGGTTTAAGCTGGTCCATTGTCTGTCATACATCCCATTTTCTCAGAGAAAGGAATCAGTAAGAAGGCATGTTTTAAAAGCTTTGCACCTTCAGTGTTGTAATTTTGTTAAAAAAGTTAGTTTTAGAAGGTTTGAGGGGTCCACAGGTACAGTGATTCAACAGACAGTGATCCTAGCATGGCAGCATATGTTTCCTCTTGTTCCACTGTTTAACCCTTTTGAATACATTTGAAAAAAAAATTGATCATGAGAGAGAATACTGGGTACTTAGGGTGTTAGCTGGAAAATTAGAGGAGAATTACTACCTTGTTCTGTCAAGATGTTGGACAACATGGTATAAAATTGAATTGGCAGTGTCTCTTAGAATTGCTCCAACTTTCACCTGAAATTCCTATTAACTGAGCAAAAGAACTGACACTGCTCCTGCAAGTCTTGCAGGACCTTTTATTCACATCAAAATACAGATTGTACAAAATTGAAGTGGTGTCGCAGAGACTGGGGGAAGCCGAGTAACGGATCGGAGAGGTGGAGACTTTCAGTATGGAAGTGAATGAAACTTTAAACCAGATGAAGAGAACTCAACTCCAACTGCAATCAAAACTAAGGGCATTCCCGACGCAATAACATATGGATCTACGGCATAAAAGAAGGAGCCGAGGGCACCTCCGTGATTCGCTTCGTGGAGAACCTAATTCAGACACCGGCCCAAACGAACTTGGCATTGAATGTGCACACAGAGCACCCAAATCAGCTGATAATGGCCCACCGCGATCACGATTAATAGGTTCCTGAAATACACAACCAAGGAGTTGATTATCAGCGCGGCGTGGAAAAAAATGGTGGACGGGAATAGGGTGTTTTTCGACCATGACTACGCAACAGCTGTTATGGATAAAAGGAGGGAATATTTGCCGATCAAGAATGTACTGAACGAAAAGGGAATCAAGTTCTGCACACCGATGACAAAAATGCGTGTTTTTCTGGACTCGGGGATCAAGCCGGGGATGACCTACGGGCAAAAGTGGTTCCCAATCCCACCGAGACCCAAGGGCAGATCGGGGGCCCCGCTTCAGCTGGGAACAGGTGAAACGTCCACAGGGAATATCAACAAAGGATCCTGGACAAGCTCCGTGGATTTCAACCAGAGACCAAAACGAACGCAGAGAACTGTTAATCCACATCATCCCATCAAAGCACCAGTTTCCCACTTGATGACATTTCCATCTTTATTATTTGACGCTGAATAGAGACGGCAGGCTGAATTTTTCAGACCATCTGAATAACTTTCTTCACTCCGTTATCTCCTGTAAATGGTGTGTTTGTGGCAACACTTATGAATTCGAACACACACAAATAACGTTCTATTTCTAGTCTCCATGACAACAGTTGTTGTCATGAAAACTGAAATGTATGTTCTGTCAGTTATTGTCAGTTTTGATAATTTTTCTTTTACACGGATTAAGGAGAAGAATGAATAACAGAGACTTACCGAAACGTCGTCTCTTTTTCTTCAAACTCCACATTGGTGACCCCGACGATTGAAATATGTCTTTCTGATTCCTGAGAGACGTTTTGAACATGTTCATGTCCATCTAGTCGGCCCTTTTCCCCAATCCCGAGGTTTTACTCTCCTCCTGACCATGGTGGACAGGACCACACGGTGGCCTGAGGAAGTTCCCCTGTCGTCCACAATGTAATCAGAAGTTGCCCGGGCTTTCATCTATTCCTTTGGATCTGACATCTGATAGAGGCTCGCAGTTTACCTCTGAGTTGTGGCGCGCGGTAGCTGGGAGCTTGGGGGTCAAACTTCACTAGACAACTGCATACAACCCATAAGTCAACGAACTGTGCGAGCAGTTTCATCATACTATGAAGGCTGCTCTCCATGCATCTTTAGTTGACAGTAGCTGGGTGGACAGATTGCCATGGGTTTTGTTGGGCCTGCGCTCCGCCCCTAAGGAAGACCTGCACTCTTCCTCTGCTCACTTGGTTCTAGGTCAGTCTTTGAGGGCCCCAGGGGAGTTTGTTTCTAGTGTTCTGGGTTCGGGCCCTAGTTTCACAAGGAGGTCTGGGTTACAGAGCGAGGCCAGAGTTTTCTCACCTGTGGCGGCACACCACTGCCTTCCTCAATCATACATTCCCAAGGACCTTGTGTCGGCTAAATATGTATTTATCCGCCATGATGCACACCATTCTCCCCTGCAATCCCCATATGACGGTTGCGTACTAGAAGCGGGGCCTAATTATTTTCCGATTGAGATAGGGACTGGCCAGTTTCAGTGGATCGTTTGAAACCCGCTCACGTGCTCCAGGATGACGCAGTTGAGCTGGCCCTCCCAACCCTATTCCTGATGTTGGGCTTTTACCCTTACCTCTTCCTCCCTCACCTCCAAAGTCTATT
Source organism: Leuresthes tenuis (assembly GCF_036924035.1). Lineage (NCBI taxonomy): Eukaryota > Metazoa > Chordata > Actinopteri > Atheriniformes > Atherinopsidae > Leuresthes > Leuresthes tenuis. The sequence goes on along the minus strand of NW_027325363.1, from coordinate 32,489,783 downwards.
AGGCATAGTCCTATGGGTAGAGAAGTTAGATTGCCTAACAGGTATACTTGAGGTTTTGCAGTGTACACTGTTTTGTTGTTTGTTTATTTTTCTGCTGGTTTATGCATGTTGTGGCTTGGGGTGTTATTTTATGTGTTCTGGTGGGAGCTGTGTGGCGACACTTTATGAATTAGAACAGGAACAAAAGGAACAAATTATATTCTGTCAAGAAACCCATCCAACAGATCAGGAACATGAAAGGATAAAGAAAATGGGTTTTAGACATACTTATTATTCATCCTTTAAAACAGGACACAAGACAGGCGTGGTGATTTTGATGCCATATAAGGCTTCATTTTGAACTCCAGTCCGAGATTAAAGACAGGAAGGGCAGATTTATTATGGTAAAGGCCAAGTTAGATGTATGCACCTCCAGGCAGCAACAAATCATTTTACAAGAAGATATTTGATTTAATAGCATTCCAATTTGCTGGAATCTCAATCTGTGCAGTTGACCTCAACATAATTTTGAATTCAAAGCTGGACACAACTAATCAAAAAAGGACAGTCACCCCCACTGAAAGATGGATTAAAAGAAGAATTCAAGATCTAGGTCGGATAGATGTTTGGAGGGATTTCCACCATCAAGATAGACAGTTCACTTTCTACTCAAACCGTCACAATGCATATTCAAGAATCGACTATATTTGTGCATAACTCAGAGAGGCACGTGCTAAAGGAATGTGTTATAATGATGGTAGTGTTCCTCCCACCATCCAAAAACATGCATGTCAGGTTAATTGGTGACTCTAAATTGTCCGTAGGAGTGAGTGTGAGCGTGCATGGTTGTTTGTCTCATTTGTCTCTATGTGGCCCTGTGATGGACTGGTGACCTGTCCAGGGTGTACCCTGCCTTTCGCCCGATGACTGCTGGGATAGGCTCCAGCCCACCCGCTACCTGACCGACGGATTGACGGTATAGAAAATGGATGGATGGATGATGGTAGTGTGAATCCAGTGATGCTGCAAGACGCACCAAAGCAGTCCTGCAGGGGAAAATTATATCAGAATCTGCATTCATCAAAAAAATGAAAACTCCTAAACCTGCAGAAACAGCTAACAGAACTGGAACAACAACATAGTAAGAGTAAAGGCCCACAATTACTCATATAGATGAGATCACTCAAACAAGAAATAGACAGGATTTACTGTGATAAAGTAGAGAAAAATCTCATGTTTACAAAACAGAGATACTATGAGGCAGGCTCCAAAGCATCCAAGCTGCGAGCCTGGAGTCTACAAAAACAGCAATCATAAAATACAGTTTACAAGATTAGAGCTCTCGCCACTATGTTTATGCATTTGGCAGATGCTTTTATCCAAAGCAACTTACGGCAGATGCTTTTATCCAAAGCAACTTACAGGTAGGCAGATAGGGTAAGGGGGTCTTGCCTAAGGACACCCTACTGGAGGTAGTGTCTTTCATGCAGGGGATTTGAATCCAGGTCACCCACACAGAAGGTGGCAATCATACCACTACACTATCCATAAGAGAAATAAAAAAAATAGAAATAGAAGAGTTCCTGTGCCAGTTGGACGTGCCCTGCCTGGGGAAATTGCAAAATGAAATATCAATAAAAGAAATATCAGCTGAAGAAATTTATAAGGCGATCTCCTCCTGGAAGTCCTCTAAGTCTCCAGGGACGGACATATTTTCGGGAGCATGGTATAAATCACTGAAGGAGCAGTTGATACCAATACTTCATAAAATCTTCAATTATACCCTGAGGGAGGGAGTCAGGACCCGAAGGAATGCGGATCTTATAGACCTATTAGTGTTTTAAACCAAGATCCACATTATTGAGCAAATCTTCATGGGAGCAAGCAAAAAAGCCACAACAAGAAGAGGTGATGGGCTTAATGCCTTGTTTATTTTAGTTAAGAAAAACAATGACCATATTGCTGTAATCAGTGGCGATCTACTCGCAACCCCATGGTTCTGTCATGTTTTGTTTTTATGAATGTGCGCAGGTGTGAGTAAAGTTATGTATGTATGAATATGTTTACAATTATTTGGACATGTGGGTGTAAGTGATTATATGCATGTATGTGTTCAGGTGCAGAGGCATGTGTGTGCATATCTATTTTTTTATCTTTCCTTTTTGTTGTTTCTCTTCTATCAATAAGGACATTGCATGCCTAGCATTTTAATTATTTTGTCACATCATATTGTAAATACTATGGTATTTATTGTGTTGATGCTGCCCATGTTTTGTACAAAAAACTAAAAAAAAATACAGATTTTTCAAGCTGTAATATGAAATCCACTTTAGTGTAAAAGCAGCCATCAGCAGCAAGGTTAGTATTTATTGTTGACTGATTCCTGAGCATGAAACTAAAGCAGCAGCCTGGAGAGACGAGCACCTCTGTATGTTAGCTGGATTTTATGGAGGAATGTTCTGTGGCCATTTGAAAGCAGTTTTCTCTCAGACTATTCAAGTTACAACTGTTTGTGATATATCAAATCATTCTGATTAATCATTGCCCACATCCTACAAAGTGAGTGGTTAATTTTTTGTTAATTGATGTCTAACAAGGTATTCAAGTTATATAATCTGAAGTATTAATGGTTCATATATATATATTCCAACTGAATAGTTGGGCGGCTGTAGCTCAGGAGGAAGAGCAGTCACCCACCAATCGGAAGGTCGGTGGTTCGACTCTGGCTTCCCCAGAATACACGTGCTGTGTGAGTGGGGTGAATGCAGCATGTAGTGAAGCGCTTTGAGTGGTCAGCTAGACTAGAAAAGCGCTATACAAGTACAAGTCCATTTACCATTTAATGTTCTCTTAGAAGAAAGTGTCAAGCCTGTCTGAGACTGTCTCTCCTGGCTACATTAAAGGTCATAGTTAAGTTTACCACCTGTGATGTGTGTCAACACATGTCAGTCTTATACTTGTCAGCATTTTATTTGTGTAGCGTAGATTTTGAGCAGTGTATTTCTCTCTTTCTTTCTCTCCTCTCCTCCATTCATCCTGTGTGTTGTGTTTATCTAGGAAAGGGCTAATGTTGAGGCTGAGCGCCGGGCCCTGCAGAGACTCCAGGAAGGCTATGCTGAGCTGAAGAACCAGCTTCATAACTGTCCCGAGTCCCTGCGGGAACAGTTGCAGGAACAGCTCAAAAGGGTGGGTCTTCAGTCATGTGGAAGCACCTACACCACCCCTCTTTCCCCGCCAACCAGGTGTAGCTTGCAGCCTTAACCGCCTCACCTGCAAAATTACCAGCTTTGTCCCCTCCAGCCTGCAGCAAACAGAATAACTTTTATTAATCAGAGAATGAAGCTCAATAGCTAAGCTCATATCTAGTGTTTTAGCAAAGCAGAGTAGCTCCCTGGCATTTTACGTCAGTCCTACTGTATTTCCATGAGAGCAGACATTGAAATTTAAATTCAGCAGGGGAAAATGTAGTAGCTAAGAATATGGACAAATCTATTATGAAATCTAAACCATTATGAATTGTGTGGTATTCTGGGTTAACATTGGAATTCAGAGTATTTATCCAATGTTTAAGTTATAGTTTAAGTGTTTTTTGTTTTATAAAAGAGAAGCTCTTAGTCCTCTTAGTCTGCTGTTGCAGGATTTTGGGGCTCTAGTGGCCTTTATTCAACAGTGGGTAGATGGGACAGGGTGCAATGAGACTTGGGAAAAGGCCCCAGGCCAGGTATCAAACCTGGGACCCCTACATTGAGGAGCTACAACCTTCATAAAAGGAACGCCTGCTCAACTAATTGAGTTACTCAGCACCCCTGTCATTGTTGTTTCTGTTGCAATGCGTTGTCTTCAGATGGCTAGAACAGCTCTGGTCTCTGGCCCTAACATTAAAAAAGATATAACTTCTGTTTGGCTTCTGTTTTAACACAAGTGCAGGATCAGTGGTAAAGATGATATTGAAAACATTACTAGAAATGGATATCAAGATGAAGATGATCAGAGAGGTGAGAAGTTTAGAGGGAGTCAAAGGCAATAGTGTGTATTCAATAGCTTCCTTTCAATGCTAACAAAGCTGTCGTCACCTGTTAGTAGTAAGCCAGAGTGTGCAGCAGCTTTGACTAAAGACAGTTTTACATTGGTTAGTGCAAAGATGCATGAGACTTTTAAATTCAAGGCCAATTTTTTTTTTGTTGCACTTTAATCTAACTGAGGTTTTTGTGTATTTGAGTGGCAGCAAAAAATTGGCTCGGGACTAGAGCTAGTGCCAGTTCGAAGTTGGTTTTGGCTGACTGACTGGATTGGTTTTCCACAGCCAGAGTCCCAACAGAGCCATGTCATTATGTCAGTGCCACCTATCATACTGCGGAATGACATGCTTTGTGCCAGTGATTTGATTCATTCACCACCATATATCCAAGGATTACCCTTGCTCAGATAAGGATAATTTATAATCGAGTTAATCTCATCATGTAGACCCACTGAGTGTGACTATAAACCGAGTTATCTCAGGAGTCTTAATCTGACTGCGAGTAACCCGATCCGGTCCAATTTTTAATCTAACTAAAGTGTTACATGAACTCAGTCTTATTGTAATTTAGCCATTATTCCAATTCTTTAGAGTGCCATGTAACCCCACTTTCTCACCCCCCTTCTGGTGTGAAGCTTGAAGTTGTCAGGAACTGAGCAGAACAGGATCAGGGGGGTGCTGTTACGTGAAATAAATCTGTGAAAAACCAACTAGTATAGATTTTTTGTTTCCAGCTGGAACCAGTCTTTTCAGTGCAAATACATTGTGACATACATTTTTATTTTTTTAAATATGATATTGATATTTGAACTTTGGCATTTCTTCTGTCTTTTTTAAGTGAAAATGATGGTGGAAAGAATGTAAATATGTTAAGTAAAAACATAATTTGCCTTGTGTACAGCAGCAGTTCTATTGCATAACAATAGCTTTCCTGCAGTGAAAGCATGTTCTTCATGGCTGCCTGTCCACTGGAAAGGTCTTTCAGTTTCATCAAAGTAAATTTGTTTTCATTTTGGTGGTAACAAGTGTTGTAATCAGAGAACAGATGGAATTCTCACCACACAGCAGCTCTGTGTAAATCATTTTATTTACTCTTATTAGGATGGAGAGTTGCTGGAAGCTGGAACTAAAAAGTTTGAGGACCTGGAGTTTCAGCAGCTGGAGAGAGAAAGCAGCCTGGAGGAGGAAAGAGAGACCATGAGCCAGCAGCTGCTCCAGGAGAGAGCAGAGTACCACAGCAGCGTGGCCAAAAGGAAGGTGAGGAGACATCGGAGTGACAGAACTCTCACAGGGTCTCTGTCAAAACGAGCCCTGATCTCTGGAAATATTTCACATTTATCTTCTTGGGCTGGGTCTGCCCCGTACAGAGATTGGACTTACACACAACTGAGTATAATTAGCCAGTTACCACTGTCCACGTCTTTGTTCTTGGAATGTGTCAAGCAATGTGTGTGAGTGTTGTTTTGGGCGTGTATCTCATGCAACAGACCTAATCTGACAAGATAAAGAAATTTCATCTATTCCTGTTATACCAGCCAGTTCTAACCAGTTCTATTATCTTATAGTTCTAAACCATAATTTCCTGTTCAGTGGAATCCTACAGAATATGAATACATGATGTCTTAGAACAAAACCAATTATAACAATATCATGGTATTTTATTTTAAGTTAATGTCAGAGACAGATGTATGAGTTTAGTCTGAACACACTACTGCCAGAGGACCCAAGTTTCAGTTTCCCTCAGTTTCACTTTCAGACCTCTGAAACAGCACACACAAACACTTCATAAGAAACTCTTGCTGTGGAACAGAGCCATATGAAATTAAATGTTGAGCCCACACACCAGGCAGAGAGATAGCAGCCGAGCCAGCTCAACCCCCCATTGGATGGTGTACCAGCAGATACTTAGCTTAATTTCTCACTGTTCACTAACGAAATTACAATATTAATACCAAAACAATGTAGCTATGGAGAGTAAGATAACTATTTGGAATGTTATAGATTTTTGTCATGTCTTATTCAGCCATGCCATATTCTTCCCCTCTACTTTTGATCAGACCGTACAATGCCCAATGACTTATTTTTAACTGTGGTGAATAAGGAATTCTCTCCGTGTTTGTAGGAGAAGGTCTCGGCTCTGGAGAAACAGGCCAACCAGCTTGGCCAGCAGGCGTCTCAAGAGTATGAGCGACTGGCCAAAGACAGGACGCTCATGCTGCAAATCCTCCAAAAGGTACAATGCCACTGAAATTATGTCTCATCCATAGTGGGATGGTTTTAGGGAAAAGTAGAGTTACAGAAAAATTGTTTTTATTAGTTCTAGATATTGAAATGAGCTCAATGCAGAGGATAAAAAAAAAGCTTTTATTATCCAGGAGAGGGAGCGACTGTCAGCCCTGGAGAAGAGATACCACACCCTGACTGGAGGAAAGAGCTTCCCCAAGTCTTCCACTGCAATGAGGGAGGTGTGTGAATTACTGAAATTGTTCATTTATACAGTGAAACAAACTCAAGTTCACTTCACTCATCTCACTCAGTCCTTCTGCTTCAAAATGCAGCGCGGCTTTGACTCCCAGCTGAATTTTCACCATGTCTGATCTTTCTGATGTGTTGGTGTGCAGACTTGGTGATGATTGTTTGGATTTGACTGACAAGATTAATGGCAGGAATTTATGTGTTTTTGACGATTACTTTTGAGAGCCTGCTAATCGTTACATCACTGACCAAAGAGTTCAACTTAGACATGGTGCTGAAGCTCCATCAGAGGGAAGGTGACCGACAAGACACTTGTAGGATGAATTCCCTTTCATTTTTGAAGAACTGAACTTCTATCTAGTGTTCTATCAATTTTCTGTAGGCATTAAAAACACTTATTCCTGAACTTTCAAAACAGGAAGCGCTTCATATCAGCGAGGCTGACCTGTTGTTTGAGGATGCCCTCTCCTCCCAGCACTCCCTCTGTGGAGCCTCTCCCTCCTACTTACATCCCTCCCCTCCCTGTCAGTTGTACCCTAGCAGCCCGACAGAGGTAACTGAACTACAGAACCCTGCATGGTGCCCGCAGCTCCTCCTATGTTTTTGTGTGCAACTCACCCCTAACTTCACCAGTCTCTGTGTAGGTCACACTGTGGTTCTAAATGCACCAGTGATGTACTATGCTGGTACTTTTGAGAGGTATTCACTTATGGAGAAATTTGTCTTTCTGAAAGTTGGTTGTTATAATCAACCAGAGGGCACAGATTTTCTATTTATCACTACATCACACGTCAGTTTGTGAGCCAGTGTGTCAGACACTTGTGATGCTCTGTGAGATGCACCGTGTTTGTTGGCTGGTGTGTTCTTGTTTGTCTGCTGTCACACATTGTGCACCTTTAAATGTGAGTTTGGTTGCCTGCTTGCAAAGAGGTTTTACTTCCTAAAAGCTCAGGGTATTGTGGTCTGGCGCTGTGTGTGTAAAAGTGAATGTGTGTGTCAAAGTACTCTGCCTGAGAGGAGAAACGCAGCGCTGTTCTCATAGCCTTTCATCCTGTCCGGATCTTGGCTCATCTTGGCTGGTGCTCAGGAGTACATGAAGCTGTCGGATGTCTATAAGATGTACAGCAGCGGTGACCAACATGAAAGCAGCAACTCGCACAGCCGCTCGTTTGCTGTAGATGCTGCGTTAGCTGGCATCTGTGAGGTACCACCACTGCCTGTCTGTTTCCTGAATTGTTTTGTCCTTCAGTCTCAGCCTTTTCCATTTTTCCATTTTGTCTAATGTTGCTCCCTCTGCTGGTCTGCTGCTAATCAAACTGACTGTATGGAGCTTTGCTCTTTGCTACACGAACCTTTGCTGTCAGTGTAGGGTTGAATCAATAAATGTATGTTTGGATTAAGGCTATCAGCAACTGGTATTTGACAAGGAATATGATAAAGACATCAGGATCAATTTGAAATATCATATTCTCAATGAAAGAAGTAATGTGGTAGTTAAATGTTAACTTGTCAGTCTGAAAGATAAGATGGTGGCTCCATGTATCAGTCTGACTCTAATGCGGGCTGTGTATGTTATGTTATAACCCAGTGTGTGTTTCCTTTCAGGCTTTACAAAAGGTCTAAAGCTTGTTTTATGATTGCCGCATCGCTCATGGCGTGACGTCAAAATTACACATTTCTGCCTGGCACGCGCCATGAAAAGGAGGCTCAGCGTGTAGTCGTGCACCAGTCGAAATTTGTAAAAACAGGCTCCGCGAGGAAGTGCATCTGTCCAGGCATCTGTACGACACTGCACTGAAACAGCATAAGCAAGAAAAACAGCAAACTGATCTGTTATTATTATTGCATCCTGAAAGGCAACAATAATTCCCAAGTGTGTCCATTGAAGCTCACTATTTCATAACAAACAAACAAAGAAAAGGTAACACAACACACAAGTCCTATAACAATCTTCTAAGTACTATATCAGACTATAATAGTGATAACACACGTATTCAAATTTCAACTTCTGCAGGCTCATCAGCTATTATGTACGTAGAGGTGAGAATGCTCAGGTATTTGGAGGTGAGATGGGCATCATCATGCCTATTGAAATTCTAACTTCTGCAGGCTCATTATCAGCTATTACGTAAGCAGAGGTGAGAATGCTGACCATTGATGACAGTGGTACTCCTCCTGGTCTTGAGGGGAGCATTGTTTTCTTCTCCGTTTTAGAGTAGTTTGCGGTAACCTTCACGAAGCAGCGCCACTTCTGTGACAGAGAATATTGCAACTACTGGCGCATCGACTCGCGCCACTATATATGGCCGGCACAACAACGTGACGGCATCGCACGAGCCATTGCGGCAACCATACTTGGGCCTTAAGTGTTCTTGTTGTTTCCCTCCTGCTGCTTGTCGTACTGATGTGTCTTTTTGCCCCTCTCTTCTTCTCATTTCCAAACCTACAAACCCCTCCTGCCTTTGTGTCTTTCCTCTGGGAAGGAGTATATGACAGTCGGCCAGTTAAATCAGATGTATGGAATGCCAAAAGTGGAGTCATCCCCTACCTCCCCGCTTCGTCAAACCCTGCAGCTTGAAGCAGTAGACCCCATCTTTTCCTGCGTCCCCTCTCCGCATGGCTCCTCCCTCTCTCTGTCTGTAGAGGTGTGTGTCCTTCCCTCCTTCTCTTGCCAGATGACCTGTCACAAAAACTCCAGTTTGTGATCAAAGACTTACCTGCCTGCTTTTTTTCTGTTGTTTGAATAATTCAGAAGCATGGTTCAGTAAAATTAGGAAATAAAGTCAAGATTCAAGAAATAACAAAAACATAAGTTGCTGCAGCAGAAGCATTTTGATAACTCTCCAGTCCTGTTAATCATTTTTAAACTGCTTATTTTCTGTTATGGGAACAGGGCAGTGTCCCAAAAAGTCATGTGGACTTTCAAATATCAGGGACATAGATGCCTAATCAGAATATAATACCTAATCCTAATCCTTTTTAGTTTGCCCTAAATATTTGCTGTCTATCCTATTTCAGCAGATAGTATAAACCAAAATCAAAAGACTGCTGACGAGCAAACGAGCAGTAACATAATGCATACAGAATGGGAACATCTTGGATTTCATTGGATAATGATTACAATGAATTGAATTCCAATTGGCTTGAATTGGACTATATTATTTAAGTGCCTTGAGATGACAATTGTTGTAATTTGGCGCTATATAAATAAAACTGAATTTAATTTATTTGAATCAGAGTTTGCAAAGTGAAGACAAAATACTCTAAATATTGATTTGTTTTTGCTTGTTTTCTACAGTCTGTCTGGAGCTGTTTCACCTCTAACTATCATTTGTTGTTACTGTTCCCACTGTGAGCAGCTCCTCCTCTTCTCTTATGAACTGTGCACTTTTAAGTGTGAATGTGTTTTTATAAACTGTGCCTGCTGAGAATTATGTAGCAGAGATGTGGGACACTGCTGCAGTCATTGCATTTAGCCATTTCATAATTATTGTAGTCGTGTTTAGATTGATCCCCCTTGTCCTGTCCAGCATTATGGAAGCAGAATTGTAATCTGAATACTGTTTATGCCAAACAGATTTGCTTTGCCAAGGGAAGCTTTATGAATGTAAAGCTCCCCTTGATGCCCATCAACAGCATATTTATTTATTTTTGTTATAATACTTAACATGTAATAGTGCCGAACCGAACCAGGGCACAGGGAAAGAAGAAGAGCAAAGAAGAAGAAGAAATAGAACAGCAATAGAAAGAAAAAACAGACAACCAGCTGCTACGCCTGTAAAAACAAAACAAAAGGCAATCCACAACCTCTGTGGGGAATCCAGACTTGGCGCCACCAGGAGCACCTGAAAGCAGCCAAGCAGAGAAGAAATAAACACACAAATAAACAAAAACATGCACAAGTAGCAGCAATCGCATACAACTGTGGATATAGATGACCTCAAACTACAGGATAACACATTAACCACTTAGCGAGCATGCTTCTGGGCTAATGAATGTGTGTGTGTGCATGAACATGCAATACACATGGCACAGGTCCTACATGATAACCATGAGTGTTTAAGTGTATAGGACCACAATCCACAGCCCCCCCCCCACCCCCACCCCACCCCCCCACCCAGACACGGGCCGTGCACCAGACCCGGGCCCCAAGAGCCCGAGCACCCCCAAATCCCCCGGCAGAGGCCCTACCCAATACCCAAGAGGGCCAGATGCCCCAGACAGCCAAGCACAGTGGGCCAGCGCATGCCCAGTGCCCCTGGCCAAGTGCCCCGGGAGTCAAGATGTGCCCACAGTTGGGTGAAGCCACGAGGCTAGAGGACAGCAAGTCCCAGACGCAGGTCCAGTCATCACCACATACACTTGCACATCACATACATACGCACATGTCCCCCCTCCCTCAACTCCGCTGGAGTGTGGCGCAGTAGGCACACCCGGGGGGCCAGCAGCCCCCCAGCCACCACAGACCCCCAACCAGCAGAACAACTCCTCCTCCTGGCCCCTCCCACCCAAGGCAGCAACCAGGCAACAGGGGTGTGGGAAGACCCCTCCCCTCGCCTCTCTGGCTCTTCAATATTTTCTAATATGTTTATGTTCATGTATTTAGCAGACACTTTTATCCAAAGCGACTTACAAATGAAGATATAATAAGCTATATAAAAAGCTAACAATAAACTACATAAAAGGAACCCACTAGTCCGACTCTGTCAGGGGTGACAGAGTGGAGGCATAGAAGGAAGTGCAGAAAGATAAAGTGAAAAGATAGAGGGGGTAGGTAAATACAAGGTAAGTGCTAGGATAGGAGATGCTCTCTGAAGAGCTGGGTTTTCAAGAGTTTCTTGAAGATAGACAGGGGTCTTAGGCGTGGTGTAGGCACTGCTAGACGACAATCCTGGGACGAACGGAGGGACCGAGTTCTGACATAAGCCTTTGCAAGAGCATTCAAGTAGATGGGAGCCATTCCATTAAGCACTTTGTAGGCTAACATCAGTGACTTGAATTTGATGCGGGCGGCTAAGGGTTGCCAGTGGAGTTCAATGAACAGATGGGTGACGTGTGTTCTTTTAGGCTGATCGAAGACCAGACGCGCCGCCGCGTTCTGGACCATCTGTAGAGGTTTCATAGTACAGGCTGGAAGACCGGTTAGGAGAGCATTGTAGTCGTCAAGGTGGGAGATGACCATGGCCTGCACCAGGAGTTGGGTGGCATGTTGGGTGAGGTATGGTCTGATCTTTCTTATGTTTAGTAATGCAAAGTGGCATGAACGAGCAACCAAGGTAACGTGATCTTTGAAGGTTAGTTGGTCATCAATCATGACACCCAAGTTTCTAGCAACCTTTGATGGAGCAAGAGATAGGGATTCAGTTTGGATGCCGATGCTGTGGTGTATGGTTGGTTTGGCTGGGAAGACAAGCAGTTCAGTTTTTGGGAGGTGAAGTTGGAGGTGATGGGCTTTCATCCATGTTGATATGTCAGAGAGACAGTCTGAGATTCGTGCTGAGACCGTGTAGTCGTCAGGTGGGAATGACAGATAGAGCTGGGTATCATCAGCATAACATTGGTATGAGAAGCCATGTGATCGGATGATCTGTCCTAGTGAGTTGGTGTATATGGCAAAGAGAAGAGGTCCCAGTACTGAACCTTGGGGGACCCCTGTGGCGAGGTGGTGCGCTGCAGAAGTGTGACCAAGCCAGGATACTTTGAAAGACTGACCAGTGAGGTATGATTCAAACCAGGAGTGTGCTCTCCCTGTGATGCCCATGCTAGAGAGTATGGACAAAAGGATACTGTGGTTGACAGTGTCAAATGCAGCTGATAAGTCGAGCAGGATAAGTACAGAGGACTTAGATGTCGCTCTGGCTTCTTTTAAGGCTTCTGTCAAAGCCAACAGAGCCGTTTCGGTGGAGTGTCCACTTCTAAACCCAGATTGGTTTGTTGTTATTGTTATGTGAGAGGTAATCGGTGACCTGCTTAAAAACTGCCATTTCAATGATTTTAGACAGAAACGGGAGGAGAGAGACCGGACCGGAGGGAAGGTTTCTTGAGCAGCGGTGTAACCTGAGCTTGCGTGAATGTGGTAGGAAATGTGAGCGATTAAATAGTGAGCGATTAAAATTGAGGGGCAGGCAATCTTGTAGAACTAGGAGCGCGGCCCTCTGGGCAGCCTACATTCCCAAAGAGCCCCGCCCACCAGATAACACTCAGTGCTACCACCCCACAAGACCTAATGTGTGTGTGTGTGTGTGTGTATGTCTGATAAGTACTAATGTCTAAGGTGTAATTAAAACAGGGGCGGGGAACTGCAGAGTGCAGCAAAGGGGACCACCTACATGGCCCCATCCACTACACCCCACCGAACACACACGCCCCCAAAACCCTAAGTGTGTGAGTGTATACTGTGTACAGGAGCCAGAAGGGAGAGGGGTATGGGGATATAAACCGGGGGAGCTTCTCTCCCCCGGAGTGGGCAGCCAGAGACTGGCTGCAATAGGCACCCCTGTTTCCTGGGACCTGGAGGGCCTGATCTCCACCAGGTCCAGGGCCTGCAGCGGCCATATTCGGGGAGCTACTGTGCACCCAGAAGACACCCACCCACCCCACCCCAGAGGAGCCCCGACAAATAAAGAAAAGAAAAGAAAAAAAAACAAAACAAACAAACAAACCATGTGGTCACACCAGTCTGCCCCTCGGTAGGGTAGGGGAAAAGCACCGCCCTACCCCACCGCACGCCTAACACACACCCCCCCCCCCAAACAAAAAAAAAAAACAGCCTGTGGACACATCAGAGATACCAGAGCAATCAGCCTGACACCAGGACCCGCACCAACCCACCCGCACCGTCGCATGCCCTGGGCAACCCAGACCCTCCCAGGCACAGGCAGGGCACCCCCCCAGGGCGCAAGGCAGTGCCCAATCACCAGGGCACCAGCACTCTGGACCCATGCCAGAGCGGCCCAGCCACCTAGCCCAGAGCCTGGTCAGATCTTACATTTAACAAATGGAAGATTTGTTAAATGTATAACTGGATAGTGTAGTGGTCATATCCTGACACTCCTGCATGAAAGGTACTACCTCCAGTAGGATTCCGTAGACAAGACTACCTGCCTACCTGGGATATGAGTTTAAGTCGCTTTGGATAAAAAGTGTCTGATAAATGCATAAAAAACAAACAAACAAAAAAAGATATATACTTTTCACATTCCACATAACCCACATTCACACTTTTGATCTTTTTTGTGCATTACTGCTGCTGTTTCCTGGATTTACAATCAACACTTAATGAAGTGGCCTCTTATCTTTTTGCTTTTACTGTTTCCATGCTCTATATTACTGTCTCTTGCTCCTACTGTCATTGTATTTGCCCTCTACAGAACTGGAAATCCTCTTTCACTTGCTTACATTGTAGACAAGCTCTGTATTGCTCTATTTAGATTTTTGTATTTACTGTTGAAGCCCATGGCTGATTTCTAAATCTTATCTTTCAACACTATATCATGATTCTAATCAGTTTCCAGTCATAATTATTCATCATCTCATAATGTGATTGTGGCAGAAGTGAATTTGAATACATCAGTTTTATCTCCATCGAGGGAACTTAAAGTAATGGAAAAAAAAGATTATAGTTAATACCTATATTATAATCACTTTAGCAAAATGAGTGAATTGATGGAACATGAAACAAATTATATTCCTTAGTTTTAAACTCGGTTTTAAACAGCAGGTTAGTTTAAGACATAAAAAAGAGAATTTGAAGTTCATCTTTAAAACTGCGTCATTGCAGCAGCAACTTCAACCACAGAAGAGATATAGAAGTTGGAGGCTAAAAAGCATAATGCAGCGACAAAAGTAATGTGTTAAACAGTTAGGAATCATTTTCAAAGTAAATTTTTGAGGGTATATGAAACAAACAGTTCTCCCTCTGCTGTCTTTGAATGCTTTCTAATTTCCTTTGTCTTCTCATTTTCCTTCCCATTCTCTCCCTTCATTTCCACCTTTTCCTTTGTTCTTTCTGTCTGCTGCTCCTCTTTGTGCTCTCCAGCACCAGTCTGAGACCAACAAGCCTCACCTTCCCAAGCTAGATTTAGAGCAATGGTACCAGGAGCTGATGGCTGGCCCTAGTCAGGTCTATCCTCCCCCTCTGCCAGCCAAGTCACTGTCAGGCCGCAGACCTGTGCTGCAGGTAGAGGCTCTTTTCTTTTCTTCGCTGTGTGCTGTCATTATTCTGCCAGTCTTTAACCTGCCGCTGACTCACTTTTTAGGGAAAAATGAGTGTGCTTGTAAGTGTATATATAAAGATATATCATAAGTGGTCCCAGTAGAATGCCTGTGTAGAAATCCTCTGTTAGCTCTCCTATAGCCGCAAGTAGCCACGTAACAGCACCTATGAGCTAAAAGAGCTATAGTACACGTTCGTTAATTAATTCGTCTTAAAGTATTGGTGAAATAACAACACATAATGCCTTATTTAGAGGCTGCATCGTCTACGCCCCGTTCACTGCGTTATATGGATCGCGAGTTATCTAAATATCTTCCAAAGGATGCCAACTTTCGCCAAACTGTTCTCGGTGAGTAAATAGATAAAAGTAGATAAACGTATTTCATGCCAGACATAAGGTCTAGGTTTAAAAGGCAGGATTAATGAATTCCCTGTACCTGAAGAAGCGAAACAGCCCCAGAGCATGACTGACATGCTTCACAGTAGACAAGGTGTTCTTTTCTTTATAGGTTCATTCTTCCTCCTCCAAACATATCGTTGATCCATAGGCCCAAAGAGTTCCAATTTTGTCTCGTCGCGCCAAAGAACAGTATCCCAAAACCTTTGTGGTTTGTCCACGTGGTTTTTGGCATTCTGGAGTTGACTCTTCTTGGGCTTTGGAGTCAGCAGGGGGGGGGCTTCAGGTACAAGACAGCAGTCGCCGACAGCATCCTCTTTCTGCTGCACCCAGGTAGCGTTTCCCCTGTGCCTTTAGCTTTAAGCTTGCGAATTATGCTTCCAATTGTGTCCTATGCTACATAGTGCTTATGAAGAGAAATTACCTCCTCTCTTGACTTTTTCGACCATTCCGACCATTCCCTGGACTTCACAATGTTGAAAAGACACCATTAACTGTCTAAAGCGAAGCTGAGTATCATAGTCCTTTTAAATCTGTTTAATTGTTTCTCATTATGGTTCTGTTCACATCTACAGGTGTTTTTAACACCTGATTGAAAACATCTGATTGAAACCTCTAATCTTTATATATTTATATAATATTTGTCAGTCAGGAAATCACAAAAAGGACATTTGTTTGTGTATTAGAAAAAAATTGTATTGTTGTAATTTTAGTTGCATTTAGCTAATTTAAAAGTCTTTGTAAGATTTCATCATAAACAAGATGAAGAAAAATGTTAAATTTCCTAAAACCATTTACAGTAATGGGGGTTGAATAATTTTGATCACAACTGTACATATATATATATGTAATGATGATATGAATGACACACTTTATTATTCAAGATTCAAAGTTTTATTGTCATATGCACAGTAGAAACATGTTTCCTTGTACAATGAAAAACTTGCTTTGCTGTCTGCAAGAATGCCAGTCAAAGTACTGGTAGTAAAAATAGTATATACAAGAAAAATAAACAAAAGAAAAATAAGAAATGTGTATATATATTGAATAGTGCAAATCAAATGTAAACAGATTGTTGGTAGTGCAAATGTAGACATGTAGTAATTCACAATTGATTAGCTGTTATGGAGTCTGATGGCAGTGGGAAAAAAAAGAGTTCTTGAGCCTGGTGGTCCTGCATTTCACTCTTCTGTACCTCCAGCCTGAGGGGAGAAGGGGGGAGAAGTGGGTGGGGTCTTTGATGATGGAAGCAGCTCTCCTGTGGACTGTGGTTGTAGATGCTCTACAGAGAGGGGAGGGAAGTCCTGATGATCCTCTCAGCTGCCTTTACCACTCTCTGCAGGCGTTTGTGCTCCATGACAGTGGCACTGCTGTACTACACAGTGATGCAGCTGGTCAAGATGCTCTCAACAACACAGTCATATGGTTGAATGATGAGAGCTTCAGTGAAAGAAATAGACACAGTAAAAAAACATTAAATGGGTGGTCCTTCTCCCATGATGTGTTTGTTCACAGAATTGCTCTGACTTTGTTTGTTTTTTTCAATCAAACCCAAATGAAATCCAGTTCAGACACACTTCTCTGTCACTTTTAAAGCAAACGGGATGATTCTACATCAATATAAAAAAAAATTTGGGGGATTTTTTTGTTTTTTTTCTGCTTCTATAATTTGTTTGAAACGACTGATAAATTTGAGTTCACTTTAGCTATCAGTCAACTCTGAACAGAAAACCTGTTAAAAGCTTTAGACTCAGTGTTTTAACTCCAAGTAAGAGTAAACGGTGTCATTTGAAGAGATTTTGCAGGTTACAGCTGTATGTTGCAGATTTTTTATTTGAGTATTTTTGTTTGTTTTGTGTAAAAACAAGGAGCTCATTATACTTCTGGTCTCCAAAGTGTTTTGTGGAGACCAAATGATGTCCCCAATTTTCTAGTCAAAAGGTGGTTTTAGGTTTGGTGTTAGAATTGGGTTGTGGTTAGGTTTAGGGGAAGGGTGTTAGGTATTCAGCTGTAATGCTTGGGGTTGGGGATAAGGGGCTAGAGAATGCATAATGCCAATAGTGAATCAACACAAAGATAGAAAAACTGTTTGTGTGTAACTGTGCCTAACTAAATTCTAAATCATGTGAAGACATCACATGATTTAGAATTTCAAATCTTTCATGAAAGAAAGTACCATATTTTTCGGGCTATAAAGTGCACCAGGTTGTAAGCCGCAATATCAATGATTGACTGCTAACGGGACTATTTTCATACATAAAGCGCATCGGGTTATAAGGCGCATGAAATGAAACAAAACTTTATTCAACTCACTTGTTGTACTACGTGACTGATAGTGTTGAGTTTGAAATCCGCTTAGAAAGCATGTCTCTTAACAGGAGCAATTTTTGGAGCAGCGGGTATAGAAGATGAATGAATGAATGAATGCACACACCTTAATGTTGAAGCACAGATCGTATTACTCCACATGGCTCATGGCTACGGTGGCCGTAATGCTCAATCCATCAAGCAGTGCAGCTTCGTAGCTTACCAACACCTTGCTAAAACATTTTGACAGATTTTTGAGTGCCTTGTACTGTATAAAATCGGTTCTAGGTCAGAAAGCACAACCAGAATTAATTCATACATTAGGTGCACCGCATTTTAAGCGCGCACTGTCGATTTTTGAGAAAATTAAAGGATTTTAAGTGCGTCTTATGGTCCGAAAAATACGGTACTGATTCAGCCTTGATTTAACGTCATTAGCATGTGCTTGTCTTGTGGATTTCAGTTATAGTTCTAACATGATTTTAAAGTCCTCCATCACATGTGTTTGTGATCTAACTTGTATTGTCATTGCATCTAATTATTCATTATTTATGTCTTTGTTGTTCTCTGTATGTTCCTGCCTCAGGTGTTCCGCTCTAAACTGGACAGTGATCCCAACCTTTCACACCATCAGTCTAAATCAGACTCTGTGTCGCCTCTGCAGCATGGAGCAGCAACACTGGGACGCAACACAAGCTCCAAGGTACACCACCAGGTCAATTTCAGCAGTGATGAGGTTGTCAACCTTTTAAGAATGAAATCTTCAAATATTTTGTCTGACCCAGCAGAGCCCCCTGTTGGCAGTCAGCAGCACTGGGAGTCTGCCCAGGAACCTGGCTGCAACCCTTCAAGATATAGAGACCAAGAGACAACTCGCTCTTCAGCAGAAAGGTAACTGTACTGGGGTGCTGTTATATCTTAGAACTCCAGTTCGACTGAATAGAATAATTTGGGGGCATTTTGAAATACAACAGGACTTCTTATCACCAGGCCAGAGTGAGATGAAAAAAAAAATGTAGGTACTTTTGTCTGATCAAAACTGTACAACAGAGTCATTGCAGTGATTCAATAAACACAGATATTGTTTAACATGTTCTGGAAATTCCTAACCCCTGTGTCAGCATTTCTATTGAATTGGATCTAAATAAAGCACCAAATGAGTCTCCTGGGGACGTCTGGATCAACCCAACAGCAGGAAACACAGATTTCACAAAGAAAGAAGGGACGTTGCTACTATGATCAGAACATTTTACATGGATCCTGAAGTTGTCAGACAGAAGAAGGAAATTAACAAAAATGTCAATATAAAATTGATTAAATGCTTGAAAAATCTCTTCATTTTGTAGGAAATTCTGTATTCTTAAGTTCAAATGTTTATAGCAAATGGATAAAGACAGAAAAAATAGTTTGTGATGCTTAAAACTGGAGGAAGCGTTCCTTTGATTTTGAGCTTAATTCATAGATATTCATTGAACAAAATAAGGGTTGTGTACTTGAAAGATGGGTGGAAACAGAAAAAAGAAACACATTTTGATTAGAAATGCAGTGAAATGATCAACCACAAATTGTATTTGTGTGTACACAGATGGCATCAGTGTGTTTAAAAGGGCAGCTCTTCTTCTGCCTTAGTGCTGTGTGACTAAGTGGATCAGAGAAAAGCAGTCTGTGCCTTACATGTTGCTCAGCTGGAAGCCACCCACGGGTGCTGGGTTTGGAAAGCAGAGCTGGTCGAATTTGTCTGCGTCTGCAGTTCAGGATTTCTCACATCTGTCCGTCTGTTTCCGTCTGTGGCTTGTCTCTTCCTGCACTACTGTACTTAATGAGTCCCAGACCTGCAGACAGAACACCAATGAAGGAGGCTCAGCAGGTAGATGGTTCAACATGTCCAGGAGGGGATGCTCTCTGACTACTTCTTCATTTTGTACAGTGGAATCCATCCATCTGCTGTCTCTTTAAAAATCACAGGCAGTGTCTGAAATGAACTGTTGCTCCTCCAAACAAAGTCGTTAAGAATAATCTTGCGTAGACAGTGTTAGTCAATATAAACATATATATGCACTTATTTAATTTAATTTCAGTACCTTTATGGTAGCATGTTGGTTGTAAACCATCCAGACGAGATAGAAATAGAGATTTAGATAGCAAGCTTTGCATAGAGATTCCGGCAGCCAATCAGCAATCACCAAAGGAACTTGAAAAAATAAAAAAAAGTCTCATCCAAAACCCTATCCAGTCTGACAGGTTACTTCTGTTGATTTATCCATCAATGGTAACATTTACCAGAATCTAATACTTGAGTGCTGTTCATTTCAGACCCTGTCTTCACCCAACCTTCACCCCTCTCCTCCCTCTCTGGTGTGTCATTAACTCTTCTCCCCCACTATTTCTTTTCATCTTTTCTTTGTCTCTAATATTGAATCCTTTTTCTTCTTCCATCAATCGTTTATGAACCTGTTACTGCTGGAGAATAAATCTTGCATGTTCAGAATTAAGTGAGCTCCCGCTTTGGAGCTGAGCTCCTCCCAGATGTATCTGCCCATTGTCAGCTGCAAGGCAGCATAGATTTGAAATGTGAGAAGTTGGATAGATATTGAAATTTTTCTTCAACTTTGTGGGAGTAAATATGTTTTTGCAGTTTCCTTGGGCTTCTAATATTGAGCACGTACCATGTGTGGTGCATGGTTATGGTCTCATAGGTTGTGGGTTTGTGCTGGTTCACATGTAGTAAGTCTTCAGTCTTTGATGCTTTAGTGATCTCCACATCTAGCCTGTTGTTTTGGGTGGGAGACAATCAGACCTGCTAATTTGTGTATGGCATTGCTTGCAGAATGAGAGTTCACTTATTGTTCCATCATCCACTTGAGATCCAAACCAGAACAAATCCACTGATCAGATCTCGTCCTCCTCCTGACAGGTCAGCAGGTGATCGAAGAGCAGCGCCGTCGTCTGGCAGAGCTCAAACAGCGAGCAGCCGCCGAGGCCCAGTGCCAGTGGGAGGCGCTCCATGGCTCTCAGACCCTCCTCATGACTTCGTCCTCCTCATTGCTCTCCTACTCCCCTGTCATGGCTTATAGCCCAATGTTGTGCCACAGCTTTGTCGGCTCCCCTCCACTGGTTCACCACTCCATCCTGCACCACCAGCCTCTGTCTGTAGGAGAGCAGCCCTACGACACCCTGAGCCTGGAGAGCTCAGACAGCATGGACACCAGCGTGTCTACTGGAAATAACTCAGCCTGCTCACCTGACAACCTGTTCGGGTGTGTACAACAGAGGAGCAGACACAAACACACAAGGTTCTGATGAGGGCTCAAATCAAGTAAATTACACTGGTTGAATGTGAATTTGACTTGAATGGCTACAATTGTATCCCAGAATCGATCTTCACTACTCAGATTATCTGAGAAGAATGTTGGGAATATTAATGTATCAGGAGCCAAAAATGTCCAAATCCATTTAATGTATGAAGTATTAGAATAAGATATACACAATTAAAAGAGACACACATACAGTTTATCATCAGATTTGCCATGAGTTTAAAGCATTTATCAACAGGTCAGCTGATTTGAAGGCCATCTGTTACTGTGACCAGGTTGTGTGCTCTGTGGAGCACTCATGTTTAAATGCATCCTACAGCTCTCAGGAGTGATAAAACAAAAGTTTAGAGGGGTTAGGGATAGGATGTATGGTATTATGAACAGTGCAGAGTGGGAGAAAGATGAAGACTCACATTTGATGCTTTGTGTCACTTTTTATTAAGATTTCTTCTATTTTATGTTGATAAGAATGTTGTGGAAAAAGACTTTACTCTTTTTTTAGATGCTTTAACACACAGACTGATGTGCGGTTATGTACTGTAAGAGTTGCTGCTCACGATATGAAATTGTGAACTGTGTGTGATAACCATGTTGCTGTGCTTGACATCAGTGTTGGAGCAGTGGACGTGCTGAAGATTGAGGAGATGGAGAAAATGCTGAAGGAGGCGCAACTGGAGAAAGCCAGACTTATTGAATCACGGGTGAGATCAAACTTCAAAGGAGAGGGCTTTAGCATACGAAGCCAGTTATCCTGAATCCATCCTCAATGACTGATGAGTCTTTGCAGAGCTCTCATTGATACCTTTGAACTGAACATGAATTACAAAACTAAAGAGACAGTTATTCATTTTTATTGGTCTTAAAAATGTCTTTACCTTTTTGTGCTCTGATGAAAACGTTCGGTCTGATATACAAAGGTTGATGATTTAGTTAATTTTCTTCGCTGGCTTTTCTCTCACATTTCTATTGTTGCTGTCTGTGACTGTGAAGTTATTACAAAGACAACTCTTTCTCCTCCTCAAAGCCTGAGGACTGAAACATTAAAAAAAAGTGTATAGTGTTTAGGCCATATAACAACAGTTATTTGTAGTAATAAGAACAACAATAATAATAGTAATAATAATTCATTTTCTTTGTATAGTACAAGTAGTATAGTCCAAATTAATACAGTCCAATTCAGTTCAGTATATTTGTGGTTATGTAACACCAGTATAACTGTTTGCATTTTTCAGAATATTGTCTTGTATTTTTCTATCTCTTGATGTCCATATAAATATACTGACTATGCATACAGACAGATGATAGAGAAAAAAAAGCCAACATCTTACCACTGAAAGACACTTCATGTCACTGGTCTATTGTCATCTACTAAGCTAATTGTTACTTCTTTATATAAGCAAAAGTTTTCTGTTTAAAAATTGACCACTGTGGTAGAGCTGCTGTGTCCAGAAGAGTGAGTTTTTGGGCTGCTCCCAGCAGGGAAGAATGTACATAAATGTATGAATGGGGAGCTGAAAAAAAAAAAAAAGAACATGGGCGCTCTTCGAAGCCGTTTCATGGATCAAAAAAATATTTAATGAAAGCGATCTTCCCCCAGGAACGAGAGAGCCTGGCTCGCCGTCAGATGCTGGAGGAGGAGAGGAGGAGGAGGGAGGATGCAGAGAAAAGACTGCAGGATGAAACTTTCCACCGGCAGCAGCTCGTGGAGAAGGAGGTCAAGATGAGGGCCAAGAACTTCTCTCAGGTCAGTAAAGTGAGACATGATTAAGTCTTCATTATGGAATAGGCTAACATTACTCTAGCTGTCAGCTTATACATGGCAGATATGTGTGGACACTAATTAAAGTGTTACCATCACAATGTAAAACTGTTGTATTGTTGAACATTGTTGTATACAGCATCTACAACCAGTCGTGTATGTGGCTATATTCAGTTGTGAAATATTTAATTCGTCAACTGACAAACTGTGTGATGTTTTGTATGCATAACCCTTCCCTCTGTACCACAGTGGTTGTTCACCCTCCTGCATTTTGTCCATCCAGGCCCGTCCTATGACTCGCTATTTGCCAATCAGGAAAGAGGAGTTCGACCTGCGCTCCCATGTCGAGTCGTCAGGCCACAGTGTAGAGACATGCTTTCATGTCATCCTCACTGAGAAGATGTGTAAGGGTTACTTGGTGAAGATGGGAGGCAAGATCAAGTCCTGGAAGAAACGCTGGTTTGTCTTTGACCGCCTCAAACGGACTTTCTCTTACTATGTTGGTAAGATATGCAACTCTTGTTCTTAAGTGTTTGTGTTGCAGAAATACAACATTTGAGTTTGCATCGCTAAGCTTGTGGTTTTGCTAACATAACTGCTATGTTAAACAAACAAGTAGGTTGGACTTGTCTGGATGGTGCTCCTGTTTTTGGGCTTTTTTCTTGTCGTTATTGTCAGTTGAAATGTAGAGTGGTGATTGGGTTGATCAGTCTAAGATAGTGGGCAGCATTTTTGGACAAACAGCTGACAGTCCTGTGGGGGCAGTCAATGGTCGACAGCAGCAGGCAGAATCACTTGGGAGTGAGTTGTTCATGGGTGCTGTGTGCTCCTGTTGTCTCTCAAACAGAGGCAGAGAGACTTATATTAGGACATTTTTTTCTTCTTGTCTTTTCTTAAGTTCAAAAAAATCTGATACCAATAACTGGTCAGTGGTCAGTTTATGCTTCTTTGCAACTTTAGTTACACAAACTGGGCTACAAAAGAATGCCAAGTTTTCACCAGAATGTACGGTAGAACTTTGGTTTACCAAGTCTTGCTTTGAGTCCATTTCAAGCCTTTATAAACTGTCCAAAAGAGAGGCCAAAATCAGGATTTGGAGTACAGTGGGAAGGTTTTTAATCAGGGTTCACCCCTGCATGAAATGACTGGTGGATATTTATTTACTCCAGCTCCAGTCAGCATTCATGGGAACACCATACCTGGTACATGTGCTAATTTTCAAAATAATGCAAGGATAATGCAAGAGTGCTCACAGCATACTTTTTATTTACAGAAACGGATGTTTATGTAACTCCGGCTCTGTGTTTGTTGTAGCTCTCAACACACCAAGGGCAAACCTGTCCAGATAGGGAAAAATATTAAATGGGCTTGTATTAGCTGGTGTACTCACATTTATGAGGTTATTATTGCAGTGAAATGTACTTTAAGTAAAATTACTCGTATTATGTTGCCTCTGTGAGTTGCACATGAAATTTCCATTTCTGGTGCCATGATGTTTAAATGTTGTTTTACTGATGCAGTTGGTTGTTGTAGAGATAATTCTATATTTGTGATTGCATAATTTTTTCTGTAGCTCATCATAGTGTAACTATGAATAATCCTCAATTTTTATAGTAAACAATCTGTCAAACAAATGTAGCATGGTTGATGCACAGTATTTAATTGGAACAAAGAACTTTATTCAGGTATAACATTTCCCCACTGCATGATATGGCTGTGATGCATTAAATGAGTGTGCTGGCAGAATTTGTTTGGGGA
This sequence comes from Leuresthes tenuis, assembly GCF_036924035.1. Taxonomy (NCBI): domain Eukaryota; kingdom Metazoa; phylum Chordata; class Actinopteri; order Atheriniformes; family Atherinopsidae; genus Leuresthes; species Leuresthes tenuis. The sequence goes on along the minus strand of NW_027325363.1, from coordinate 32,465,561 downwards.
AACTGTGAGGTTAGTTTTGGCTTACATCAGTTGGTCAAATACAAATGTTATGTCTATATTAGAAGTTCCAGCTGTAAAGTGGTTGCAGAGAGCCTGTAAGTTGTAAAGCGTCGGACATAGGCTGTGGATGAGTGGCAGTGAGAACATGCGTCCTCCAGACCTTGAGCAGAATGACGTGTTATATGGCGCACACACGGTTGTGTAATTTGACATGGAGCCTCGAGCTGTGGGGCACTTCTTCACTCTCAAGGCTTTGAAGTCCTCAGAAGGTTCCACTCAAAGCTGCTTAAAGTGTACCTTGTTGAAAGCGAGCAAGGCACGAGGGCGTACTGAGATTACTTTGGCAGGAGTTGAAATGCACCCAGTGCTGCGCTCGTTGAGGAGGCTTATTGAGATGCAGTACCCGCCTCGTCTCCTGACCTTGAACAGAGTAACGAGAGGTGACGAGCCCAAGTCACGAGTGCCACTAATTCCTGTTAATCCACCACAACCAGAATCATCTTAATTTAGATGCAGTCAAATGAGATGCAAATGCAAGGCTCTTTGAATGCTAAAGAGGTCATTAGCAGTTAATAGCTGCGTGTTAAAAGGAAAGTGTTGTTCCTCGAAATGAAGCACTGTGTTTCTACCTACTACTCTTAAGTTGGCTTGTGGAGTGTTTGTGCCTGGAGGTAGAGAGGGGTGTTGAGTTCCCCACTGGTTCCTTACTGCAGTTCTGCAGTGGCTGATGAAACAAACTGCAATGATGTACCAGAGTAGTGTAAGAATGTAGTCAAGTCTGAAAATACAATGAGAAGCACCATGCTTTAAAAACACAGAAGAAAATTGCTGCGCTTGTCTTTTCCCATCCATCATCACAAATCATTAATTGGTCATATAAAAGTCTGGTTAGAGGTTGTTTTTTTTTTTATGAGCCCATCATCTTTATTCTAGGTGGCATGAAAGAGCAGTGCCTTGGCTTTTCCAGCAAGTCTGTTGTTGAATATTTCAGTCTTTGACCCATGTTGTTTTCTTCCCTGCAGACAAACATGAGACCAAGCTGAAGGGTGTGATCTACTTCCAGGCAATAGAAGAGGTCTATTACGATCACCTCCGCAGTGCCACAAAGGTAACAGACACCTTTCTGTCATTCACTTCCCATTGTTACCACCATCCTATGCTCTCCTTCACCTCTGCCATGTTTGGCTCATTCTATGCTTTGCTTCATGTCTCTCTGTTTGTGCTTTTGTTTTGTCCGGCTGCTGTCATAGAGGGGATTTTTCAACTTGAATATGACCAGTGTAAATATCGATGTTGTGTGTTCACCCATCTACCCTGACTGAGCCCAGTGCGTCCAAACTGTTTGTGCCACATAGAAGACGAAGGGTTTCTGTCTGTGGTTTAAATCTAGTGAGAGACCTGAAGCCTGAAATCCTCTGGAAGTACAGAGTGTGACACTTGTCAGTTTACAACTTGAACTGCTAATCCTGTTCGTTCCCTCTGTCTGTCTGTCCCAGTGTAAACCAGCGGAGTGGTGACAAATCAACAGCTTCCTCTTTCATGCACTTATGCACTAAAACAAAATATGGTTTATATGCTTACAGTGCTTTTAAAAAGTCTTACATTTGTGTGGGCTGAGAAGGAAGAACAAAACCTCCTGTTTGCTTCACTTTGTCTTTTAAGATTAAAAAAATTGATCATATCCTCCTTTATGTGGTGTTGTAATTTTTGGCCACATCTCTATTCTTAAGAGTTAAGGATGCCCATTACACATCTTTCTTTTTTCTTTCCATCTTCAACATAAAGCTGAGCTTCTGCCTCCCCATCTTCTTTGTGTATGTGTTAGATGTTCTGTCGCAGTGCACCACACTAACTGCATGGCTCTGATCAACTCTGGAACTTTGATTTTACTTGTCACTTTCAATGTTGTGTTACACAGAGGAAAACTTTAAAGTCAGGTGCACTTAACAGAAATAGAGGAATCATGTTTTAGTGAAGGAGATGTGATGCAGCTGTTAGGATGACACATTTCCACTGAGCTTCTCCCGAGCTACACTTTCATAGGGAAAAATAGTGACAAAGACATATTAAGGTGATTTTAAGTTTTTCTTTTTTTAATGTTAATTCCTATATTATATATTTAGTACTGTTTTGTCAGATTGTCAAGCTGCACCTTTGTTTTTTTTCACTACACTTTTTTTCAAGCGGTATGTTTGTAAGAGGTTTGACCTCTAGGGGGCACTACAACAAGCTTAAACATAACAGAACATCAGAAAACCATTGCATTATGTCTCCTCCAGCTTGCTATGTACTTTTCTTGTGTGCTATTTGGTAAGCAACCTGGCTTAGAGCAGGGCAGAAAGTATAGATGTCGACTTCAGCTAAGCTCCCAGGCCATGTTGAAGAACTTAACTTTAAAAAGAAAAAGGATTTAGAATTGGTAAAAGCTGCTTTATCTGGGAGCTCTGTTTTCATATTAACACAGTTGTTATTAACCACTGATACATGACGGTGGGAATTCCACTCAAACAGTCCCACCACACTGTTGAGTTTGATGTCACCCTTTTCTCAGAAGTGCTGTTGTGATCACTGCTACAGGAAATGTGCACTGCAGTTTGGGAATGGCTGAACTTGAACTTTCATGACTCTGTGGGCAGAATTTGTACAACAGTCTGACGATGTTTTTGTCCGTCTGTCCTCCAGAGCCCCAACCCTACACTGACCTTCTGCGTGAAGACCCACGACCGCCTTTACTACATGGTGGCGCCCTCTGCGGAAGCCATGAGGATTTGGATGGATGTGATTGTCACTGGAGCAGAGGGATACACACAGTTCATGAACTGAGAGCACGGGTTACAAGCAAGTAGCTTCGGCAGGGACTCGCATCACACATCTTTACTTCCGGTTTTAGTCCAGCATGGACACCACGCCTTGTTACTTTTTATTTTTAATCTCACACCTTGATTTCACTGTGTAGATGTTTCCATCCTCACATTCTCTGTGATTCTGCTTGGATGAAAAAAGGGAGCCTTTGATGGACACACATACTTCTGTATATAAAACCAAAGTGTATAACTGTCAAAGACTTTTCAGAGCCTTTCTATATTGCCAAATGGAGATCTAGTAGTTACTCTTGAACATTTTGTATTATTTGTTTCCTTTCCTTATTACTTTCAGAGAAAATTGCCAAATGACATGATGCCAATGTTTTTGTCTCGACTATTCCATCATAGTCGTGCTTGAGTGTAGACATGAATGGTTTAAATGAATCTTCAATCAAAGGCTGTGATTATGAAAGAATATATTTGAAAAAACTAATTGTATTCAAGAGTATGAATGGATTTATGAGGAATGTTAGAATTGAGGCAGTCAGCAGGGACTGAAGAGGATGTCCGAGTCCAGCACATTCATCTTTAACAGTGAAACACAGTAGATTACTGTACTCTCCAAGTCCACAACAGCCACCTCGTCTCACTGTTGCACACATCAAACAGCACCCAAAAATTCATCCCACTCCTGCTTCTTCACACTGACTTACCAAAGTTATTAGAGAAATACTGTTGGACTTTGCCTCTCAGGAGTTCACTCTGCAGCTCTCACAATGGTGTGACCAGTAAAAGTATTAGTCCAGAGGCTGCTCATTAATCATATTTTGTTCCAATTACGCTCAATAGGGGCTCTATTAAAAACATAAAAGTAAAATACTGGAATGCCCTCACATGCTTCAAAGCTGATGAGACTGAAACCCCACACACTCGCACAACATATATTGGTAAAGCCAGAAAAAAAACTAGCTTTGTCTAGCATAAAGACTGTGGCTGCAGTGGAGAAAATGTCACGTATGGCTCTCTGTGTTGTGGTTAACAGGTGCTTAAGGACTTTGGTTTTATTTTTTTAGTCAAGATAGCGACTTTTCCACTATTGTTGTCAAACAAAAAACTTGTATTTTCATCCATTTATTCTTTTTATTTAATTGGTCATCCTTTAAGTCTGAATGTGACGAGTTTTTAACAACAGGAGTTTTGTGCCTGACAGCGAATGACTGTCCAGTCTTTATGCTAGTCGGGCTGGCTCCCAGCTCTTGCCATGTTTTTTAGCTTGTGGCTTAGTTTGAAGTTGGTTAGCTAGCAAAGCAGAATGGCTCTGTCCTATCTATCTGATTTATGCTAATGTGTTTGTGGTTGAAGATTCATTTTAAGCGTTAAATAATAAATTGGTTTCATCACTCAAATGACACAAAAGTGCTCAAAATATCAAACTGTTTCTTAAAATGTTTCTTTGTCACTTATTTGACAGCTTTGGAGCGGGACTTTTTCTTTAATTTTGAAGAATATTTTCCTTTTCAGTTTTAAGCCAGGAAAAAAAAAGGATTTGAATAATCACCAGTGGTCAATTCATCATATCAACTTTAGAACACACAATACTCAGAGGTTAACTTCCAAAAAGACTCTAAAAGGGTTTCACCAGAGTTGCCATATTCTCAGTGTTCTTGTGAACAGTTAAGCATAAATGTCTCACTGTATAAGGCTGTCATGTTGCCAACTGAGGCTGCAAACTGATGTGCGTGTTTGTGCACATGAACAAATGAAATGCATCTATTTGCCAAGTAGCCTTTAGCTAACTTGATGATTTGACTACACTGCTGAGAAGCAGCCATCAGCAATGCCAGCAGCAACCACACGGGATCAACACAAAAGACTAATGCAATTCAGAACTGTGCCTTGACCATGTCTTGTCATTGATGCCATGTGCATCACAGCCTCATCAGGCCACAATCATAGAAATACATTTTACTTGGTGTTTCTGAGCTGTCATACAGTTTTCTATGTTACTGGGGGGAAAGTTGCCTGTAGTGGCATTACAGGCTGTTAAACCAAAGGCTCTGGGCACAGTGGGGATCAGTTTGGTCACTGCTGAACTCTAAATGATTCATAAAGGGAAATTTCACCAAGAAAGGTACAAGAGATAGTTGTATTTTTGTCTCGTTTGGCTGTTGGGAGGGCATCACTACCAAATTTAAGGAAAAACTACCTCAATAATGTAATTTCTGTTATTTTGGCCTTTACCCTTTTATAAACAGCTTTTGTTTTATGGTTATAGGCACTTGCCTTCCTAATGATAAACTATTTAATTGTGTAATGGAAAATTTGAATTATCTCTCAAGAAAAAATGACTTTTTTTTTTCATCTGACCCTTTTAAGTCCAATTTGCTTTAAAAGCTACACTGATTAAATGATAAAATGTCCCTTATTTGATGTTAAATAGTGAATGGCTATATTGAATATTGCGGTAAAATAAGGTTGGCAGATTTCTAACGGTTATCAAACTTTGTATATTTTTGTCTTGAATCAACAAAAAAATAAAAATTTACTATAATAACCGATTGACTCCGGATCAGTGACATCCTGCTTTGTGTTCCCACTGTGACTCGAGGCCTTCATACATGGTTATTCTGTTGTAAGATGTTGATCATCAATGTGTTGTTGTTTTTTGTCAGTTTCTTTGTTTTGTGTGTGTGTGTGGGGAAAAGAGGACAAACGACGGTGTGATTTATGGAGTACATGGAACTGCCGTTTAGTTTCATGTTTCAGTACAGCAATGATATTTATGGTTGTGGTGCCTGAGATGGTGATATGTTTACGTTTAGAAAAGTGAAATAGACTAGTGAAATGACCTTAATATAATTTGCCCTCCTTGCCTTTATTGTACCAAACTCTTCAACACTGGCAAGGCTGTTAAATAATGGCTGTTAGTAGTAGGTGGTGTAATCATTACAGTTCTCTACGTGTATGTTGAAAAAAAGAAAATCTAAAGTATAAAGAAAATGCCTGAATGAAAGAAAATGTATTGTATGAAAAGAACAATTTTTACTTTTGTCATTGTAGAACTTTTATTGGAGTTAAATTTAAAATTGTACAGTAGTGACATATCAATCTATCTTTTTTTATTTTTTACTGGTACAATAGAACACATTTGTAGGTGCACACACAGAATAAATCACCGAGCAACCCCATGAGCCTATAGGTTTTTTTGTTGTTGTTTTTTTCCACAAAGAAACAAACAGATTCACAATCAGTACACGGACCATACGGTCTAATTGGTACTCTGTATTTCTCATGTTCATGTATGAATAATATGGCTTTTTGTCAAATCTATTAAAAACAACTATCAGAGTATTGGCTGCTATCCTTGAATTCAGTGGACAGTGTTAAGCAGAGAAACACTACACTACATGATGGACAGAAACCAGCTTAACATGTGAGGGAGATGAACCAAAACCATGAAAAACTTACAGGGGAAAAAAAAAAGAATCCCTAATCCCTATGACCAAAATAGAAATAACCCACAATTTAACACAGCTAAACAGAAGTTTAAAAAGAACACCAACGCACACTTAAACCTTTCCTTGTTTGACTGATTTCTCCCACAACTGCAACGAGTCCCATCAGGGCTTTGCAGGAAGTGGATTTCACAGCTGGTTGGTGGTGTCATCTGCAGAGAAAACACTTTCATTTTCCAATACACACCACACATATTTACATTCACGGTCTACACAGATTATGGGCTTGCAATACGTAACCAGTTTGAACTCAAGAGCATGATCGACGGTGATTATCCTTTATGAATCAGACTTCTAACAGTCTAATTTAAGAACTGTTTTGTTCTATACGGCAGCAAAAGATAGAGTCATCCAACAGTGCTATTTTTAGGAGAGAACTGAAAATATTGCAGACTTTAGATCAATTTCTAGATACATTTAACTGCAGTTTAAAATACTCCAACTTTAATTTCAGCACTTAAATTTGAAGAAAAATTATTTATACTTTTTCCTGTTACATAAGTGTTTCAGTTTGACAGATATTGTCTAATAGAAGCCTGTGAGATTGTACTACATTGGATCTAGCACAAGAGGAAAATAAGAGGGATCAGTGTGAAGCTTCAGAGTTGTATGTACTCTCTGCACAGGGGGATGTGTACTCAGTGACCGCCTCATCACCTGAAATACAAGCAAAAACACAAGTGCATCCAGATTAAAAATCAGGAGGGTTGGTATGATGGAGGCAGGTTCCTTCTACTTGTAAAGATGTAAGTGGACAGCAAAGGAGGCCATTACTTGTCTGGTAGTAGTCGTAGACTTTAACTACAGCTGGTTTCAGGTTTCTGACCCGCTGGTCATCCTCCAGAGTCACACTGTAGATTTGAGTTTCATCCTTCTTCAGCTGCAGGAAAAACAAGAGTTCAAACACTTTTTCTTTTTGCAGATAGAATAATGTGAATAGCAACATTCCATCTTGATGCATCCCATTTCTACCAAGCTAAACACACACACACACACACACACCCTCAGTGCTTCCTACCTCATCCAAGTAGATGTTAATGAAACCTTCATCCACATCGACCCGTTTCACAGAGCGGTTGTTCTGCAACTATGAAGACACACAGCAGTCAGTATATGTTCTTCACAAATGTGAAAGCATAGATAGTTTGATCAGTATAATGAATTGACCAGCTTCAGGGAGCTCTGATCCAGAATGTGTCCAGATAGTAGTTTGATGTTAATGATAACCATGTTAGTTTCCTCTCTCTTGCCCTGATACCTGTAAGAGCCAAACACCACAGCAGCGCTCACACAAAGGCTCACGCTTTACAGCAGCTCCAGTAGGACTGCTTTTTCAACAGAAACTGCATACGTTATGACAATATTCAACATCTTGAGAAAAATTGCTTTATTCACGTTTACGTAATGTTTTGATCAGTCCACATCTAATATGTCATACATAACCACAGAGTACCTGACATGCACAAAGAGGATGAGCTGTGGCCGACTGTTGCTACATTTAGCCATAGCGCTTGTAGAGATATTGAAGGAAGAGAAGTCAGCAGGAGGGGGAATGTTGAAATGCATGGAGATCTGCAGAGACACATTGAACATCCCACATCATACAGCAGATATACACACATGTTAATCAGACTCATTCATCTGTGGCCTCTGTGCTGTACATATAGAACACAGCAGAGCATTAACAGTCAGTGCTATGGCTGCTAACAGGACACTGGTGGTCTGGTATGGTTTGCTGAATTCAAACTCTTTTTCTGCTGCTGGGTAACATGAGAAACTCTTTGTACTGAGAGCAGAAAGAACAGACATCAATATAAAGCTCATGTCAGTGTTTTCCTGCTTATTTAGAAAATTCCTGCTTATCACCCTGTCGTCGCTGTGTGGATCATGAAATGATACCTGTGCCAGTACACAGCTTTGTCCCTGAGCTTTGATGGTGTACTCTCCGGGGATCTCGCTCAGCTTCTCCTCCTGGTACAGCAGCCTGTTGTCCTGATTCACTTTAAACTCTATGTTCAGGTTTCCTAAAGATGTCACCAGCACTGTCGTACTGCCCTCTGGACTAAAGGTGGCAGCTCCATATTTGGCCAGGGCCTGGAGGGCCACCACAGTGTCCTGTAGATGACATTGGTTGAATGTGTTGGTTAAGGCTGGTTCAGAACTAGCTTCTCCATAAATGTTAAACTTGAACATGGTCTGGGCTACCTGTGTGGAGGAGAAGCCACCATATGGGTTCTGCTGCTGAGTGAGCCAGCGGACGATGCCACTGGAGTAATCCAAACCAAAACCTGGCATGGGCGGATTGTGGAGTAGACCCAGAAGAACATAAGAGACAATCTCCACCTCCAGAGAGTCCAGGCCTTTCCCAGGAGCTCCCTCTCTCTTCCAGTGGCGGGTGCCTCCTACCAGCCACCACAGTGGAGTAATCCATATAGACGTTAGCAAAGACTACATTTGTGAACTTCATTTAAAAGAATGAGACTCATATTTCCAAACTTAAGTGTAAAACAGAGGTAGTTCTGTTTCCGCTTTAAATGACACTCCTTCTCAACTGCATTTATCACTTTCATGTCAGACCTTTCAACTACTAAGTCAGCTGTTTTTAGCAGAAAACCTTGCATTTCCCTTCAGCTAACACCTTAGTGTCAGCTCTTTGTTTTAATCTGGATTTTGTTTTAATCTGGATTTTGAATCCACCACAGCACTGACACAACTCCAGTTAAGATTCTGAATATTCATCCATTAGAGATTTAAAACATTTTTTTCAATTCTTATTCGACACAGGTGTGAGCACAAAGTTCCGTCAGACAGAGTTGATCACCTCTGGCACCGTGGATCTACAGGAACCATTTAGTCTTCATTTAATTGGAAGTCTCAGGTAATCAATAAAAAAAAAATTAAATCAATCAATAAATAAAACGCAAGTCAGCATTCATTCCAGGTATTAAAATTTAAACCATGCTTTAATTTCAAGTCTTTTCTTCTTTCCAGAGGACTATGTTGCTGTAACTGTTTTCTCCTCGTAAAACCTCTTAAACAGCTCAGTCAAAAACATCCAAAAAGAACAATAAAAAAAGAACACATCACATTGCGCTGGTTTCCAGCGTTTCCAGTGTGCTGGAGTTGCTGCTTGTCTAAAGATCTCTAAATAGCTCAAAGTTATCATATGGAGGGCTGCAAACTATACATGGAGATCAGGATGTAGTTACTGTGCATCACCAATCTGCATTTAGATCTGCATCCACACACCAACTTTGAACCTTGTGTATTCATCAGAAACCATACTGCATTCCTTTCCAGCATGTTATGTATGACTGTTGAGTATTCATATTGTTTAATACATTATGCAAAATATTCCCTACAAATGATTAAAGTAATAAGCTTACTTTGCTTACAATGGCTCAAAATTTATACTTAATGTAGGATTTAGGCATCAGTCAGAGTTTAACTGAACTTCATTGAGCCTTTTCATTTTTCCTGCAAATCTAGCTTCTTTATTAAAAAAACTATTTCAAAAGCCAATTTTCCCAAGAATGTAATCTCATCTTGTTTCACTACTGTGCTGCTTGGTGGCATTACTGAATTTATTTATTTATTTTTCTCTAAATGGTCCTACCCTCTGTGATGGACTTCTGGTCCAGTAAGGTGATGAGTTTGCTCCTCATCTCCTGGTCTCCAGCCAGAGTGAAGGTGTAGAACAGCAGAGAGGTGGTGTACAGGTTGTCCATCTCAGCAGCCACTGCTGCCTTTATACACCTCAGGCTGTTCTGCACCACAGGGTCCTGACGCAAAGCCAAAAAAGCACAGAGATGAGACTATGTGCAGGAAGGGGAAGAAACACCTGAACTCATACAGTAGATCTGTAAACTCCTCTGCAGGCTTTCAAAAATTAGAGAGCAGTTTTGTTAGGCAGCCTTTAGAACAAGTTCTGCGGATATAGTGACAGTAAAGAAGCTTGATGACATTTCTTTGAAGGGCAGTAGTAAAGGTTAAAAGAGACCACTCCATATTCCTGAAGCTGCATATAGTCTTAGAAGCTGATGTCTTCAAAACACGATTACTTCTTAAAAACTAAACACAAATTAGACAGAAAATATGATTGTTTTTCACATTCCTAGATCTCTTTTGGTGACTGTGTTAATCTGTAGACTCCATTCTCCTATATTCGTCCTGTTGAAAAATAGCAACCACTATTTAAGAGTGACTTAAGTGATATTCAAAATAATCAACATTTGAAATTATAATTAAAAAAGAAGTAGAGTGGTGTCAGACTCACCGAGGCATCTCCATCAAGCTCCAGCATGGCAGCAGCGATGTACGCCGTCAGGGACACATCATCACTCACTCCTCCCTGACAGAAACACAGAACCAGCAGCACCATATCACACATACATCTATTCTTCAGAATTTTGTAAATACAGGTAAACCCAGATGTCTTTCCAAAATACCACCCAGCAACTCAAAAGTGCATCGGACAAAACCAAATACTGGTTCTCCTCAACTACATCAGTGCTTGAGAAGACAGAACCACTCTAAAACGGATACTTGTCTGTTTGGGGATTACTGTAGGAGGCGGTTTAAGAATAAGTGAATACTGAGATGCAAAGACATCTAAATGTCACTATTACACATGCAGACATATTTTAAATCACTGCTATATGCAGGTCACAGCCAGTCTTCTCTCTCAGTTCAAATCAACAGCTCTCAAATATTCTTTTCTATGTAAATCACCTCTGGCACCGAGTTAACATTGTACCTTTGTTTTAGTCTTATGAAGTTCCATACCTTCATCCCATTGTGGAAGAGCTTTCCAACAGATCTGATACAGCCATCATCCCTCTGATTTTTGGACAGCCACTTCCTAGCATCTCTAATGTGCTGTGGATCTACAAAGATGTATGGTCTTGCACCACTAAAGGACTTCATCACAAAAGCAGTCAGCCTGGAAGGTCACATACACAAAATACTAACAAACTTTGTGGAAAGCAAACCATGTGCGCCTGCGTTGGTTAGTTCAAAATGAACCCAGTGGCAGGACAATTATGTAACAGCATTATGTCTCCCATCAAATCAGAACATTTGGAGCAGCATGTACAACAACACAATCATTACATCAAGCCATTTTATCTAAACATTACCCAATAATGTTCAAAAGTTGATTTACTTAATTATTCTGGCTATTAGTTTGAGTATGGGCATATCTCTACATTACAATGCTCATTTTTAAACAACTGTCCTGTAGATGCAACTTTGTCACATTAGCTTTCTTTTGGAGTTATGCTTGGCTCCACCTGATAAATGTAAGTATTTATTCTCCTTTTAATCAGGTTTAGTCAAGACCTCCAAAGCAAAACAGTCATTACATGTTGGAGTTGTCTGCTGTCTGTCTGGAGGGCTCATGAGGACACATTCCCAAAAAACATGCCGATTAAAGCAGTGAAGCTGAACTGAACATCAAAATGCTTTGCAGGCAGAATGATCACTACGTTTTTTTCCTGTATTTTGCTTTCAGTAAAACCAATTTTTAATTCTACTTTTTAGCGACAGTTTTAAATAAATTTGACTATTACTGAAATTATACATCAAATTATTATCCGAGTTACTTCTCTTGGAATACACAGCCTCCCTCAACTGCAAAACTGCCCAGCACCCTTTCCAAAAAACAGAGGGTCTGTTAAACACCCCCAGCCCCCCGCCTTGCTGTTGACAGACGGAAGGGGGATACTCTGAGTGTATGCGTTTGTGCATCATCCACCCTTTTCCCTCGTCTTTTTTTGTTCTCTCGTCACATGAAGTGAGAGATCTGAACAGCAAACCCCTGGATAAATGTTTTAAAAGCCTCTGCTACCACTGATACAACTGCATAACTGGTAACAGTTTTACCATCAGGTTTGCCTGTCTCAGTACTTGGGTTTTATAAGAAACATATCTGGTTCTTCTTCAGTTTATACATAAAGTTTATTTATGAGCTGTAAGTGTCATGATTGTGGATTCGCAGCACCCACTCATTGACATTACTGACCATGTGTTTCCAGACTCATCGCTCTTCCCAAAGGCGCTGTAGGAGCCGTCATCATGTTTGAAGGTGAGCTCCCTCTGATATCCTACAACACACAGACAGAAAGCAAAAGCGGGATATTATATTTAGAATTCAATCTTTTACTTCTAAAAGAACATTGTATTTTAGTGCTGGAGGACGTGTCACTATTGATTTTAGTATTAAACTGGTTGTACACTAAATGTCTGAAACTACATCATCATATCAGTTTTACTGAACGAAGCACATTCTACAAACTAGGCTCATATTGTTTTTTCAGAATCAAGACGTAAAATCAGACCTTCACCAGCAGATTTACAAAGATGGTAATGCCCATACTTTAACAACAAGCATCGGGTTGTGCACACTTGTAAAAGGTTCATTCACACACAAACAGACATGCTTTTTTCATATCTAAAGTTTGAACCATGTTGTGGGTTAGCATTGTGGAGGAGTACAAATGTGCCATAGCAAGATTGGATATGACGCTCAGAGAGTCCAGAGATCCCATCATCAGAGCCACTGCAACAACTGTAACAGCAGGGAGGAAGCGAGACATTGTGGGTATTGCCCAACATGGCAGAGGAGGACTTGGGTTGGTGTACAGAAGCCACAAATTGGAAAAGCGCTACACTAAAGGAATGCCAGCAACTGGTGGTGGAGGAAGTACGACATCAGGAGTAAGCAGCTGGGTGTGCCAGCGCAGTCATGCAAGCTAAGCAAGGCCACTGGATGAAGGGGGGTGGAGTGGAACAACATAAGATGAAATGCAGTGACCTGTTGAGCATAACAGCAAACAGAATCAATCATCAGAACCAATCTCCAACTCGGTTTGGAGAGGATTAAGTTTGTCACCTTTGTGCAGCTCCAGCAACCCTCAAACAGATCCTGATAAGTTGCAAGGCAAGCTTAACACAAAGTAGATACACTTGGTGCCACAATCAAGTTTTAAGGTGCTTGGCTACAACACATGAAGACAAAGAAATGTCAGCCAATGCCACATGTCTAAATACTGCTCATATGAGAAGGAGAGAAACAGCAGACTAAGCCCTCCCCTTCCTACGCAGGCCTACTAGGCACAGCAAGGGACTGGAAAATGTGTATTGACCTACACCAAAAGCTCACCTTCCCACCTCACCTTCTCTGGTCCAGCACCAGGCACTGTGTCTTCATTGTTGAGCTGATGGTCCCCTGGGAAGATGCCATCGATGAGGCATTTGAAAAGAAGGAGCAGTGGTATGCTGGTCTGGCAGCAGAGGTAGATCAGCTTGGTTGGAAGGTGAGAGTGCTCCCAGTGGAAGTGGGTTACAGGAGCTTTGTGGCCTTCTCCACCACAAGACCGCTTAAGGAGTTATGCATCAGTGGGCGGGCGCAGCGGTTATTAACCAAAGAACACTCCACTGTGGCTGAATGAAGCAGTCACTGGTTGTGGCTGAAACAAACAGATGGAGTATGGGCTGCCCAAGACCACTTCAGGCACCAGGCGACACACACCCAGGTCTGATCACACCGAGTCCTACTAGCAGATGAAAGAAGTAGAAATAGTTTTATTGTAGAACACCTGATAAATGTTAAAATCTAAGTGAAGCACAACAAAACAGCAGCGACAGTAATGAACTCCTTGTGTGAGCCCCACCAGCCATGCCTTAAATCCTTAGTTTCACAGGTGAAACTAATAAAGCCAATAAACAGTCAAGCCCAAAAGCTTTCGCGCTGCCTCTGCAAGGCCACTGAGGATGCAGAGGGCCATTATTAACCTACCGGTAAAAGGTTTTGCGCTGTTTGAGGAATATGACAACGTCTCCAATTTCATCCATGTAATGGTAGTTACAATTTTAGTTTATTGTCCCTTCATGTCCAAAATGTAATTCAACCTGTAGGATATATCTAGAACCATCTTTCGTATGCACCACATTTGCAAGGACAGCAACATTACAAATGACTTTGAAAAAGCCCTCAATGCTTACCGCTCTCCAGAAAGCGTCTTGCTTTCTCCAGGATTTTCTGGGTCAGCTGACCAGTGCTGTTCAGATAGTTGAGGATGAAGATGTTGGGAGCAAACAGCACCATGTTTTGCTCCCCGCAGCCATATGGCATGGCCAGGAGCTTGTCCAGGTTCTGCATGGCTCGGCCCATCAGGTCACCTACAGAAGCAGAAATGGAATAACAAACACTAAAAGATTCCACTCTGTACAGATTTTTCACTTGACGGGTTGGAAGCAACGTACACTACGTCTCAATAAAAGAGTACAAGAAATTCCTTCAAAAGTCTCAGTGTAGTATAACTAACCCAGTACAGAGACAGATGCTCTCTCTGATCCAGCCACAAATCTTTCAGGCAGCAGAAGAGAGATGTTCTTTTCCACAGGTCCCTCTGGCAGGAATGAAATTGAAAGAAGTAAGTTAGACTTCTTTTGTTCTCTGGTGTAAGTCCATTAAATAAAACTTAAGACACATTAGTGATATTTTTTTGCCAAATCAATTAGTATTTTGTCTGTCAATGTGCCTGAATATGCACATGTTGGTTTGTGCACACTCACCTGCAGGACACAGCAGAGCATTGTGACTGACCATCTGTGGTGTTCCTTCAGGCTTTCGGAGAGACAAAGAGCAAAGATGATTTCAAGATGGAAGCAAATGGTAACTAAATCAGTCATTGATGTATAACAATATAACAGCACTCATGTGTCCATTACTTTAAACAAACCTTTAATAATGATGAGAATAAACTAGAACTAAAACAAAATGTGTATAATGATGCTAGACTCCTCAAAACAGAGTGATATAATTCTTTGGATATCTGTCATGACTCATCATACATTACATTACATAATACAGTCCCTGCACTGGCTGCATTTCTTGTTTCCTGGATTTTAGAGTTATTTCTTTGCATTTTTGGTACGTTCATTTTGCAAACCATTTTCAGTTGAAAGAGATAAAAATTCCTGTTTAAAATGAGCTTTGATTTAAACCAAGAGTTTATACGCTTGTAAAGCTGGTCAGGCATATTCAAATCCACTATGCTTATTTACAATACAATTAAAAAAAATAATGGTTGGTTAAAAATATAAATAATCACATAACAATTCAGTTTTATTTGTATAGCGCCAAATTACAACAAATGTCATCTCAAGGCACTTTAATAATATAGTCCAATTCAAGCCAATTGAAGTTCAATTCATTGTAATCATAATCCAATCAAATCCAATTTCCTAGCTAAGGAAACTAACAGATTACACATAATTGCATAAAATTATGTATTATATAATATAAGAATATAATTAAAATATTGTTAAAGAACCATCCACACTGCAAATCAACCTTGTGCTTTACATATTTGCACCAACTCATAACATGTTAAAAAAAATGTACAGTGATGTGATGTTTTGTCACGTTTGGTACTGACCTCCACCAGTAGGGTGCGGATTACTGTGTCGATTTGGCCCACATCGGGGACAGTGGCCACTTCGTTGCCACACAGTTCTTCGGTCTTCAGGGCCTCGGCGCTGACCTTGAAACTCACCCTGCCTGTGTACACACAGACAGACTCAGTCTAAAACTGGGCTGTAATAATTACTGCTCACGACTTCCCCGTCACACAGTGTGTACAGAGACGGCAAGACAGCTTCCCATCTGCTATTCCACCCAACTCATTATCCTCCATCCTTCCTCTGTGTTTTCCTTCTCCTCCTGTTTACCATCACATTCACCCTCATTAATCCCCATTTGTTGACTTATTCCATCTCTCCCCCATACAGCTCCATCTCCCATCCCCTCTCTTACTTCCTTCACACAGCCCACAATGCTTCACGTGGAGGACAAGTACAGATCAGCCCCTGAGGGAGAGGTTTCTGAATGTTTCGTCAGAGATACTACCTGACTTGTTAGTACAAGTGATTGTCAGGATTCCTCTAGGGGGGAGTTAGAGGAAGTTTGACATTCATCTCATCTCCATCCCTCCTGATGGAGGCTGATAGAAAGCCTCTGCTTTGAGGCCAGGCAGCATTCCAACAAGAGGCGCCGTCTTCAATTCCAGCAGTGCAGATGCAACTACTATCAGTGCTCTTCATAAGGTTTAATTAGCGTCTTCCGTTTCATCTTTAAATCAAAATTTAAGACCATATCTGATGGAATAAACATATTTATAAAAAAAAATATGAAAACTGCATTATATTGTTTGTGATAATAGTTTAATATTCCCTTTTTGGTTAATGAGAGCTAGCTGACACAATCTGAGATCAAGTTCAATTCAAAGAGGGCCCCCAAAGATTAGTGTCCTCATTTCAGTTGCGAATCAAATGTGCAACATTCACAATCTCCCACTCTGATCCTGAGATATGACGTTAGATGTTGGCCAGATAGGTGTTTTCACAATCCAAAGGGGTTTCGCAGGGTGTTTTAAGTCAAAGCAAAGCTGATATTCTGGATGTAAAGTGTCATTAATTCTTCAGAATACATTGGAAATTTGCATAAAATGTATGTCCAGAGGCATAATAATGTACAGTATATGACCTATTATACAATATGTCTTGATGAAAGGCAAACGGGTGTATCATTTCTGCTCAACACTACCTAAAGTGGTTGGAGTCACAATCCATGAGAAGGTCCTGCTCTCTTCTCCACACAAACATACTGTGTATTGGCAGTCATGACAGTTTCTAAAGGTGAACTGGTCAGAATCAGCCAGGGTTACCTTCACCTGCAAACAGATACAAAAGTAAAACATACACAGTGTCAAATGTTAATATGTCAACTCAATGTTCCATGACATCAAATTATACTTGTATACGTATGTGTGTACATATTGAGTCATCAGGCCCTGCTCAGTGGAACCAGCTGCCAGTTTGGGTTCCGGAAGGAGACACCCTGTCTACCTTTATGATTAGGTTTAAAACTTTCCTTTTTGATAAAGCTTATGGTTAGGGATGGCTCAGATGACCCTGAAACATCCCATAGTTATGCTGCTATAAACCTAGACCACTGGAGGACCTCCCATGATGCACCTCTACTCACTCCACTCTCCATGTACATACATATATATTGTTGTCATTAACTTGTGTTTCTCTTTCTCAGCAGGTATCCCTGGCCTGGTGTCCACTCTTTCCTGTCCTCTCAACCCCCAGCTGGTCGAGGCAGATGTGCACCATTTCTGGTTCTGATGGAAGTTTCTTCCTGTTGAAAGGAAGTTTTTTCTTTCCACCATCACCTTATGGTCACCTGTTAAAATGTGTTTATCAAAACTGACAAATGTCCAACTCTGTTGAAGCAACGATGCAAGTTAAATTCATGTAACTGGCATAAAGTTTTTTTTTTAAAATTAGGATGCTTTAACCTTATGTGTCAGGATTGTGGAAAGGTAGGACCCAGATACAGCTCTCTTAGTTCAAAAAAGGTTTATTTACAAAAACAGGGAGCACAGCAGGAACGAAAGGTGCGGCGGAGCCGGATCAAAAATACTTAACTGTGAGCAAAAAAAATCAAGACTAATATCCGAAAGACTATGGTAACAAAACTATGACAAAACAAGACTATGGCATGGAATACTATGAAAAACAAGGCAAGACTATGAGGCAGGAAAACCAGACTTATCTTTGTGCGACGCATGGAGGGATAGTGAGGATTCTGCAGCGACTGAAAGTAAACCAGGAAGCTAAATACTGTGAAGGGAGTGATCAGTGACATGAGGTGCAGCTGTGAACAATTAGACAAACTAATAGAACAGACTGTGACATAACATAAACTGATGGGCAGACTGTGACAATATGATGACCCAATACCTAACATCATCCCTATATGAAAGACTATGCAAAGAAACACAGCACCAGTTAAAGTACAGACACACCATCTTATTAACTGCTACATTTAGACCAATATTTCACACTCTAAAAAAACTCTAAAAAAGATATAGCATCTCTAGGAAAATTAATATTTACCATAATGCACTTGGAGAGATAATTAAAGACAGTGGCTTTGAGTGTGAACACCTCCCCTCTGATGACAGAGTAAGGCAAAGTGAGACTGACAAAGAATGGCTGGAAGACTGTAAGTCCAATGTTGGGTGACACGCCAAAGCCTAAAGAGGAAATGCAGAAAGCTCCAGCTGCCCACTTAGTGATGGTGTCAGGGACTGTCTTCTCCATAACCACTGATCCACTGTCACTGTACAAATAGACAAGCAACATTCATATTAAAAGTATTTTCCTTTATTATTTATAAATGAAAATAAGAAAATACTTTAATACATATGAGCAGATCTCTTGCAATTTTGATAGGTGCCTAAGGGAATGCTCAATCCTTCATTCAGTAAAAGTACATTTTAATATACCCTGTACCCAAACATTTTGCAAACAAATATGGTATTTTCTAGTCTAGCTGACCACTCAAAGCGCTTCACTACATGCCGCATTCACCCCACTCACACAGCACGTCTTAAGATTCTTAACTACGTGCTTTTTTTTTCTAATCATTCATACACACATTCATACCCCAGTGATACACTGGGGAGGCAACGTGGGGTTCAGTGTCTTGCCCAAGGACGCTTCGACATGTAGCCTGGGAAGCCAGAGTCGAACCACCGACCTTCTGATTGGTGGGCGACTGCTCTTCCTCCTGAGTTACAGCCGCCCCTCATGGATAATTTTATTATACAGAAGGCATGACCAAGCTTTCTTATTTTCCAAACTAAAATAATTACTGATTTAAACAATCCTGCCAAAACAAACTCCTGATCAAAATGCACAAATGCTTGGAAAAAAAACTTGTATTGCTTTAATCCTGTCAATATGCATTATCATTACCCCACAGTAACTAGGTCCCGTCTCCAGGAAGAACGTTCTGACTGTCTCCTTTTTCTCCTCCTCTTTACCTCTCATTGTGCCACCTGGACTCAGTGGCATCATTGTTGAAGGTCATTGGAACAGAATACTCTCTGTCTAAGAAGAACATAGATTAAAAAAAAAAAAAAATCATTACACCACTACACTTACCCAACAGAAACAAGCTCCCAGATCCAAGTCTCAGGGAAATATTTTCTTATAGTTTCCTTGGTCTTTCCAATGCTATCTCCGTCAGGCACAGATATTCAAAGACTGAAAGAGCATATAATTTACATCAAATTTACAGTGTTATAGAAGGTCCTTTTGCTGGTGTGTCATTATGAATGGACTTAAAAAAAAACACCACAAAACATCTAATCAACTCCAAGTAATTCTGGGCAGTGATACAGTTTTTTCATGTCAGAGTTTGTCACAATTTTGATTATAAAGATAGAAATAGAAGAAAATTTGATTGAAGCTCAAACTGCTAGAGATCTGGAGACACAAACTGACACTGACAGAGATGAAAACTGAAAAGAGAAATGCAGAAAAAGCGACAAAGAAGTAGCTTAAATACATAATGTATGAATTAGCTCAGGATTAAGTGAAGGAAAAGAAAAATGCTGGTTAAAATATACATAAAAAGTGTAGAAATGGATAGATAGAATCAGTGATGTCAGTTAATTATATTTTTGCCTAAATGTGCAATGCAATGCCTGCTAGCTTCCCCTACAGCTAAAACAATGACAACATTTGTACTTTAAAGATGCTGTAGACGTCATCCTTCTCTCCGAAGTAGAGCGAGCGCTTTCTTCGATCACTGGATGAAGCATTAATCTCGGTGTCTGGTGTTACTGCGAGTTCAGGTTCTGGTTCAGGCACTCTAAATTCTATGGGGAAGCAGGGGTACGGCTCAGAGTCCTCAACCTCTGTGAAGTATCCAGACAGCTTCCGTATGGGCAGCTGGTTGTACACCTGTATGAAGACACACCTCAGCACATGAGTCTGGGTAGATGTGAAAGCCTTTTCTCATCTTTAAAGCACAGGGTATTATGCCATTTACAACACAAACACATGTCACAGTGTTGGTAAAGGTACAGATGTTAAAATGGGTCAAAGATGATAAGTGTTGTACATAGTCAACGGTAAGCTCCTGCTCTGACTGCAGCAGGAGGAGAGCACAGGGAGCTTGGGTGAGCCTGCAGATTCAGTGTGGTCTCCCCTGCAGGAAGCTCCTGGAGAGAGGAGAACTTGAGGGACACCTGCATAGGAAATACCAAATGTGTGAAAATCATGTCTCATGCTCATTGAACCACTCTTTCACAGTTTGAGCCAATGAATCCTTGCATGGTCATCTTGGATAAAGCAGAGTCCAATCTTTATTAATGTAAAATTTATGAACCCAGTCAGTGGAGCTTACACTTTTAGAAGCATGAGTGAAATCCATTTTGTGCAGATATGACAGATGCCTGAAGGTAGCATAAAATGGTCACCCCCCTGGTTAAAATGATTAGTAACTATTTTCTGAGGACCATAGCTATTTACTAATGCAGGAGTCACTATGGATATAAACATTCCCCATAGAACAAAAATTTAGCTTGCATTCATAATACAAACGGGGTCTTCGATTAGCTTACAACTTTCCACATATTTCTAAGAAAAGTGGCAAATAGTTACAACTTAATGTAAAAGGATTAAACCTTTCCAGCATACTAAACTAAAATCAGTGAAAGAGGCAGCTGAATATTAGAATTACATCACAAAACAAACTTTTGATGAGAGAGTGAAAGGCCCCAGCAACTCCAACTTTTCACCAATGGCATACCTCTCTCGGTCAACTAGCAGCATTTGAAAGATTGTCGTACAGATTGCTGAACAGAATAAATCACTTTAATGACAAGAGGGCCTGTTATATTTCTCATATAGGCCTTTGACATACCCAGCTCATTGTGTTGACTTGCTTGACGTGTTAGTAATGATGTAACCTTATACTTATGTCTTTTGTTCGCATCCTTATTATTGCTGCTCTTATTTAGATATTTTCTTAGTTGTTTTTTTCTTCTTCTTTTTCCTTCATTATTTAAAGGGGAACTCCGGTATTTTTTAAACCTAGACCTTATTTCTGGCATGAAATAGATTTATCTACTCACCTAGAACAGTTTGGCAAAAGTCGGCGTCCTTCGGAAGATATTTAGATCACTCGCGATCCGTGTTTATCCATATAACGGGAAAGAGCAGGGCATAGAAAATAATAAATATCTAATATCTAAATAAGGCATTATGTGTCTTTATTTCACCAATACTTTAAGCCGAATGAATGAACGAACGTGTACTATAGCTCTGTTAGCTCATACATGCTGTTATGTGGCTACTTGCAGCTATAGGAGAGCTAACGGAGGGATTTCTACACTTTCTACATTTATTAGGCTAAATTCCTGGTTATAGCAGGTAATGATACAAAGAGGGGAAAGGTAACCATCAATGAAAGATCAAAGGCTGACAATCGTTTTAGAGATTCTCTCATTTTAAAAATGTATATACATAAAAATAATACTACTAAAAGCACAACTGGACAAGAAATTGACAAGAAATAGTGTACAAGACTCAAATTGGCACACCACTTTTTTGTTAATATGAAAAAAAAAACAATGCTTAATTTCTTTGCTACAAACAAACTGTGTTTCAAAAAGAAAAACAGAGAGATAATACTTAAATATAGAAAGATAATCTTGTAAAAAAAATTCACACTCATTTGAGGTGGCAGAAGTTGATTATGATGATTAGGAAGTTTTATCCCTCATCAAATCAATACATGAAACTAATATCTGTAGAATCGCTAATCTATTTTTCCAACATTCTGACCTTTGGAAATTGTTCAGATACATATGTTCTTTTCTGTGCTTGTTTGATTTTTGATACTTAAAATCAAAGGAAGTTTGGATGATTTTCTTCATAGTTGTGAAAATTTTGATCATAACAGTGTTGCAAAGTGCTGAACAAGAAGTGATAAGATGAGTTACAGTAACAAAAATGAATAGAATAATAAAAAGGTAAAGGTGACAAAATAAAGGTACCAGATATTGCCAAAAGCTCTCCATCCATTGATAGTATTAATTACCTTTAACAGTACGATAGGATTATGGTTGTTACTGAGTATCAGTTTTAATGTGTCATTTAGATGGAAACTAAGCTAGCAGACAAAGCAACACTGGGCTACACACATACCCAGAAACAAAGCTAACAGCACCTCTGAGGTTGTACTTTCAAAGGATTCTGTAAGCAAGTTGTCAACCTAAAAAGTATACTGCTTATGTGCTGATCTTAAGCAGATGCATTCACTGGGGACCAAACTTTTAAGAATCAACACTACCCAATTACTTTAATAAAGGTGGGGGGGGAAAGGATTTCCTCAAAGACCACTCTTTATGTCATTAGAATTCTTCCTCTGGTCCCCAGTGGTATCTAACTACATTTCACAGTAATAGAACCTTTGGAAAAATGTTGTTTTTACAGTTCACACTGCACTTTGGTGAGTGTGATTACCTTTCCCTCAAATGGAATGCCAGGCTTGTATGATGCAGGTACATTCTCAAAAGTAACTGTTCTGATCTGACTGCTGAAGCTGGTCCTCTCGCTGCCACTAAGAATGACTCCTAGATGGTGGTAAACATACAGACCACAGTTAATCAGGAACGGCCAATTCAGTGAATAAGACGTGGGTCCCTGTCAGCCTACCTGTGCCATATTCCTCCAGCTCAGCGGTCACCTCAAAACTGTCAACATTTATGTTCTTGTCACGGAAAAACTCCTCCATGTCCACAATTTGTGTAGCGCATCCGCTTTTATCCGTCTAGAAGATAATCAAACAGGTGAGTTGAAAAAAATTTTTTTTTTTTTTTTTAAAAAGCACAACTAAAGATGATAACCAGTGACAAGTTTTGAATACTCACAGTCAGTTCAAACATCTTGCACATGGTTTCTGGGTGCGGTACGTGCCAAAAAAAAAACCAGCTGCTAGTTCTGCAAAAGTTTGCCTTTACTGAACCAAGAACTGGTTTCCCATACGTATATCTGCAGGAGAGTGAGCAGAAATACAGAGATGTTGTTTGTTCTGCAGATTAAAAGCCTGAATTTACACTGAAGGTGATAAGTATTATGTGACAGCCATGGTTCACCAGGTAGTGTTGACATCTTCCAACCAGAAGGTCAAACCCCAGCCCCTAATGTAATGTAATGCTAAAAGGATTATATGCATATGAGCAGGCACTAAAAAACATTTTGTAGTGTCCTAAACAGTTTGGACACTACAAAACAGTTTAATTTGTGGACAATGTGCATTCATTTTTACATTGGTCAGGCTTTGTTTAAGACTATTAATTAGCAGTTCAGTAGCAAATACTTGACAGTTGTCGTTGTTATAATGAGAGTCAATAAGCGGAAATATCAACGCTAGCAGGACTCTTCCCTTGTAATCAGTGTGACAAACAGTAGTTTCTGCACCACAGTTGATGACCCAGAAAGTCCCATCTGGAGGGAATTCATCGTCACACTAGCCAGCTAATAAAATAGACTAACTGACCTAGCTCGAACTACGACTGCTGCCACTGACCTGCACCACAGACTTATTTCCAAAAACAGTTCAATTAATGAAAGAGTAGAAAAAAGTGAATAGCTGTATCATCATAACTTGTACTTCCTGTGACATTACCATAAAAACAACAAAAAAGTACTCATCTACTTTTAATAGCTATCATACCAATAACCATGACTTGACACTCACTTTCCACAAATCTTCATCATGACCTCTTTATCCAGGATGGTTATCACATTGGGCAAGTGAACCTTCACTTCATACTTTGGCAAAACTATAGCAATGGAAACAGAAATAAAAGTCAAGTGAAAAAGTTCAAAGGCAGTGTTTTTGTGAATAAAATGTACTTCTTTTTTAAAAAAAAATCAAAACGGCATCTTGCCTTTTTTTTTTCCCCTTGTCCTGTTCAGCATTATGGCAGCAGAATTGTAGTCTGAATACCTTTGATGCCAAACAGATTTGCTTTGCCAAGGGAATTTTATAAATGTAAAGCTCCCCTTGTTGTCCATTTATTTATTTCTGTTTACAATATATAACATGTAATAGAACTGAACCGGACCGGGGGACAAGGAAAGAAGAAGAGGAAAGAAGAGGAAACAGAACAAAAATAGAAACAAAAACCAGACAACCAGCTGCTACACCTGTAAAAAACAAAACAGACAACAATCCATGGCCTCTGAGGGGAATCCAGCCTTAGCGCCACCAGGAGCACCTGAAAGCAGACAAGCAGAGAAAAAACAAACACACAAACAAACAAAAACAAGCACAAGAAGCGGCAATCGCATACAACACAGCTGTGGATATAGATGACCTGAGACGACATGATAACACATCAACTGCTTAGCGAGCTGCTACTGGGCTAATGAATGTGTGTGTGTGTGTGTGAGAACATGCAACACCCATGGCACAGGACCTACATGATAACCGTGCTTAGTTATGAGTGTATAAACGTACAGGGCCACAATCCACAGCCCCCCCCCCCAAGCAATCAGAAGCAGGCAGAGAGGGCCACAAGACCCAGGCCACCAGCAGCCCCCACGGAGCACAGAACCCAGGAAGCCCACCGCAGGGACAACCACGCATCCACCCAGAAGACTGCAGAGGAAGCCCCCGGACAGAGCCCCCATAAGCATAGGGCAGAGGCCCTCCGGGAGCCAGGGGCAACAGCCCACCGACCCCGCCAGGCCCCAGCCGCCCAGACATGGGCCGTGCACTGGACCCGGGCCCCGGGAGCCCGAGCGCCCCCAAACCCCCCGGCAGAGGCCCCACCCAATACCCAGGAGGGCCAAGCGCCCCAGACAGCCACACAGTGGGTCAGCGCCTGCCCCAGCGCCCCTGGCCAAGTGCCCTGGGAGTCAAGACGTGCCCACAGGTGGGTGAAGTCGCGAGCAGCGGGGAGAGGCAACGCTGCCCCCCCCCCATCGGGAGAAGCACAGGCAGGCCAGGCGACAGCAAGTCCCAGATCCAGGCCCAATCATCACCACACACACTTTCACGTCCCATACATCCACATGTCCTCCCTCCCTCAACTCCGCTGGGGTGTAGTGCAGCGGGCACACCAGGGGGCCAGCAGCCCCCCAGCCACCACAGACCCCGAACTAGCAGAACAATTAATTAATCCTCCTGGCCCCTCCCGCCCCGAGCAGCAACCAGGAAGCAGGGGTGTGGGAAGAAGATCTCTCCCCTCACCCTTCTGGCTCTTCAATATTTTCTAATAGTGAGCGATTAAAATTGAGGGGCAGCCAAACTTGTAGAACTGGGAGCACGGCCCTCTGGGCAGCCTACATACCCAAAGAGCCCCGCCCACCAGATGCCACTCAGTGTAACCACCCCCCAAGACCTAATGTGTGTGTGTGAGTGTGTTTGATAAGTAGTGATGTCTAAGGTGTAATTAAAACAGGGGCGGGGAACTGCAGAGTGCAACCAAAGGGGACCACCTACGTGGCCCCATCCACTACACCCCACCGAACACACACGCCCCCAAAACCCTTCATGTGTGAGTGTGTGCTGTGTACAGGAGCCAGAAGGGAGAGGGGTATGGGGATATACACCGGGGGAGCTACTCTCCCCCGGAGAGGGCAGCCAGGGACTGGCTGCATTAGACATCCCCGCTACCTGGGAGCCAACCCAGGGCAGGAGGGGCTGATGTCCACCAGGCTCGGGGCCTGCAGCGACCATATTCCGGGAGCTATTGTACCCCCAGAAGGTACCCATCCCGCCCCACCCCACCCCGGAGGACCTCTACAAAAAACAAACAAACAAACCACCCAGTCACACCAGTCGCAGCAGCCCGGGCCTGAGACCCACCATCACCCACCATTTTTTTTTTTTGCAGTATGTCAGGATTGTTCCAGATGGGTGTAAGCTTACATGGGACAATTGAAGACTTTGTTATTTTAAGAAATTCCCACCAGGCTGTCAGAGAGGTGCTGATGTTAATGCTTTTGAAACATTTGTGATTTTTTACGTTTTGACTAATAAGTGGCAGGTCAGAGATTTCCAGATTATGACACAATGCTTGTTCTATATTTATCCATGGTTCATCTATTGGGCTAGGTTTAAACCATTTTGATATATACTGTAACCTATTGGCTAAGGAATAGTGCTGAAAATTAGGTAAATCTAATCCACCACTGTCCTTGGTCTTCTGTAGGGTTTTTAAACTAATACGTGGTGGTTTGTTTTTCCACAGAAATTTGGAGATGCATGAATCTAGTGACTTAAACCAAGTAGCAGATGGTTTTATGGGGATCATTGAGAACAAATAATTAACTTTTGGTAGTATCATCATTTTAATGGTTGTAACTCTCCCCATAAGTGATATAGGTAAGGATTTCTAACGAGAGAGATCGTCCTCGACTGTCTTTAATAATTGCACATAATTTAGCTTTGTTAGCTCTGAGAGCCTGGAGGAAATGTTTATGCCTAAATATCTAATATTTCCTGACTGTAAAGTGATCGCAGGTATATTCTGGACTCTGCAGTTAATGGGCAGAACTGTGGTCTTAGACCAATTGATAGAGTAGTCAGAAAGTGCTGAGAATTTATTTATGAGTGTGATCGTGTGAGTGAGAGACGTTTGAGAGTTCTGAAGGAAAAGTAAAACATCATCAGCATAAAGACTTATTTTATGCTCAATATTTTGGGGTTGGATGCCTTTAATATTTCTATCTTGTCTGATAGCAGCTGCTAAAGGTTCTATAAAAATAGCAAAAAGTGAGGGAGAAAGTGGGCAACCCTGTCTTGTACCTCTCTGCAGACTGAAGCTTGGAGAGGTTTGATCATTTGTCCTGACACACGCATTTGGTGAGCTATATAATATCCTTATCCAGTTGATGAAGTGTGATCCAAACCCAAATTTCTTTAATGCTGCGAATAAAAATTTCCAGTTCACTCGATCAAATGCTTTTTCTGCATCTAGAGAGACTATTGTGGTTTCCAGGTTGTTGATGTTAGAATAGTCTATGAGATTAATTAGCATGCGAGTGTTAGTGGATGAGTGTCTACCTTTTATGAAACCTGTCTGGTCAGGATGTATGGAGTTATTTTTTCCATTCTTTTGGCGAGGGCTTTACAAATTATTTTGAGGTCTGCATTTATTATATATTAGATATTGGGCGGTAGCTGGATGGAAATATGGGGTATTTTCCTGGTTTCTGTAGCAGAGTTCATGTGTGGGGATAATCTGCCATTCTGCTTAACTTGTAATACCATTTTGTGAAATGCAGGTGCCAAAACAGTCTAAAATTCTTTGTAGAACTCTGCTGGAAAACCATCTGGTCCCGGGGCTTTGTTACTAGGCATATGTTGAAGGGCTTCATGGAGTTCTCCTATTGAAAGAGGTGAATCCAGAGCCATTGCCTGTTCGGTTTGTAATTTTGGAAGGTTGATATTACTAAGAAACTGATCTATGTTACTGTCTGATGGATCAGTTTGTGATGAATATAAGGTTTTATAGAAGTCCCTAAAAGCATTGTTGATTACATCGGGGTCATGGGTGACATTTCCTTTTGAGTCTTTAACAGAAGTGATTGTTGTTTTCTCTTTGTTTCTCTTTAGTTGGTTAGCTAGGAACCTTCCAGATTTATTGCCGTGCTCAAAGTTCTCCAAGCGAAGTCTTTGTATCAGAAACTGTGTTTGTTTATCAATAATTTTGTTTAGTTCAAGTTTAGCTTTTCTTAGTTCATTCAGTGTGTGTTCCTCTTTGGAGGTACTGTAGACAATTTCTAATGATTTAATCCTGAGTTCTAAATCTGATATTCTTGAACTTTCCCTCTTTTTCTTATTTGATGAAAAAGAGATTATTTTGCCTCTTATAACTGCTTTTCCGGCTTCCCAAAGAGTACAAGCTGACATTCCTGGTAGGTCATTATTTTCTAAATATACAGACCATTCCCTTTTGAAATAATTAATAAAATCAGGGTCTTTTAGTAATGATGTATTAAATCTCCAATTCCTAGCTGGTGGTGTAACTCTGTTATTCTTCAGTGTGATAGAAACTGGAGCGTGATCACTGATAGTGATGGGGTGGATTTTGGTGTCTGAAATATCCCTCAACAAGGAACTGCTAACTAAGAAATAATCTATTCTTGAATATGAGTGGTGTACCGGTGAGAAGAAGGTGTATTCTCTAAGAGTGGGGTGGTGGGAGCGCCAAGCATCACAAAGACCAAAATCTTTCATATACTGTTTAACAATATTCGTGGACTGCCAGTTCCGCTGACTTCCTGAAGTACTGAGTCTGTCTACTCCTGAGTCTAATACCATGTTAAAGTCCCCTCCTATGATGAGTGTGTTATCTGAGTGATCAGAGAGTGAAGTGAAAAAGGAGTGAAAAAATGAGGGGTCATCCACATTTGGACCATATATATTTGCAATGCATAAATTCATATTTTGAATAGATAAATTAACTATTAGAAATCTACCTTCTGGATCTATAACTGTGTTGTTTACGGTGAAATTTACTCTTCTATTTATCAGAATGGCTACACCTCTTTGTCTGGAGTTGTAACAGGCTGAGTACACATGAGGAAACTGTGCTGTGGTGAGAACATCAGCTACAGTCTTTGATAAATGAATCTCCTGTAATAAAACAATGTCCACCTGTAAATCCTTCAATTTATTGGAGATTTTTAATCTCTTCTCCCTGGACCCAGCTCCATGCACATTCCATGAGATAAACCTCAGCGTGGACATGCTCAGACTAACGCAGTGAGTGCTGGATGCTTGCTAAAAGCATCCCGTGCGTGTGTGTGCATATATGCTTCCATGAACATGCCATTGTTGGTGTTTCAGTTGTCAGTATGAGCTTGCTACAATATGTACTTGCGCTGTCGATGCTGTGTGGAACTTGATTGCGTGCTCTGCTCAAAACTCTATGTGCGCCATGCTTGTTAACATTACTTATTAAGGTGGAAACGCAGCGGGTTGGGGAAGAAAGACAGAATAGAAAAACAGTGCAAAAGAGTGGAAGTGTGAGATAGAAAAAACAAAAACAAACCCAAATAAACAAATATGAACTGCATATATCCTGTGCTGGTGAGACTGGCAGTGAGCTATATATTTTGCCTTGATAGATAACTGTGAATTGGATAGATTATTTCATCTTACTTATGTACCATCTATGGTGATATGATTTATACAAGTTAACGAATACAGATCACCTGGAGTTTAGAAGAGCCAAGGAGTGGTGTCCTGGTCATGGTACCTCTGCCCGTTGTTGAATAATTTATCCACCGCGATGACAGCTCGGGAGCCTCCTTCCATGAACTTTCTCCGGATGGGGAACAGAACTCTGCGTCTTTCCAGGATTTCTTTGGGAAACTGGTCGTTGACGCTGAAGTCCGTTCCTCTCAGCTCCCTGCCACGTCCCCTCACCTGGACCTTCTGTTGGAAATGCTCGAACTTGGCCACAATCGGTCACGGTCGGCGGGCATCAGGTCTCTTCCCTCCCAGGCGGTGGACTCGGTGAAAAGTAATGTTTTTCACTACATCTACTGGAAGTTTCAGTTGATTTTGGATGAAGTTTTTCACTGTGAGTTCAGGATCCTCGTCTGCCTGCTCCGGGATTCCAGAAAACACCAGATTGTCCCTCATACTACGAGCCTGGAGATCACTAATTGATTCTTTTATCCTCTTGTTCTCATCAGAGATCCGGCTCATTCCTTCGGTGAGTGATTTCACCGATCCTCTGAGGGCTGCGTTTTCTGCAGCCAGCGTCTGCACCTGTTGCTGGCTGAACTCCAACGACTCCCGTAATGCCTGGAACTCTCTGTGTAGAATCTCCAACAGAGACATACGGGCGTCGAAGCTGGATAATTTGTTATCGATCGATGTTAAAATGTCCGTCGAATCATTACCAGCTGGAGACGTCGCTCCGGGTGACTCTTCATTGCGACTTCTCTTTGAGGTTGAAGCCTTGCTGTTAGCAGATGGAGTTTGGTTGGTTTTCCCCATGACGATCCTGTCAAAACACTCGTCGATGAAATCCGTGAGGCTCTCCAGGCTTTCTTCACTGTACTCCAGTGTTTAGTTTTTGTTTCAAACGATAATATATTTATTTAAACAGTAGTTATTGGCGTAATTATAATCTTACTATATTGTTTGCTCTGTTTGAGGCGCGCCTTGTTTGAATCTGCCGATAGTCTCACACAATCTCGCGACACTCCACCCTCAATTCCTTGATGTCAAAGCTGTGGAATATTTGCTCTCCTTTGTCTGTCAAGGCAGCGATCATGTAGCTTCCCTGTACAGCCTCAGGAATTATAGGGTGTGAAAGGTCAAGTATGCCGCCAACAATGACCTTATCCAGCCACTGGGCAATGCGATTTGAATTTGGATCCTGCAGATAGTAAAGACACTAATATTGATTAAATGTTACTTCATTCTCCATTCTGATAAAGATAACAATCGGAATTTAGTCAGTTGACCTAATCTTTCATACAACTTTGGTGGGTTAAGTTTTGCATATAATCACAGTGCAAAGTTGTGAAATCTATTTGTCATTGGTGTTCTTGCACCGCATTTCTGGGAACTCACCATTCAAAGAAAAGATCAAAGTCAAACACAACAACTCTAACAAATGTTAGCTTCAAAAAAGAATATTGCAGTTGTGCTCTGTGACCTTCACATCATATTTGGCATTTTTTACCCAACAACCTTGGATTACTTTATTATTTGCGTTCTGTGTGAACTAACACCTTAGTATAAAAACTTTGTTTCAGTTGGGATACTGTCTTAACTGTAAAAAAACTAAATGCTAACCTTTGCAAATTGTTTCCATTTAAATCAACTAAACATAAACAACAAATATGCTGAACTGTTGAAAGGGAGAAATTGTATCATTCTTTGAAAGAAAATGCTGCTTGTTTTTAATTTCAGGCCAGAAACACCTTTCATAATAGGTAGGATAGGGCTTGTGTTCTCCCTATGCTGCTTCACCTCTTCACTTGAAAGACTTTGAAGGTATTTTGGCTCCACTATGGTTCCGACCGATTTTGAAACTCTTGCTTAAAATAGACATTCAGTTGATCACTAATCCAAGGGGTCCTTTTTGGTATTATAGATTATCATAGGCAGGATTTTTTCGGTGGGAGACAAGGCTGGATTACAGGCAGTTTCATTCATCCATTGGTTAGTTTAACTGGAATTAACTGAATAATGCCTTTTCTCTCCCTGTTCTTTTCTGCCTGCCTTTACTGCAAGTCTAAAAGGCAGAAAACTATTTTTTCCTCCTCAATTTAAAAAAAAAAGAAAAGCAAGTCAGCAGCTTTGAGGAGAAATGCCAGTGCCTTAGCCCTCTCAAATTCAGATAAATAGCAGCCATTTAAAGTTCTTACCTGGAGCGCCACTTCCTTGTACTGAAAAGAAAAGACACAATTAAAATGCAGCACAAAGAATCTTTAAAACACAAACACGCTATAAGTGCTATATCTTTATAAGTTAAAGTTATTGGTATAATTGGTATTTCTCAATAATATATGCCATCTTTTTTATCACCTAATATTGCTCATTCTATCAGATGCAAATATCATATCTCAGCCGAGCATTGGGAAAAATATTGGGTTTCCCAAATTCAAGATAACACAAAAGACATATTGGTATCTTCAACTATTAGATGTGTGATTCAGCCTGAAAGTGTGAAAAAAACAAAAACATGATGTATTAATTACAACTGATGTTGTCATTTCTAGCAACCACTTTCATCATCATTTGATATGGATTATATAGAGATACAGATTTCACATTTCAGACATGTTTTTATGCTCTCATCACAAATGGGAAAGAACTGTGCCACTATTGATTCAGATGTTTGGGTCAAATGCAGTGTGTGCCAAATGAACTCTGACGGCATGTTTATCACACTACTCCACACAGCGCTTCACACCCACGCCGTCCTCAAAAATCAACAAACAGCCCTACTTTCACCTCCCACTCTCCTGAACCAAAATAGACCTTGTTCTTCAGATTTACAGAGTACTTGCTGGAAATCACAGCCGATTATGAAATTCACAAGCTGAAATTATGACACACATCCTACAATTTATGAGAATTTCACAAAAATGAGCAGATTAAACATACCACTCGATCTACAGGGATGAAATTGGCATCCATGGAGACAATCCGGAATTGGACTTTAAAGACAAGAAAGAAATAATCACCACAAGTATAATTGTGATACACGCACAAGGTAATGCAGAATATTGTGAGTAAAATGGCACACTAAGTGTACAAACAGAATTAGACTTTTTTTTTTTTTTTTTTTTTTAAAAATCATACAATATACTGCCTTTTGAGATGTATACATGCATATTGGATCATGAGAGAAATCTGCTGAATTCCTCTTGATAACACAGACAAAAAGAAGGAATTATGTTTCTGATGGAGTGAGAGGAGAAACTGGTGTTTTACGAGGAAAATGGTACTCGTGCATTTTTTTCACAGCATGTTCACAAAACTGAGAGACAAAAATATCTTATTAATACAAGAAAAGTATCAAAATGTATTTCAAATCTAACACCATAGCACAATAGAATAAACTGTGTGCCATTTGATGTTGCTAATTTATTAAGATATCCTGCTAAGTTGCTACTGTGGGCCCAACATCTAACACAGAAATTAAAACAGGATACTAAGTAGTCTCAAAGTACAACACTGTGCAGAATTTTTGTTTCAAGTTCCACAACTGGAAAAAAAAAAAAACTCATATTTACAAACGCCAGAAAAAGAAAAAAAACTAAGACAGGCTCCCCTCAAACCCAACAAAACATGGAGATTTTTCGACAGGCAGTTTCTTTGGGTTGAGCCAATTACATTTTTAAAAAGTGCAAAGCTGATGGGATTTCCCCATTAATTTTACACAGATTTTAAAGATGAAAATGTTTGTTTTGTTTTTGTTAGGTTGTTAGACTTAAACAGAAAGCTGGTAGGACAAAGTGTAAGAGTTAGAGAATAACAGTCTGAAATATGCCTTTAGCAATATCAGTGTGTATCTCACTGAAAGTTGTAGGACAAAAAAGTTGAATGCTGAATCATTTAACAATCAAAGTTGTACAAACAGACTCAAATAAGGTGGTAGATCTTTGAATTCCTTCTGCTTGCACACTTTCAAATGGACAGCAAATTCTGTGCATGCTCCACAGTTCTCATCCGGGGTTTTACCTGCAAGTAACAGATGATGTTCCAAAATACAGAGAATAATCAAAAGGAATAACACCCTTCTTATGTGCTAAAAAACACACACAATAAAAAAAAATAAACGTGTAAAGCACATGGGCATATTGCTATCTATCTTAATGGGGTCTGAATCACATTGCTCAATAAATCGATTCCCCTCCCTTTCTTGTACAAGGACAGTACTCCTATTAAATAGTCTAGTCAAGCTACAGCCGTAAACATCTTGATCGGATCTACATTTATCTGTAAAAAATAATTAGATTAAATCAATTTATCAAAAACACACTGATGGGTTCAAAAATTCAACATTTTTTCTGCTTTGGATATTCCTTAAAGGTAGAAAACAGCCTCCATCCAGAAGTCTTAAGGAATCACCCTTTTTTCTGAGCACTGAATTTAGACATAATTCCTAAAGTTTTCAAATGGTGGCTCAGCATTATGCAGAAATAATGAAGTCGCTCAAAATTGTGCATGTGCAGCTGAATTGGTAAGCAGTGCTTATGTGGGCAAGTTGAACAGCAATACTGCAGCAAAGTATCATCAATTGCACCACACAGCTGGAAGCTCCAATTCTTCCACACACCATCCAAGAGGATTTGTGACATTAATCACCTACCAGTCTGTCCAGGTTTGTATATTGGTTTGTCAGTTTGGACGATATGGATGAAAGCAGGGGGCTCAATGAGGATTTTAGTCTTCTTGCTCATTTCATTTTTCGAGTTGCTCCCAGTCCAAAGTGCTACACCAATGGATGCAACAGTTCTGGACTGCACTGTAGGGACCTGCAATACCAGCAAAAACATCTTTCAGAATGGATTCTTCTGCCTGGTTAGCAGGCATCATACTAAATAGTGTCCTTGCAGTGGTAGAGTATGAGTGCTTGGAAGCAAATCCATCCGAGACAAGAAAACAACAAGAGACAGACTTCTACTAAATGAAATGTTACTGTAATTTTATAGCATATGGCGCTGCTGTTACATAACAATGGTCAAAACCACTCCCTAAAATTTTATACAGGAATGTTCACATGGGTGTTGTGACCCTGGTTTCTGGCAGAAAACGTGTTTTGTTTAGTTGCAGAGAGAAAATGCCAGACCAGTCCTGAAGCAGAGCCAAATATTATGGGGGAATAAGCTGAAACAAAGTGGTATTGTCACAGAGCTGATTACAGCAGGCTTCAATAAGGAGCAAGACCTGGAAGTTGCATAACAGCAGGCAGAGGTATGACAGAGACCAGAGCAGTTATTTACAGAGACCCACTGGTATTGACAGCTTCAGTCATGGCACATGATAACGAGGTATATGATGGGGCCAAGATTTATGTCAGTAAATGTGAGGGGCAAGAGGAGAGAAAACTACACAGTAACTTTGAAACCACATTTAATCTCTTCAAACATAAACAGTCATGTTCTACTCCTCTGACAACGG
The DNA here is from genome assembly GCF_036924035.1 of Leuresthes tenuis. Classification (NCBI taxonomy): domain Eukaryota; kingdom Metazoa; phylum Chordata; class Actinopteri; order Atheriniformes; family Atherinopsidae; genus Leuresthes; species Leuresthes tenuis. Next base: position 32,430,696 of record NW_027325363.1, on the reverse strand, counting down.
TAAAGCAAATACTGGAGAGACAAAAATGGTATTATTGTAAATTTGAAAGAACAAAAAAAGAGAACTGACCTGAAATTCGAAGCAGCGGTAGAAGTCATTTTTAACACGCTGCTCTCGGATGACACTGTATGTAGAGCCCACAGACAGGCTAATGGTCAGAGTGATGTCCTCCATGGGGCTGTGGACGTGGGCACACAAGATCTCCTGTTTCCCTCCTGTCACATGGGAGCTGACAGTCACTGCATAGATACTACATTAAGAAAAAATGAAAATAGAAAATTATGAGTGTAACGATTTGGACAAAACATTCTTAACAGAATCAGATTAAATTTGTTAGTTGTTATTGGTTTCAAGGGTTTAAATTATTTAAGATACTATATGATTTGAGGAAGAAACACTGAAAAATGTATTTAGGTATATAATCAACATTTTCAATAACAACTACAATGTGACTTTGAAATTAAAATCCATAATCATTTTACAAAAGTTTGCCAATTGTCAGGCTTTTCAGCCAAAACACATTAAAAGAGCAGCACCTTAGAATAGTTGAGCCGAGTAATTAAATGTACTGAAAAGTTTCCAGATGGGACGACACAAGCGCACGTACGCCCACCCACTGGTGGGACTGTTTTTTACTAATTGTATAACTACGGTGGCTGAGAAGTGCAAAACACATTTACAATTCAAAAAACACATTAACAAATTAAAAAACAAAATAACATTTTAAGAAACAAATTAAATTTTAGGAAACAAATGTATTTTTGAAAAACAAGTTTTAATTTTTAAAAACAAATTTACATTATAGGAAACATTTACATTTTAAAAAGCAAATTTACATTTAAGGAAACAACCTCACATAAAAAAAATGATGACAATGATGACCGTTATTGCGCACAATTTTTTGTCGTGTGTGCGAAAACTTTATGTTGTCCCCATGAGGCTGAGAACTGATTGTGGCATTATAGCAATATGGTGTAAACTGGCTGAAATTTACTCCACAAAAAGGCAAAACATCATATAGTTAGCATAAACTTAAGAAAAACAGATTAAGCAGTTCTTGCCATCAAAAATCACGCTGACTTTCCACGTGGGGCAGGACTACAAATTCAGTTGTTTGTACTAGAAGTTTGAAAATTTGCTTTTTAAAATGTAAATTTGTTTTTTAAAATCAAAACTTGTTTTTCAAAAATACGTGTTTCCTAAAATTTAATTTGTTTCTTAAAATGTTAATTTTTAAAAAATTGTAAATGTGTTTTGCACTTCTCAGCCACCGTACAGCCACTGCTGTAGCCCAAGCTATAACTTTTACTGACAACACAGGATGCAGCCGATGATTAATAAGATATTTTACTTACGTGTCATTGAGGTTGGCTGATGTCGCAGTTTGTAGGTGAATTGCAGCGACTGCAAATACTTGGAGGACAGGTGCCATGTCTGCAGAGCAGCGGGACAGCACGAGCAGATACGAGCAGAGGAGAAGGAGGTCGTACTTACTGCTGTACCCCCTGTGAACCGGACTCACAGACAGGGATGTGCAATGCATTAGCGGTAGCCTGGGTTGATGTCTATACCACCAAACTACCCCCTCCTTGTGGTTTACTCCTCCAAAGTTCGTTGGACATTTGCAGCCTCCTCCCCATTCCACAGTTTCACTTCCCGGCAGTCGAATCACAGTCGTGCCTGCAGCTAACAGGCCACTTTCTGGAGAATTTCACGAATGCACACTTTTCCGTAAGTAAGGGCTATAAATTACGAGGGTGGAAAGGTGAAAATACAGAGTCCACTGGCAAAAGCAGACATAATGCCCTTAGAATTTTAGTATGACAGGCCTGACTTTAACGGGCAAATAGTACTAAAGACAATAGAAATAACACAGTTCAGAGCCTAAGGGGCCTTGGTGGCTTCTTGCAGACACTTTATTTATTTATTCCTTGCACTTAAACTAAGTTCAACAATGTTGCCACAGGCCAGTGCACAGTATCTATGACTTTACATTGTCATGATAGAATTATACATCATATTGAAAATGTTTAATTTGGAAAGCATATTTAATCAAAAAGTGGAAATTCAAAAATGATTTAAAAATGCACTCACAAAAAGTTGGGTTCAGATTATGATAAAGCATATTTTTTGTGTGAGAGTTAAAGGGCATGTCCTTCAAATGTGGCTCACCTCGATCAGGCTAAAATATCCTGACTTGTTACACTGTTTGAAATTCAGGCACTGTATTCTCCCTCATCTCTCTCTCTCTCTCTTCATCTTCCAAATATTTACCAGTGGATAAAGCTTGCTTTGTTTTTGCAGCTTACATGATGGCATGTACCTGATTCTTTTTTTAATCAAGCTTGTAGCATAGCACGCTCTGTGACACAGCAAGAATATCTTGGTACATCAAACATATTTTCTTGGAACCAGCGGTTATAACAAAATATTTAGATGGAAACAGTATTGTACAGCTTTTCTAGTCTAACTGACCACTCAAAGTGCTTCTAACACTTTACTACATGCCACATTCACCCACTCACACATGCTTTCTAATCATTCATACACACATTCATACCCTGATGGATACAACGTGGGGTTCAGTGTCTTGCCCAAGGACGCTTCGACGTGTAGCCTGGGAAGCCAGAGTCAAACCACTGACCTTCCAATTGGTGGGCGACTGCTCTTCCTCCTGAGCTATAGCCGCCCAGATGGCCATTCTCTTGAATCAAACAAACCAAGTCTGTTTCTTGACATCACAACTCTTGACTTTACGTACCCGTCTCTGGCAGACAACTTTTAGTCCAATCTTCGTGGGCTGGCTACAAGATAAAGGTGTGGCAGCAATTTCACTCACCTCAAGATTCATCTGAAAAATGCAGTTTTTCTATCAAATTTGGAAATGTGTTCTGAGGGTATTGTTTTGCCCATGTGTGGGTCAGACAGCTATGTTGAATGAGTGCCAGCTTCCCATTTCTCATGGGCAGCCAATTGGTTACCAGTACCTTTAATCAATGGAAGTCACTGGCCTCTGCAATGTTATAGTGTCTGCTGTCCATTATTATCATAATTTGGGTTATTTTGCTGTTCCATATGTCTGAGCCTGAGAGGATTTTTCTTTATTCAGTTGAAGAGAATTATTTGAAACCCAAGTAAATTAATAGGTAAAGTTGGCCAAGTTGACATCTATCATGAACAATCCCTCTCACCCCTATACCACACTGTGGGGCTCTAAGCAGCTCCTTCAAGAACAGACTGCTGCTTCCACAGTGCAAGAGTGAACGCTTCTGCAGATCCTTCATCCCATCAGCCATAAAGGTCTTCAACAACCACGACTTAACACAGTGTCTGTAACATGGTTCTCTGTGCTATACAAATGTGAAATATGTTCAGTTTATTTCCTTACTTTGTTTTATAATATAGCTCATATCGAATATTTACTTTTTTTAGATTGCTGTTCTCTTTTAGATATTTTATTTTATTTTATCTTCTCATGATTTTTATATATATTGCTATTTAAACTTGATTTGTTATTTTTCTTTTGGTCATCTACAATCTTGTATCCTGCTGCTGCTGTGACGTGAACATTTCCCTGCTGCGGGATGAATAAAGTTCTATCTTATTTATCTTATCTTATATCACATACTTAATAGATTTTGCTTTAGACATGTTGCTATTAGTTTATATGTTAGGCTTTTTTGGTAAAATTGGAATTGCCAAAAAGCCATAAAAAAACCAGTTCAACTTTATAAACTTGCTGTTTTTTCTTTTAATGGTGCTCCAGTTGATATTTTAAGGACATATATAAAGTAGCTCTGCAATAAATAATGATCCCACTAACATTGTGATTCTGCAGGTATATGGAAGGAAGTCATCCTTATGCTCTTGACAACAGCAAGACATAACAAGTGACCAACAAGCGGTGAGTTATTTGGTAAAATGGTAAATGGACTTGTACTTGTATAGCGCTTTTCTAGTCTAACTGACCACTCAAAGCGCTTCACTACATGCCACATTCACCCCACTCACACACACTCATACAGCACGTCTTAAGATACTTAACTACGTGCTTTTTTTTTCTAATCATTCATACACACATTCATACCCCAGTGATACACTGGGAGGCAACGTGGGGTTCAGTGTCTTGCCCAAGGACGCTTCGACATGTAGCCTGGGGAAGCCACAGATGAAAGAATCTGGTACAAAACAATGTGCACCACGGGCAACTGCAGATGAGGATTGTCATCTTGTGGGAAACAGGAAAGGGCAAACATAAGAATTCCTCTCAGGATATTAAAAACATGCCAAGTCTCCCCACCCCCACCCCCACCCCCAATTCATTTCTGTGTGACGGGAGGAAATAAAATACAAATCAGTAATTTCCACAACACAGACATGGTTTGATCTGACCTTGCCAGAAATATCCAAAACCTGCTTGACAATACACAAGTGTATTGTGTTAATTTTTTTCAGGTTTGTTAGAGTGAGAACCTGTTTGACTGGAGGCAACATGGTGACCGTCTTATCTTCTTTTATCTTTTGTCTCGTCTTGCCTTTTCATCTCTGCTGCTGAAAAATCTATCAAATTCATAACTGAATGTTACTGAGGTTATGACATTTTTTTCCTGTTTGATGACTGTATTCAGCTTAATTATCATTATGGGATCATATTTATGAAGAGCTTTTCACTTGAGGTGTTGATGTTCTCTTACCCCACTCTCAAGACAAGGCTTCTGTTGATCGTTTTGTAGGTATGGAAGCAAAATGCATTTAAAATTCAAGATGGCCTGTGGAAAAAAAAAATGGGGCAAAATGAGTGATTAAGCAATTAAAAAAAAAGCTAATCACAATGCTGGTATATTGATTTGAAATGAAAGCTTTGGCAATCCTAGTCAAAATGTTGGTTACTGTGAAAAATGAGTACAGATAATTTTATTTCAGAAAAGGGAAAGATGACAGATTTATTTAATTCATGTATAATTTCCTGTTCCTTCCCTTCTGCTAAAGTTTTAAGATTGCAAAAAAAGACAAAGACAAGTCAAACAAAGACATGTGCCTGAAGCAAAAGGTTGAGCATCCTGCATGGTTAGTAATTAGTGACTTCCATCCATTTTCTATACCGTCAATCCGTTAATCGGGTAGCGGGTGGGCTGGAGCCTATCCCAGCAGTCATTGGGCGAAAGTAATTAGTGACTTAATTAATGAATTCATTAATAATTAATTTGTAAAGCACCACACCTTCTGTATACCACCTTTGTCAGTTTATCTTAAAGTACTTGTTTTGAAGGTATTTCTTCATTTATCATGTAAAGGGATTCTTGTTCTGTCAAACTGTTTTGTTATCTTACTTGCACGGCTCTTTTGAGGTCTATCTGCAGATTTTCACTCACAAACTAGTGCAATATTTCCTGATGTCAAATCTGTGCATCCTTGACATCATCTATGTAGAGTTGACAAATAGCTTCACCACCAAGGGGCCTAAACCTTCAGTTTTCTGATGCAAAGACAAATGCCTTGCCCATTGGGCTACATGATACTCCAAAGGTGTTATGATTATGGAAGCCATACTGTTACTATTTACTAACCTCTCAAGAAACTAATTCAAATTTTTTAAGTTATATTTCAATTCAATATTCAATTTAATTTGAAGCCTGAACTGCCTTTTGAGTGAAGACAGGAGCTGAAGTCTGAACTACCTTTCTGCCATTAGAGATTAAAGTTAAAAACAACTGTGTAATATCTTTAAATTATCAAAATTGAAATTATTAAAAGTATTTGCATGATAATTGTTTAACATCACATCACAGGGTTGGTGGCAGTAACACACCTCAAAGCCAACTCCAGATCGGGATTTACGCGCTTTGCCTGGCCGTCGGTCTGTGGATGAAACCCAGAGCTGAAGCTGACAGATGCTCCAAGAGCATTACAGAAAGATTTCCAGACCTGTGAGATGAACTGGGGACCACGATTCAAGACAATATCTAAGGGAATACTGTGTAACCTGAAAATGTGTTGAGTGACTACTTAAGTTGTTGAGTGACTACTTAAGCTTAGTGAGAGCCACAAAATTAACAGCTTTAGAGAGACTATAATGGAGAGTATGATGGTGTTACCCCTTGAAGGGAAGCAGTCCGGTGACAAAATCCAGGGCAATAAGCGACCATGGTCTGCTGGGCACCGGGACTGGGCGAAGAAGGCCGGCAGGTGGCTGGTTGGAAGTCCTCCCTCTGGCAGATGTGGGACAAGCCGTGATGTACTCCCTCACGTCTTTCACCACAGTGGGCCACCAAAAGTGTCTCTTGAGGACGGAGAGTGTGCGCACAGTTCCAGGATGGCAGGACATACGAGAGCCATGTCCCCAATGGATAGCCTGTGATTTGATATGATTAAGAACAATCGGTTATTGAGTCCAGTACCAGAGTCTGCTTGTACCTGCTGAGCATCCCCGATGGCTTGTTCCACCTCCTAGATGACCGTGGCAACCAGGTAAGGTGAGGGCAGGATAGTGTCTAGACTGACAGATAGTTCTTTAGGGGAGAACTGACAGGATAAGGCATCAGGCTTCATGTTTTTAGAACCTGGTCTGTAGGTACAATGAAAAGCGTCCATCAAGCCTGCTCGGGGTTGACTCTTTTAGCTGACCGAATGTACTCCAAATGTTACAAACAAACGGTTTTCCAGTAATCTATCAAGGACTTGGCAGACGTCTTTCGAAAAAATTAGGATGTCATTCAGGTGGACGAAGTCGAAACCATTAGCGAAATAAAGGAGCACATCAATCACCAGAGCCTGAGAAACTGCAGGACCATTTGTGAGTCCAAATGGTATCACCAGAGTTTAAGGACTTATTTAAGGATTTATTTCTCCATAGCTAATCTCCAGTTGTAACAGGGTGTAAAGACAGCTGCTATGTTGCAGGGCGCCAGGTAAAAGATCAACGGTACAGTCGTATGTTTTGTGTGGAGGTAGTGAGAGAGTCTTGGTCATACTAAGCACCTCAACAAGTTCATGACATGCTGGGGGAACAGAGGAAAGATCGGATTTCTCATGCTTGTTAGTCAGAATAGTAGGAAGAGGCATGGCTGACTTTTAAACTTGATTGGTGACACTTAATACTCCAACTGTAAATAGATCTGATTTCCCAATTTCTGTGGGGATTGTAAGATGCCAACCACGGATCGCCAAGAACTAAAGGGGTGTCAAGAGACAAAACTAGATTAATTTCAATCAGTTCAGAATGATTTCCGGACAATTTAAATCTCACAGGAACAGTGGAATCAATGACTCGAGCCATCAGGCGTCCTTCCAAGGCATTAGAAGACAATGGTTTAGCAACTGAGACCTGAGATTGTTGAACATAAGGACAGCTTTAATATGAGTTACCCCCAGCCTTACCAACAAGCCCTGTTATTTGAACGAACAGGACAAGAGACTCGAAAATGTCTGGTCTTACCACAATAGAGACATTCACCAGATTGCAACCGTTTCAGGTATAATGTAGGAGATCTTTGATCTTTTGGTTGAATAGGTGAGTGGTTTCTACTCAAAAACCAAGGAGCATTGTAGTAGAAAACCCGTACATTTACCCAGTTCTCCGGAAAAAGACTTGGGATCAGGAACGTGAACCTCACAGTGTGACTGAGAGAGAGACAGTGTTGAGACAGATTTCCATAATTTGTATACAAATCTTTTGTTGATTTTAACCAAGTGATCGGAGTAGCTGCAAGTGTTGATTAAGAAGGGTTCCTTGGCTGGTTACGACGTAGAAGAGATGAGTTCTGGGTTCTGACCTGCTGGATCCATTGTTGGCAGATCTTCTGGGTCCATAGTGGCCAGATCGGTCTGCCACAAGGCGATGTGTTGGACCCAAAAAACAGACTGAAACGTTGCAGATAAAATCCAAACAGGTTTATTTACATTTACGATAAATTAATGTATACAGAGTTTTTTGTTTCAGGCAGATCCGTAAGGTTTCCAGGTGTGGAAATGTAGTAACGCACAGAGTCAAATGGGCTGAGATTCACTCGAGCTCTGATTCTCATCCTCATATAGGTGAAATAGGTAACGCTTTTGTCCATGGCAGACCTGTTTCTACACAACATTTGGCTAACTTTGACTTTAATGTACCATTTTCTTTTTCCACAGCACCTCCACTCTGTGGATGATAAGCACAATGTGTGCGCAAGCTTATTCCCAGCAACTTACCAACCTCAGTCAATGCAGTGTTTACAAAGTGTGTGCCATTATCACTGCTGATCTTCTCTGGAATGCCCCATGTGGGAATGATTTCTGTTTAGCAGTGCTTTAGTCACTGCATTACTGTTTGCATGTTTTGCAGGGAAAACTTCAACCCATTTACTAAACATGTCTACTACTACTACTAGTGCATATTTCTTTCCTTCAGCTGATCAACAAAGTCCATCATCAAATGTTCAAAAGGTCTCTCTGGTGGAGGGTGTGCAGCTTGTGAGGTGTGTATTGCCTTTCCTACATTATGTGTGGCACAAACCATACATGACTGACAGTATTTTTGCGCATATGAACTGAACCCTTTTATGAACCACTGAGCAGTGAGTGCATTCAGCATCCCCGCTTTTGACACATGGTCCAACCCACGTGTCAATTTTGCAAAATGAGGAACAAAGTGTTTAGGTAGACAGGGTTTTACCATCAGGCCCCATCCAAAACACCATCTGTATGAGTTGCACCCACAGAGGACCAAATGCGTTTTTCATCTGCAGAGGCAAAAGTTTGCAAAGCATGGAGATCTGTGAGGGAGTCTTCTGCTTGCAGAGAGAGGGAAGCGAAATTTATTATTTGGAATTTGTTGCAGCAGGACCCAAGAGTTACACCTACCAGACCAGAAACCAGAAAAAAGTATTGATGCGCGTTAAAGGCATTACTCAGACACACGAATGCTGCGAGAAGGTCAACTTTGACAGCATCAGAGAGTTTGTGGAGGGTTATTTGGGTGACTCTAGAGAAACTGTGATCAAGACCCAGAAGAGATAAAAAGAGGTTTCTGTTAAAAAATGCAACATTCCTGAAAAAGTTCTGGGTGGTGTATGACAAGAGACGCCTTTTTCCTGACGGGACAACTCTGCCTTTTGGTTATTAAGGCATTAGGGTGATTAAGAGGAAGAAGTAGAAAAAGAAAATGTTGTTTATGTTTATGTATTTAGCAGACGCTTTTATCCAAAGCGACAATGTTGCGCTTCACTGATGTGAAGGAGATTGATTTAGCTGCTTGCTTAGCCGCAACATCAGCTCTGGCATTGCCACAAGCAACAGGATCGTCTGAGTTAGTGTGAGCCACACACTTATAGACCGAAATTGCTGTAGGCAATAGGATCGCATCAAGAAGATCAGAAACCTGCTTTGAGTTCAGTGTCACGGTTTATTTTCTGTTTCATGTCGTGTCTCGTCATTTCCTGTTTTATTTTGAAAAATCACTAATCTTGTCCTCTCGTTTCAGGTGACTTGCCCTTCCTCCCGTGTCAAGCGTCTGATTGTCTTCCCTGATTCCAAGTGTTTTCACCTGTTCCCCTTGGTCCCTCGTGTGTTCAAATAGTCTGCGTTTCCCTTGTCTTGTGCCAGTATGTTGTCTCTGTTCGAGCGTCATTACAGCCACTCGTCTTGTCTTGTCCTGTCCCTCGTTCCATGATCCCACGAGCCTGCAGTGAGCGACTCTCCTGCAGTGCATCTTGTTTGGTAATTTAGTCTACGTCCATAGCCTTAGTTTATTTATTGTTACGGTAAGTTCCATAGCCATAGAGTGATTTTTCGTTGTAACCATTAATAGTCGCCTCTGTTAAAGGAGAGCCTTTAAGTTAAAGTTAAAGTTTTATAGAGCCTCTGTTTTGAAAGAGTGCGCCTTTGTTTTATTCCACCACCATCTGCGTCCTGAATCCCTCTCTGGTACTGACATTCAGAATAGTTTTACCATCTGATTTAAGGAAATGCCTGTGTTTCCACAGCGCACCAAAGTCAGGAACAACACCAACAGCATATCTGGAATCTGTGTAAATGATGACAGACTTACCAGCTGCCAACTTAAAAGTGGTCTTTGAGTGGTCAGTTAGACTAGAAAAGTGCTATACAAGTACAAGTCCATTTACCATTTAAAAGCTTCAGTAAGTGCAATAAGCTCAGCAGTTTGAGCAGAGAAATGTTTCGGAAGACAACAGAGTGTCATGTGAAGAACATACTGCAAACCCAACACAGTTAGTACCTGTGGCTGGATCATGCAAAGCTGATCCATCTACAAAAAGAATCATGTCAGAGTTTGGAAGAGGAGTCTCTAAAAGATCAGGTCGGGGTGTACAAACTTGTTCCAGAACAGCTTCACAGTCATGAGGCTCCCCATCCTCAGGAGTCGGAAGCAAAGTAGCAGGATTCAGAACAGTACAACGTTTAACAGTGACATTTGGCATATCAAGGAGCACAGAGGTGTATCTGAGCCAACGAGCAGCTGAAAGATGTGAAGTTTTCTGCTCAAGAAGCATAATGGCAACAGAATGAGGAACTAAAACAGTCAAATTAGTGTAGCCTACAATATCTCGGGAGGCCAGGAAAGCTTTCTCCGCAGCTGCAACAGCACGAAGACAACCAGGCAGTCCAGTTTTGCTGAGAAATAAGGGCCTTTGCCTGCCCCCATGTTCCTGCATAAGAACAGATGTCATACAACCATACTTCTCATCAACTGCCTGTATGAAAGGTTTATGAGGATTTGGAATGCCAAGTGTTGGTGCTGTTTGAAGAGCCAGCTTAAGCTGACTAAAGGCTGATTCAGCCTCAGGAGTCCATGGAACACGATCAGCTGACTGGGGGCCTTTTCCATGGATAAGAGTACCTAAAGGAGCTTTGAGAAAAGAATAGTTAGGAATAAAGTTCCTGTAATAAGATGTTATACCTCAGAATGACATAAGCTGTTTTTAGTAACCAATTTAGGAATGTTCTGAACTGCAGCAACACGTTTAGGAGAAAGTGAGCGCCCATCCTTAGAAATCACATGACCCAAAAAGGTGACTTTATCCTGTACAAACTATAACTCAGAAAGGCTGGCTTTATGGCCATAAGAATTAAGATGTTTCAACAGATTCACTGTGTCTTTTTCACACTGTTGTTTAGATGGACTACATAAAACAGCAGAGCCTGTGGTTAGCTGAAGCGGTTCCAGACGAGCTTTGAGGGCAGCATTGTAAACGGGGGGTCTTTCACAGTACCGCTGGCATAACCAGGTAAAAGTCCAAGATCTCCCTTCAAACTCAAAAGCAAACCAAAATGGGCTATCAGGGTGCACTGGCACAGAGAAAAATGCATTAGACAAGTCAACCAATGAGAAAAACTGTGCATCTGATGGAATTTGAGACAAAATAGTTTGTGGGTTGGGCACAGTAGGAGCACGTGGCTGAACTGCAGCATTCACAGCTTGGAGATCCTGTACAAAATGCCATTCATCTGGCTGGCCAGCATCTTTAATCTTTTTAACAGGAAACAATGGAGTGCGCACAGGTGAATTTTCACAAGGAACAATAACGCCTGTTTTCTGAAAAGATTGAAAAACAGGTTTAATCCCTTCAATTGCTTCAGGCTTACATGGCTTACAGGCTTACATGGACAAAAGTCTGATTTAGGGGTGACAATTACTGGTTCACAGCATTTTATCAATCCCACATCATATTTGCTCTTAGCCCAAAGATCATTGGGCACTTCAGCCAACATGGGTATCGAAGACAAATCTGTTTCAGATAAAAAACATGCTTCAAAATGTGATTCTGTGGTAGGAATTAATTCCACAGTTCTTTGACAATGCATTGTACTCAAAAATGTTTTTTTTTTGTATGCTGACCATCGTTTAGAAAACAGTGAAACAGTCCAATCAGTTTCTGTCTGACAAGTAGCAACAAACTCTCCCACACCTTGCCAGTGCCAATGTGTAGGTTTGGCCAAGGAAATCTGAGGGCTAGTACCACAAACATTAAAAAAAATCAAATTGCTCTGGAGTGAGCAACACAGCCAGTGCTGCAGTTTGTGAATTCCAAAATAAAGTAGTTGTACATATTTTTTCAAAAGGAGTGCAAAACCACTTCTTCTCATAGTCATTGTCAGGCCCCAAAGAAATGTGTGTGCTGTGCAAATCAGCAGGTTGCATGAAATCAGAAAGGGGTGAAACTAACGCTTTTGCTTCTTCCACTAGTTGTTATGAAAAAGGAGAGCTAGGAAGTTTCCACTCGTAAGCATATGTAAGTGCTGATGAATCAAACTGCACTGCTGTGAAAACTTTGTCAGGCTATAACATAACCTTAACACCCTCTGGTGTAGAAGTTAAAATAATGCCTAATTTACACATGAGATCACGGCCCATCAGGTTAATGGGACACAACTCTGATAACAAAAATGAGTGTTTGAAGGAGAGCCCATCGGGAGTGACACATGCAATGGCCATTGTCATTTTCTCCTTTACAACCTGGCCTGATGCAGACATAGAGTAAACGTGGTTTCCACTTAACTTTGGAGGACAATCAAACTCCCCTGACTTCCCTACTGATGATGTAGCCCCAGAGTCAACCATAAATGTCACTTTTTTCCCCTTAACAATAAGTTGAAAAGTTGGAAAAGCTTTATAGGTTTCAGATGATAAATGAACATAAGTTCCTGTTACCTGAGGTAAATATCTTTGCTCTAGGACGGAAATAGCATGCAAAACTTTACTACGTGAATCACAGTCGGCAAGCGTTTCTTCACTGCACCGAGCAGCAAAAATGTGTGTGTGTGTTGTGTTGTGCTATCACCCATTAGTGGAGGTTCTTCTGGCGCATGACGTCCAGAACCTGCCTCCCACCCTCAGTCAGCCTTTTGCTCAATTTCATCACTTTTCAGCTGTGGACAGTCCTTCTTCCAGTGTCCAGTCTGGCCACAGTAAAAACAAATAGTTGGGTCATAGCTCTGGCGTGGGCCATTTCGACCTCCTCTCCCACGTCCATGTCCTTGGCCTCGGCCTCGTCCTCTGTTTACACCAGCTGCGTAATACATGGTCATGGCTGCCAAATGCAGCTCCTTTTCACATTTGTCCCTTTTGGTTGTCTTAAGTGTTTCAACTTGGTTCTGAGCATGGCAAGCATATCGGCGAATGTCAGCCAAACGAGGACCCTCACACCATCCCACGTAAATGTTCTTTACTTCAGTGGCGACATCTGGCATGAGGCCTTTAATTATTGCATCGTACTCTCCCAATACTCTCCCATGGTCCTGGTTCATTACCTAAATCCGTTGGTCTCTGATGACCGCTGTGCTTGCTGACTTCCTCAAGGATGCGGTCTACAAAATCATCAGTCCCTTCACCGGGTTTCTGTTTGCAGGTGTACATGTGGGACATATTGATTTTGGTTGGAAATTGAGTGGTGATGGCTTGACACAGTCTTTGGATGGCTGCTTCATATTGAACGTTGTCATTATGTCCTCGTTCACTGTTGGTAGGTCGCAAATCCAGTTGTAGCATACTGGCCTCTATTTTGCAGAGGTCGGTCAGTTTGATCTTTTTTGTCAATATGCGATGCAATTCAACCGCAATCTCGCAACTCATCAGTGAAAAGGGGTCCAAAATTCTCTGGATCTGGTAAGCATTGTGATGCTTCCATGATGTCAGTCTCAGTCCAGGGTCGATAAACCAGTAATGCTCCAGTGGGACCTGCAACTTCAACCATAGGCATGGTTTGTATCTGGTTTTGTTTTTTCTCACGTTTAGATCTCCGAAGTCCAGATTGTGGGGAAAGGATTTTTGTCACTTGCGTTAAAAGTTCTTTGGCAGGTACGCTGGTGAACCAAACGTCTTCCTTTTCCTCATCATCAGACTGATGTAACTGACGGGGACTGGATAGTGTAGACGTAAGCTTGCCAGCTTTCATGAGGGTTTATTGCATGAAAGGTCCTACCTCCTGTAGGGGTCCTTAGGCAAGACCCCCTTACCCTACCAGCTCTCCAGCACAGCAGGGTGGGGTAAAGAGGTGCAGAAGAAGAAGAAGTGTTTTCAGGGGAATATGGTGATGGTTTAAAAAAAGATTCAGTCTTAATCAGAGCTGAATTATCTTATCGTCCACATACTAAATTATCATCATCATCATTCTGTCCTGGCTTTTGTTTAGCATTTTTCTTTCTTTCTCTTAATACACCTTCTTTTTCCAACATTCTATACCTTTCTTGCATTCCACCAAACGTTCCCAATCTTTAAACTTCATTTTCTTTTTTTTGCTTAATCTCTTTCTCATATTTGCAAAACTTTTCTTCTAATTTTCTAATTTCTAACATACTAAAAGAACCTTCAGGTGAAAATTTTCTATCCAATATTTAATCCATTTTACACTCTCTGGACCATATTTCTTTTTCATTTCATCATGCTTAGGTCCCCCGGGAGGGTCAGAAGTCTGAGACACTGTTTTCCATTCTCGGACTTGGAATGGGGGACTATATTCCTTCACTCAAAGGACATATCCAATGAGGACCTTAATCGGTACTCACACTTCTTCGGACTGCTTCAAAAGTTTTACTTACCCGTGAAATCTCTGTCTAACTAATGACACAACCGGGAAACCCTCTTTTATTCAAATGAAAACTAAAAAGCAATCTTATCGCCTCATCCTATCATATTTAAAAAATGATCCCAGTGCTGGTATTCAGGAAATGGACCTGCCAGTCCTCTCTCTCTGAAAAGGCCTTGGAGGTATGAGGCTGAAACAGTTACTTCAGTCATGCACTGCGGTCCGGTCCAGAGACACCAGTCGAGGGATCCTGTTCGTGACGCCAAAATTGTGGTGGAAATTTAGTAACGCACAGAGTCAGTTATTTTCTTCTGAGGATATAAGAGGCTTTAATAATGATATCTTGCAAGAGAGAACAACACAGTACATAATATAGAGTTGCTCTGACCATTGAGGCAAAAACACACAGTTATATTGCCCACTTATCACGTCATCTGTCTTTGGGTATAGTTGATTGTGCTTCTATATTTCCTCCCCAACCATCAGTTGAGGTTACCCAGACACAGTCGTAAATACCAGCCTAACCCTGTCCCCCTTAAAGTGCAGCTATTTCATTATAACAAGCCCACCATTGTAAAGAGGAATTTAAGAAAAACAGGGCAGGATAGTACCTTGCAGCTCGGTCATTTGCAGGTCATACACAGTAACACTCAATGCATATAAGAATTAATTTTCCATTACACAGGTGAGTGGGTATTTCCAGTTTCTTGGGGTTGAAGACTGTTGAAGGTTGAAGACAGGTTGAAGACTGTCAGTCGGGTATTTCCAGGGGTTGCTCCTCCAGGCAGGTCAGGCTAGACAGAAGGTTAGATTCTCCAGATCACAGAGGTGTGACACTTTGACAGAAGCAGTAGCTCAATCTTTGTAGACTACATACACATATTTCTTAAGGGTAAACAAGAGGCTTCAGGATACTCCGCGGATGCACTTGATGAGGAGAGTAAGTTGAGGTACGTCAGAGATTACAAACTCCATCAAGATATTCAGTTGGATACCAGCAAAATAGAGGTGAACCCTGCTAAAAGACAGGTGGCTAAACTGTGTCTGAACAGTTTCTGGGGGAAATTTGCTCAAAGGAACAACCTGCATCAGACCACCATCATCACCGTCCTGAATAAATTTTTTAATTTCATGTTCTCGGATAAATACAAGATCACCTACTTCCACTTTCTAAACCCTGCATGCTGCAGTGGACTTACAACAAACGATGCATCGCTCCTACCAACAAGGTAAACAATGTATTCATTGCAGCATTTACCACCGCATATGCACGTTTAAAACTGTATAGTTGTTAGAAAAATTGTATAGTTATGTAGTTATACTACGAGAAAAGCTGCAAGAATAAGAGTTTCTGTGATGGGAGGAGGCCTCCTCCTGTCTTTTGGTTCTCATACTATGTAGCAAGCAAAATTGTTTTGACTGTCTGAACTTGTCTTCCCATAACATAAAATGGCTAGTAATGCCTTTTCCCATAACATTGAATGTCCCTTTCCCATAACATTGTGTGGCCAGCAAAATATAGCAATAGTACCATTTTGTGAGTCAGACAACTCTGAGCCAGCTTCCTGACAGGTTGTGAGGACTTGTCTCTTACTTGCACGAAATAAATGTTTTGTGTTAATCGTATCCAGCGACTCTGAGCCTAATTTTGAGAGAATTTTTCTGACAATAGTCTGGAACTAATGCAGGACAAAATTCTCGACATAGACACAGACAGTCTGATGGATGTGGTGAAAAAGGGTGAGACTCCCCTGAAACTGGGAAACTATCTGGGGGACTTGAGCGATGAGCTGGGGGGAGACAATTCAGGAATTTGTTGCAGCGGGACCTAAGAGTTACACCTACCAGACCAGAAACCAGAAAAAAGTATTGATGCGCGTTAAAGGCATTACTCAGAAGCATGAATGCAGCGAGAAGGTCAACTTCAGGTCAACTGCAGCGGATGAATAAAAACAAGTTTGTGTAAAGACTGCCTCATTCTTACGAAGATGAAAATCTGTTTCCTCCTGATCGTAACCACTTGGTTATTTTGGATGGTGTTATTTTTTAGGCTTCAGACTGTCAGGAACTTGGAAAAGGTAGGACCCAGATGCAGCTCTCTTAGTTCCAAAAGGGTTTATTCCAAAACACAAAACATGAACAGGGAGCAAAGGCAAAAACAAAGGGCGCCAGAGCCGGATCAAAAATACTTAACGATGAAAAGAACGAGACAAGACTATGGATAAATAACTGTGGTGAACAAGACTGTGAAAACACTGTGGCTATGGTGGTAAAACTCTGACTTCAATCGTAGCTGTGGCATGAAAGGTTAGTGAGGATTCTGCAATGAATGAAAGTAAACCAGGAAGCTAAATACTATGAAGGGAGTGATCAGTGACATGAGGTGCAGCTGTGAACAATTAACCAGGTGACTTGAGTGAACTGAACGTGACAGGGGAAAAACATGACTAGAACATAACATGATTAAACAAAAACTGTGACGTGACAAACTAATAGAACAGACTGTGACACAGACCATCCTGAAGTGGTAAAAATTTTCACAGAGTACAGACATCATAGTAATATGAGTGTCATGATGTTGACTCAAAATGTATTTCATCAAGGGAAGTACAGCTGCACGATTAACCTGAGAAGTAATTACCTGGTGCTGTTTTAAGAATCCCAGAGACAAATTGCAGGTGAATATAATAGCCCGTCAAATCTTCCCCTCAGAGAAAGCTCTCTTCCTGGAGAGTTTTGATGACGCTACCAGAGAGCCGCATGGGTATTTAATTGTCGACCTGACCCACTCATGTCCAGAACAATACAGACTGAGAACGAGTTTACTTCCTAGTCAGTGGCCAGTTGTTTATGTTCCGAAAGCATAATAATTTATCATGTCTGCACGTATAAAAAGGAATGCTCCTTTACTCGGAGCGCTGTACCAGGCCACACCTCAGAAACGTAAGGACATTCTCAGCCATTGTTCACCTGACTTTCTTAAAGCTTTGTGTGAGATTGCTCGGAATATTTTAAAGGGTAACATTAAGCATTATGAGTTTGAAAAAGCAAAAGAAAGTTATCAGACTGCTGGCTGACAAGAGAAGTGGTTTAAAACGTAAGCAGTTGGCTCTCAAAAGTCAAGGATGTGGGTTTATTCTCCCATCCTAATGGCTCTTGCATTCATAATTGGGGACCTAGTGGCTGGAATCGTGAGAAGATAAGAACCATGTCGCTCAGGACAGCGCAAAAGATGTTTCTCATCTCACCTCATCAGTTCAAACACTTGACTCAGTCAGAGACTTGTATCAGACATATGGCAGAGGACGATTTGGATAATAAAATGAGAGCAATACTCGATGAGTCAGGAATGACTTCTTATGAAAAAATGAAGAAATACGATGCTCTGCTGCAATGATACCTCACCCTAATCAAGCAAGGTCAGATGGAGGAGCCACGGGTGACTGTGACACTACAGCGAAACAGCTTAATGATCCAATACCTGAATCAGATTCCAGTGAGACGGACCGTGTTCACAAACCCTATCAGTTAGATTCGGATGCAACAGCGAGCGAGGTATTAAAAATCATTCCCAAGCACGATCACAGAAATGGAGAATACATCTTGAGGAAATTATCTGAGAGAAATGGCTAAACCACCAGAGGGGAATTTGTTTATCAGGGGCATGCTGTGAGAAGGTCACATTTGGTTGATTTACCTAAAAACCTTCTGCTCCCTTTTAAAAGAAAAGCCCAAACCATGCAACCAACAGGTTGGACAAGTTTTCTCAAAGTCCTGAATGAACTGAACATACCTTTATCCTCTGTGAATAACCCGCAAGCCCGTGAACAATACGATGTTTCAAACCAGAACCGAGCGGAATGGAGAAAATGCCATCTGTAAAACCAAAGAAGACGAAGATCCCCACATTTTTTAAGATCAGGACATGGTGAGCGAGATGAGGCTGCAGATGAACAAAGTTTGCATAAAAACCTCCACGCTGGGTCACCTTTTCACCATAAATTTCTGTAAGAAATTAATAAAATGATACCGTCATTTGTTCTCAATACATTTTTTTTTATCACAATTTAGTCTACAGAATCATCACTTTCATGCATTCACAATTTGTAACACTCTTTGAACATCTGTAAAGAACAGGCTCCGTGATGAAAAGAGGTAGCACTCTGCTTTCTGATGCATCTCTGATATTTTTTCACAAAGTTAGATACCATCACATAATTTTTAATAACATCATCACTGTAGGAGGATAATACTTGTTGCAGAGACATTCCGCACGTAATAAATACTCTGTTGACCGCACACGATGGACAGTGTTTCGACGTTTGTGATTATGGTACAATATTTTCAGGGATCGGTCTTCCAGAAATGACACAATGTCTGTGGGGTAGTGAGAAAAATCTGGCGGTAGCCCGTAAGAGTCGAAAAAGGTGGCTTGACCATTCTCCTCCAGAGTCAGAGCTAGCCAGTGCTCCCCAGGTATGTGAGAAGGATGTGTGTTCACAATAGTAGGCCGGTTTTGTAAAAGTTTGTGTGAGTAAGGGGAGCTGGTCACTAGCCCACACGCCACAAAATAGGTTTCTCAGTAGATGGTGCAACAGGCTCTCCAGTTCGTGGTTATTCATGTTTACTCTTTTAATAATAGTCCACCATTACCTGTCTTCTTGAGTTGATCTCCTAAATGGAATCGTAACATGCGTAGATGATGAGGGTAGTGGTATGAGGTAGCGGTACTCTAAACCTCATCTCCAATCTTAAATTCCCATTGGAAACAGGTGACAAGGCGTCAGTATCCTCACCAGGATTGAGATTAAAGACAAACGGTGAGTAGCCGTTGTTAAATTCTTCACATGTGATACTCAGAGGGAGATCTTTTAAATGACGACTCGTAGCTGTGAACACGTTGTAAAATTCTCTGAGGTAATGCCTTGGTTGAACTGAGGCTGGAATGCCTTGGCGGGAACTTGTTTACCATCTTGACAAAGAGCTAGATATTCTATATCCATATGTTTAAAGTTGAAGGGTGACAAGTCCCTTCTTCCTGTGAATGCCTCATGGTGCACCATGCCTAAAACAACATATTTAGGCATCGCTCCCAAAAAGAGATTCTCATGATTACATATCATTGAATTTTCAGGGATGGAGTATGTTTTTACATTCACACGTCACAGTGGGTTGAGGGCGTTTCCTGTCTTTAAGGCTGATGTGTGGCCTAAACGAACAGCGGGGGAGATGGAAACTTTTTGATAAAAAGAGAGGCACCTAATATTGTTAATCGGAAAGTCGAGTCTCTGGCTCCCATGAGCTCGAAAGCTTCACTGGCCCTGGTTAGTTGAATTCTCATATCCACAGAGTTCAGCAGGAGCCTTTCGCAGAAAAAAACATCCCCATGGAGGGGGCACATTCGGTGCTCTTCTCTGGAATTAGCTGTACTGCGAGACCTCTGGTTTAGCCCTCTGTTTGGGCCATTATTGGTCACTATAGAGTCTGTGGTGCTGGCTATATCTTTATAATAAAGACCAGCGCTAAACTGACTCTTTAACGCGTCTTCAGAAAGGTTTAGCAGAGTCTCAATCATAGCTCTATATGGGTGGGTGGTGCTAGACAGTGAAATTAATCTATCACCCAGAGTAACATCGCATTGACAGAATAGTGTATTGAGTGGATAATTGATGAGACCCACAGGCACGTTGTTTAACAAGTCAGAAACATTTGCATTGGTGATCTTCACGCGAAGATGTAACAAGGTATCATTGAGATCCAGATACTTTTCACCATCTCCCGGCATGAAAAACTCAATCGGACCATTCTCAGTAATGGCGGATAGAGGCATAATTTCCGTGTAGACCTTATCCTCGATAGAAAGCTGGGTCACAGGGACTGAAAATAGGTCCAGTTCTGCCAGGGTGCACTCAGGGGATTTGTGATGCAAAAGAGCCATGTTTTATTCTCTTTCTCTCTCTATTTATGATTCAGTGAAATATATCCCTGGTCCGTGCAGACTTCCTCCCTTTAGGCTTGATCCTTCCAACTGACATCTTCCTTTTAAGCGCCCTCTGTATTTGTGACCCCCTCACGCGTTCACCGGGCGGCTGCTTCCTTGGTCTTCGTGACAGAACTATAATACCAAATCCCTCTTGTCCTTCCATCTCTACAGGACCCGAGAGCCTTCTCATGGCTTTGCCTATGACATCTGAGGCAATGTTCGTAGCTGCTGTTTTCAGATGAGGCTTGGCTATAGCAAAACCTTTTTTAACTAGGGGGGCTATGAAGCGAAAGAATTTTGAAAATATAGAGCCTATTCCACGACAGTACATTACAGGTGCTCCGTAGAAACCAGGCAGGGTACCTCCGACCTGGTTTTGGTAATAGTTTACAAAGCGATGAGGGTCATCCCTCATGTTTATCTGAACCATGTTGCTTTGTTATCCTCTTCCTGACACAGGCGTCACCTCCGACTGAACGTTTGCTTGATAGTGACTAATGGGCCTGTGATCAACCCGTTTTATATATATATATATATATATATATATATATATATATATATATATTTACGTCTGATCAGAGCTTATTCGGAGACATAGAATCACAATTACCTCTTACTCTCTCCGTGATATCAGAGTAAATGACCATCATTTCATTAGGCGTTGTGATATCACGGGTCGGAAACGTAGTCTCACAACGGTTTTCCCATAAGTAAAATTTTGAGTCTTTTGATACGTTTTAATCTCTATGTGGATGTTTTCAATGTGCCTCTTCGCTACAGGTAGATAGTTAACCGGTGTAAAAATATGCGTAATTATATTGCCAAACTTACCCTCTACTCTAACTGTCGCAGGAGTGGGGCATAAGCATCGCCGACTATCTGAGGGGCAACCACATCGCTGTAACAGTAAAGCTGGTAGAAACCTGATTTTAAATCTATCGGATAAGGGGCCCTCCTTGTATCAAACACAATCCATTTACCAGACTCCACACCTAGCAGTAGTGAAGGTTCTTTTATACCCCGTGAAGGTCACTGGCTCTGACCCAGGTGTTGAATTCTCAGGCCAGTTTTTCCAATGAACAAAAACCTGTTTTACACCCCTGATGCTGTGTCGTTTCAATATCTACTCCACTTGATACATCTTGTCCTTATTCAGCTTAACTTTTTGAAGCTCCTCAACATAAAAGGAACCTTCAATAGGTTCTCCATCAAAATCTTTGAGTTTGTATACAGGGGGAGATCGTGCAATCTGCTTGGTCACTGTAAACACTTCATCTGTAAAACTTTGTTCATATTTTTTGTCAAACACGCCTCGCAATTTAGACATTCTTACAAAATCTCCTTTTTTAAACTTTATCCTTGAGTCCTTGCAGCGTCGACCGGGAGCAGAGCCGTACAGGTTTTGAATCACTTGAAAAGTGTTTTCTAGAGTCACTTCCATAGGCATCATTTTGATGCTCGTGTGGTAACTATGGTTGTAACTTCCCACGAGATCCTGAAGAACATCACGGTATCGACGCGTGTTATTAGCAGTAAAATATCTCCACATCCTGGTTTTTAACGTGCGATTAAACCTCTCAATCACAGACGCCTTTACCTCGCTCAGCGTAGCAAAATGCACAACTCTGTCGTACGGGTAAGATGACCGGTCCAATATGGCGGCCGTATTTCTCGCGTCACAGCGGTCGATGCAGCGTCTATTCTTTATATGTCTATGGGTCCACCGGCTCAGCTCCAACAGCACAGGGCACCAAGACCTCCCTCACACAATTCCGGCCCCACCAAATTATAACTAAAGAAAAATACAATTACATCAAGTATTAGACATCTGCAACCAAAACCCAAAGCAAACTCCAATGCTATTTGGCCCTTAACAGACAATACTCCATGACAGATTGTCTGAGCTCTGTAAGCAACCCCAGACTGAGAAAAACGTTGACTATGTACAGACTCAGCAACCACAGCCTTGCCTTAGAGAGAGGCACACAGACAGATATGGCTGCCCAGAGAGGAGCTGCTGTGTCAGCTTTGTCAGACAGGTAGAGACAGAGCAACACTTCCTATTACACTGTGAAGAAATTAGAACTAAATTCTTTTAAAAAATGAAAGATACACAACAAGATTTTGATACTCTTTCTGATTAGGAGAAAATTAAACATCTGCTTGGAGAACATAGCGTCACTGTCATAGAGCCAGCAAAATATGTCAGTACATGACACAACCTGAGAGAGACACAACAACAAAACACAGTCTCCTAATAACACTCTGCCTGTTTGGTGTAGAACGTGCACGGTACAAAATAGTTAATCTATTTCTATCTACCTATTTAAAATTAAATGTATCTAATGTAAATAATATGTAATTGTTTTAATATTTAATGTAAAATTGTATCATAATTGAATTGTATGTCTGAGTATATGTTTCAGCTTACGGCAACAATGGTTACCATTCATGCCAATAAAGCAAATTTGAATTTGAAATTGAATTTGACACTCTGTGACCAGAGAGATAAGAGAAGAGGCATCATAGTGTGGGGAAGCATTTAAGTTGTATCGTGGAAGTCGACGACTAGTGGTCCTGATATAAACTTCTGTGTGACCTGCAAGAGGTGAATGTAATGTGTATGCCTGTATTTTGTGCTATATCTAACTGTTAATAGTGAAAATAGAGCGGATGTGTAACACTGTTAGCAACGTGCTAGCTAGCGGTAGCATTCGGTGCTAATGTGCCTACATATTGTGATATTTCTGAAGCTAAAACAAAGCTAATGCTACTTCGATATGAGATAGTGTTTGATATTGTGGCTCAATTCGGATAATATGCTTTAAGGAGACGGACGTTGGAGAGAGAGAGGGTTTCCAGCCGATGGCCCTGCGGTCATGTTTCGTGACGTCCTGCTGTTCTGCGTTCGGCTGTGTTGTGCCGAGTCCTGTCCCGTGTGTGCATTCTTCACTGTGCCATTGCCTGCGTGTGTGCTTGGATTGACTACCATTGCCATTATCATGAGACTTTCATCCCCATTCCCCTTCTACCCCTACTAATATAACCCTGGATTCGTGAGTACTAACATGCACATGCTTTTATTTGTGATCAGCTTTGAGTGAAGTGGCCATTACAGTTTTCAGGCCCCAAGTACACAAGCTTCAATAAACAGGCCTGCAACGGGTTTAAAATCTCATTTAAGTGTGTTTCATATGAGTGTGTGGGCACAGGTAAAATATTGAATCTTGAAATGAAAGAATACTGTTTTTGAAGGCATCTTAAAGATTCTAAATGGTATTAAATGTATTTATTTTCCAGAATAAGGTTTTTCTTTTGAAGAGTAACGTGTTTTGCTTGTAACAAAAGTACCATACTTTCCGGACTATTAGCCGCACCTGAATATAAGCCGCAGAAGCTAAATTGCATTATTTGTACATATACAAGCCGCACCTGACTATAAGCCGCAGGTTTTTTATGTTTAATTACCATATGGTTCGTGCACAGAGGGGATTGTTGGGAAAGAGACAACTGTTTGGGGAAGCTTCTATTTATTAACATTTCAACACAAGTTGCATAACGTTTTCAACCATTTAGTGCAATAGTAGCTACAGAAGATACAGAACATATAAAGCTACAACAACAAATAAAATGCCTGTAACACGACAGTAAGTCTAAATTGCAGTAACACGGCTGCTTAAAATATACGGTTATCAGCCTACCAGAAAAGTTATTACCGTAATCCTCCTCTTCATCTTCATCAACATCATCAACAAATAAAGTGCCTGTAACACGACAGTAAGTCTAAATTGCAGTAACACGGCTGCTTAAAATAAACGGTTATCAGCCTACCAGAAAAGTTATTACCGTAACCCTCCTCTTCATCTTCATCAACATCATCAACAAATAAAGTGCCTGTAACACGACAGTAAACCTAAAATTGCAGTAACACGGCTACTTAAAATATACGGTTATCAGCCTACCAGAAAAGTTATTACCGTAACCCTCCTCTTCATCTTTGGTGAAGTACACGGCTGTAACCAGAAAAGTCAAGTCATTAATCCTCATCTTCGTCTTCTTCCTCCGTACCAAAACCACAAAATTCCTCATCTTCGGTGTCGGAAACAAATAGGTTCAGGGCTTCGTCAGCCACTCTCCCCTCTCTTTCGATGTCGCTCTCAAAACCAACGAACTCCTCTTCGTCACTGTCGGAATCGAACAGCCTCTGAAAGGCCTCAGGTGTGGCGGCGTCCTCCTCTCCATCACGCAGCAGTCCAGCCTTTCTGAACCCGTTGGTGATTGTGGATTTTTTTACACTCCTCCACGCCATCAGGATCCACTCGCAAACTTGTGCGAAGGTGGCTTTTCTCATGCGACCCGTTTTGGTGAACGATTTATCACCCCTCGTCATCCACGCCTCCCACTGAACGCGTAGTGCCACTTTGAACGCACAATTGACACTGATGTCGAGTGGCTGCAGATGCTTCGTTGTGCCCCCAGGAATCAAAGCTGGAACAGAGTTTGTGCTCTTGATGGCTGCTTTAACCGAATCTGTTATATGCGCCCTCATACTGTCCAAAACTAGCAAAGCTTTTTTTTGCCGAAAGTATCCTCCAGGGCGTTTGACGTAGCACTCATTCAGCCACTCCTTCATTACGCTTTCCATCATCCACCCTTTCTTGTTGACTTTAAAGGAGATGCCGTTTGGGATCTTTTCTTTTGGCATTGTAGTCCTCTTAAAAATCACCATTGGCGGAAGCTTCACTCCAGATGCTGTGCAGCCAAGAACACAAGTGAAATGTGTTCGCTCGTGTCCAGTGGTTCTCAACGTGACGGACGATTCACCTTTCTTGTTAACAGTCCTAGTGAGAGGCAGGTCAAATGTTAATGGCACTTCATCCATATTTATGATCTGGTCCGGTCCGATGGAGTATTCCTCTATCTTTCTTTGTGTGAATTCGCCAAAGTTTGTTATTTTTTCCTGGTAGTCGGGAGGGAGTTGCTGGCACACAGTCGTCCGCGCCCTGATGGACAGTCCCTTTCGCTTCATAAATCGGAAACACCAGGATGGTCCACCTCTAAAATGTTCAATTTTCATTTCGGTGGCGACTGCTTTGGCCTTCAGTCGGATCTGCACGGTCGAAACACCTCGGCCGTCTGTTCTTTGTGTGTTCACCCAATCTTCGAGAACGTCTTCAAGTTCAGGCCATTTGCTTTTGTGACCTCTGAAAGCTTTTTTTGACTTTTTGCATTGAGACAATTCTTCCTGCTGGCGTCTCCAACGTCTCACCATTGACTCGTTGATTCCAAGGTTACGTGCAGCGGTTCTATTTCCTTCGTTTACTGCTAAATTGACTGCCTTTAACTTAAAAGCTGCATCATATGCATTTCTACGTTTGTTTTCCATAATGAGGGTGTCTCACAAACTGTCTTGCGCTCAAAATGTCCGTCTTTCTCGCTGTCGTTCTGTCTCGTACCACTCCGGTAGAAGTCTGCTTCCAGAGGACCTCCGCGTTCCCGCGCGCGGCTACTTGTGTGTTGTAGCAAATGTGACGTCAACATGGTGGATGGTAAAATCCATAGATTTAGGTATCCCCCTAGTGGCCGTTAGCTGTAAAAATCCATAGATAAGCCACACTGTTATATAAGCCGCAGGGTCGAAAAATGGGGAAAAAGTCGCGGCTTATAGTCCGAAAAATACGGTATTTAAAAGGTAGAGTATCTAACTGAAACCAAAACAAGAAACTATATTTCATTTTGAAAATTGTTTTATTTACATTTGAGTAATTCTGTGCAATTTTATTATTTTATTTTATACTTAAGATACATTTAACTCTATTTAATTTTACTTTCTATTTGATAGAAAGTAACGATAAAATGCTAGCAATTTATCATCTTAGTGACAGTGTTGTCGCAGAATACTAATGTACTGTAGTAATTCGTATACTTATTACTGTTTTTACTACTTTGTCCCACAAGGATAAAACTGGCAAGAAGTGGAGAACAAACCTGGGCAGATAAACTGTTGGGGGGATAATAAGACACATGCTGTGTAAGTTCATGCTTCACAAGAACTAGTTCAAAGTTCAGTTCAAATGGATTAAAACAGAACAGAATGTTTAAAGTTCACCATTTGAAATTCTGAATTTAGTCCACACTCCAAAAATGAACGAGTTCATCTTTCACTTTTTTTATGACCTTCTTTGAATGATCTTCCTTTAATGGTTTGTAGTGTTGTGAAGTGCTATGAAGTACTGGAACATTAACACCATAGCCAATTGAGCAGATGCATTCACATCATTGCATTGTTTCAGTTTTATTCCGAACTATCAAGATACTCAAAACCAAATTGTGATTATAAAAGATAAAATATTTTTAGTACATGGACTACTTTATTTAATTATTTTTCTTACATTGATTAAATCATATGAGCCCAGTAAAGGTAACTTCAGCAGTGGGTGAAAATAAATGCAACTTTAAAAACAACCATCAAAATGTCATACAGCTAAAACAAAGTACAAAAATAGACCAAAAGTTGTGTGACAAAACTCATGTTAGAGCAAATGGAATCATAGTGGCAGTACAGGACACTGGTGTCTGCACCAGGGCCGAAACCAAAAAGCTCAGTATACATGACAGATGCTCTACCCAGGCTTCCTGCAGTGCAATTGTCTATTACATCCTTCCTTTTTTTCCTGTCAGACCTCACTCTATTTTCATTACTTTATAGCCGTCTTCTGAAACCTCCTTTTGGTTTCTTACACCACTTTGCTGTGGGACTGTTTTAGCGCATTGCTGTACATGTCTATAACTCCACGTGTTTGTAATTATCTTAATGGAATTGCATTAGTTCTATGTATAGTATTTATGTCTGCAACTGGTGCAGAACTTATTGCAAAATCTCTGGCACACTTGTGCAGGCTTAATTCACATTCACTGTTGACATGAACAATGTTCAATATCGCAAGAAAAAGCTACACTTACTTCATATTATATAAGTTAAACAAAATTAAGGAAAATATATGTTCTGCTCATGATACTGATCATTTTATGACATTAATGGAAAACGATGAGCATGATTAGTCACCGCACTTCCCCGCCAGCCACACTTAGGAAGAAGCACAAACAGGGGAAAACAAGCAGGAGACAACAGGAAAAAGGGAAAAGAAAGCAAAGGAATTAAATATACTGCCAGCCTAAACACACTCAAAAAATGATGCAGCCTGGTACATATTAATTGCTGAGTTTATGAAGTGTTCAAAATGATTAGAATAAAGTATTGAAGAACACTTGTGCGCTTATCCGAAATTTTAAGTTTAGTGAAAACAAAACAGCATTTTTGCAGATACTTTAAATTTGATCTGAATTCAAATACTAATTATTTTTGTTGCCTTAACAAATACAAATACTGAGAGCTCTGCACACTCCTAGATCATGGAGTGTTACGAAAAGCAATGAACTCAGGATAAATGGAAATGAGCCTAAAGGTTTAACTTGAGCTGCATACATAGTCAGTTATTCCAGTATGCTATTAAGAGGTGTGCATCCAAAATCCTATAGATACCAGAATCTACCAACATTCACATCACTGAAAATTTAATCAAATACTTAAATGCTGTAAAGCATTTTGTTTGTTTCTAAAACACCACCATACTGAATGTGTTTTGAGCGTGCGTGTGTGTGTGCGTGCGTGGGTGTGTTCACAGCAGCAGAGGGCAGCAGACATGCAGGCTGAGAACACATGCTTTAGTTTTTAACATCTCTGATCCAGCAACCCAGGGAGGGGCTCATTAAATCTGCCTCCCCATCTATGGTTGATAAATTCTTTATTAAAATAACATGTTCAGCCTGTGCTCCTACGAAGATGTCATATACAAGTTCAGTTAACTGGGGCTTGATGAGCTCAAAGAGATAATCTTTTACAGCTAAAAGCTCCCTGTACACGACCCGCTGGAGCCTTTCCAGAGCAAAAGCTCACATGAAAAAAACAGCACAACAGTGAATAATAATAAGTCAGATGCTGCATAAGGATTTAGATTTTGTTTTGTTGAAAGGAGCATTTTCAGCCTTTGGGCCATTCAGGACCCTCTTTATTTGTAAAATTAAATATGTCAGGAAAAATAAAACAGACCCAACTAACAGAAATAGCTGTGCGCACACCTTGCACAGGCTAAATGTTCTACAGATCCTGTCACTGGGTCTAAACTCCAGTGTGCTTTGTGGGACTTAAGATTTGAAGGAATGCTCAACCACAAATCTTGGTGATTTAATTTTTATGTTTACTTTTGTGAAACTACTGTAGAGAGATTTTAATTTAGCCTATTGACATACAGATGAGCCTCTATAGAGTCTAATGCTATACATATAGCTCTTAAAGGCTGCTCACATTGATGGTGAAGCTATATAAACACACTCTGCACAGATGTTCCTGTACACTATTACCACCACTTTCTTATAGCGTTTCATTCCAGGTAATACATTATATGTTTGGAGTTAGGTTCTACAGGTGTACAGATACAATGCATATATACACAGCCTCTCCAAAAAAAAAAAGTCATGCACTCTAGTTTTTTCATTGGACTGCATTCAGCTCTGACTACGACACACATTTGCTGTGGCATCGTTTCGATAAGCCTCTGCAATGTCACAAAATGTATTTCTGTCCAGAGCTTGTTATTAAACTTTGCCACTCTGCCGCAAAGGTCTCAAGGAAAAGTCTGGTATGAAAACCAGAAGCAAAGACTGGTGGGAGAGTGTTTTTTTTCCAACAATTTATTTATTGAAATCTTTTCCAAACAAAGTACCAAAGTGGACAAGAGTGGGAAGAAAAAGGATAACAGTAATAATTATGAAAAAATAGGTATAACAAGATAACAACAACGACAATAATAATAGTAATAGAAATACTAAAAATGAGGAAAAGATAAAGTAAATAAACAAAAATAAAATAACAAAAAGCTAATTAAGTTACAAAAACAATAATAACCCAAACTCACAACTGTAGAAAATGCACTGTAAAGGTAAAATAAACATGACGTACAGAGGTTGGTACAGGAGATAGAAATAACAGTGGAAGGCTTTGGATGAGGTTCTATCACTCTCACACATAATGTTACAGTATACCCAACCTTTTAGGACATCTGCCCAAACACTGAGTGAATTCCAAAATCAAGCCCTATTTCAATTCAGACCATGAACATCACCTATAGAAGCAGCTCTATTATGTAAAAAGGTTACAAATCCTCCCCAACATTTATGAAAGACTGATGTTTTTTTCCCTGAAGTTAAACATGATTTTTTTCTGATGGCAAGTGTGATGACAGCTCCTTGAGCCACAAAGAAACAACAGGGGGTCCTTACTCTTCCAGTTGATAGCAGTACATTTGTTAACTGCAATTAGGGCTAATCTGATGAAGCGAGTGTTGACTCTCATATTTACTGGTAACATCGACAGGTACCCCAATAGTGTCAGCCATGGATTGGCTGGCACTTCCACCCCCACAATTCCTTCAACAAGTAGTTACTACTTATCTTATGGAGATAATGAGGTGTCAGGTAAACCTTATGTATAAGATTGAACTGTAATAGTTTGTGTCGGCTGTTATCGGAGAATGATTGAGAGCTACTACAAATCTCCTTCCATTCAAAGTCCTCAAAGTCAAAATCTGTGTCAGTTTCTATGGAAGCGAATCTTGACCATAATTCAAATTAAAATGCATTTGCAGAAATGCTTTTTCATTTTAAGAATGTGGCTGCATTATTTGACTCATAAATGAAATTAGTAATCAATCATCCTATTTGCATTTTAATTTTCTTCTTCAAGAGTGCTCAATCTTTCACTTAATGAAAATGAAAAAGAAATAGACCTTTGAGATTTAATTTTCAAAATATGCCCCAGGAAATAGATACCAAAATTAAATTTGAAATGTCAAATTTGAAAATTAAAATGCATTTGCAGAAATGCTTTTTCATTTAAGAATGTGGCTGCATTATTGGACTCATAAATAAAATTAGTAATCAATCATTCCATTTGTATTTGCATTTTCTTCTTCAAGACTGCACATTATTGCTTTTTCGTTTTCATGGTCTGCCCGCAAAGTACTGCCCATGATTCCAAAACGAAAACGCATTCTGAGCGGCGCAGCAGAGTGAGCTACCCATCTTGTTCGGTAGGGGGCGGTGTGCACATCTGCATTGCATTACATTACATTGAAAATGTGCCAGGAAATTCATTGAATTGCCGGGTCTTTAGAGGACGCATCACAGATCACACTTTTCTGTTTATTTATTTTGTGTCCAGAGATGCAGCTATAATCCTCTTAACAAGGTACAGAGGGTGGGGAGTGACGTCTCCATATTAGTCAGATGCAGCATAATGTTGTCAGCATAAAGCGAAATGATGTGCTTCTCGTCCCTGACCATAACGCCCTCTATTGCAGGATGTACTCTAACAGCAATTTTGAGGGGCTCAACCGCCAATGAAAAGAGGAGCGGGAACAGGGGACAACAGCGCCTCTCACCCTTTCATGCGCACACTCAAAACAGCGCAAATGCACAGTACAAATACTGACACACTTAAAACACACACAAAAAACACAAAATACAATAGACATACAGACAATAGATACCCTTAGGCAGGGACTCTAGCCCCCCTTACTTTTGGCAGGGACTTTCAACCCTCCTTCCTCTTTTTATGGTTGGGACTTAAACCCACCTTACTTTTGGTAGGGCCTTTCAACCCTCCTTCCTCTTTCGTGTTCCTCTAAGTTTGTTTCAACATTCAATATCAAAAGGTATTACTCACAATTAAGCTGTTCCTTTTTTTTCTTGGTCTCATCCACTGTCCGTCATAAAACTGAAACAACTAAAACTAAAACATTCGGAACATTATTATATTGACTTATATCTTTCGTTTCGAACATCCTTTTCATATAACTTGCTAGAGTGTTGTTGGGGAAATTTAATAATGCACAGAGTCAGTTATTTTCTTTTGAGGAGAGAGAACAACACAGTACAAAATACAGAGTTGCTCTGCCCACTGAGGCAAAAACACAGTTATATCGGCCTCTTATCACGTCATCTCTCTTTAGGTATAGTTGATTGTTCTTCTATCTTTCCTCCCCAACCATCAGTTGAGGTTAACCAGACCCAGTCGTAAATACCAGCCTAACCCTGTCCCCTTAAAGTGCAGCTATCTCATGATAACAAGCCCACCATTGTAAAGAGGAATTTAAGAAAAACAGGGCAGGGTGGTACCTTGCAGCTCGGTCATTTGCAGGTTATACACAGTAACGCTCAATACAATGCATATAAGAATTAATTTTCCATTAGTGTCGTCATCCTCATACTGGTGGCATGCAGTTTTAGCTAGGTCTGGAATAGAATATGGTCTTCCATACATTATTTCGAGTATAAGATTGACCTTGTGTGGGAGTTATCCTCATGCTTAGCTGAACTAAGTCTATGCAATCAGGCTATTTCTCCCTGTTTCTTCCATTGCTTTCCTCAGTTTCAGCTTAATTTTTCCATCCACTAGCCCTGCACTCTGGGGGTGATAACCACAATTTTTTTTAAGTTTATGCAGAAGTGATCTCCTATCTTTTGGATCACTTCATTCACAAAATGACTTCTATTATCACTCTTGATAATCTGTGGAATCCCAAAAGTAGGTATTATTCTTTTGCATAAGGCTTTTGCTACTGTCAGGGCATCTACTGAATGACATGGAAATATCTCTACCAATTTATAAAATGTATCAATTATTACCAAACAGTACTTCTGGTTGTTACTTTTGTTTAATTTGATAAAATCCATGTGTATTTCTTGGAAAGGATGCTCTGGTTTAGGAAACTGACCTCTTCGTGGTCTCATGTTTCCCTGTGGATTATGTTTTATGCAAATCTGACATTGTGCACAAAATTTTCTTTATTAAGTAGTAAAATAATGTATATAATGTTCTATTATACTGTTAATCCCTCCTGTTGACACGTGGTAAGGCCCATGTGCCACAATTGCTGCCCATTTATACATGGATTTTAGCAAGACTGATTTTCCAAGCGGTCAGGTGTAGATGTCATCTTTCAAAATTGCTCCTTTATTGCACCACATAGTTCTTTTGCTGTCTGGTGCTTGTTGTTGCATATCTTTTAAAACATAATTTTCCATAGTCATAGTTAAAACATGTGATATTGCAGCTTCCTTTGCAGCTTTATCTACAAAATAATTTCCTTTGCTTACAAAGTCTGTTCCTTTTGTGTTTGTTGCACATTTGCAGACCGCAATAGCTTTTGGTAGTAATATTGCGTCCAGCAAATCTTGCAGCAGTTCTTTGTGAGTTACTGGCTTTCCAGTGGATGTTTGGTAGCCGCTGCCACAGAATCCAGTCTTTTGGAGAAATAAGCTACAGGCTTACTTTAGCTCACTTTGTTTCCTGTGTCTGCTACATAATGTAGCAACGCTATGGTGTCTTATTTGCATTTCTGTTGTGACTTTCCTGCCACTAGGTTGTCATCCACATACGACAGTATCTGGCTACCTTGGGATGTGACAAATTCGCGTTAAGCAATTTGCTACAGCTTCTGCAAAAATAGTTGGACTTTTTGCATACCCCTGGGGCCGCCTGGTAAAAGTGTATCTTTTTCCCTCAAAAGTGAATGCAAACCAATACTGAGAGTGGATGAATTGGGATGGAAAAGAAAGCATTACTCAACTCTATAACAGAGAAATGAGTTGACTCTGGTCACAACGGGTTTAACAGTGTGTGTGGGTCGGGAACATTTGGGGATCTGACTATCACAGACTCATTTACTGGACTCATATCCTGTACCATCCTCCATCCTGTAGATGGAGGCGCTTTCTTTACTGGAAAAATAGCTGTGTTAACTGGGAAGTTTGAGCAGGGTCTAATAATCCCTTTACTACTTAAATCTGTAATCGCAGGACGTATACCTTCGATTGCATCAGGTTTCAGGGGATATTGTCGTACTTTAGGCCTGTTTTCTGTATGTGGCCTAATAATAACAGGCTCCACACCTTTCATCAGTCCCACATCAGCATTGCATTGGGACCGTAGTGTGGATGGCAGTGATTCTAAAGCCTGATCTTGTTCTGCTGTGAGGGTCATAGTTCACGCAAACCCGTTTCTCCAAATGTGTTTGTGGGGAACATGTTACTACCCAGTTTAATTGTTTCCTATAATACTGTGTTGAGGGTCTGAACTGCCAGCCTTTCTGCTCATCAGGTCTCCAGTCTGTGACGTCTTTGACATATAATGCCGATTGGTTCAAATGTTTCCAGTCTGTCCAGCCATTTATGGCCATAGACACGTGGTGTCTTCCCATAATGCACTAATGTGTTAATTTCTGGGGTAAGAGTACATAGACAAAAACAATTGTCTTCTTTCCAATAACATGCAGTAAGAACAGCTCTTTGTGGGCCTAATCGACAAAAAGCCTTGTCAAATGCATAGTCTGGACCAGTAGTTTTCTTAAACCTCACTGTAACATGATAACCACCTGGGGGAAAGGTGCTCTTTGGGCGATGAGTGACTTCAGCTGTCAGATCAGCGAGCTGCTTTGCAGTGCCTGCAACATCGACAGTTGGTAAGTCTAAGGACCAGTGATAGTGTGGTTCCCCAGAGCCTTGTATAACATAGGCCTCTGCATATTGACGTGCCACCATGTCCCCATTTTCTGCTAGGTATATGGCAATTTTCATTTTTTCCATAAAGTCTCATTCTAGTAGATTAAAGGGGCAAGTTGGGGAGAGAACCACTTGTCCCCAGGAACTTCCATCTTGTTCTGGAAATTCTATCTTTATTCTATTCTTTATCAACCAACATTCTATATCTGAAAGTTTTCCCCTTCTTCTGGGGAAGCCTCTATCTCTCCCTCTGGAGAAACTTCGACCTCTTCCTCATCCTCTGTTGTCCCAGCTTGGACCTTCCATATAAAACACATCTGCATCTCCTCCCCCATAATCATCACAGCTGTCTGCCACAAACACATCAGCTTTCTTTTCTCTATTCTTCTTTTTTTCTGTGTCACTTTTTCTGCATGTATGACCTGATCCATAAATTGAGGAAGAGTTGATGTGGGGAGGTATCACAGGAGGCAGTGACTCCCCTCCCCCTGCTCCCACCACAGAGAGTATGGCAGGGCAAAAGCACCAGAAATAGAGGGGAGTTGTTTTATTATCTTCAGGATGGACAACAGCACATATTGTGTGTTTTTTTTCCCCTTTCTCCTGATTTCCTCTTGTGAGCTTCAGCCAACCACACTTTTGCAGTAGTGGTTTTGGGTCCGTCCTGTTTTCGACCTTTATTTTTTATCTTTGTCTTTTAATTTGTTCACCAGCAAAGGGAGTTCACCACTGAGGGACAAACAATTTTCCTGAAAAAACACATTTTCTTTTCCAATAGGAACCGATTTAGGTATTGACATGAACCAGGGCGTTGCTGCTCCATAAATTTACGATCCCCCCTCCCTGTCCATATATTTTTAATATATTTATCCTTAATGAACGTCCGAGTTTGTCTACTTCAACAGTCAGTAACCTTTGTTGACACCGTTAGGTTCCCAGTTACTCTGCTGCTTCAACAAAACTCTGTTCCAATCATTTTTCCTTTCTCTCATACACACACTCAAAACGGCTCCTCCACACTGCGCTTGGATGCCGTCATTCGTGAGGAGGAAAGAGCCTTCTTTTGCGAACGGAGAATTTTAGCCCTGTGCGTGTTTCCTCCGACCTAGTCGGGCTGTGCACAGTTTACCGAGTTTCGGCCCTCCCGGTAGAAACCCTCATACGAAATGTTGGCATCCGGCTCGAAGGACCAGAAATGTTAGAAAAATTCACTCACAGACAACGGCATGAAACCAAGAAATCCCTCAGAGGCCTTAGTATTTTACTTGCAAGGGGAGAACAACACACAAACCTTCTCTCTGCAGCTTCGCAAGAGTTCTCCAACGAGTGGTTGCCTCCCTTGCTCTTTTATTTGGTGACACACACACGCATACATACAATCTACTAATTGCCTTCATGCACCCAGGTCTGGTATATCTCCTGAGTTTGGAGTCATCTCCTTATTTGGGGAGCTATAAAGATAACGATCAGTGGGGAGACAACATTCCTCTTAAAGCACAGTTCTCTTTGTCTCCAAACTTCTCCTTGAGAAGTTTTGATATATATAATGGCCTCTCTGGCCAAAACATTTATATAGTGATAATAAGCAAACTTTTCAGACAACATCCCTGGCGAGTACCACGTGACAAGGTATCACAGTTCGGTCATCCAGCCATCAGTAATTTTCCATTGATCCTGCTTCAGCCCCACTTAGCCTGTCAGCCACACACACCTCATTAATTCACTCCACTCACCTGTGCACACAGCTGCCTCTCATCACATGCAATCAGCCAAGCATATAGTCACCAGCTCCACACTCAATCCTTTGCCAGATTGTTCTTTGCCATGAAAATCTTTCCAGCGTTCTCCTGCTAGCCTTCCCGGTACCGACCTCGCCTGTCCCTGATTCTCTGCTTCATCTGCCTCCTGGTAATTCGACCCAGCCTTCCGTCCCTGACCAAGAACTTTGCCTCTTGTCACCTGTTTGCCGATTTCTAAACCGTTGGTCTGCCAGAGTCTCAGTAAAGCTTTGAACTTTTTACCACTGTCTTCTGAGTCCTTTGTACTGCCATTGGGTCCATACACCACCCATTACAGTACAATCTGGCCAGACATGGACCCAGCAGGACCACCCTCACCAAAGGATCGGTTTGAGAGGATTGAGAACGCGCTCATGCAACATCAGCAGAGAATGGAGGAGGCTGATACATACGCCAGACGAGCTGCAGATGCCAATGCCTTTGCAGCCCTTTCCGCCCAGTTGCAACAGCTGATGTCCACTCGCCCTTCTGCAGTTCCAGTCCCCACACCGGAAATTCCTGCTCCAGCTCTGCCACAGCCCAGAATGATCTCCGAGCCCAGAGTGGGAACCCCTGAGCAATATGATGGAAATCCTGAACTCTGCGATTCATTCCTGACCTCCTACTCCCTACGCTTCATCCTGCAGCCATACACATTGTCGTACGTGGCGTACGTAATTAGCAACCTGACCGGCAAGAGCCCTCCTCTGGGGAACAGCAGAGTGGGAGACGCGAACTTACGCCTGTGCATCATTCCAGGCCTTCTCTGAGGAACTACGCAAGGTGTTCGAGTTTGAATGCGCTTCCGGATCTGATGCTGCCCGTGCTCTGCTCTCCCTGCGCCAAGGGAACCAGTCAGTGTCTGACTTCTCCATCGATTTCCAAACCAAGGCCCGTCGAAGTGACTGGAACAGTGCGGCTCTGCGTGATGCTTTTCTGCATGGTTTGGCAGACTACATCAAGGATGAACTGGTTTCCTATCCTCTACCTTCCACACTGGACAATCTCATTGAACTTACTGTTCGGCTGGACCTCTGCATAGAAGGGGAGAAGGGAGAGGAGACAGAACACTCATGGTCGTTACTCATCTGCTTCTGGTTCCTCTTTACCCGTTATGGATAATTGCGTAGAATCTGAGCCTATGCAGGTGAGCCACACCAAGCTTACACCCGAAGAGCGAGAGCGCCGCCGTAAGGGGAACCTGTGTAAGTACTCTGGACAAGCTGGACATTTTATCTCCCACTGCCCGTTAAAAGGTAGGGCTCACCAGTGAGTGAGGAAGTCCTGGTGAGTCACACGGCAGCAAAGTCTTCCTCCTCAAGCTTACGCCCCCTGTTCCAAGTCAAGCTCCTCCTTCCTGGTGGTGCACACACCCTGCCCACTTTTATAGACTCTGGTGCAGATGCCAACATTATGGCTGAGAGCTTAGCTATACAACTCGGACTTAAGAAGATTCCACTTGACACCCCAATTCCTGCCAAAGTCCTTGATGGCCATCTTCTGGAGACTGTCACTCACCAGACTTCTCATGTCCACTTGCTACTTTCCACCATGAGACTATCCAGTTTCAACTCCTGTCATCTTCCAACATTCCACTGATCTTAGGCTACCCTTGGCTACGTCGACACAGCCCCCACATTGACTGGGCCACAGAGGCCATCCTCGGGTTGGAAGAACTCCTGCCACCAGGTCTGCCTTAAAGAGGCCTCCATACCCCAGCAGACAACGCTCTCCAGTTCCTGCCCTGACTTGTCCAGAGTTCATGACTTCCGGGAGGTGTTCAGTAAGACTAAGGCGACTTCATTGCCCCCTCATCGGCCTTATGACTGTTTCATTGACCTGATGCCTGGCACTTCACCTCCCAAGGGGTTTCTGTACTCCCTGTCTGTTCCTGAACGAGAGTTCATGGAGTCTTGCATCAATGACTCTCTGGCTGCCAGTATTATGTTGGTTAATTTGTCGTCTCCTGCTGGGGCAGGATTTTTCTTTTTAGAGAAGAAGAACAAGACCCTGTGCCCCTGCATTGATTACAGGGGACTTGATTACATCACTATAAATAACCGGTACCCTCTTCCCCATATCTCCTCAGCCTTTGAGTTACTTCAAGGAGCCATGATCTTCACCAAGCTCGACCTCCGTAATGCCTACCACCTTGTCCGCATCAGAGAGGGGGATGAATGGAAGACTGCTTTTATCACGCCCACCGGACATTATATTTGATGATGCCATTTGGCCTCACCAATGCCCTGGCAGTTTTCCAGGCCTTGGTCAATGACCTCCTCAGAGACATGATTGACAAATATTTTTTTGTCTATTTGGACGACATCCTCATTTTTTCCAAGTGCATATCTACCATGTTCAGACGGTCCTCCATCGCTTGCTGGAGAACTCCCTTTTTATGAAGGCTGAAAAGTGTGAGTTTCACTCACAGACTGTGTCAATTCCTGGGTTACATTGTGACCCAGGGTCACCTGGAGCTGGACCCTACCAAAGTGGACGCAGTTAGGTGTCGGCCAGTCCCTAAAACCCCTAAGAAGCTGCAGCAGTTCCTGGGCTTTGCCAATTTTTACAGGCGCTTCATCCGGAACTATAGCTCCATCGCTGCCCCTCTCACAGCCCTCCAAGATTTCCTTCCGATGGTCTCATTCTGCTGATACGGTCTTTCAGACCCCGAGGTACCGCTTCAGTTTTGCACCCATCATCCAAGTTCCTGACGCCGAATGGCAGTTCATCTTAGAGGTGGATGCATCTGACATGGGTGTAGGGGCTGTGCTGTCCCAGCGAGCAGCCAGTGACCAGAAGATCCACCCATGTGCCTTTTTCTCTCTGTGTCTTTCCCCAGTCGAGATAAATTATGACATTGGTAACCGGGAGCTTCTAGCTGTTAAACTGGCCCTGGAGGAGTGGCAGCACTGGCTGGAGGGAACCAAGCAGCCCTTCCTGGTTTGGATTGACCACAAGAACCTGGAGTACATTCGAACCACAAAGAGACTCAACTCTCGATAGGCACGGTGGGCCCTCTTCTTCACCAGGTTCAATTTCACCCTCTTCTACAGACACTGCTCCCGCAACGTCAAACCTGTCACGTCACGTCAGTTCCAGCGGGATGATGATGGCACCAGTGCTCCTGACACCATCCTTCCGTCCATGTGTGTTGTGATTCTGTTGTGATTCTCTGCTTCATCTGCCTGCTGGTAATTCGACCCAGCCTTCCGTCCCTGACCAAGAACTTTGCCTCTCCTCTCCTGATTCCTGTTTGCTGGTTTCTAAACCGTTTGTCTGTCTGCCAGAGTCTCAAGAAAGCTTTGAACTTTTTACCACTGTCTTCTGAGTTCTTTGTACTGCAATTGGGTCCATACACGACCCGTTACACAAGGGGGAAAAGAGATGAGATGTCAGCATTTGTTTGATTGCTGATGTCATTGCTGATGGATTGAGATAAAGAATCTTTACCATTTGTATCAAATTTGGACCAAAATTAATTTTCTTTTCAAAACCGAAGAGAAAGGGCCATTCTAAATGATCAAATGCCTTTTCAGCATGTAATAAAAGGGAAATAGCCGGCATGTTGATGTCCAATGATACCAATTCAACCATTCAAAACCTCCTGTTTAGTAATATCTGC
Source organism: Leuresthes tenuis (assembly GCF_036924035.1). Classification (NCBI taxonomy): domain Eukaryota; kingdom Metazoa; phylum Chordata; class Actinopteri; order Atheriniformes; family Atherinopsidae; genus Leuresthes; species Leuresthes tenuis. The sequence continues at coordinate 32,391,171 of NW_027325363.1, read as the reverse complement.
CTCTAGGCCCTCCTGTGTGCACACCCCCACCCCCGGGACGACCAACCTCTCAAAGAAGCTAGTCATTTTATGAGTATCGACACCCTGACAGGAATACAAGTCAGCATAAAAATCCATAGAAATATGATTGTTAAGTTTGGGATCATGGACTACTGCTGCATCACCTCTGGTTTTAACTGAGGGGATGCATCTAGAGTTTTCGTCTTTTTTGGATCTGCCAGACTAATAATTTACCTCTTTTGTCCCCATGTTTGTAGTACTATTTCTTTTTTGAGTCTTGGCTGCTTGGGGCAGAGTTTTGGGGTTAGAGGATGACCGATCCTTTGATGGATCCAGAACTAAATTCATATCACCACCTATAAAAAGTTCACTGGCATGACAAGTTAGTGTGAAAAACAGAAAATTGAGGGCAGTCGTAGTGAATATTAATTGGTGTGATAGATTCTTCTGCTAGGGAACCTTTAAATATCAAGTTTCTACCCTATTTGTCTTTCTCAACATTATCCACTTGTAAGGGGACATTTTTACCTATCAATGTGGCGACACCTCGAGATTGGGACATGAAGGAGGAGTAAAAGGTTGTCTCTTGCCATTGGTGTGTTAGTCTAACGTCCTCGACCTCAGTTAGATGTGTCTCCTGTAGTAGAGCTATGTCTATTTTATGATTCTTTAGGAAGTTAAGTACCTTTCTAAGTTTTTACAAATTATTGATGCTATTAGTATTCCATGTCAAATACTTGAAAGCTACAGCTGTCACTATCTTAATATATTTCTCCCATGAGGTGATGCAAGAACCATTAACAGTTAGGGCAATAATTTGTACGCAGAGTGAGAGTGTAACCGGAAAAAAAATAAAAGAGAGTAAATGGGAAATTAATTATACTAAACCGTACGGTACCCCCTTTTGCCCCACTCCCTCCCCAACTAAGGAAGTGCTGAACCCCTAATCTTTCTAACGTTTTTTAAATGCAGCTGTTACCTATGTTGCTGCATTATTAAATGTTGCCTATCCTCCTTAAAAAAAATTAGGTAATCTATTATCCATTAAGCCGTGTCAAAATCACAATCATTTAAGGTAAGGAAACAATGTAAGCATGTTATACCATGGAACAATTCCCCATAATAACACCGGGGAAGGACTTCAAATTACATAAACACATACTGTAAAACCATACAGCCAAAAGATTGTAATTAACAGAGCCTCTAGGTATTAAACTATTATTGGTAGCTGATCAAACCACCCTCTGGTCCATAAAAACATATACAAGTGTAATAAGACCAAGGAGTGATGATTATAATGTTGGGTAATCCTATAATGGCAATGTAAGTGAAAATAAAAGAGCAAAATAATACCAGAATGAGGTTGTTAGGACAATGGTCTATTTTGGTTTGTCAGAGGAGGATCACGTTAACTGGCAGTTGTAGTACCATAGAACATGTCTGCTTTAACTATAGTGTTTTTGAACATTTTATAAACACAACTTAAAGCACAAATGCACCCCCCTAGTAATCTACTTACATCTGAAGTCTGTGATGGAGATGAACAACTTTGAACAGTGTCCAGAAAAGGAGAGTGACAACCAGGCTATATGCCCAAAACGATGCGAAGGCCACAGACAGTTACTCCAGAAAACAGCAATCCGTTGTTGGAGCAAACACGACAGTCCTCAGGCCAAAAAGGTCCATGTCACTCAATAATTTTTGAGCTGAGAAATTGCGCAGATAGGAAAAGAAGTTTCCCCGGCCATCAGAAATCAAGTCCCGTCCATCTGTCGCTGTTATAAGCCTCAGCAAATCACGGAACAGGGTCAAGATGTATAAACCAGTTTACCATATAGTGAATTAGTCTTGAGGAAACACATCTGGGTGATATTTCTAAGACAGTTTTCAGCAGCCTGTGGCATTGTGAAGCTGCGCCTCCAGATCCATTGAGAAAGTGGTAGGATGCAGTAGTCTGAAGGTGATGTTTTTTTTCTTTGAGTTTCTTTTTCCTCTTCTTGTACAGGGCAGTTGACATATTTCTAAATGTCATTATGGTTGAGTTGCTGTATTGTAGTGAACCTTTGTCCCGGGCCGCCTCAGTAATCTTGACCGTGTCAGAGAAGCGGAACAGCCGGATCACAATGGTGCGAGGCCTGACGCAATCTGTTGGGCATTGTAGCAGAAATCTGTGAGCATGCTCCACTTCAAAAGTTTCCCCTTCCAAGTCAAGCATTTTGGGTAGCCATTCTTGTATGAATGCCACTTTGTCCTTCCCCTCCACTCCCTCTGGAAAGCTGACCAACGGGCTCGGTTTTATTGGTCGTCCAGTTGTTCCCTCAGGTCACTCAGTTCGCCGTCCGTAGTTTTTTTTGTAGTCATCCAGCTCATGCTGCAAGGTGCTTAGCGAGTCATCAAACTCACATTGCTTCCCCTCAATGCTTTCCAGGTCTTGTCCAATGATTTAGTTTTCTCTGGCAATCTTTTCCATCGTTTCCAAAATCCTATTTGGACATCCTGCAATAATGGACTCAATCCTCAATTCTTTCTCCATCTCAGAAATGAACCGCTGTGGAGAAATGCTAGCTCACTAGCCCGCCGTTGCTACTCGGCGGTGACACTTGCTTGTTTTTCTCATCTTTACTTAAGTCGTTCTTTTTCGGTAGCATCGTCTCGTTTTCAGTGTTTCCACTGTTTAAAGCACAATTGGCGTCGAGCTGACTTTCAGTGCGCTAGTAAGTGGAGCACGGCACCCTGCGTCTGTTCCCTATATTTCCATAACCGGAAGTGGGAGAGAGTGGTTTTGACTGAATATGACGACGAGGACCGGAAAAAGACTGTCTCGCAGGTCCTTCAACAAATTGTGTGGGATTATGGAAGGAGTCATGAAGCCTGAGGAGGTGACCGTTAGTGCACCAATACCACTCGAAATGAGGGTCGCCATTGTTCTCTACAAACTGGCCAGTTGTGCCGAATACAGAATTGTGGCTAACCAGTTCGGTGTCCACAAATAAACGGTAATGAAGATGGTGTACTAGTGACATGTATCGTAAGTTTGGGCCAAACACCTTTATTCAGTTATTCAGTATTTAGGAAATAAATGTTTATACAATTACTGTACAGTTTATGCTTGTTTCATTTCACAAATAAACACTCATTAAAGTTGTAGTTAAATGTTTTATTTATAAGAAGTATTAAGTATGAACATATTCAGCATGAACCGAGTCTGCTCATCCGTCCAAAAGTGCGTGTTGCTTCTTGCATTCTCCATTGTGTTGTTTGTCTTTCCGACGGTTAATGAACACATCTTTTTTTGCTCTGATAAGGTGCAACCCATGTGTAAAACACCCAAAATGATGAAAGTCTAGCTCATACAGTTTTATGGGTGCAAAAGGCAGAAACTTTGTCTCGATTTTCATTGGGTCAAGGCTTTAAGGCTGATATCGCTCAAGATTCTATCTATCCATAGATACATCTAGATAGATAGATACTTTATTGATCCCGAAGGAAATTCAAGCATCCAGTAGTAAAAAGTAACATAACATAGATTAGGATCTACACAAAAACTATTAAAAAAAACTAAGAAATAACTGTAGAAATAAAATGTTTTGTACAACTATAAATTATTTACAAATGTAAAGTGACCATAGAAGTAGCAGAAGTACCATCACTGAGAGCTGTTGTACAGCCTGATGGCCAGAGGGACAAAAGAGTTCTTGAGTCTGTTTGTGGAGCTGGATTGACACAGCAGTCTGCCACTGAACACCGACTGGTAAAACATCTGCAATAGTTTTTTGCAGATGTTGAAGGACCCCAGCCTTCTCAGAAAATACATACGGCTCTGTCCTTTCCTGTGTACAGTCTATTTGCTGTCCAGTATATACATATAGATGGTGGCGCGTGTAGACACAGTGAACACCCATGCTTCCGAGAATGCTGCGTTTGGTTTATTTAATAAGTGTTTGTCTGAAAGTTTGTCATGTTTGTCTCGTCCGTCTGGGTCGAATTATAAGTACAGTCAACAGGCTCTGCTAGACATCTCCAAGAGCAATATTTTCAACATGTTGGACACTACAACAGAGACAACCATCAAGGAGCTAGGATTGCTCCGCCAGCTGGACTCTAATGAGACCACAGTCCCGGTAAAGAGACGTCGGATACGGTGTGTGAGGAAGCAGAAGAAGAGCAAGTGTGGAGGAATCGGAGCTAGGCTAGCGGCTAACCCAACTTGCCCAGCCATAACATCCATCACCCTAGCTAACGTATGTTCCTTGGACAACAAAATGGACTACTTACAACTGTTGAGGTCAGTGAATCGGACAGGGAGTAACTGCCATGTGCTTGTTTTCACGGAAACATGGCTTAATAACAACATCACCGACTCCACTGTACAACTTGAGCAGCCAAAGTGCAATCGAGCGGACAGAGCCCATGTTAACAGAGGTAAACAGAGGCGGGTTACATACTGCCATTCCGACATCTCTTCCGACACTTATTTTTTTATCAAACGCCCCGTCATTCCGACACTTTTTTCCTCCTATGGTCGGAATGGCGGTATGTTTTTTTTTTTTTTTTTTAACATACCGCCATTCCGACAGTTCCTTTTAATAGCCTATGTTTTACCCAAAACATTTTGCACTAATGATATGCCGGCGCAAATACGCCCTAAAGTTTGGCGCACAAACTCTGCACATGCAGAGGCCACAGCCTCGCAAACAAACTTTAATAATCTATTATCAAAATCCCCTGAAATTTAAAATATAAAAATACAGATATTAATGTAACTCTGGCGAGACTGAAACTGATTAAGCAGAAATACAGTTTCAGTGAGCTGTCAGAGCAGCCAGATGGAGCGGAGCTCTCCACAGAGCCCATGCGTCTTTTGCACGCTGTCATCATATGCAAAAGTAATAATTGCAATTACAGATATCACGGCTACTGCACAGGACACAGTTGCGAGCACTCTGCCTTGACTTGCCAATAGGAGAGGAGAGAAATGACAGCATAGAATGTATAAAACACAACAAAAAGCAGTAAAAAAGTTTATTCATGTTATTCACGTGATTTATGAGTACTCGCTCCAATTTTGGGAAGCGCGGATGGGCTTTGCGCATTTGGCACAAACACACAGCCGTTGCACAAGGCTTTATACAGCCTGTTGATATCTTAAGGACCTAACTGGTCACACCTGGGAGTAAATGTCATGTAGAGATTGTTTTTACATGTAAGGGGAGCTGAATATATAGCTTTCATCCACAAACCAACGTGGGAGAGCCCGAAGACGCATGTGCCCGACGCACATAGGCATGCATAAAACCGATTTTGACACAACTTCATATTTATTTGCTTTCTTTTAGTTAACTTTCGTTTATTTTGGATTCTTATGCGTATTATGGAGCCGTTTCGGTCCATGTTTGTAAGCCTTTTTTTCCTGGTTTAAATTAGGAGTAGTGTAGTCGTCAGGTGGGAATGACAGATAGAGCTGGGTATCATCAGCATAACATTGGTATGAGAAGCCATGTGATCGGATGATCTGTCCCAGTGAGTTGGTGTATATGGCAAAGAGAAGAGGTCCCAGTACTGAACCTTGGGGGACCCCTGTGGCGTGGTGGTGTGCTGCAGAAGTGTGACCAAGGCAGGATACTTTGAAAGACCGACCAGTGAGGTATGATTCAAACCAGGAGTGTGCTCTCCCTGTGATGCCCATGCTAGAAAGTATGGACAAAAGGATACTGTGGTTAACAGTGTCAAATGCAGCCGATAAGTCGAGCAGGATAAGTACAGAGGACTTAGCTGTCGCTCTGGCTTCTTTTAAGGCTTCTGTCAAAGCCAACAGAGCCGTTTCGGTGGAGTGTCCACTTTTAAACCCAGGTTGGTTTGGGTCAAGGAGGTTGTTATGTGAGAGGTAATCGGTGACCTGCTTAAAGACCGCCCTTTCAATGATTTTAGACAAAAACGGGAGGAGAGAGACCGGCCGATAATTCTCCACATGAGTTGGAGGGAGGGAAGGTGTCTTGAGCAGCGGTGTAACCTGAGCTTGCTTGAATGTGATAGGAAATGTGCCCGATGTCAGTGAAGCATTAATGACTTGCGTGACTGCTGCAGTTACAATAGGAGCAATGGATTGGAGAAGATTAGTAAGAATGGGGTCCAGCGGGCATGTAGTAGGATGGCTAGAGCAGAAAAAGTGAAAATGAACAGAAAGTACAAAAATCAACTAACTTAAATAAGATGTCTGACTGGCAGGCGGTAAGATGGGCGGAGAGACGGACAGAAAAACCAACAGAGCACCAACAAAACATGACAAAAACAATTATCTGGCCCTAAACAAAGGAAAACCGGACAGATATATACTTTGGGAGATAACAAACAAGGATCAGGTATGGCAATCAGTAACTCAAAACCTGGTGTAACACAGAAGGAAAACACAACAGAATACACATGGGGCAAACTCTACAAAATAAAACAGAAAGTAAGGAAAAATAGTGTGCAAATTGTAAACCAAGAAACCAAAAGACTAAGTCAAACACATGAATGTCTGTTTTTTCAGACTTAATGTAGGTTGTAGGAATGGTTTAATATTGTCCTCAGAGATTTCAAGCTGGGACTGAGACAGTTGTCCTCCAAGTTTTCTCTTCCTCCTGTTGATTAGTTTTTATCTTATGCTTGGAAGAATGAGCAGATAGGTGAGAAGAATACTGTTCGCAACTTGTTCAGGTAAATTCCATTTCCCTTAAAAAAGGTGTTTGCTGTCCTAGAAAAAGTTTAAACCATCAATAATATGTAATGAATGGGCAGTACAGGCAACTTAGAACTTACTGCTGAATCTTACAACTGTTCTGACTGGTGGAAGGTGGCCACTACCAGAGCTGGCTGCTTTAAAAGGGTCTGTAAAGTCCTTTTTAAAGCAGTCACACATAGTCAGTCTGATGCCCAATCTATTGCTTCCCTTGCACCCTCTTGCTGTCTGATTTTCTCTCGCACCTTAGGGTCCTGTGTAAATGGAACAAATTTATTATTTACTGGTACAGTTGTTTTTCCATGATGTTTGCCAATAGCCTGTTCTTTTGCAGTTATCCAGTGCTGGGTTCTTTCCGACACAAGGGTATTCTGCCAGGATGTTAATGAAGGCCTGTCAGTGGTATCACAAATCTTAGACCACTGAGCTCTGCCTGTTACTCTTCCTCCCTTTTCTTGTGAAAATGATTTACTCGAGTTTTTCTCCAAGAGAATTCCAAAAATGACTACCACTTGTTGATTTATTACCCGACACATTTGCCTCATGTTTCACGGTAATTTTGCTTATGCTAATTCGCTGTGTCTTAGTTTGCTCTTATTCTAATTCTGTGATAAGGGTAAAGTGGTTTCGTTCCTTCACTGTCCATTTACCTTGGCATTCACCTATAAACTGTAAATTTTAGTTTTCAGCACCGCAAGCTTCTTCAGACGTGTGATGAGATCTTCACTTTTGAAGGGAAGCATCTTGGCTCTACTGACCTGTAGCTAAGTACTACATTTGCCGTAACTATAAATCAGGCTTCTGCACATGATGGCCACGCTCATGTAGCTCTGAGGTTACAAAAAAAAAAAAAAAAAAAAACTTTGGAAAAAAATATTTGATCTGCAAAAGACAGATTAGTCCCAGTGGTTAATACATATCCAGAGATATCTGCCAATATAGAGATACATAAAAGAAAATATTGACCAAAAAAATGTATTCATCTATTCCATTTTTTTATTTAAATAAAAAATAAACCCTTGTAGCAGTCCCGAAGCTGACCAAATGCCATCACATGACATCACACTCGACACATAAAATGGTGCCATGCTTATTAAAAAATATTGATTTCATAATTTTATTTTAATCCTGTAATAACAGTAAAGATGCTTTAGAGTGGGAGTCCAGCTTGCGAAATATGCTAAGTTTTTCTAGGGTTTAATTTCCTCCTTATCTGATGGGCATAACAGTGGACAGAGTACACATGAGGAAATGTCTCTCTTAACTTAGCCATATGATTTACTGCTAACAAGGACGGACTGGCCATCGTTATAATGTGAATAATGAAGAAAAAATAATGCAGTTTAAAATCTATTGGTTTGTGCCCTGATCAAGTGGCGAAACACTGTGTGATTACTGGCCCAGGTTGGGTAGGTAAGTGGGTTTTGGGAAGGCTGTATTTTATTCTATCATATTTTATTTTTTTAACAGTCTCATGTATCCCTAACTGGAATCCAATTAATTAGGGTTCATGTGAGTTTATCCTTGCCCCTTTCTTTTGATTTTCCAGCGGTTAAGTCCTGGATAAAAAAAAAATGTGCAAAGACGTAAAGGTGATACAGAAAAGTTAGGAGATAAAATAATTATTTAAAAAAAAAAACAGGGTGCTCAAGCTGGTGCATCAAAGTGACATGCAAGGATGAGGGCAACAGTCAAAGTAAAACAGAGCAGTTGTCAATACAGTGCTCAAGGTCAGCAGAGCCCCAAAGTACTGGGAAAGACACAAGTGACATGATTATATTTATTATTTTTTTATTATTATTTATTAGTGGCCACTAAAGCTTTTATGTCTTACCATATTTAATTTCTTTAGCTAAGTAATGTAGGAGATCATTTTCCAGGTTTGATGAAACAAAAACTGCTAAACTGCTTGACCCTATTAGTGTCACGATCCTACTTTATGTGGTGTTTGTTTTGGTTTCTGAGCCCTAGGTGGGGTGGAGCAGGTTCCAGGGCAGAGTCTTGTCAGCTCCTGTTTACACACCTGTCCTTCATCTGCACTTATCAAGGATTCATCTTAAGGACCGGCAGGAGCAACCAGACTTTGCCAGACTCAGTGTGGTTACATGAGTGCCATCGGATCGGATTAATGGCTAAATTAAAATAAGATTGAGTTATTCAGTTCATGTAGACACCTTAATCTGACATAAAAACAGATCGGATCGGGTTACTCGCGATCAAATTAAGACCCCGAGATAACGCAATCGAAATGTAGACCGAAGGTGAATGTAGACGATATTACTGTTGTTGTCACAGCCGTCGTCGGAAATAAATAAACAACGCGATGGAGAATGCACCGTTATGCATCGCGTTTGTGCCATAACCATGCTCATCACAAATTAACTGTAGAGGGACGTAGCTTCATCTTGCTCTTCGTTCACCATCTTTCTCGAATGTGTTGTTGTTGGTGCTTTGGTGCTGTTGCTGTTGGTGGTGGTGAAGACGTCAACCGGAAGTGGCTCTATTAACAATAGTTGAAATGGGTACAGCGTTACCTATCGTTACCTATCGTAAATGGTAAATGGACTTGTACTTGTATAGCGCTTTTCTAGTCTAACAGACCACTCAAAGCGCTTCACTACATGCCGCATTCACCCCACTCACACACACTCATACAGCACGTCTTAAGATACACATAACTACGTGCTTTCTAAGCATTCACACACATTCATACCCCCAATGATACACTGGGGGAGCAACTGGGGTTCAGTGTCTTGCCCAAGGACGCTTCGACATGTATCCTGGGGAAGCCAGAGTCGAACCACGACCTTCCGATTGGTGGGCGACTGCTCTTCCTCCTGAGCTACAGCCGCCCCGTACTGGGGTATGACATGCTTTGTGCCAGTGATTCAATTAATTCACCGCCATATGTCCAAGGATAATTACCCTTGTTCAGATAAGGAGCATAACCCAACTATACCTATGATCGAGTTAATCTCATCATGTAGACCTACTTACTGTCTCACTTCACACTGGGTCATCCTCACCGTCGTTTCCCTTGCTCTGGCTTCCGAGACTTCGCATTGCATGTGGTCGCCACCATTATCCTCCAGCCTTACCTACCTGCCGTACCTACCTGTCTGCTCGCCCCACAGCAGACTCAGGATCTCTGCACGACAGCCAGCTAGATAGATAGATAGACACATAGATACTTTATTAATCCCGAGGGAAATTCAAAGTATTCATCATTGGAACATCTTTGGCAAGTTAAATGTGAAATTGACGTTTACATCTGTTTACGTACTGCTGCTCAACTTGCAGCTCACCGATAGTTTTTCCTAATACCCTTTTCTCTTCAGTTTCCTTACTTATGAGTTTTCTTTAATCACTTCAATTCTAATTATTTCTCTTTTCTTCTCTTTCAGCTCGCACACCATGCATCGTTCACAGGGAACTTCCCGAGATCGCCACCAAAGTAAGATGCACACTCCCGTCAGCTTTATGCTGTCATGAACTTAAATTTTATAGAACATTTAGAACAAAAAACGTATCATATAAAGATCACATTCAAAACAACTACAAACAACCTGGAGTTAATTAACCCTGGTTACATAGTGTTTGTGAGAGAGTATGATAGTAAGTGTGCGTGACTATAGTAGTATGTGTGAGAGAGTTTGATTGAAATGGAAGTCAACTTGAATTGACAACTTCAGTCAACTTCAATTTCAGTTTCTGATTGGGTCATCTCGGGTGTAGGTACCGGATGTGTCTCTCAAGTCAAGTCAAATTTGTTTGTATAGCATATTTCATGTACGAAACAATTCAAAGTGCTTTACATAAAATAAAAGCATTGCAGCTCTCCAGCAGGATCTCGAGGACAATGTCCCACCTCCTCTAAGATGAACAATTTGCAGGGACGTAACATGTGAAAATGGTAAGTAAGTAAATAAAATGTATTTATATAGCACTTTTCACAGAGGAAAAAACTCACAAAGTGCTTCACATAGCACCGTCAAGGTATCAAGTTAAAATCATGAAACAGGTACACACACAAATAAAATAAAAATACAAAGACAAAACCAACAGACAGAAACAGTCAAAATAACACTACGACTCCTTAAAAGCCAGCATGAACAGATATGTTTTAAGATGTTTTTTAAAAATGTCCACGGTAGCTAAGTCTCTCAGGTCCTGAGGAAGACTATTCCACAGCCTGGGTGCGACAGACTGGAAGGCTCTGTCTCCTCTGGTTATGCACCTGGTTCGAGGCACAACCAGAAGACCCAGGTTGGCAGAACTGAGAGACCTTCTAGGGACATGAGGGCGAAGAAGTTCAGACACGTAATCTGGTGCCTGACCACGAAGCACTCTAAAAGTTAAAATCAAGACTTTAAAATGAATCCTAAAACTAACCGGAAGCCAGTGCAGCGAGGCCAGGACAGACGTTATATGGCAACTCTGCCTAGATTTAGTCAGCAGCCTGGCCGCAGTGTTCTGCACAAATTGCAAGATATGTGAATATGGAGTTGCAGTAGTCCAGCCGAGATGACACAAACGCATGAATTATCAATTCAAGCTCGGCCTGCGACACCATGGTTCTCAGTTTGGCAATATTTCTGAGTTGGAAGAAACAAATGCGAGACAAAGAATAAATGTGTTTGTCAAAGCTCATATCCTGGTCAAAGATAATGCCCAAATTTCTCAGGGAGGAACATATATTGGTGCATATAGACCCAACGTAGTCCTTCACAGTAGAAATACAACTGTCTAGCCCAATAATGAGAACCTCAATTTTTCTGGTATTTAACTGATGGAAATTGTTGGACAGCCAGACCTTGATAGCTGACAAACAATCATGCAGCACATGACCATCAATTCTGTTGGGGTTAAAAGAAAACTGTAGCTGAATGTCATCAGCGTACATGTGATAAGAGATGCCCTGGAACTGACTTATGATTTCACCAAGAGGCAACATGTACAAAACAAATAAAATAGGACCTAAAACCGAGCCTTGGAGCACTCCACATGATAGGCTCCGATAGGGAGCGGACAAAGAGATAAACGGGCCAATAGCTACTGAGAAGGTTCTGCCCGAGAGGTACGAGGCAAACCAGTCAAGTGCCCCGCCTGAGATACCATCATGGTCCCTAAGCCCGTCATTAAGGATGCCATGATCAACAGTGTCAAATGCTGCACTGAGGTCGAGCAGCATAAGAACAGTACATTTACCAGTGTCAGACGCCATCATGATGTCGTTAGATAATCTAAGAAGAGCTTTCAGTTGAACGCCACTGACAATAACCGGACTGGAATTTGTCCTGATCCTTTTATCATTCAGAGCAGAAATGAGCTGATTAGCCACAGCTTTCTCCAGGATCTTTGACACAAAAGGCAACTTAGAAATGGGCCTAAAGTTTTGTGGAGAAGACGGATCCAGATTCCTTTTTAAGAAGTAGTTGAACACTGGCCTGTTTAAAATAAGAGGGGAAACAACCAGAGACCAGTGAGCAGTTAACAATATTGAGCAGAGCAGGACCAATGGATTCTAAGACTTTTTTCAGTAATGATGTGGGTAAGACATCTAATTGGCTGGATGAGGTCTTCATACCACTCACTAGCTCAGTTAACTGTAACGGGAAGATGGGCACAAAATGATCAAGTATTGACTGCCACTTATATGGGGTGGGGAGAAGGGCAGTAGAAGGGCTGATGCTTGCCCTGATGCTGGCCACTTGGTCAACAAAAAATGACAAAAAGTTATTACAGTCGTCCTCAGAGAACACAGGAGCAACAGGCAACTGGGAGGAGACACGGTTGTGGATAGTATCAAAGACAATTTTAGGATTCCTCTTATTGGAGGAAATAAGGTCTCTAAAATAAATTCAGTTAAAAGTTCTTTAAAATAAATTCGGTGGACTAGGAGACCCTTGGATTTCCACAGGCACTCTGCATGCCAACAACTATGTTTCAAACAACGGATGTCCTCATTCATCCAAGGATTATGGTTTACGGCGGCAACAGAGCGAGATTTTACAGGAGCAATATAATCTAAAATAGATGAACAGTGCAGGTTGAACGTGTCAACCAATGAATTGACATCAGAATCATCAAGAGACGGCTGCACTGCCCGGTTGATAAAACAAGAAGGAAATTTATCAGCAGAGAGGTCATTTAACATTTGTGAACGCTTGACGCGCTTGCTGGCTGGGCAGTCAGAATTAAAAGACACATTAAGAAACCCGATTTGTGAAACACAGCGAGTCCCCCTCCGCGGCCAGTAGTCCTGGGAGTGCAGGTGAGAGAGCATCTTGGTGGACACAGTTCATTCATAAAAACATACTCCTCACTCTTCTGCCACGTCTCTGTGATGAACATGAAATCCAGATTTCTGTTTGTAATTAGATCATTTAAAATGAACAATTTGTTGGCGGCAAAGCGGGTGTTCAACAATATAATTTTAACGGGCCTAGGACCCACTGAGGTAGCGGGGAGTTCCCGTGCAAGCGTTCGTAAGTTGCAGCTGTCAACTCCGAACCTCGCAGAGCGTTTTGCGGGAGCGAAGGCGGTCAGCTGATGTACTGATCCAGGGAAAACGGGCCTGAGACATGACAGCATCACATCGGGAGCCGCAGACAGCCAAGGAAACGGAGACATCGGGCCCTCCGAAGAAGCAGGAAATGCAGAAGAACAGCAGTTCCAAAGTCGATGAAGCCTTCTCCGCCTTGCCGCAACTCCAGCGCGTCCCCCTCGTCTTCTGGTTCGCGTCCTCCGTGAGTGAACGACTTGACGACTCGGATGGCTCTGATAGCGATTTGCATCACTTGCATCTGCGCAATATATATATATATATTAATTAATTATTAATTAATTAATATATTAGATCAAGACAAGTGCAAACAAAATAAAGCTATGCATTACTGCATTACGTTTAGATGATAGAGGAGGCTTAACATCCAACGTGGTCTGGATGTATCCGAGGGATGCTGCTATTGTCTATTTTGGTAAAATTCTGCCACACTGCCGATTTTTTTGACGTGGTTGGTAGAAGAGGACTCACTGTAAATGAAACGCTGAAAATAAAAATAAATTCAGCAACCCACTGGACGTTGAATAACGTGGACGTATTTCAATCTATCTGTCTCTCGTGGGTTGGGCTAATCCAAAATAGTGAAAACAAGGGGGTGTTCTCTGAAGACAGACTGTTACCTGTGGAACAGGGTTGCTTTGAAAACACACCCACGAGCACTTGGTACTCTCCTCCTGATGAAATTAATCATAGACTGTATGTAATTAACACAGCAAAAAAAAATCAACCTATCACAATTTTGGAATAAGTCAACTAGGACTTTACAGCCCTAGTATTTTGGGAACTCTTAAGCTTATTGTTCTTTGAATCTTTTTTCATTATTATGCTCACATCTTACGCCATTTTTTGAAGTCTAACTACTAAGACATTGTGAATTTTGATTTAGAAAATACTCAGGGTTTTGGTATAGAGAGTAATATTACTGAATTTAGGAACCCTGTTTTGCCTTAGATGGTAAGTTGAAATATTTGTTTTTAGAACATTTATTTTTGATGGGATTTTAAATAACAATGTTTTTATTTTCTGTGATGGACTGGCGACCTGTCCAGGGTGTACCCCGCCTTTCACCCAATGACTGCTGGGATAGGCTCCAGCCCACCCGCTACCCGATTAATAGATTGACGGTATAGAAGATGGAAGGACGTTTTTATTTTATTACAGTTATGCACTGCGTACTGTTATTATTTGTTACTTGACAGTTACATCATAGCTTAAGCAATTGTTGCGTGGCCTTGTTCATCTTGACTAAAAAAAATGTAGCAGGCCTAAAACTAACTGAAACCATGATTACCATCATCACTCAAGGGATCTATTGTATGTTGAATCCTGTCCATAACTGCTGCATTCGCAGTGAAGTCATTTTCCAGAACAGCAACATTGTTCTTAGTCTTTAACTGTCTTCATTAATTCCAAAGGCATGATGTCTATCAAAAATGTCTTGAGTAGCACCAGCTCCAGCAGACTGGAGAACACTTCTTCGTCACAATTGTGGAGGTGTCTGTCCTTCCTCTGTAGACAACCCATGGTTGTTCCACTAATTTTGGAACTCTGCAGCTTCCCTTTGAACCCTTGGCAAGTAGCTGTAATGGAGACAATACAGATGTTGTTCATCTGTTGAATCCAATATGCCTTCATTTTTCATGAAAGTGAAGAGGTTGCTGAAGTGGGATACAACTCTGTTAAGCTTAGCCCATGAAGGTTCTATTCTCCAATTATGGACACAGTGACCAGTAATGACACTGCCACTGTTCAGCCCTCGTCTCTCCAACATATATCTGGCAGCCCCTGTGTTCTCCATGTCGTGGTCAGAGTATACCCTTAGAGGGAGACCAAAGGTCTGTACAGAACAGTCCCAGTACACTTGAGGCCCTGTTGTTGTTGAGGCATTGTAAGCATACGATAGTTTGACTAAAGTCATCCACACATCCATGGAAGACCATCGCCACCTTTCCAGTTTATGATTTCCATCTATGTGCCTGTGGGGAGAAAAATAGCAAATAATTACTTAAGTGTAGCCCTGAGATTGAGACTGGTCATGTATAATAAGCCACTTAAATTAACTAAGACAACACACTATAGGCTAAGTAACAAAGCATCAAATTAGATGTGTGCAACTGGTAGGATTCAATGAACTATTCCACTTATGAGGTACATTGAGTATTTCCACCTACCATATGCCTTTGTTCAACTAATTTTTTAAGACTAAAGTAGCATCAGTAGGCCTAACTTGAGTACCAGCATTGGTGCTACTAATACTGTAATAATATTACTTTACTAACTAGAAGATTTCTGAAGAAATTTTGATGGGTGCCAAGCTGCTGCCCGTCGAGACAGAGGCTGTGCTGTGCTGAGAGAGCTGGAAGTTGCCAGTCAAGCATTTGATATTTTATAATCCAGTCTGAAATATGAGATTCTGGCTTGTTATGGTGAAACAGAAGGACAGCCTAAGACAGAGAGACACAGAGGAAGACAGGTTGTGCCCCCTGAGAACAAATAGCTGTTTCAATGTATTTGTAAGTCACATTGAATTTTTTTTTCAACCTGTTAATAGCAGAAAGGTCTGCTGAAGACAGTTATGTGATTTATATCAAGGTCCTGTGTATAATACAGATTTTATGGCAGTTTGAACACAGCCCTCACTATCAGCTTAAATGATAGAATGAGAGCCTGTTTATAATGGAAATGTGTGATGGTGCTCTGAATCTGAGGTGATTTGAGAGGTGAAAGTTCCAGCACAAAGATGGTAAGAAGTAGTAGTAGTAGTAGAAATAGCTTCATTTTGAGCTTGAATTTATCCAGGTTTAAGAGAAATTGTGGATGTTACAGATGTTTGAGCCTGTTATTAGTGTGGAGCTGAGTGGTTTTCTTAGAATAAACTGCTGTATCAATGGATTTATAAGTTACAGTAAAAATAAATTTTATTTATGATGGAACAAAAACACAAGTATAGGGTCTCCAGTGTCACAAAGCTCTCTTGGTCGACACCTCCTTCAAACTGCTGGCTAAAGAACAAAATTGTCATTTCCATTAAGCTCAAAGAATAACTGATCCAAAATAATGCTGTCATATCCACTTAGAAATAGCTCAGAAATAAACAACACCATGCTAACACAATGTTAATTAACCTTTGTAAGTGTTGAGATCCAAGACGTAGGCGTCAATAATAGTGTTGACTGTAGTGGCATGGGTGGCTAGAAGAGCAGCTTAAAGAGAAAGCTGGAGAGGCAGATACACACTGGAGGATATGCAGAGCCAAGGTGCGTAAATGATCCGTGTAATTGAGCCAACTGTGTGAGAACGCATTGATTTGATGGTTTTAGGAACTCTGTTATTAACTTAATTTGAGATAAGTTAACAGGGGAGGTCTTCTGAAGGGTGCACAATGTGACAAACACTTATCTATCTGTCAACCAACTCTACCTGTCATTACCACCGAGTGACTCCATGGTCTCAGATGGGTCTCAGCGAATCACAGGCTGTGACTAGCTGACATTTACGCATGGATGAGAGAGAATCACCTCCAACTCAACCTCTCTAAAATAGAACTGCTGGTCTTATACAGCCACACATCTTTGTCAAAAATGACTTTTTATCACTCATTCCTTCTGAGTTTGCAAGGAACTTGGGTGTCATTATTGATGACCAATTGACCTTCTCTGAGCATGTGACCTCTGTTGCCCAGTCGTGCCGCTATGCACTATTAAGCAGAAGACAAAGTAAAAAGAATTGGTCCAAGCACAGAACCCTGAGGAACTCCATGACTTACTCCAATGTGTGAGGAAGATTCTTCATTTACAAGAACAAACTGGAATCTATCAGATAAATAACTTAAACCAGGTTTAAGAGTAGGTTTAAGAGTAGGTTTTTTAAGTAAAGGTTTAATTACAGCAACCTTAAAAGTCTGAAGTACATATCTTGTCAACAAAGACCGATTGATCAAATCCAATATGGAAGTGTCAGTCTGGTTGGGATTGGGTCTAAAATACAAGTTGATGGTTTAGAAGAGACTATTGCTGTTGTTAGCTCAGAAAGATCAACTGGGCAGAAGCCGTCTAAATACAAATAAGGTTCTGAAGATACTTCTAAAGCTGCTCTACTTGATGATACATCAGTGATAATAGTGGGAAGGATTCCATTAATCTTCTCTCTGATAGAAACAATTTCATTGATAAAGAATTTCATGAAATCATCACTGCTGAGAGTTAAAGGAATACATGGCTCAACAGAGCTCGGACTCTTTGTCAGCCTGGCAACAGTGCTGAAAAGAAACCTGGGATTATTCTTATTCTCTTCTATCAATGATGAATAATAAGCAGTTCTAGCTTTACAAAGTGCTTTCTTATACGTTATTAAACTATCTTTCCAGACTAATTGAGACTCTTCTAAATTAGAGGAACGCCACTGTCTGAATTATACCAAGAGGCCAACCTCTTCTGACTGATTACCTTCCTTTTCAGAGGGGCAACATTGTCCAGTGTTGTACGCATTGAAGCTATAGTGCTGTCAACAAGAGAGTCAAGTTCTACTGGAGTAAAATTTAGGTAGCCGTCCTCTGTCATATCAGCACATGGCAGTGAAGAAAAGGATGATGAAATCAACTCTTTAAATCTGGTTACAGCATTCTCTGATAGACACCTTTTATATGTAAAAGTCTTCTCAGAAGCCGTATAGTCAAGTAATGTAAATTCAAAAGTAAATAAAGAATGGTCAGACAAGACAGGGTTATGAGGAAACACTGTTAACTGTTCACTCTCAATGCCATAAGTCAGCACAAGATCAAGGGTATGATTAAGGCAGTGAGTAGGTCTGTGAACACTTTGAGAAAATCCAATAGTCTAATATAGAATTAAAGTTAATATTTAGGCTGTCATTTTCAACATCTACATGAATATTAATGTCACCCACTACAATGACTTTATCTGTACTCAGCACTAACTGTGATAAAAACTCTGAGAATTCAGACAGAAACTCAGAATAAGGGCCAGGTGGACGATACACAACAACAAACACAAGGTTTTTGTGATTTCCACTTTGGGTGGGAAAAACTAAGAATCAGAGATTCAAAAGAGCTAAAACTAATCTTGGGTCTAGGACTGATTAGTAACCCTGATCTGAAGATAGCTGCCACTCCTCCTCCTCTGCCTGTGGTACAAGAAACGTGAACATTTAAATAGTCAGAGGGAGTTGATTCATTAATGCTAACATGATCCTCCTGCTGCAGCCAGGTTTATGTAAGACAAAATATATCAATATGATGATCACAGATCAAATCATTCACTAACAGAGACTTTCGAAAGGAGAGATCTAATATTCAGCAAACCACATTTAATAGTTTGATGTTTTTGTTCAGTTAAAGTTTTTGTTTTAAATTTTTTTTTTGGAGGAGGAGGATTTGCTCCTTTTATGTTTTTTGATGGGGGGGCAGCATCAGGTGGGAAGCCGCAGAGAAGTGTGTAAGACTACAACTCTGCATCCTGGTCTCAACCCTGGGTTGTCATGTTTTTGGATGGCTGATAAATTTGTCCATATTTCTAGAAAAGAGAGTCGCTCCTTCCAAAGTGGGATGGATGCCGTCTCTCCTCATCAGACCAGGTTTTCTCCAGAAAGATTGCCAATTATCTATGTAGCCCACGTTGTTTGCTGGACACCATCTAGACAACCAGCGATTGAATGAGGACATACGGCTAAACATGTCATCACTGGTCAGATTTGGCAGGGGTCCAGAGAAAACTACGGTGTCCGACATTGTTTTGGCAAAATTACACACCGATGCAACATTAATTTTAGTGACCTCCGATTGGCGTAACCGGGAGACATTACTGCCGATGTGAATAACTATTTTACCGTATTTACGCTTATCCTTAGCCAGCAGTTTTAAATAGGATTCTATGTCGCCCGCTCTGGCCCCTGGAAACGTCGCTAACGCCACATTTCTGACTATAGAGCTGCCAATTACCAGGGTTTTGTCCTCAGCGGATGTGTTGCTGAGTGGGGAAAATCTATTTGAAACTTGGACAGGTTGATGGTGAACCGTGGTTGACTTTAGGACTATGACTCCTCTTCCTGACAGTCACCCAGCCACTCTTAAGTACCAGCTGCTCGGGATCTGCTAAGGGACGACTAACAGAGCTAGCTACACTGGGTGGCTCCACACTGAGTAAAGGGGCCTGGCTCGCTATCGGGTGGTTTTCAACAGTGCAGAGCCGAGCTTCCAATTCAGATAACCTTGCCTCCAAAACTACAAAAAAAAACTAGATTTGTTACATTACCACAAAAGGAGGCAGAGGAGCAACTAAACATCTGACACACAGAGCAGGTGAAAGCAGGAGCTGGAGGAAGAGAACTGGTAGCTATGCTAAGCTAGAGAACCAGACATACTGCTAAACAGTGAAAAATAAAGACTAAAGATCTGTAAGAGTGAGTGTTAGAATATAAAAAGTATGCGATAGAGTTAACTATGCAAGATGTGTAAATTATAGGGAGAAATAAGGTGATTATTAGTAGTTCAAGAGGAGCAAGAAATATCACAGTGCACACACAAAGCAACAGGAAGTGATGCAATACATCTTACTGCAAAGCAAAGCCGCTTCCGAAGCTAAGAAGCTAAGAGAGTATCTCCTCTTATAACAAACTAACCACTAACTTTTTTTTTTTCTTCACTGTCTCTTGAACTGCACATACATAGGTTTAGATGTTCTAGCTGCCTCTTGATGTTGCAATTGCTTATTGTAAATTCTACTTTTTCCTTTGGATAAAAGTGTTTACTAAATGCACAAATGTAAATGTAAAGGCAGAGAGGTACATAAACAGATTTTTTGGGTACACAGACAGGAGAGGGATTAGCGAGGCAAAGGAATAATGGTAAGTAACTTAAAAAACAGGCTGAAGAGGTTTAGACGAAAAACTGTTTACCAGTGGTGCAAATAATGATCGAGCGAAGAATGGAGTGAAGCCAAAGGATTATAAGTAGATGAGCTGTAGATGTGACTACTGCTCTTCGCTTGAAACCTTAAGAACACAACACTCACAGGGAGAAGGATGCAGGAGAAGGAGCCAGACCACAACATCAATGTTCTTTTCTCTCTCTTTAAAAATGTGATCATCAATGTGTGTGTTTTTGAGCAGGGCAGTTAAGTGTTTTCATGCTTGTCACATAATTAACAATAGATTTTTACTTTCAGATAAGTAAAATGCCTTATACACCTGGCATTAAAATTGAATCTGTATCTGGTTACTTTATCTAAATGAGACCTGAAGATTAGTTTATATAACCCTACTTAAGACATTGTGGTCAGGTCTATACATACACAAAAATAGAATTATGAGAAACAAATTTGGTGGAACCAGTGAACAAACAGGCAAAAAACAAAACAAAACAAACAAACAAACAAAAAACAGCTAGAAAACTAAACAGAATTTCTTTTAGTTATTTCCTTTTCTTTGTTGTTTTATTTTTAAAGCCTTATGGTTGGAATTCAGTTCTAGCAATCCTATTGGATCCTGTTTTTTTTCTTTGATTTAAAGAAACATTTGGCTTTATTGTAAGCTGTAAAAGCAAAAACCTTTTTTTGTGGCCAGCGTAATCAAGTTTCTAAATGGTTGTTCCTTTTTTTTTTCACTTGCCTGCTTTTAATCTGTCCTTAAGGACTGAATAATGCATTGTTAAAGTACAAATGATCTCGCTTTTTCTAACCCCAGTGTCCCCTATGTGAAGCAAATCTTAAAGATGAACTATAAATTGAATCAAATGCAACCAGCAACCCTCATCTTTTTTTCTCTCACCTGAACTCAGTGGAAAAACAAATCATGCCCCAACCCTTTCACTGTCAGGCTCCTCTGCTACCACAGGGCTTCTGGCGGAGGTGCTGGGGGAGCAAGGAGAACATTGTTTGAACTACAGTAAAACACATCTCCCGTCAGTTCCCAGATCAAAGGCAAAGGATTACCAACAGCCTGCTTTAATGAGACCACAATGACTTGAAATTGCTGGGACTGCTTGGTGCGCTCTCCCTTAACCACAACACTGTACAAGTGGCTGCGGTGAAACACCCTGCTAATGACAACAGTAATCTAGTAATGTAGGTTTCTATGGATATAAATTGGTTCAATGTTTGTGAACCTGCTAGGAAACTGAAGTTGAAGAGAAGTTGGCAAGCCATCATTTCTGTGTTAGTAAAAGCTCAAATTGCTGAGATTTTATTGTATTAAGTTTCCCCCGTACTCTGTATACTGCTAATGTAAGGGGAATCCAGCTGGATGTTGTATTCAAAGTCATGCTGTTCAGAGCAATGTATCACTGACCACTTTTACAGCCATTTTTGAAAACATCTGATTGTATAGGTGTTACACAAAAATAACAGCTATTTAGCTGTTTGTAAATATAATTTGTTCCATTATTTAGAGCAGTTCTTAGGCCTGGAGTGGTACAAACCCTGCTATATTTCATCAAAAAAAAAAACATGACCATACACAGATTTAAAAAAAAAAACTTTTTTTTTATCCCTCTCCCAATAATTTTTTTACAATAAATCTTGGTTTTGTAGTGTTGAAAAAATACATATAACTCAACTTCAGCTGCACAAAAATCAAGATCGTTGTGGGTGTGTGTGGTTGTATTTGGAAGAAATACTGACATTATGCCGATTCCCATTCATATGGTGTGTTGTGTTTCCTCCATTTTGCTACATTGAATTTTTACATGCAAGCTTTTGGTCAAACAAATTAGAGAAATAAGCCAGGTTTTTCAAACAAATCAAATTTCACAAGACCAACAGTATTCTTCATTTCATCTTCTAAACCACATTCATGGTTAAAATAGGCATATTAATTCATGTTCATTCATGCTTCTGTTGTAATTTGCATTTTTTGCAGATTTTTTCAATAATTTATTAAAGTTTTAAACTCAGCAAACAAACAAGGAAATTCATGGTCTGTCTGACTCTCTCTGTTAACAAGCACTTACTAGTTATTATCGTAGATGGCAGTGATGTAAGCCGATCACATGGGAATTGGATTGAATTGTCTACATTTGATATTCTTCCTTTCTCCCTGTTCAGTTGTATTATCATCATCAACTTGGGCTCTACCATGTCAATTTAGGTTAACATTTAAAGCATATTGATTCATTAGCATTTGTGCACAATGTGTGTTTGAGCTGCAGTGAGAGTGTCAGGCGGCTGCCTGAAACTGCAGTGTTTCTGTATGAACCCGGTAATTATGGTTGGTTTTTGATGTTCCCTCGACTCCCTATCGCAGAGATGATAGGATCAAGTGACATGCTGCCTTGCATGTTCTCCTCTGGGAACACTTATCAAAACAATACACCAGCCATCATTCAAACACAGCTCTGCACACTTTGCTACTTTGAAGTCCCATTCTGTTGTTTTTTTAATCCCCCTTCTTCTTTTCTCTCAATGTAATCCCACTGAAACTGCAGGGATTCTTCTCAGTTCATGCCAGTAGTTCATATAAATACAACGCTTCATCAACAAATAACAATATGTTAAGACCAACCATTCAATTGGAGGCAAAAATTTAAATGAGTTCAAGAGCTGGCGCTGCCATGCATCCCTGCCTCTGTGTTGCCAATCTCTGTAAAAAGTTAATGTAAGCAGGATACACTAGGAGCTGCTGGTGATGAAATTATGGTGTAACTGATGCCAATGTGCCATAATAGAGGAGTGCATGGCCGCCTATGTCTTTGAAGGAGGCTCTTCACATCCCACGATGCACTGCTGGAGAAGGCTCCTGTATGGTTGTACTGTACAGACAGACAGATGGAGGGCAATACTTTACAAAGAACAGGCAATTGTTTTGCCGCAATACAAAAAAAGCCTTCAAGTTAAGGAAGTTATTGTGGATTCTTCACTATTATACACAATACTGAAATAATTTATATATATATATGTGTATAGGATACAGTGGTAATATTAAAGAAATTTTGTGTTGTTTAAGGTCACTTAGACAGAACAATATATTTTCTTCAGTCAGCTGTCCAGATAATTTTAACATGGAACTAAAAATATAACAGTGGGTTTGTTCTACAATTCAAAACGTGATTAAGTTAATTACTAATGTTTTATTTGTATTTGGAACAAATAGTATTCCAACTGTGATTTTTAGGTGAAATCATGTGTAAAAAGAAGCTGTAGTTTGTGCATACTAAGTAAACAGGGAACACCATTCGTTAGCTATCACAACAACAAATTTCTAAACATGATCAGTATTTGTCTACATACCTAAGGACTACAATACAAATCCTTCAGTTATTTGATTCAGTGGAATTAGAAAACAGAATCAGAAGATCAAATGCATATTTGAAAAATCATTAACACCGCATTACATTAATTTTGTTTGAGGTCATAGAAGAGATTATTATGCATATCATCACATCTCATTGTGATCTTTGCGACCTAGAATGATTACTAATTCATATGTGACTAAAGTCGTGTATCATGCATAGTAAAAAAAAAAACTGCTGTGTCTGCAAATAAATTGTAAGCATATAAAAATGGGGGTGCAAGAAATCTGAGGTGGAGGCTGTGAAAATCTATGGCTACAAGGATACCAAAACATGTTTTCAAGATGGGTGCGCTAATGTTGCCTATTACTATAGCAACAGAAAGACCTGGCAGCTTTTGGTTTGTAGGGGAGGCAGAGGATAGGCAGAGCAGCTCCAGTCAACGAGTCATGTAGGAACACACCCTGGTTTTACTAATGAGTCCGGTGAGAGATGCTGGGTGTCAGTCTGCCTATGTGACCTCTGCATGTCCTGCCTATCACACTGTCTGTCATACCACACAAGCAGCACAGAGGTCAGGTAAAAAGAACACACTTAGAATGACAGACAAAAGGAGAGAGAAATGAGGATATATATCTGATTATAAAGAAGACAAGGACTGATTTCTAACATAGACCAGTGATGGGGGAAAAAAAGTACTTCTTAAACACACACACACTCACATCCCAGTATCACACAATTAGGATTTAAGATCAATAAATCTAAGTGACAGTCTGCTGTGTTTTGAGGACCTTTCAAAACAACAACATTCAAATAATTTATTAACATGTGCGCATGTCTGCAGTCACTTGTAACAACTAACCCTTTATTGCTTATGACGCCTCATTTAAGCTCATGTTGATGTAAAAATCCTGTTTTTAAAGGACTATCAAATAATAATAATGTTGTTGTGACATGGTGACATTCATGAAGGCATCAGAGTGGCAGGTGGAGCTTTTTTTTCTTTGTATGTGTATGTTTGTGTGTGACAAGATATTCAGTCAACACAGAGCTATGTTGGACTGCATGGGGACTTCACAGTTCATAAGGCATTTTTGTTTAGCTGTATGCAGTCTCTTTCTCTATCTGATTTACGCACACACATATGTGTGTGTATTAGGGCTGTCAGTATAATCAAATATTTAATTGTCCAGTTTACTCATTAACTTTTGAAAAATTCTAATTGTTCTAAATGCACCTTAAATGGATATTTTTTAATATGAACATAAGAGCAGACAATCACGTTAATCACATGATTTCCTGTGATTACTTCCGATTAATCGCATTATTTTAGCAAAATCCAAAAATTTATTCAGAAGACTGCACTTTTATTGGAACTGTACAGTCATATGATCGAAGTACTCCGGTGATAAGACAATTCAACGTTGCATTGCTTACAAATAACTTTGGCCCTGTCGACTGTGCCGTCAGGAAGAACTTTGAAATGAAAATGGCCATGTAAAAGTTCCGTAACCTTCTCCATGTTTGTTTAGCCCGCTTCATCTGCTATTCTTTTTTTTTCTGACTATTTCCTGTGAGTTCCACAGCAGTAAGCAACATACTAAGCATGCTCACAATGGACTTTTTCAAAATAAAAGCCAGTGAGCAACAGAGTTTACAATAAAAATAATAAATAATAAAAACTGTGTTAATGGGAGACAAATAATTGTTGGCGATAATGAATTCATTATTGAACGCAAAAATAATGCGTTAATGTGCCCAATCCTAATATATATATATATATATATATAAAAAATCAATTAAAGGATATGGCGACGTTTGCATCAGTGAGTGACAGGGCACGGAACAAACTGCTTTCCATCACAGGCAAAGCTTCTAAACCCCTTCATGACACAGTACAGAGCTCTGCTGATATAAGGAACACTTCAGTAAACCATTCCTCTCACCATTTCACTGTACAACAGCTGTTTTAAATTCTTATTTTGAATCTGTTTTTTTGAATACTTAAATTGTACGTATAAATTCTGCCTTTTGCAGTGTTCACAGGTTCATGGCTTAAGTTTTCAATGGCAGTATGAGAGAAAATAGCAAAACTTGCACATGCAGTGTTTTTCACTACATTAACCTAACATGAGAAGCTGTTCTTGGTTGTTTATGTCCTCTGTGTTTTCAGCTTTTCAGTGTATATTTAGTCACTGCAAAACACAGAAAAAATATTTATGTTAAATGCAAAGACATATTTAGGATGGACTGAATTAACAAACAAAAAAACAAAAAATGTAATCAACATTTTTATATGAACTAATTAATACAGTCTGATTTAAGAATGTGTCAGAGTTTTCTCCTCACCAAATTATGGGGTCAGTATCTGCGTTTCTGTATAAAATCTTCATACAGTTGCACAAAATTGCTGTAAATAACAGATTTTGACTTTCAAAACACACTTTAAATAGCTACATAAACACTCACAAGATTACTTAATGTATATTCTGTATTTATGACTATAATTATTAATGAAAGCAAACTAAGCAAAGCAGGTAAAGTAGAAAAATCCTTAAAAAGGAATCCATATATATATATATATATATATATATACACACGTGTGTTTGTCTTTGTGTGTGTCCCTTTTTTGTGTTTGTAGCTGGCTGCAGGTGAGATTTTCTTTCTTTCAGCACATTACTTCTTCTGACCCACAATACACCAGTGTCAGGTTGATGATAATGCATAATGATTAGCAGTTAGTTTAAGTGTGATAGCAGGCCAATAGAAATAGAAAAGTTCCCCCTGATAAGCCAATGGTGAGGCCACATTGTTTCAGCGCTCAGCGAATCCCCTGCGGATCTGATGCAACAGGGCTGCAACTAAAGTTACTCCCTCAAACTGCAACTTAATGTCCTTCCGCTGCAGCAAACCGAAAACTAGTGCCGAGTGTATCGTCTGCCGATCATATTTCTAATTAATCACTCTCCCTCTTTTTAGAAAATTTATTTTAGTTGTTTAATAAAGCATTTAACGTGGAGTTATATTTTTCCGTGAATGAACAAATTAAATTAATTGGAAACCTAAAGACTTAATGAACTGTCGTATGTTAGAAGGGTGGGTTCATGTGTCTGTTGCTGTTTCATTTCCAGCTGGGCAGTCAGCAACAGCAACTATTTGATTTTGTTGAAATAATAATATTATCTAAATACTTTTTGCATTTTAAAGTGTATAATTGTTATTTTAAAAAAAGTCACGAATGTGAAAAACTTATATTATATATATATATTATATACAACTGGATTAAGAGTAAAATCACCCAGTTAAACTGAATAGGCGAAGACTACCTATATATGTGTGCGTGCTTGCGTGCGTGCGTGTGTGTGTTTTATACAAGCGGTCGGAGGTCTCTGGATAATGGGAAAGTCCCCAGCTTCATGACGTAACGGTCGAGTGAAGTCTGTAAACTGCGGATTAATCTTGTCTGCTGTGATCAGGTCTGGGCATTCGGAGTTGGAGAAGTAGCGGATTTAAAAACTTTCTGTCTGCAAGTGTGTTCGTCAATAAATCGCTACATGAAGAGTCCTTAATTTTCAGAAGCGAAAATATGGCTTTTTAAACGGTTACCGTCTTCTCTTCGACATACTGCTCCGCGTGCTTTGCAACAGCAACGCACTTGACACTTACAGCGAAACTATGGGGTAAGTCTAAGTGAAAGTTCGGAGGATAATATATTCTCTTGCTAGACATGTACTTAAGACTTAGCTTTAAACTGTAAGGTGAATGCAGTTAACTTACAAGAGTATTTTAGCCATTATTGCAATGAATATTAGCTTTTAAAGCTAAACTTGTTAAGTTAAAATATTGTGAATTTATTGGATATCTGTTCCAGGTTCCATGTTTGCAAGAATTAAACAAATGTTACTCGAAAATTACATCCGTAACATTACATCTATGTTGTGTGTAAATCTATAAATTGTGAATCAAGTATAATTTAAAAAGGAAAGAAATTTATGAATTTTCGTTTATTTGTAGTTTTTAAAAAAAAAATCTTATTAAACCTTCTGTGTCAGAAGCTTTGCCCATTGTTGACTTATTAAATAATGACAGGAATCAGTTATGGCTTCACTTTATGCAGTGACAGGTGAATAAGATTGTAAGTCAAATAGGAAAGTTAATTTAAGATCAATTAATCTTTGAAATACATTTATTTAACAAATTTTCTTTTAAAATATCAGAATTTTTAATAATATTTCGGGAAATTGCCTTTTTAAATTTAAGTCTGGGGTTTAAAAGCTATATAGAATTGTTTGACATATGTTTAGTATTGCTTTAATTTTCGTCACAGGTCTTCAGGTGTTTCCACAACTCTTGCATCCAGCCAGTGCACGGTTTTTGCTTTTGAACAATTTGATCGGAGCAGACGACACAATGGCGGCATCGATCCTTCGCAGGAAAATTCCTTCCATTACCACAGGCGAGCTCAGTGCTCCCCCTCTCCGACAGGCTAGCCACAACCAATCACAGCCCAGGACGGGGGCGGAGCCAGCGGAGAGGCAGCACTTAATTGGTGAGTTTTGCAAAGACACTTTTTTATTTTTCCACATCCCGAGGTCGGAGCCGCAGTGCAGCACGGGGCTAATGTCGTACAGTGAGTACAGCTAAGTGGATATTTATCGAATGCAGACGATGCTGTTCAATCATTTTCAGATGATCGGTTAGTTGTCTACACTTAGATCTTTTCAGATATGTTGCTTGCTTTTATTTTAAGCCTTTTCCATTTGATGCCCTCAGTCTTATATAGATTAAGAATTTTTTTCTGTTTTTGTCATTTTATTTGAAAAATTTTATCCAAGCATCTGAAAAAAATGGATTATTATACTGATTTTATAACACATTGTTGTGATTTTTAATTGAAAATTTTCTAGGTGATGGTCACTCAGATTGGATGACGGAAA
Source organism: Leuresthes tenuis (assembly GCF_036924035.1). Taxonomy (NCBI): domain Eukaryota; kingdom Metazoa; phylum Chordata; class Actinopteri; order Atheriniformes; family Atherinopsidae; genus Leuresthes; species Leuresthes tenuis. The sequence continues at coordinate 32,362,711 of NW_027325363.1, read as the reverse complement.
AAGTTGATTTGTCTTCATTTGTGTCAACGACTGAGTCTTCTCCGAGCTCATCTCTTCCCCCCTCGCCTTTAGAACAGGATGTCAAGGTGCCCTCAGATCTGGAGGTTATGACCTCTCTACTGCAGGAGGAACTGGCTCAGCTGGAGGACTACTTCCGCTCAGAGTCCACATCCACCACAAACAAGTTGGAAAAATCCTCAAAATGTGACAAAAGCGCCCAAGCCATGGGCTCCCAGTCTTATTATCAGTTACCCTATGGCTCCTATGGGACCAGCCAATCAGAAACCAGCCCTGTGGTTGTTACCTTGGCAACAGGAGAACTGGACCTGACCAGCTTTTGTGGTGGTCCCATCAGCCGAACCAAAATTGCACGACCCGCTCCGTACAGCTACCATCACCGCTATCACCACAACAACGGGCGAAGAATCATAAGCGAGGCTGTGAAAGTCGGGGATGAAGTTGGACTTGAAACGTGGGGCTCCAGAGGATGTTACTCAGGTAGCACAGAGGTGTCTGTGAACCACTATTCTACACTGAAAACAGTGAGTAAGAACAGCATCGGTAGTGTGAAGAAGGTGAGAGAATGTGCTTTATCATTGAAGGAAGAGGAGAGTTATTGTTTTTCTGATGGAATGTTTTGCAGCGAAGAGATTGCTCGAGGTTTTTGTCTGGGTGGCTCATACGACAGCCACCACAAACGAGAGGGACAGTTGATGCACAATGTAAAGGTCAATGTAAGTTATGACAGCACAGGGCTTGAGGTCCTGCACTGCAACAAAGATGGAGGACTTTCAGGAAGTATTCCCCAAGAGACAATGGTGGCCGGTGATGGCTATTTCCACCAGTCCTTGGCCAGCGCAGAGCCTTATCATAGCTTTATAGGAGACCTAGATCCGACGTCACAAGCACAAGCTGTAGAGCCCCAACATGGCCACTACCTCTATCCAGAATGCCTTGCAGACCAAAGCTATGAATGTCTGTCCAGAGGGGAGGGTGAGGGACCACTGCTGGGTGCCCCCATCCACCGCCCCACCCAGAGGTTAAAGGATGAGCCCTGCTCTGTCAAACCAACCATGGTGATGAGCACAGCTTCTCTGGATGGCAACAGTGGAGAGAGGAAGCAGAAAAAGAGAGACCAGAACAAAACTGCTGCTCACAGGTAGACACCCGTTTTTTCCACATAAAGGCTGTCTTGGCACCTCATTAACACCCTGAAATCACAAAAAATTTAAGATTTTAAATTTATTCAGGATTACAGATTTTTGTGATCATGTTAAAAAAAATGTATGCATGAGCATCAGATGATGATACTAAATTCTGCTTTTGTTGATTTCAAACTTAAGTTTGACAGGAGTGTTATGTAAACCAGTCACCACAGTGTAGTAATTGTTCCTGTGGGGAGTAAAAGGGAAATGGAAAGTCCCTCACTGTCTGCCAAATTCAGCCCCCCTTTGTAATTATCTTGGTCTGGTAGGTCTATGGCTGAGTTGCACTAATGCACATCAGTCTAAAATGGGCTGCATCCTGAACAGAATTGTAGGAAAGAAGTTTGAAGTATGAACAGGAAGAAACTAGACCAAACAGCACATGATGTCACTTTAGGGGTTTGATATTACTTTTTAAGTCCTGCGAAGGTAGCCACACTTAACTCAATAAATTTGCAGGGTAGCAAAAATATGTGAAACTAACCAAATCCATTTGTCCCTGTTGCAGATACAGGCTTCGTAAGAGGGCGGAGCTGGACTCTCTGGAGGAGGAGCTGCACGGCCTCGAGGGACAGAACAGGGAGCTTCGTGACAAGGCGGAGTCAGTGGAGCGAGAAATCCAGTACGTGAAAGATTTACTGATTGAGGTCTACAAGGCTCGAAGTCAGCGGCTCAAGCAGGATGGCAGTGCCTAAAACGCTCACTTCAACATCACCTCCAGCCGCCACAAGCAGCACCAAGAGATGAATCATGTCAAGAGCACCAACTGTTTTTTGTCTCACACAAACGAACGGGTAGTTGCATGAATTTGGTAGTTCTTTTTGAAAAATTGACTTGTTCAAAGAGGGATTGCCAAACAAAAAGACATTTCCTGAAAAAGAAAGAGAAAAATGTCCAAATTGGTGACTAGACTATAACAAGCCTTAGAGAGGTGGCTTCAAGAGGAGATGCTGACCTTGTCCGCGACCACTGTGATCCGAACTGTCCTCACAGCCTTGTGATGACTGCGCGTGCAAAGATTGATCGTTTACAAAATGGTCTTTGAATTAGCTGTAGTGATTGAATTTTCTTGTGGTTTCTTGTGACACACATCGGCAGCATCGAGGCAGACCCAGACTGAATATATATTTTATTTAATATTTTATTTTTACTTAATAATGCTAATTTATCATTTGCTTATAACAATCAACTGAGTAAACAGATTGCTGGGAAAAGTGTGTAACATGCTCTACAAATATTCAGTATAAGAAACATTTAGAAAATTTGTATTGCTAAAATGTTGAGTATTTACATTTCTTTAGCCCACTGAGATACCCAATGCATGTCTGATTTTGGAAAAGCATGTGCGAGTGTTATTTGAAAGCAATATTATGTTTTACTGCATGGCTTCAAGATCCCCACTGCATCAATCCTTCTCATCAGCTGGCGACTTTTCTGAGTTTTTCTCTGTCAGTGTGATTCATGCTCAGGTTTTGGTTTTCTGCTCTGAGAAACAAACATTAACTGGTTTTATTTTTCTTCTCCCTTCTCTCTCAGCTGTACTTTGCGAACAAACAATCACCTGTTGATGCCACAATAAATGGTTGTTGGGTAACAGTACCACTTCATGGGAATTTTGTTTTCAATTGATCAATTTGATGTAACTGAAATTCAGGTGCTTTTAATATTTGATGTCAATGTCAGGAAATTATTCATCAGGTAAATTACAGCCAAATAAACCAGTTATGTAGTATCACTCATTTCTGCCTTTGGACTGTTTTTCTTTTCTTTTCTTTTTTTAGATGTTCTTTGCTGCATGCAGTTCATTGTACAATTGTTTTATTTGTTTTGCAGCCATCAGAAGGCTTTACAACAGCTCACGACAAGTTATGCTTACACCAGCAAAGAATAAGAAAAGAGTGAGATTGAGAGATAGATCGTTGTAGATAAAACCATTAGCCCCAGCCCTCTTCTTTTGGCTGAATACAGTCAACTTCACTCACCACCACACGGCAGCAGTGTAGGCAGGCTTTGATTGACACTTGACCATTTTGGTAGAAAACTGATTTCTTTGACAAAGCAAAGATTTTACCAGTTTGTCCAAACAATTATCACAAGGGGAATGTGTTAACAAACACATCTCATTATCACCCCCCTCTATATATTTAATTGGTTTGTCATTTCATTATGATTGATCATGGTGCCCGAGTGCAGTCATGTCAAGCAGTCAACAGAAAACACAAGTTGCCTATCTATTCTCACAGCTTTAGAAGGGGGTGAGTGTGTCCGTGTGTCCGTGTGTGCGTGTCTACATGTGTGAAGGCATATGTGTGTGAGTGTGTGTGTGAAATCTCTTGGTATCTCTCCCAGCAGTCGTGGGCCTTTCAAGTGCATGAGGCAATATCACACAATACTTGCAGGAGGAGGAAAGAGATGCAAGTGATCTATCAGAATGAGAGTACTCGACTGACGAAGAGTGTCATGAAATCTATTGGTTCAGTTTTCTGTTGTTTCTATGATTCAAATGTAAAAACAAAATGTACAGTTAATATGATGAAGACTCAAAATACTTCATTATAACTGCTTCAAACACGTTTTTCAGATTTGTATACACCCTTTGATTTCTTATTATTATTTGTATTTCATGTTGTTGCTTATGCACATCTGTATATCACAGCGTGGATGAAATCCTCTCAAAGACATAAAATCTTATAGAATTCTATTAATAGAATTTAGAATTCCCCTGATATTAGCTGCGAGCAACCTTAACTATGTGTATGAATAAATAATAATATAGGTTTACAGGTGAAATATATGGATTAGATGTGGTAGCTGTATATGTCTGTTGGTGGTTGCTGAGAGAACATTCTCTTATAGAGTAGACTCCACCTATATATTGTGAATATTGGCCTAATTATGCTATTCTAAGTAACCTTTAAAATGCAGTTTTTACATAAAGAGGTGAATCAATTATTGCAAGCGCAAGTAGAATATTTCACCAGATTCACATATTTAAGGCTCCTCCACCAGCAGGTGTCCCTCCAGGCTTAGAAAAAGCTGTTTCTGCTATGAAATATAGGACTTCTGCAACAACCTCCTCTCAGTCTAGTCGGTCTCAGTTGACAATTGTGTCACAGCAGCAAAATAAATAAAAGAACAAATATATGCAGGTGAAGAACTGGAATACCAGTGGTAGAAGAGATGTCCAAATCATTAAGTCAGCACAGCAATACCACATTGTAGAAACAATCTCTGAAGTGAATTTGGGATGTCATCACTCATGTAGGTTTTAACAGAGCTGCCCTGTGTTCCTTATAACGTCCCATAGACTTCATTTGATAAACTAGATGTTGTTTGATCTAAAATCTGAATCAGCCAAAGAAACAGAAAATGTGTAGAAATCAAATATACTGTTTAATTTGATTCATTAAAAAAAGGACAGGTTTGCTTTTCATCACTTGTTCACTGGAATATGTTGATTGATGTCACATCTGTGACCACTCTACAAGAGGGTCACTTGTCACCACTTCTGTGTTTGGATGGGTGAGTGGGTGAGGGTACGTAACAGTTTATGCACATCATATTTAGTTGCGATGAGTTGGGCTACAACTTTAAGGTAACATGATATCAGAGCAATATTAGAGAACCAGGCCATGTCTCATCCTACAAAGAAGACTGAGCGACCCCACCAGATACACAGCTGAACTTGTTAGTCTTTTAAAGATGTTTAACAACTTGAAAATATCAACATTTTCCAGAAAGGGATTAGCTTTGCCATTGTTTTAAATGTGTTCATTTGTAAGCATTCTGTTATCTGGGTACAAAGATGTGCTGGAAACAAAGACTGGCTTGCAAATAAATAGATAAATAAAACTCTCCCATTCTATTCTCCATTAATTCTCTCACAACATATTCTATGACACAAATGAGAATGAGCACACCAACCATAAATATGGAAAAGTCAAAGACAGTCTAAAGGATCAACACCTCATTTAGCCTTGTTGGGAGACAGGCAGTTTTTTTTTCAAAAACTCCAAAGGTTTGGACAAATTGAAAAACTGACTCGATTAAATTGAACCAAATTATTAGGAAACCCTGAATGCATCTCTCTGGAATCCACACTGTGTTATTTCAGTGAAGATACATTCTTTTGGTACAGTGAACATCTGCACAAACCGGTTTCTTAAGGGTTTCTGAGATAACTTACAAAGTGAAAATGGTTACTTGTTGGTGGTAGGGGAGGGGTCAACAGTGAAAAGTCCAGTCCATAACAGGGCCACAGAGAGACAAAGAGAAGTACCCAAAGAGAACCCACGCATACACAGGGAAAACATGCAAATTCCACACAGAAAGGCCCCAACTGAGATTCAAACCAGGAACCCTCTTGCTATGAGGTGACAGTGCTAACCACCACATCACCATATAGCTAGTTTAGCTAAACAGGTTTAGCGCCTGACAGTTATGAGGCATCATTAACCTATGAGTCATTTCAGATACAGGCGGCTCCCACACTTATACTAAAGACTCTTTAGTAAAGAGTCTGCACTAACTTCTTCCAATTTTTTTGATCTTCACTATTGCAATGACGCATCAGCAACTTATGTCAAGATTGTGTTTTTTGAAGTTGTTGCCTCTCAGTAACCCCTGCCATTCCCACAGCCCCTGCAGTGTTCCTGCATCACCTGACTAAAAACAACTTGCACACCTTCTGATCAGTTACTAAATATACTATTCCGTCAATATATGTATCAGCCTTGTCAAATCAATTTTATTATTGACAATGATTAATATTTAGACAGTGGTCCAAGTTTTCAATCTTTGTCAATCTTTGTTTTGGCTGCCATCTCTCTGTACTTTGGTGCGTCTGCCCTACCTAACCTTTTTGAATGTTGCCTTCCTGTTCCATGAGTCTTGCTCATAAGTCCAAACTTCTGTGTCAAAATATGGTCAGTATTTTACAAGAAATCAATTTACTTTTGTGACTAACAGGATGCAATACATGTAATAGCTCAACTTTCCAAAGAAGAAAGAGCACAGAACATTTTCTGCAACTTTTTTCAAATTCTATTTTAACTGTTCAGCCACTTTGTTTTTGCTAATTAATTGTGGGACAATAAAGCACACCAACTTACAAACAAAGAGGCTTTGTTTAATATAGAAACATTTACCACTTATAGTAGATCCTCACCAGTTACTGAAAATCAGTTTGGAACTGGTATAAAATTAAGATGCAGCACCAGCTACTGACCAATAACATCAGCAGTTCTTCTTTGCATCATCACTTGAAATAATGAACATAAGAAACATGATATATTGCATCAGAGGTTTCATACAACAAATATAAATATACATGCTTAGTAAGGTGCTGGTCACATGGAGACATGTGGACTAGAGAATGAAGACGAAAGCAAATCAAGGGTATATACTGAGGCAGTGGGGGAGAATGGTGTGGAATAGGGGGGATATGATGCAAGTGGAGCAGAAATGGAACATGGATGGGGGAGGGATGTGGGATAGAGACTCAAAAAGAGTTAGGAGCAGAGGATTAGCTGGAGCTTGTTGTTGAAAATGGCTTGCAGCTCTGTTTGAGATGTGTGTGTATGGGGGGAGGGCTTTTAATTCAGTATGAACTGCTGGATGTGGCGGCAGGGGGCTGAGGGGTGTGGACAGAGATGCAGTTGAATTTAGGGGCGTGAAAGGGGGTTAAATCTCTAGTTTAACCTTTGACTTTGCAGTTATCGCAGAGGTGGGCTATATACCTGGAGCATGTTGATTGAACAAGTATTGGATGGACGGACCCATGCAGTGTAACCTCCTCTACACAGGTATGGTTAATAAAAGTGGTGTTGAGTTACAAAAATTTACTTGGTGGAATTCTAGAACGTTAGTATTTCTTTGCTGATCTGATTAATAGATCCCCATGATTTTTTTTTTTTTTTTAAACAGATAATCACTTTTTTTTCTGCCTCTAACCAGCTGCTGTTTTATCAAGAGGGACACAACTTAATATTGGCTTATTATTTAAAGGCATCACATTTTAGTAGAAGAACGACATACAAAAATCTATTTCTTCAACTGGCTTTCATAACAATTGGCATGATGAATAAAGAATAGTCAAGAAGTTACTCTTCTCTTTGCCAAAGGTTTTGTGCATAAATTCAATGAGAACATTTCTTGGTGGCTGTACTGAAGTCACGTGGCAGCAGCATGAAGACCTACTGTATGTGTACAACATTTCAGGTTGAAGATGAACTGAAAATCAGCTCCCAAACATGCTGCCAATTTTACAGAAGAAGCAATACAGGAAGTAGAGAAAAGTCTTCAGCACCGAGGAAGGCCTTAATCTTCATGCATAACAATACTCTCTCATCCATATTTCATCCATATAGTTCATTAAATTAAATACAAAACATACAAACTCAAACAAGATTGAAACTACAACAAACACATAAAAAGTCATACACCTCAGTAATGTATGACATTGTAATGTATTTGCTGAGAAATGGAAAAATAAATGTAAGAAATGAATTTCCTTCCTGTGGGGGGGTTAATGTTAATTTACATTAACTTGTAAATGAATTACCAAAATATGAGTTTGAACAAGCATATAAACACATTAGTCTGACCAAGATTGTACGAACTGAAACTTCTCAAAACCAAGCTGACACACCCAGAAATTGCAGTTTGGGATTGAATCATTCCTATATGTACATGCTCCACTAGACTCAAATGGTTCCAGTTGCTCAATGTATGTTCAACTTTTTGTCAAACTATCAATGTATGTTAATGCAAATTAATTCCCAATAAATCTCATCCAGATTACATAATTTTCATATTTCAGAAAGACAGTGCTAAACCACATACTGTATCTTTTAAAAGAGCATGGCTTCATACTAGAAAAGTCTGGGTGCTGGACTGGCCTGTCTGCATTCCAGACCAGCTGAAAACATTTATGCCCCTGGTAAACATCAGGTGCATTAGCGCAGAGCATTAGCTCTAAAACTGTGTGAACTACATTTCTTCAAAATAGCAGGCGTGCACGTCTTCCTCCATGACAGAGCCGGTTTCATGTTACAGAATATTACATAGAGCTGTTATTTAAGTGTAGGCAATTCTACAGGTGTGTTGAGTCGGCTGAGGAGAGAGGTTCTAGTCACACTCGGGATAATAAGCGTGTTTGTAGACAATTATGCTCTAAACTATTTGGGAATACAAAACTGAACTTTTCTGTGCTGTTCAATGCTGACGTCGAGATTTTCTTTTCAAAAAGTTTGACGAGATGAGAAGACGGTACAAAGGAAGGGACCCAACAGGAAGAGAACAGAGCATAACAGCTGGAGCCGGTCCGTCTTCTGTGTCAGAACCAGAGGCTGCTGTCCCTGGTGTGACTGTCTGTGACCGAGGCGGCGGGGAAAATGGTAAAAATAGCGCTTTTTTTGGCACTTTTTGTAAATTATATTTCCTGTTCTCTTTTCTCTTAGTTTACTTTGAATTGGATAAAGAAGGTATAGCAAATGAACTGATGAAAACTCGGTCAAGTCCTTATTCGGCTGTCACTTAAAATAAAAGATATTTTCGTCATTGTCATTGTGATCACGGCATTGTGGGTTGAATTTGTTGTCAGAACCTCCCAACATGACCACACATGTAAATGAAATGCCTAAAAGCTTAATATTAAAGATATAAAATGTTAACAATAAGCATGTTGTATAAGTTTTAACTTGCTACTTAACAAAGGGAGTATTTTAAATGTTTCTCTCATTGCATGAGGGAAAAAAATTTTTTCCTCTGGATTGAGGAAGGAAAACTAGCACAGATGAAAGAGTGCATTTTAAGTTGTACTTTCCTTCATACACTTTCAATGAAGCTGGATTGTTGATTTCACAGGAAAGGACAAGAGCTACCATCATCAAATTATGAGACAAAGCATTTTGAACAGGCAGTCAAGATGAAGAAGACAGAAAATAAGAAATATTTGATGTGCTCCTGCACTGCAGGGAAACTTTGATGTCAGAGCATTTACTAGTTTAAGGTCATACTAGTCACATCAGTGTCAGAACATAGCTGCTTTTAATTAGCTGTGCATTCTTAGTTAATGATAATTCAGATTTAACCTCTACAGTTGTGTTGGATCGATGATCCAACAGGCCAACAAGAACTCAAGCCATGCCAAAAAAGAGAGCAATGTTAAGAATAAAACTTAATTTTACTGAGAAATCTGTGATTATTTGCCTTTTGGAGTGTGTGTTCAACACTGTTCCAATGCTCCATATAACATCATACACTGTTTTTGTCAAGGGTCAAAATGTTCCATCTATGGCAATGAGAGGGTCTACCTCGGGGTCCGTGTTAGAATGCCTGTAAGGGATCTACTGAGAAACATTCGCCTATCGCAAGGCCAGGAACCTCAAGATTTTAGGGTATTTGTGTTTTATGTAATTATTTTTAATTTGTGTGTCAGACAAAAAAAATCAATGTTGAAATTTCCACAGATGTACATAATTGCATGTAAACTTTAAGACAAAATTAAGACACATCAGTAAAAGTAAAATCACATTAGATTTTTTCTTATGTAGGTCCCAGTTAATATGATTATATGAAAGATTTTTGCACTAAATAAAATTGATAAAATCAATACTGTTCCCCTCGTTCTTTCAAAACTAAGGTTGAAAACTAATCCAAAAGAAAAGTATTGGATGGAAAGATTTGTTTTAATTGAACTTTTATTGATCATGACTGTGAGTCTGGTCAATAAGGTCAGCTTCTTCCTAATTATTTTGAGTAAGACCTGAGATCTCCCCATATTTTGTTGAACTTAGTTTATATTACTGCTCTACTGTTTAAGATGAGAATAAAAACATCTTTGCTAGTGTATTGATTTTTTTTAGTGCATTTATTTGACATAAAAATTATGAAAAATAATCATACAATGAAGTGCATCTGTATATGTCTAAGAAAATTTACTTAGAATAACTCACAGTTTTCTGTATCTATCTCAAATCAGAGGGGTCCCAAAACAAGAACAGGTCAGTAAAAACTCAAATGTTTTTTTCAAAAGTATAAATTTTGTATGTTGTATCACAAAAATCTCTCAAGAGCTGTTGTGTTTTACGCTGTCAGGTGCATAACCAAGGTTGTTAATTTTGAAAACTGAATTAATATGCCTATAAGACACTAGTTTCATGTGTGCCTGCTAAAATGCGACATTTCGAAGCCAAACATATTATGTGCTCTGAAACTTTAAGTTGACTTTATCTTCGACAGGAAACATGAAACGAGCCAGAACTCGTTCCAGAAAACAAACTATCAGGGTAAGTGTTGAAAAAACAGTTTTTTTTCAAACTTTGTCCTCAGGGATATGGAATGGGGAGCTTCACATATCATTTTTAAGGATTGGTTCAAATAACTCTTGTTATTACTTTTGGAATTCAGGTACAAGACCCCATGAAAAGCCTGGAGGAGCTGGCAATCATCATTGAGGTGCTGGAGGAGGATCTCAGAACTGGTAACACCTACCACTCCCTACCCAAAAATTTGTCTGCGTCCAGCCCTGCAGCGAATCTGGAGTTCTCTCCAACTGGTAATTTCTGCAGAGTATATCCACATACTGATAGCAACTTCTTTAAAATGCTACCTCAATGAGCAGCTACTTTAATTTTGAATACAACTTATTATCTTCCCATGTTATCTCCTTTTATGCAGGATGCAATGATGAGTATGATGTGATGATTCCTAGTCCAGAATCCTACATGACTTATTCTACCAGCACTACTGAGCACTACCAGACCATGTCCCCTCCTCACTGCATGTTCTCCAGCGTTGAAAATATGCAAAGAAATGGTGAGAGAGGAGAAGAGTGGTTTAATCTCCCAAACCATAACCAGGATCTGAGCAGCTCAGATTTTTTCTGGATGCAGCTGCTCAAAGAGGAGAACCAGCTTTGGAACACATCTGATGCAGAACTGTTGGCCACTGATAAATGTGGCAGGGTGTAAGTTTGATGTGGAACTGTCACAGAGTATATGGAAACTGAACTATTACATGTACCTATTTGCTGGTGTAATGGAGTGTTTGCAATCCTCAAGATCTTAGAATATTATCAATATCGTTTTAGTCTTTTAGGACTGAAGACAAGTTTTAAACAAGAGAAAAAAGAACAAGAAGTAAAAAGAAGTTAGCATTTCTGTTTGGTCTGCATGGTAAAAGGGGAAAAGCTCTTATATGTTACTTCACATCTTAATGGGTAACTTGTGCCTTTTCAACAATGAGTGATGCCTAACAACTGTCTTAAGAACAGGTCTAAAACCAGACTTGAACTCATACTGGTTGCATAACTTCACCCTGTGTAGAACATTTTAATAGACCTTTTTTAGAGACAAATTTTGACATGTCAGAGTTAGAAAAACACAAGAGAAATTAACAGAAATTAACATGCTCTAATCATGTCCACAGGCCACAAATCAGAATTAAGCAGATGTAAGGGTTGTATTGTTCAGTTTGTTGAGCTCACTCAGCAAGTGCCACTTACAGAAAATGTACTAAAACCCAGTGTAATTAATTACCCTAAATATAAAAGTTTGTTCATGATTCTCCTTCCAGGGCTCTCCATAAGGTGGTGTGTGTGGGAAAGAGGGCACTTGGCTATGCCACTGCTAAAAGAATGGCTGCACTCAACCACCTGGACTTCAAAGACTGTGATGGAATGGTACTCAAATATTTTTTTTGTCTTTATTTTGTACAATTGTACAATTTCAGTATTGTTGTCCTGTATCTGTTACCAACACATGTTTAGTTGTCATACAAAGGCAGAAACACAAACCGTTGAAGCAAGTGAAAGTGTGTCACATACAGGCAGGGAAATGGAGTTTGGCTGTCCAGGTTGTAGTTAATTTCTCAATTCTCCTAGTATATTACACATGCTTACAGTCTGATCTGCACGCAGAGTTATCTATATGATTCAAACATGGGTAAATGTTAAACAGCAGCCATCATGGAATACACTGTATTGCCTTTTACTCACAGACTGCCCTGCTCTATGCGGCAAAATACAACCAGCATCTTATGATGGCAGATTTGATCCATCTGGGAGCCAACGTCAATGAGAGAAACAACTTGGGAAAGTCCTGTCTCCATCTCAGTGCTGAGAATGGCTACATCAGAGTCTTAGAGGTTGGAGCTTTTTTTTTCTTCTTCTTTTTTGATCTCAACTGTTCAAAGTTTGTTTAGCCTCTCTGTTGTTTTGTTTGCCATATTATATTTCACACACAAGCAATAGGATATGGGCAAAAACAGGTGTGAATGGTATCGTATCATCACTGGTTGACAGAAGGGGGCAGAAAGAAAACGACAAAACCAAGAAACCAGCAGTCAGGGGATGCATTTGAAAAAGAACAATTGGAAGTGTATTCTGTGACAGATGCCCCTCTTCACAGAACATCTTCCTGCAGCTCATATTTACTTTTTTAATCTAAATCTTTTTCGAGAGGATTTTTCTTTTCACTATACAAACACAGGTACATACAGTTACAGAACAACAACATGAAAATATAAGAAAATTCCCTCCCTTATCCCATTCCAACATTAGTCAAAGCCCAATTATCAGTTAGTCCAGTTCAGTCCGCCACCACTTAAGAATCTCATAAGAAGTGCTGTTGTGCATTCAAAAAATGTCCCCTTTATGCTCTTAAAAAGCTGGTATGCTGGTGAATGTATGATTTACTCAAATTTCAAGCAGGACAAGAAGTCCACTAACCTCCTGAAGGTAATAGGAGGGGCAGCATTCCTCCATTTTAGGATCACTGCATGTCTAGTCAAAAGGGTAGCAAAAGATAGAGCACAATGTTTTTCTGAGGTCAATTGTCTGTTCACTCAAGACACACCAAATAGAGCAACCAAAGAGTCCAGATAAAGTCAACTTTAAAAACTGGGAGCAGTTGTCCAGTTCTTGTGGAGGCTGAGACAGGACCAGTAGATACACTATATTGCCAAAAGTATTCACTCTTCTTCCTTTACACAGATATGAAGTCAAGTGACATCCCATTCTTAATCCATAGTGTTTAATATGATGTCGGCCCACCCTTTACAGCTTTACAGCTTTAACTCTTCTGGACAAGCTTTCCACAAGGTTTAGGAGTGTGTTTATGGGAATTTTTGACCACTGTTCCAGAAGCTATTTGTGAGGTTAAACAGATATTGGACGAGAAGGCCTGGCCTCCACTCTAATTCATACCAAAGGTGTTTTATCGGGTTGAGGTCAGGACTCTGTGCAGGTCAGTCAAGTTCTTCCACATCAGATTAGCTCATCCGTGTCTTTACGGACCTTGCTTTGTCATATTGGAACAGGAAGGGGCCATACCAAAACTTTTTCCACAAAGTTGGGAGCATGAAATAGTTCAAGTTCAGACAAGTACTGTTTTCTTGTCCATCAGATAGCCAGATGGAAAGCCGTGATTTGTCACTCCAGAGAATGCGTCTCCACCACTCTAGAGTCCAGTGGCGGCGTGCTTTACACCACTGCATCCGACGCTTTGCATTGCACTGCTCGGCCATTGAAACCCATTCTATCAAGCTCTTTACGCACTGTTCTTGAGCTAATCTGAAGTTTGGAGGTCTGTAGCAATTGACTTTGCAGAAAGCTGGCGACCTCTATGCGCCTCAGTATTCGCTGACCCCGCGCTGTCATTTTGCTTGGCCTACCACTTTGTGACTGAGTTGCTGACGTTCCCAATCGCTTCCACTTTGTGATAATACCACCAATAGTTGACTCTAGAATATTTAGTAGCAAGGTAATTTCATGACTAGACTTGTTGCACAGGTGGCATCGAATCACGGTACTATGCTGGAATCCACTGAGCTCCTGAGAGCGACCCATTTTTACAAAAATGTTTGTAGAAGCGGTCTTGCATGCTTGCATGTATACACCTGTGGCCGTGGAAGTGATTGGAACACCTGAATTTAATTATGTGGATGGGTGAAAGAATACTTTTGGCAATATAGTGTATGAGGCTGATATACTTGTCATACTAGGTTTAGTTGAGAATCCATCTTGGCATCTTGACTTTCCATAAGTTGAAATCACCCCCAAAAATAGGAGAATATGGGAGAGTAATAGGAGAGAGGAAGAGCAATGAGTGGAGGGGCTTAAAGAAGTCTACATTATCTGACTTAGGGGTATGTATTTGTTCACTAGAATGGTATTGTACAGCTGGACATAACGACCACCGTTATTAGACTCACTATGTGGTTCAAAGGAAATATTATGGTAGATAAGAACTGAAACATTGAAAAGCGACAAATGGGTTTTTTGCAGGAATATTATTTCTGCTTTGAGTTGTTGTAGCAACATGAGCCTGGTTTGTCATAAATTATTGATGTAGAGATTACTGCAGATTCAGTTTCCACTGATCCAAGTGAACAAGTTACTCTGGCACATGTGTTTTCAGCTCAGCAATTTGCAAAGGTATGGAAGAGAATAAATAGCCTTTTACAGCTCAGAAGAACATGTCTGAAAAATCAAGTATGACTGTCATCACTCTAAAGCTGCACACAACACCTTAATTATAGTCTTTCTGAGTGTAAAGCATTTTCCCCTGTGGCATTTGAAGTTATTTCACAATCTCATTGGTGGGACATTAAAGTCAGCTGATTTTCGTCAATTGTGCAATTGTGGTTACATGACAAGTTCCCAGCTGCATTATTTATTTGATTTTTTATGAATCTCGTTAACGATTCCAACGATAATGCAACGATACTAAAAAGTGCAGCCAAGCTGGAACTCCATAAATCAAAACTAATCCACCAAAACCCTTAGAAACAATGAAAACTTGACTGTGACTAAATATTTAAACATAAACCAGAATTGACAAAGATGAACATGAGGAGACAATGGCGAGGATCTGATAATGACTGTAAGAAAGCAGAAAGCCTAAATACTGAAGGAACAGATGAGTGAATGATCGTAGCGGAGAGAATTGAACAAGTGTGGCAGATGAGCTAATAACCTGAAAATGGGGAGTGAGAATATGGAGCTAGAAACAAAACAGAACTAAGACAAGGCAAGACCCAATGAAAAACTAATAAAGACAAAACATGAGTAGCTTGAAAAGCAAACCAAAGACTAGAATACAAAATGAAGAAAACCTGATAACAAACCAATAACTCAAGAACACAAACAATAACCCAGAAATCCAAGACCAAAGTCCAATCAAATACTCAAACCTTAACATTCCCTATTTTTTCTCTAAGTCTTTTTATAGTGTAACCTCATGGTACATTTTTTGTTTTGTTTTATGAGGCATTGTATAGCTGTAAATAAGGTACTTGTGTCTTAATATATTTTTTGGGTGGGTATATTATATTGGGTAAAATACACCCAACATTAATGATGGTGTTACAAAGATGTATGTTATTATTCTAGGAAACTTCTTGGATCATTGCTTGTTCAATGTCAAAAATTTTTTTAGGAGTTGTGGAAAATGTGAGACTTTTTCCCTTTACTGGCATATTTTTATTAAAATGATTACTCTGTAAACTAAAAAAGAAAGTATCTGCAAATTAATTCAGACTGAAAATACTCATTAGTTCCAGAACTATTTTAGATTGACAATGTTTGTCTAAGCCACTAATTGTTAACAAGAACAGTTTTTCACTACCTATAGCTATCTGAAGGCAGATGTTACAAGTGATTTACTTTTCTTATTGATTAACTGTTGTACATCCTCTACCATACACAACAAGAAAACATCACATTGCAACAGCTTTTAAGTTTATGTTGTTCAAATCAGCAGCTAGAAGACTGTAAGGTTTTAATTAACCGAATTAGACAGTATCTAATCAGACTTGCATTGATGTCCAATTAAATACAGTCCAATTCCACTTGCCCTGAGATTACTTTAGATGTAAATTTGTGCTATATGAATACATTTAAATTATTTGTAATTAATGTTGTCAGACCAACATGGACACAGTTGACCCATTTGGCAATTATAAAACTTGTTGAAAAGACTGTTACTTTAATATTAATCAAGTCTATATCCCAGGAGCCACTGAGGCCAACCTTTTAAAACGGAAACTGTAACTGCTGTATCTGATTATATCCTTACACACTGTCACTTGTACTGTGTGTATTTGACCAGTATTTATGTTTTTCAATAGGTCTTAAAACAAGCAATGATGGATGGTGTGTATATTGATGTTGAAGCCACTGATAACTCTGGTAAGTACTATCACCTCACAAATTTAAATCTAATATCAATAGATAAGATAAGCAACATAACATCTCCTCAAGGTAATGCAGGAATAAAAAAAAAAAAAGAAAAACACATAATTCCTGCTTCTCATATTGTCTCCATAGCCCTGGGCTCTATTCCTGTGTCTTGTTGCATGGTGTTTAGAGGCTAACATTATAAGCAGTTATTAACAGCTATTAGCACTTATTGGGACACATCTTACTGATATTTAGTTTTTGTTTGGTTGTTTTTGAGAAACTTCTGTTGTTGCCTTAAAAATGCTGACTTCAGTAGCAAATAGCAACTTTAACAAGAAGTTAAATTTCCTCACAGAGTTAAAACATTAAAGAACAAGTACATTTTTTAAACAATCTGATTCCTTAAGTTAGATGAAGTATGTAACTGCTGTTGAAAATGTTCTGTCAATAGCATAGCAAAAAGCTGCTGTCAAGGTAGCTTTAGATGTGAATACATGTCATCAAGTTAGGAAGCTGTTGTAATGTCAAAGTGCTCAGAAGTTCAGTGATGGCATGGTCTGTTTGTTCTCAGGAATGAGTGTCCTCCAGTGTGCTTCTGTGGCTTTGAAGAACAACATGTGCGAGGTAAGAAGCAGCAAATCTCAGAGTCACGTGAGACTCCACACACTGCGCCAAGAACAAATGGTGGAGACGCTGGAGTGTCTGCTGCAGATGGACAGCTACCTTCATACCGCAGTCTGCCAGACTGTGAGAGGTATGAATTTGGATGCAACTCTGAAGTCATTATTCCACTGATTATTTTGGATTTGGGTCGAAGTTAGACATTTAACCAGTTTTTTTTTTCTTTCCGTTAAACTCAGTGCTGTTCAGGTCTTTTTTCATAAGGGGGCATTCAGGCAGCTAAACTGTGCTACTGTGCTACACTGAGTGCAGTTGGCTCTTGTTTGTAGTTTAGTTACTGCTGGCAAATAATTAAATCAGGTGGAGAGGGAGCATATAATGTAAGCTTAAACTTAGTTGATGAGGTGTGGATGATCCTTGGTGTTGGATATTCCTACAAAGAACTGTCTGATACATTCCAGTAGAACAATACTAACAATATGATAGAGTGAATATAGCACCGCAAAAGGGGGTTCTCTGTTTTCTGTTGTTCAGAAGTCTGTGCATATTTCAAAAGGCATCAATCCCCAAAATAGTGCCACTATCATGCTTCTCTTAAGCTTTTTTTTTTTTGAGAAACCTGATGCACCAGGACTCAGATTACTTTTATATTCGTACTGACTTTTTCTTTTTTTTTAGAAACATATGACTGTATGCTTTGAGGGAGCTTCAGTCATGTGAAACAGGGTGCACACCCTCTTTCAATAACACCAGTTTCTCACGTTATTGGCTTTCTGAGCGGAAGAATGATCTTAACGTGTCTGGGCCTGCATGGCTAGTTGACTAGTTACTGCAGCTACTGTATGAACAGTTTGGCAAGTGAAAAAGAATGTACACCACCTTCAATTCTCTGTCTTTCACATCGTTAAGGAGATTTTGGCCCACGCATTCTTTATATTTAACGTCGCTTCAGTTTGTTGAGGTCTGCAGCATTAGTTTATGCACAGCTCTCTTAAGGTCCCACCACAGCATTTCAGTCCGGTTGAGGTCTGCACTTTAACTGGATCATTGCAACACCTTGATTCTTTTCTTTTTCAGACATTCTTCTGTAGATTCCCTGCTGTGTCGATGACCCAGTTTCAGCCAAGTTTTAGCTGTCAGACAGATGTTCTCATATGTTCGCACCTGACTGCTACTTATTATTATTTTCCTGTGGAAATTAAGGGTTTTTCACCTACCGCGTCTGCATTTTGGCTTAGTTTCTGTTAAATTAATGACATACTGTAATATGTCATATGTTGTCGTTTAATGTGGCTGCATCTGCTTAATTTCAACACCCAATAAGGAACAGATGTCCTGGTACGTAACACCTGTAAACTGAAGAGAGTGCACTTTCTTTTTAACATGACAGTACTTGTTAAGAGAATGTTGTTGATGCTTTTGATTAATATTTGTGATTACTACTTTGTTCTTCTTTCTCAGGGCAATTGGCATATGCAGCTCAGACCAGGTGGAGCTCCCAGCACATTTGCCTGCCAGGGCGTTTTTGAAACCCGACAGTATGTTATGAGTTAATTTAGGCTTGACTATTATCTTTATGAGATCAGAATTTATTGGTTCTTCTATGCACAAGTAAAAGTTCAAGCCTGTTACGTAAAGCATCTGGTGTTCTGTGTGGTAGAAATGCCTGACTTTTAGTCAGATTTTTATTATTGCCTGCACAGAAAAATAGGATGCACATTAGCTGATTTCTATGAAACTTGCATTGTTTGTTACATTGAAGTAGCAGGTTGTCCTCAAGTAAGTGTGTCCCTGGAGATTCTGATGTAAATTCTATGGCAATGTTTGTGTAATTGAGCTTTTTCAAAACACTTGTCAGGGCCTGCTAGTTTTTTACAAACCTGGACATTTTCCAGTACTGACACTAATGTGAGGATATGATTTGTTTCACTTTACAGAGAAACTGATTGAATTTTCACAAAATATACATTTAGCTTATAATACAGATCACATGAAATATGTGATTCCAATAACTAGGCTTACTCTTTTTTTTCAGAGAGGTTTGATGATTTCCTTTACCACTGGGATCCATCTTGATTTGTAGCTAAATCAATTTAGAGCCATAGAATTTACATGTTGAATTGTTTAAGGACTTTTACATTAGAGGACAATTATTATGTTGTGATGGGGAGTGAATGCAGTTACATTTCATTCTCTTCTTGTGACTCAGCCCATCAAGAAAAAACACTGTAGCCTGTCAGGTGTATGGAGTTTTAATTATGTCTATGCTTTTCCTTAGCATATAATGTTTTAGGGCTGTGTCAAATTAATGTTACATGATGTGTCATTGGGGAATTTTCTTGAATAATTGCACATGAAACCTGTAGTCTTGGATGAATATCTGGCTATTGGATAGAGAGGAGATAAAGATGTGTTTCGCTCAGCTCATAGAAATGGAGGCAGCTGACACAAAGCGAACAAAGTCAGAAGTGCTTTCCAATAATGAGTTGCACACATTTTATCATTTGTATTAAATGTGTGTACAGTTATAGGTTTGGTGAGCTAACATCACTTACAACACAAATCTTGAATTTTTCCACAAAAGTTTTTTTTTAAATTTGTCATTGCCAACGCAGGATTGCATTGTTTTGTTCTTTCATGTCTAAAATAAGTGTAATTCATGGGTTAAACATAGCTGAGACAAAGCTGGCATTATAAGGTTTAACAATTTCATTTCCTATTTTTATAATTCCATTATGTGGTGGTGGACAGTCATGGTGAAGGATCATATCAATATATGGATATAAGGAGAATCACAAGTTGTAGGTGGTGGGAGGACAAAGCTAGTATAAATTCGAATGGCTTATGTATCTCATACATAAGCCATTACATGCCGTGACTAAATTATCAAGTGTAACAGTTTGTTTACGTGTCTTACTCAGTCCATCACTGCAAATCCTTTTTTCTTTTTGTTTTGATAAGGGGACGTTAGGGTGAATATTGATGCAAGTAAAATGATAAATATAGGGTAAAAAGGCTCTACTAAATGGTTGTGAAATGTGTTTTGTCTTATTTTTTATGCTGGGTATTCCAAAGGTTAGACAGGTAAAAAACAATAAGAACTTTATTTCCATATGTAAAAGAGAAGGAAGCCTTCATTCTTATGTCACTGCTCCGTCTTAAGTGCTGTCAGTCTTGAACTGTTTTATTTTACAGGCATGTTAAAGTTTTATTCACCTTTTTAATTTCTGATGGATTTTTGATGTGTGGTGCTATGTATACTACAGGTGTAGGGTTTTTTATTTAGCAATATATATATTGAGTGCTAAGGATAGTAAGATAAGATTTTGATAAAGATCTCGAGTCACAGAGGAATCACCTTATCATGCATCAGTTTTAATTTAGTGTTGTTTTTGTAACACATGACAGATCAGGCAGTTATTGATGACTCATGCTGATTGTTACCCAGAAAGAGATGGCATAACAGTTTGTCAGTTTTCCTTTGAATAGCAGATCATGATATTTGTTCAAAGCAGTGAAAAATAAAGTGCCAATTCCAACATGTTTGATTCTCAATTTAAATTATATACAGAAATGCAACATCAAACGTTGTGTTTAACGTATGCTTATTCACACTGCTGATGTGTTGCAGTTGTCTTTATTATTGTCATGTCTCTGTAACAGTGTATTCATGCTCATCTTTAATTTCAATAAAGTTGTGGGTTTGTTTTTTATTGTAATTAACCTGTTCCATTTTCATCATTCAGTTGCAGATTTTCAATGCAATATGTATATATATATATATATATCTATATATATATATATATATATATATGTTTGTGTGTGTATATAGGTGTGTCAGGGACCTCAGGACACAGATGCAGGGTCAGTTCAAAAGCAAAGTGGTTTATTTTGTAACACAGCCCAGCAAGGCAAGGCAGGATGAGGATCTCCTCACAGAACAAAGGAACCAGGCTGTGAAAGTCCTAAGCGCTCTCCTCAATAACTAAGGCTGAGGACAAGCGCAGCTATGAAAGTTATCAAACATAAAAACTCTCCACGCTGGAAGGAAAGCAAAGGGCTATGAACAATAACAAACATAAACTCACGCTCTCCTGATGAGGCAAATTTAAACAGAGGACGCTCTCAAAAAACAGAGGCACTATGAAACTTAAAGCACTCCCTTAACGGAGGTGTGACAGATCTTACAAGAATACAAACAGAAAACGCTCCACGAGAGGAGGAGGAACTTACAATCAACTTACAAATGTGTAAAATAGATCTGCTTGCTGGCCATGTCATTGAGTCAAGCCTTTTGCTTTGTGACAGAATGTATTATCATACTGCAAAAATGACCTGAGCATCACTGAACCTTTTGACTATTGGAACGAGAAGTGTCTATAAGACCATTTACTGTAGAATTAATGGCTGCCATCTTCACTGATCCTTTACTTGACATTTCAATTCAGTTTTATTTAAATAGCACCAAATCACAACCAATGTCATCTCAAGGCACTTCAATGACACAGTCCAATTCAAGCCTACTAGAGTCCAATTCATTGTAATCATAATCGAATCCAATTAATTAAATTCAAAATTAGTCCAAATCATACAAAGAGAGCCAATTCAGAACAGTTTACTAGCTAGGGAAACCAACAGATTGCACCAAAACATCTCTTTGATCCAATCTCCTGTCCTGAGCGTGCATGAGGCGACTGTGGAGAGAAACGACTCCTGTTTAATAAGAAGAAACCTCTGGCAGAACCAGACTCAAGAAAGGATACCTGCTGAGAAAGAGAAACACAAGTTAATAACAACAATAATGCCAAATGTACATAATTTCACATGAGAAATTAAACGGGAAAAAAATAGAGCAAAGTGAGGTAAGGTGTGACATAAGAGGCCCCCCAAGAGGTCTAGGCCCATAGCAGCTTAACTATGGGATGTGTCAGGGTCATCTGAGCCATCCCTAACTAGAATAGAATAGAATAGAATAGAACAGAAAAATACTTTATTCATCCCCAAGTGGGGGTAATTCAAATTAGTCAAGCACCTAAAAAATGTTAAATATTTACAATGATTATATATTAGAACAACAATAATAGCAATGATAATAATAATAATAATAAATGAATGAATAAATAAATAAATTTGAGAAAAATATGTCAGTCAATGAAAGCCTTATCGATGTGGTCACAAAGGACCTCCTGACCTGCTGCCACTCCCCCAGCAGACAACAGCTTAGAACAGTGCACTCTCAGTGATAGTGTGATAAAACATGCACACCATGTCACTGCAGACATTGAAGGACCTGAGCCGTTTCAGGAAGAAGAGACGACTCTGGCCCCTCCTATATACTGCTTCCACATTGGCAGACCACTCCAGTGACTGACTGGCATGGAGTTTTAGATCTCCTGAAGTCCACCACCAGCTTTTTGGTCTTGGTAGTGTTCAGGAGCAAAATGTTATTTTTGGTCCAGCCATTGAAGGACTCCAAAAGGTCACTGTACTCCTTCTCCTGTCGACCGCGCACACATGCCACAACACCAGTATCATCAGAATACTTCTGTATGTGGCAGGACTCCCGAGTTGTACCTGAAGTTCGATTTATACAGGCTGAAAAGAAAAGGAGCCAAAACAGTACCCTGTGGAGCCCCAGTACTGCATTCCAGTGTTCCAGAAACACATCTCCCCATCCTGACATACTGTGGTCTGGCAGTCAAATAGTCTATCATCCACGATGTCAGGGAGGGGGCCACACCCATACTTAGAAATTTATCTAAATGTATGGGAGGCGGTATGATGTTGAAGGCACTGTAGAAGTCAAAGAACATGATTCTCACATATGAACCAGGCACATCCAGATAAGCATATGCCCGATGCAGCATGTACAGAATTGCATCTTCCACTCCTATGTGTTTCTGGTAGGCAAACTGGAGGGGGTCAAGATCCTCAGCAACCTGCAATCTCATGCAACAAACAAGGAGTCTCTTCATGGTATGACCTGTCAAAGTCACTGGTCTGTAGTCATTCAGGTATTTCTATTTGAAGGCTCATATTGAAAAGCCTCTGAAGAGAGATTGCTAGTTGACCAGCACAGTCCTTCAGAAGTCTTGGACAGACTCCATCTGGGCCTGCAGCCCTCCCTAACTGAAGTCTCCTGAGCTCAGCTCCAACCTCCTCTATAGTTAGAGACAGGGGCAGCCGCTCAGGTTGTAGCGGAGTGATGTTGGTATCAATCATAGAGATGGGGCTGGGGATGCAGTTGGGCAGAAGAGGCCCGGCGGTGGGAGCAGCCACTGATGTGGAGGTGCAGCTGGGCTCAGGAGGCCTGTTTGGTGAGAGTTGCTGCAGAGGTGGAGGTGCAGTTAGGCGGAGGAGGAGGCTTGGTGATGCGAGTTGCCATTGAGGTGTAAGTACAGCTGGGCAGAGGAAGTAGTATAGAGGAAGCAGCTGAAGTGGTGGGTGTTGAGGGAGCAGCAGCAGAGGTGGAAAAAGCCACACTATCAAATATTGGTTGAAAGTATTGACTCTGTCCACATCACCTTCCACAAATTGAGAGTTTTTGAGTCTGTATCCATTGATGGCCCTCATGCCCATCCACACCTCCTTGGTGTTATTGTTCTCCAGCTGTCTCTGTACCTTTTTCTTGTAGATTAGATTAGATTAGATATAAACTTTCTTCATAAAAAAAGATAAAAGTACAGCCATGGTGGGTAGTAGTTGAGACATGAACAGGAAAACTACAACATTATCAGGTGGTGCAGGTGTTGTAGAGCCTAACAGCAGGCAGGATGAAGGACCTGCGGAACCTCTCCTTCTTACACTGTGGGTGTAACAATCTGCAGCTGAAGGAGCTGCTCAGGGGCCCCACGGTGTCATGTAGGATGTGAGAGGTGTTGTCCAGGACTCTGTCCAGGACAGAGCTCGCTCTTCTAATCAGTCTGTTGAGCCTGCTCCTCCTCCTGTCCGTGCTGCCCCCTCTCCAGCAGACCACAGCATAGAAGATGGCCGAGGCCACCACAGAGTCATAAAATGTCCTGAGGAGAGCCGTGCACCCTCCGTAGGACCTCAGTCTCCTCAGCAGGTGGAGGCGACTTTGGCCCATCTTGAGGAGAGCATTGGTGTTGTCAGTCCAGTCCAGTTTGTTGTTTAGGTGAACACCCAGGAATTTGTAGCTCTCCACCACCTCAATGTCCGATCCCTGGATGTTCACCAGTGTGAAGTGAGAAATTTTCTTCCTGAAGTTTACGATCATCTTCTTTGTCTTGCTGGTGTTTAGATGAAGCAGGTTTAGTTCACTCCAGCTGATAAAGTCCCTGATGACCGTCCTGTATTCCAGGTCGTTCCCCTCAGAAACACATCCAACAATGGCTGTGTCATCAGAGAACTTCTGGATGTAGCAGTGGGTGGAGTCTCACAAACTGTGGTCTGTTGGTGAGGTAGTCAGTTGTTCATGCGGCCAGGTGTTGGTCCACTCCCACGTTTTCCATTTTCACTCTGGGAAGTGAAGGCTGATGGTCTTAAAAGCACTGGAGAAGTGAAAAAAACATGACCCTCACAGTGCTCCCGCTGTACTCCAGGTGTAGCAGTGATCTGTGCAGCATATAGATCACTGCGTCATCCACCCCAATCCCAGACTGGTAAGCAAACTGCAGGGGGTCCAGCTGTGTGCTCACTAGCGGTTGCAGGTGTTGCAGGTGTCGCAGGTGTTGCAGGTGTCGCAGGTGTCGCAAGATGATCCCCTCTATGGTCTTCATCAGGTGAGAAGTCAAGGTAAGAGGCCTGAAGTGGTTAGGCTCCTCGGGACGCGAAGTCTTTGGTATCGGGACCACACAGGATGTCTTCCACAGGGCCAGGACTTTCTCCAGGCTCAGGCTCAGGTTGAACTCCACCTTAGCTTGATGTAGTGTCTTTTTATACGTATATTTATTAGTTTTCCTCTGTTTATTTGTATTTATGTATTGCATTTTTTACTCCTTTGACTGGCATTCTTGCAGACATTAAAGTAAGTTTTTCATTGAACAAGGAAATGTTTCTTCTGTGCATATGACAGTAAAAACTTTCAAACTTGAATCATTTTAAGCACCTGTTGTACACTCCACTTTTCTCCATTTCCGTTCTGGAATGCCCTCTTTTTCTATTTCAAGAGGACTTTGATGTCACTGGTGATCCATTGTTTATTATTAGAATAGCACCTTACACTGGAATCACAGTGTCCCTACAGAAGTTAATGTAGTCTGTGATGGTGCTAGCCCTCCCATCCATGTTAATGTTCATTTCTTCTTCCTCCAGCAGTACAGGCCAGTCTGTCACATCAAAGCAGTCTCTCAATGCATAGCTCGCCTCTGGTGACCATTTCCTAAAAGATGGGGTAGTAACAGGAAGTCTTTCTACATGTGGGCTGTAGATAGACTATGCTGTTAGATCTAGCCAGTAGTGGAAGAGACACTGCCCTGTAAGCCTCCTTCATGTTAGCATAGAACTACGGTGGCCGACAAGGGTGAAACGGATGGCAACGGCCCAATACGTCTCAGTCTGAGAAAACAGCTTAAAGTACAGAAATGATGCAAAATCACAAACTCAAACACAAGTCTAAATGAGGTACAAAACGAGGAACATGGTACAAATGAAAAAACATGCTGCAAAAAACAGACAAATGCATCATCATCAAACGCAATGCAATCAGAGAAACAATCAGAGAACAAACAAAAAACGCTGCATTACCTGTCACTACAAATGGAAGTGCTCCAAACCTGCAGGGGGCACTCTCAGTGTAACAACTCAATAGAGATACACATGGATGGAGAGAGACAGAACAGCTGACTCAACTACAATGGTATATGAAAATACAGCGGGAAGGGTAATGTGACTTTTACTTAATTTTATATAATATATATATAATATGTATATATATTATATTATATTATATTATGTTTATATCACTGTACAACACTGAACATTACGTGACATTTATTTTATTGGATTTTACACCAGACATGTAGATTAGCCTGTTTTAATAGTACATTAAAAAGCCTAAAAAATTTGATTTTCAATATTTATTTATGGTCTGTGACTTTTTTGGTTATGATCCGGAAGCAATCCTGTCCCCACACATTCCGTGCCCACTAGTGATGGGAATTTTGGCTCTTTTTAGCGAGCCGGATCATTTGGCTCTTTCGACTCCCAAACAGCTCTCCAATTTATCACCTTTTAGAATTCAGCCAAATTTGGCGCTGTTTTGACTTGTGTTTTGTATTTGAACACATATATTACTTAAATTTCAATAAAGTGCTATAGCCAATTGCATTTACGTTTACGTTACATTTATGTTGTTACAACTGTCAAAATGCATCCAAATACTACTTCTTTTTCTGTTTTCACTAATCTTTGCACCACACTCCTCTCTTGTCTTCATTCCTCTCTCTCCTTCAGCGTGTCTCTCCCTCCCCCTCCTGTATCCGTCTCAGCGCTGCTGCCCCTGCCCGTCCCTGCTCGGTGGTGTGATCCTTGGCACCCGTCGCCAGCGCGTTCAGGTACTTTCCTGAGAGCGAAAAGTAAAAAAAACCCCAAAAACTCGCATACGGATGTGAGCCGGCTCCCATTGTTCACTTAAAAGAGCCAGCTTGTTTGCGAATGACATATCACTAACGTCCACACAGCACATCAATCGTGTTGAGGAATGGATGAGGAAAGTTTTTTTCTCTTTCGAGGAGGAAAACGAGTTACACTGAATGGACAATGTAGGCAGAATTTTCTGTCTGTCAGTCCCTGCTCAGTGCACCACATTTCAACCCCACCGTGGGGCTCCAAATTGATTACATAAAGCGACGAAAATATCACCACACGTCAGTTGTTTTTCCCTGATAAAATCGGCAAACTTGTGCCATTGATTTTGCATCAATGTTTCATCAAAAATTTCTTCTCTTTGTGTTTTACAGACAGCTGGTTCCGGGAGGTGATGGCGGAGGGCACAGACGCACGATGAACTGCTCCGAGTAGTAAAGCCCTGAAAAGGCGAAAAAAACTGACTCAAAACTCCGAAAACTTATCTCTGTTCAAAGTAAATATTGCCAAAGACAAATTAAAGCCAGTCACCATCCTGTAAGTAATCCCATACTCTTATCAACATGCATGACTATGGCTAAAACGAGTGCTAATGCTAGTGCACGTACTTGTGCTCTCTTACACCACGACTACCAGGGACCAGAGAACATGGAGACTCTTTAACATCCCCTTCTAAACCACCAGCTCCACAGAAAAAACAAATAGGAGACAAAAACACGACTACGGAAGCCCACACTGGAGATAATTCAAATGCTGCAATCCTAGCTGTACTTTGGACATTTCTAAACATGATGGAGGACTTCAAAAACGAACTAAAAGAAAACACACTCATCATGGCCAGCATTGCAAAAGCGGTCGATTTTATCTCGGCTGAAATCAAAGAATGCAAGGTAAATTAAAGCTGCAAGCAGCGATGATTGGGCCCAAGCACGTGCGCACGTCCTGGCCAAGTGTTGGAGGAGGAGTTCGATCATATGCAAGGTGTGGAAACAAAGTGAAGTTTCGAAACACCAGCAGGTGGCGCTATAGGTGAGTGTCAGTATGCGCATATGTATGCAGTCAGGGCAGAGTTCCGGGCAAGCCTATGAAGTTTGGAAAAGCTCGGACAATATATGCACAAGTTATAAGTGAATTTATGTTTTGTGGTGAGCAGTAGCAAGTTGTCAAAGTTGGAGGGTGTGCCACGGACACACCCTTCAGATTTTGGTAAAGTTGATCAAGTTTTAATCCCCCATGACTGAAGAGTAACCTGACCAAGTTTGAAGCCGTTACCATTAAATGTGTAGGAGGAGTTTGATCATATGCGCGTTGTGTAAACAAGGTGACGTTTCCAATCACCAGCAGGTGACGCAATAGGGCAGTAGGGAGTCTCCAACGTTTGAGGGTCTGCCACGGCCACACCCTTCAGACTTTGGAAACTTTTGGAGCTTTTAATGCCCCATGGCTGTAGAGTAACCTGATGAATTTTGAAAACATACCATTAAATGTGTAGGAGGAGTTCGATCATATGCGAGGTCTGGAAACAGTCAAAACGGCACCAATTTGCATCTTACACTCAAAAAGGTGTGTACCAAATTTTGTCCTCCTGTGCAAAACTAAACCCAGTAGGGGTGGAAACAGGCAAAACGGCACCAATTTGCATCTTCCGCCGACTTCCTGTGGACCCATGATGCCAAGAGGCTTATTTGTGTGCCTGGGCATGACAACGACGTGTACCGAATTTCGTCCACCTGCGCAAAACTAAACCCAATGGCAGGGGTATTTAGAATATTTGTAGGGGGCACTACAGAGGCATTTGGTCCAGCCACACACAATATCCTTTACATACGTATGAGGTTGTCAGCATGGACGTGTGTGCCAAGTTTCATGACCTCTTGACATCTACATTTGAAATCACAACACCCTTTGAATTGAGCAAAACTAGAGTGACACATATTCGAATGATGGATAAAAAATATTGTCACCTAATATGGCACAAACACCCTCTGGTTTTGTCGTGTTTCAGACACAATATTGAAGTGAGATGGACTAGACTCAATAAGGACTGCATTAGCTGTGTTTTTGTCGCGCCTTGTCTCAGTTAAAAAGTATCAAAAGCATTATTAGACAGGAGAAAGTCAGTAAGCTGTTGGTATACAACTTTGCTTAAGAATGGCAGGTTTGATATGGAAATGATAAAATCTCAGTTTGTAAAACATCTTTTGCTCAGAAAGTTTTTCCTGTGAAAGGAGATTTCAAATACTCTGCTTTTTTATCTGAGCCTGAAGTGAACCCAGCCAGACAATGGTGACGCTTACGATGTTTCTAGAAGAATTTATTAATATACAGTCGTTCATTTCAGTACTTTCCTAACTGGAAACCGTAAGATCTAAGGACAGACAAATTAAACAAAATGAGCTATTAGAAACAAATTAACCAGCTTAACCATGAAATGAAAGCTCTTTTTAGCTTAACATCACCGCATACATACACTCTGCAGAGGCTAAAGTTATCATGAACAGCAGCCTAAATGTTAGCATGGAGAATAAACACTCTCTCACATTAAGTCTGCTAAACACACATAACTCCACATGAAACCTATTTTTACAATATATATATATGTATATATATATATATATATATATATACCTTGTTCTCAATTCAAGCCACCTTAATGACTCCCACCTCCGGCAGAGCTTCAACGATGTCCTGGTGGAGGTGGGGAACAGTGAGTCTGAATGGGCCATGTTCCCTGCCTTCATTGTTGAGGCGGGTGACCGGAGCTATGGCCGTAAGTTGGTCGGTGCCTATCGTGGTGGCAACCCCCAAACCCGCTGGTGGTCACCAGCAGTGAGGGAAGCCGTCAAGATGAAGAAGGAGTCCTATCAGGCTTTTTTGGCCAGTGGGACTCTGGAAGCAGCTGATGGGTACCGACAGGCCAAGCGGAGCACATCCTCTGCTGA
Source organism: Leuresthes tenuis (assembly GCF_036924035.1). Lineage (NCBI taxonomy): Eukaryota > Metazoa > Chordata > Actinopteri > Atheriniformes > Atherinopsidae > Leuresthes > Leuresthes tenuis. The sequence continues at coordinate 32,333,213 of NW_027325363.1, read as the reverse complement.
GGCGAAAACTCCGGCCTGGGAGGAGTTTTGGTGAGGCCATAGAGAATGACTTCCAGACGGCCTCGAAGAGATTCTGGTCCACCATCAGGCGTCTCAGGGGGGGAAGCGGCGCACTGTCAACATTGTGTATGGTAGGGACGTGACTCTGCTGACCTCAACTAGGGACGTTGTGAGTCAGTGGGGGCAATACTTCGAGGACCTCCTCAATCCTACCGACACACTTTCAGAGGAAACAGAGTCGGAGAGCTCGGAGACAGGGCTTCCTATTTCTGGGCCTGAGGTTGCCGACCTGGTCAAAAAACTCCTCGGTGGCAAGGTCCCAGGGGTGGATGAGGTCCATCCTGAGTTTCTCAGGGCTCTGGATGTTGTAAGGCTGTCTTGGTTGACACGCCTCTGCAGCATTGCATGGACATCGGGGACAGTGCCTCTGGACTGGCAGATCAGGGTGGCGGTCCTTCTCTTTAAAAAGGGGGACCGGAGGGTGTGTTCCAACTACAGGGTGATCGCACTCCTCAGCCTCCCTGGTAAGATCTATTCGGGGGTACTGGACAGGAGTATCTGTTGGATAGTCGAATCTCGGATTCAGGAGGTGCAGTGTGGTTTTAATCCTGGCCGTGGAACAGTGGACCAGCTCTACAGCCTCAGCAGGGTCCTGGAGGGTGCATGAGAGTTCGCTGAACCGGTCAACATGTGTTTTGTGGACTTGGAGAAGGCGTTCGACCAAGTCCTGTGGGGGGTGCTCCGGGAGTATGGAGTGCTGGACCCCTTGATAGGGGCTGTTTGGTCTCTGTATGATCGATGTCAGAGTTTGGTCTGGATTGCTGGCAGTAAGTTGGACTTGTTTCCAGTGAGGGTTGGACTCCATCAGGGCTGCCCTTTGTCAACGACTCATGTTCATAATTTTTATGGACAGAATTTCTAGGTGCAGCCAAGGCGTTGAGGGGGTCTGATTTGGCGACCTCAGAATCGTGTCTCTGCTTTTTGAGGATGATGTGGTTCTGCTAGCGTCGTCGGGCCGTGACCTTAAGCTCTCACTGGAGTGGTTCGCAGCCGAGTGTGAAGCGGCTGGGATGAGAATCGGCACCTGCAAATCCGAGATCATGTTCCTCAGCCGGAAAAGGGTGGAATGCCCTCTCCGGGTCGGGAATGAGATCCTTCTCCAAGCGGAGGAGTATCTTGGGGTCTTGTTCACGAGTGAGGGATGAATGGAGCGGGAGATTGACAGGGGGACTGGTTCAGCGTCTGTAGTGTTGCGGGCTCTGCAACGACCCATCGATGTGAATAAGGAGCTCAGCCAGAAGGCGAAGCTCTCGATTTACTGGTTAATCTACGTTCCTACCCTCACTTATGGTCACGAGGTGTGGGTAGTGACCGAAAGAACAAGATTGCGAATACAAGCGGCCGAAATGGGCTTCCTCCGCAGGGTGTCTGGGCTCTCCCTCAGAGGAAACAGAGTGAGAAGCTCGGTCATCCGAGAGGGGCTCGGAGTAGAGCGGCTGCTCCTCCGCATCTAGAGGAGCCAGATGAGGTGGCTTGGGCATCTGGTTAGGATGCCTCCTGAACGCCTCCCTAGTGAGGTGTTCCGGGCACGTCCCACTGTGAGGAGATCCTGGGGAAGACCCAGGACACGTTGGAGAGACTATGTCTCTCGGTAGACCTGGGAACATCCCCACAGAACCTCACTGGTTTAACAGTTACTAGTTAAATATCACAGAATAAAGGTTTTTTTTCCCATACCACAAATCCAGCGTCTGGCCACTGATTCAAAAATACAATCTTGTCACCTTTCACCCTTTCAGTGGAAGCTGGCCTCTGAATAACAACAATTCAGCTGGAGGGCTTTTGTTAGGAGTCCTGGACCCTGTGCACAGTTTCAGCTCCAACCCTGGACGGCGGAAAGGATGTTGAGATCCGCTCGAAGGACCAAGTTGTCAAGAAAATTCTCTCAATAAGGCTCAGAGTCGCTGGAGTCAATTAACACAAAACATTTATTCTTGCAGTAAGGAGAAAAGTCTGCACAACATATCATAAAGCTGACACAAATTGTCTGAGTTCAAAAAATTATTTATGTCTTCTACTATGAGATCACTAGCCACACAAAGTTATGAGTAAAGCAAGGTTCAGACAGAAGATAAAGAAGTAACAGTGGGATGCCTTCTAAGCATACAAGGTTTCTAACATACTTGTGTGCACATACTTCTTGTCATATAGCATAACCTCATAACATATCACAATGTTTACTTTGTCCATCCAAAATTAATTAGCCCCTTAACATACCTGCAATTTTTGCCTGAAACACCTAAAAAAAGCATACCTAAAGTAAATTGAAAGCGGTTCTTGAACCATTTGGAGTAAGAGCTACTGTCACTAATATGAGCTTGAATACAGTGAAAAAGATGGATTTTTATGTCCGCCTAATTTTTCTTTCCAAATATGCCTTAAAAGTGGCTTTAGCATATGACTGCAGACTGGAAAACACAATGGGACTACAGCCTAAGTCTTACCTACTCCTACCACAAATTTGACTGAAATACAGGTTTTTCTAAGGACAGGACTAGGCGTGCCAAAACTGTGCCGAAAGTTTGCCATTTGGAGAACCTTGGAAATCATGGGAAAAATGGTGCTATTCTTGAACCATTCCACATACAGTCATGATCTTGGGCTCTCATGAAAGGTTACACTTGGGACTGTCCTATCCCACATCCAGATCCTCAGAATTACTAAAGAATTACTGACGAAGAGTAACGGAAGCACAAACACATTGTTTATATAAACAGGACTTTGTGCATGTAGTAAAGAAAAGCCCAAACAAATAGTATGGTCTAAAATACAATTATTTTATATACAAAAATAAGTGCATGGCAAGCAACACTGTACTCTATTTACAAATGGTATTTACATTATTTGCTGTTGGCAACATGCCAATAATTGTAGCAGTCTCAACCTGGCACAAAGCACAGGGGCACATCACATGTGGCCCACTTTACAGGAGTCTTGGTCTGGCAGTGTCTGCACCTCAAGTGCCCAGCTGTGCTGTGTCCTGACATGTGCACAGGTTTATGATAACTGGCAAGAAATGGTCCAGGTTCAGCTGTGGTGGTCCTCCAACTCCAAGACTGAGGTCTCCCTGAATGCCTTCTGGTGCAAAGGAACTTCACCTCTGCTTCTGCCATGTTCTTTGTACAAGAAACCTGCCTGTATATTCTATGCACATGCTGCAATGCTGTACATGAATGATGATATGGAGTTCAAAGTAAACACAAGAAACTTGAGCTACAAAAAAAAATGGACCAGACTCAGTGAATAATTCCCTAAATTCAACAATTAACCTTCTAATACTCGCTCAGTACCTAATGAAGAACCTCCTGATCCCTACAATCCTTATGTAGACCAGTGAGCAGTGCTGTCATTGGGGTCATCAGGTGGGAACCTCCTTTCATCAGTGTTTTGTCTAGTTGGGCCCACGACACCTCCAGGTGGCTAGACAGTGAGTCACTCCCCTAATGTCAGCCATCACTGCTTCTCACACCACAACAACCATCTTTTCTTCCACAAACAGCATTATTATCAGCTATCCAAGCCTCTCACCAGCTGCACACCAGTCATAGCGGGTCGGGGATACAAATCCTGGTTCGGGTAGGGGGTAGAAATAGAAGAGGTAAAGATAAGTAGGAATGGTATTTAAACCTTAGTTCGGGTAGGGGGTAATGAAAGTATAGAGGGTGCCCGAGGTGGAGGCAGGACAAGACACACTCGCAGATTCAGTAGACAAACTCACCTAAACAGTCCTACTAAGAATGCCAGCAAATACAAGGACATTCAGGCTAACTCACCTGAAATGGCCGCCTGGTTTCAAAAGGCTCACACGGATCACAACCTCCACTTAAATACATTCTGGATTTCTTCCTTGCTTCTCCCAAAAGTCTGGTAACTTAGGGTAACTAAGCGCTACCCCTGCTGGACTCCCAGCTACTATTTGCTGCTTCTAATCCAAATCACTGACTGGACCTTACTGCCTCATCTTACATTTCCTTCACTATTTTCCTCACACTCCACTTGTCCACAAAATAAGCAGTGGTCCAGGGGGACATTGGGGTTTGAAGATGGATTGTGGAGGAGTAATGTCTTGAACCCCAGTGTCATTTCAGCACTCTACATACAGTCCGAAAATTCCGGTTTGACCACTGCTGTTCCTGACTCTCCCTCTTCTTCCTCGATCTCAGTCTCTTGCTTTTCTTTTGTTTATGTTTTACCTTTTCCAGGAGAGGGTGGATGGGGCTCCTCTGAACTTTTGTTTTGTTCCAGTCTGCTTTTAGAGAAAGTAGCACGTGGGACCCGGTCCTCATCTGAATTATCTTCAGACGTTCTATTCCGTAAAACAAAGACAAAACAAAGAAATATATTTTATAATACAAGAAAGACTGAGCTATGTATATAATAATTAACAATGCTTGTTGCTCTTTTTGGATGTTTGTTTTATCGATGAAATAGCTGGTGTGTGATAATGTCCACAATTTCAAGATTCAAGAAGCTTTGCAACAGTTACAATACAAAGTGGGAAAGTAATGAAATAAAAAATAAAATAAAGCTAACATAAAATAACATGAGTAACTGAATACAACGCAATTAACAAAATTACCGTTTGTAGGTAGGTGTTGACTGAAGGTATATACAATATACAGCCCTGTGCACAATGTGCAATTTTTGCAGCCTCAACAAAATACAATATATACAAACAAGTGATTTGGATAAGTGACAATGGATAAAGTGGCATTGGATAAAGTGACATTTTGGTCTCAGGATGCAGTGTTTCCACTGATCTTTTTTTATCTTGTTGGCATCTCCTGCCCTCAGCCTGCTGCCACAGAATGCTAAACTAAAGAAGATGGCACTTGCTACCACTGACTGGGAGAACATCCTCAGCATGATGTTACATACGTTGAATGACCAGAGCCTCCTCAGGAAATAGAGCTGGTTCTGACCCTTCTTGTTAACAGCCTCTGTATTCTTGGCCCAGTTCAGTTTGTTGTCCAGGTGTACTCCAAGGTATTTGTAATTCTGGACCATATCCACAGTCTCACCTTTGATGGAAATGGGTGGGGGGCAGATTTCCTCCTGCAGAAATCCACCACCACCTCCTTTGTCTTGGTGGTATTAAGATGCAGATGGTGAGTCTAACACCACTGGACGAAGGAATCCACAACACCCCTGTACTCCTCCTTCCCCTCACTGACAAAGCCAACAATTGCAGAGTCGTCCGAAAACTTCTGCAGGTGGCATGACTCAGAGTGGAATTGAAAGTCAGAGGTGTACAGGGTGAAAAGAAAAGGGAAGAGACCACAGTGTCAGACACACAGTCCTGCAGTCTGACATACTGTGGACGACCCGTCAAATAGTCTGTAATCCAGGAAACCAGGGGAGGGTATACCTGCATCGCTGTCAGCTTACTCCCCAGCAGGGCAGGCCGGATGGTGTTGAACGCACTGGAGAAGTAAAAAAAGTTATTCTCACAGTGCTTCCTGGTTTGTCCAGGTGGGTACAGACACATTGGAGCAGGAAGATGATGGCGTCCTCCACTCCTAGTCTCACATCAGATCTACCCATCAGTTCTAATCGTAACTTCTGCCCACAAATATGCTTGAACACCTTCAGAATGGCTCGAAATCCTAATTTGCAGCTAATACAACACAACATTCTTTACAGAACACATTATACGGGACAAAGGATGTTCAGGATGGGTCTTACACTCTCAAACATCTGCACACATTTCACAGATAATTTCTCATTTGTGTGCCTGTCCAGAAGTTCTGGCTTGAGGTCTGTGAGGACCCATCAACATTCCTTAAGTGTAGTATTCCTGCATGCCCCACACTGTGTGTACTGCGTGACTTAGACAACATCAAAATGAAAATCAGCTCAGCACACATGGTTCTCACAGTGCTATGTATTGCAAAGAAAACTATTCTAATGAACTGGAAAGCAAAGAAAAATCTGTGTATTAACCAGTTTAGAAATTCTCTTTTAAGATTATATTAGCATGGAAACATCAATTGGCTGAATTTTATTCTCTCTGGTCCCCGCTGATTATCTTTATCACTTAGTGGGGGTGGGGGGTTGCTGTGGGCGGTTGAGTGTGTGCTGGGGGGCTGTGTGGCTTCAGGCGTCTGTTGGTCTCTTGGGTTGTGGGGACCGGGTTGATCGTTGTTGGGGGGGACTATGTGTCTGGCCTGGTTGGCAGTTTTGGGGGCTTGCGGTGGAGCTGTCTTGTCGCTTAGGCTGCCCTGGGGTGGTGGCTGTTGGCTCAGGGCCGGGTGGCTGGGCCACTCTGGTATGGTCGGTGGTGCTGGGCCTTGAGCGCTGCCAGGGCCCAGGGTGTGCCCTGACTATGCCTATGCCTAGGGGGGTCTGGTTTGCCCTGAACACGCCACAGTGTTGGGGGGAGTTGGAGCGGGTCCTAGTGTCGGCCTGAAGCGTTGAAGGGAGTGGTGGGGTGGAGCGGTGCTTTTCCCCAGTTGGGCGCAGCCGAGGTGATAGTGGGTCTCATGTCTGGGCTGCTGCGACTGCTGCGACTGTGTGATTTGTTTGTTTGTGGGTTTTATTGTTTTTGATTTTTTTTTATTAGTAGGGGTCCTCTGGGGTGTGGCGGGTGGGTGCCTTCTGGGTGCACAGTAGGTCCCCGAATACGGTCGCTGCAAGCCCCGGACCTGGTGGACATCAGGCCCTCCTTCCCTATAGTGCCTATTGTGGCCAGTCTCTGGCTGTCCTCTCTGGGGGAGCTTCTCTCCCCCGGTCTTTTATGTCCCCATACCCCTCTCCCTTCTGGCTCCTGTAGACAGCACACACTCAAACACGTAGGGTTTTGGGGTGTTCGATTCGATTCAATTCAATTCAATTTTATTTATATAGCACCAAATTACAACAATTGTCATCTCCAGGCACTTAAATGATATAGTCCAATTCAAGCCAATTGGAATTCAATTCATTGTAATTATAATCCAATTAATTCATATAGAGCCAATTGAAAAAATAATATCCTAGCTAAGGAAACCAACAGATTGCCCGAAACTTGTCTTCAGTCCAATCTTCCATCCTGAGCATGCCTGTGGCGACTGTGGAAAGGAACGACTCCCTTTTAACAGGAAGAAACCTCTGGCAGAACCAGACTCAGGAAGGGTGGCCATCCGCCTCGACCAGCTGGGGTTTGAGAAGACAGAAAAGAGGGAAAAGAGGGAGGAAAGACACCATAACACCATTTAAAGGATACCTGTTGGAACAGGGAAACACAAGTTAATAACCACAATAATGTCACATGTACATGATATAATTTGAGAAATTAAACAAGGGGAAAAAGAGAGCAAAGTGAGGAAAGGTGTGACAGATGAGGTCCCCCAGCAGTCTAAGCCTATAGCAGTTTAACTATGGGATGTTTCAGGATTACCTGAGTCATCCCTAACTATAAGCTTTATCAAAAAGGAAAGTTTTATGCCTAATCTTAAAAGTGGAAAGGGTGTCTGCTTCCCGGACATTTACTGGCAGCTTAATCCACAAGAGAGGGGCCTGATAACTGTAGGCTCTGCCTCCCATTCTACTTTTAGAAGCTCTGGGAAACACAAGTAAACCTGCAGTTTGGGAGCGAAATGCTCTGTTAGGAAAACATCTTACAATGAGATCTTTAAGATATGATGGAGCTCGGTCATTAAGAGCTTTATATGTGAGGAGAAGAATCTTAAATTCTATCCTGAATTTAACAGGGAGCCAATGAAGAGAAGCTAAAACTGGAGAAATACGATCTCTCCTGTTAGTTCTCATCAGAACTCTGGCTGCAGCATTTTGGATCAGCCGGAGGCTTTTCAGAGAATATGTGGGACAGCCCAATAATAAGGAATTACAGTAGTCCATTCTTGAAGTAACAAATGCATGAACTACTTTCTCTGCATCACCCTGAGACAGGATGTTCTGTGGGGTATAGTGGATGGGACCACATAGGTGGTCCCCTTTGCTGCACTCTGCAGCCTCCCGCCCCTGTTTTAATTACACCTTGGACATTACTACTTATCAGACACAAACACACACACATTAGGTCTTGGGGGGGAGTTGCACTGAGTGGTATCTGGTGGGCGGGGCTCTTTGGGCATGTAGGCTGCCCGGAGGCCGTGCTCCAAATTTTAATTGCTCACAATTAGAAAATATTGAAGAGCCAGAGGGGTGAGGGGAGAGGTCTTCCGACACCCCCGTTGCCTGGTTGCTGCCTGGGGCGGGAGGGGCTGGGAGGAGGAGTTGTTTTCTGTTGGTTCGGGGTTTGTGGTGGCTGGGCGGCTGCTGGCCCCCGGGTGTTTCCGCTGTGCCACACCCCAAGTACCAAGACAGTGATACTTTTTTTTACCTCCATGAGGGGGATAAGAGATAAAACAATTTGATTAGTTTTATCTCAACTTAAGAACTTACATTTTTTTAAATATCAACTCTGAGACTCTATCTTTTATAAGAAATCTAATGAAAAACGATGGATGATTTTCATAATTTGAGATACTATCTTGGCCTGTTTCATCTGCTAAAGGCTGAGGATTTCCTGGCAGAGAATCTCAGCACACCATGCCACCTAAGAAAGACCAAAGCAGCAACCAAAGTAATGGAGAGGAGTTGATGCCCTTCCCACAGGTACGAGATCTAATGAGTCAACAAAAGGATCTGTTCATGCAACTTCTGCAGCAGCAAGAAACCAATTTCAAGACTGTTGTGGAATTATTTGTGAACAATGTTAACACTCGAATTGACAAATTGACCAGGGAGACACAAGAGCCGAGAAGCACCCTGCAATTCTCCCAGAAGGACATTGATGATCTAACAAAGAAAAATTAGAAAATTGAGTCAGAGAGAATAATTGCTTGAGAAATTGGTTGAGATGACTGTGAAAGCAAACTACTTGGAGGGTCAAACAAGAAGGAACAACCTTGTTGTGCATGGCATTCCTGAGGCCCTGAATGAAAGCTGGAAGGAGACTGAGGACAAAATCAGGTGTGTGATCAATGAGAAACTTCACCTGGACAGTAGTCAGATGATGATTGAACGTACACATAGGACCGGCAATCCAACCGGATACTCTGGAAAGAGACCCAGGCCTATCATGATCAAATTCCGCAGATATAAAGATAAAATGGCTGTTCTGGGAAAGGCTAAGGATCTGAAAGGCACCAACATCTATGTGAATGAGGACTACACTGAAGCTGTCAGGGAAAAGCGTAGGGAACTCATTCCGGCCATGAAAGCTGCTAGAGAAAGAAGTGACATAGCCTACATCCGACATGACAAGGTTATTGTATATCTCTCTTCCCAAATGTTGAAGGATCAGAAAGGCACCAATGGCCAGGAGCTGGAGCCAGAGACTAATTGATGATAAGCATCTTCTTCGTGTTTCAAAGGGTCTTGTTATGGCACATTTGAATGTCTGTAGCATCAGAAATAAGATACATGAACTTAACTATTTGATTACAGAGAACACCATTCATATCTTGGCTGTATCGGAGACCCATCTGGATGCTTCTGTTCATTGAGACTTCCATTGATAACTATAATATTTTTTGAAGGGACAGGGATAATCATGGGGGTGGCATAGTATAGTTTCATAGCTTTGTTTTTCCTCTGTTTTCAAGGAGCGATTTTTGTTGTTACCATTCCTAGTCGCCTCCGTTAAAGGAGAGCTTTTAGTTATCGCTAAAGTTTCATAGAGCCTCTGTTTTGTTAAGAGTGGACCTTTTGTTTTATTCCGCCTCATTTTGAGAGCGTGTCTTTGCTTTGTTAAGTGTTCATAGCATTTCTGTTTTCCTCCCAGTTTGGAGAGATTTTATGTTTTGTAAATTTCATAGTTGCGCTCCTCCGGAGGAGCGCTTAGGAGTTTTATAGTCTTTCCTTTTGCGCTCCCAGGAGATTGCCCTGCAGTGCTGTGATCTGTCTTGTGTTTTATTTAAAAAAAAACATCTTGGAACCACACGACTCTGCATCTGCGTCCTGAGTCCCCTGGTACTTGTCAAGTATTATATATCTGAAATAACTTTCCAGCAACACTGTGCTCTGAGTTTATCTCAGATAGTTTAGAATCTCTATGGGTCAAAGTGCCTGTTTCTCACCTTAAGTCAGTGCTGATCGGCTGCTGCTATAGGCCTCCCGGGACTGATGTGCAATACCTGAATGATTTATGTGTATTAACTGACAGAGTTACAGATGTGAATAGTGATATTTTTTTACTTGGGTATATGAACATAGACTGGTTTGCAAATCAGTGTCCAATGAAACAAAAGATAGTATAATTAATTGACGCTTGTAATCTGTCTCAGATGATCTAACAAACTTATATAACAGTGCTGACCATATTTCCGCCACTTACATAGATAATCCATCCATTTTCTATACCGTCATTCTGTTAATCGGGTAGGCTGGAGCCTATCCCTGCAGTCATCGGGCGAAAGGCGGGGTACACCCTGGACAGGTCACCAGTCCATCACAGGGCCACATAGAGACAAACGAGACAAACAACCATGCACACTCACACTCACTCTTAGGACAATTTAGAGTCACCAATTAACCTAACATTTTTGGACGGTGGGAGGAAGCCGGAGTACCCGGAGAGAACCCATGCAAACTCCCCACAGAAGAGCCCCAGGCAGGGATCGAACCTGGAACCCGCTTGCTGTGAGGTGACAATCCTAACCACCACACCACCGTGCAGCCTTACATAGATCATATTTAGACAAATATTCCTGAATGCTGCACTAAACCAGTTTCTCGTTCTGTGGGTTTTAGTGACCATAATATTATAGCAATTACCAGGAAAACAAAAATGCATAAAAGGATGTTTAAGAAATTCATTCCTGAAGCAGTAGCAGCAACAGAAGCAGCGGTCACACAGTAGCTGTGGCTAAAAAAAACGTGATTACTCCAGGCTCTCCTTACTTAGCCTTAGTGTCCATAAACTCTGGTTAATTTGTGTCCAGTCCAAAGAGGGAGAGGGGTGAAGAGAGTCGGCGTAGCAGGGGAGACAGCCACTACATACCATGCGACCAGCAGACTATGCTCCGGTTGACGATGGTACACGGCCAATATATAGCCTCGACTGCGGTGAAAGCGCTGGATCTGTGCTCCGAGGTGAGCGGCAAACACAACGACCGTGAAACAGAAGGGGTGAAGAGGCAGGAAGCGAGAGGTAAGGGGGAGGGAAGCGGCCTACATTTATCCTATCTGCCTGAATGATGATTGGCTAAGAAGCCAGAAAGGATGGTGAAACAGAGGCTGGTGTTCAATGTGGCAGAGGTCCCTCATGCCACTACAGTAGCCAGGGATGTTCCTCATGCCGCTACACACATCTTTCAAGTTGTTCTGCTGGAGTTTGTGCTCTAGCTTCGTCCTGTTGCTGTCTTTTACTTTCCTTAAGCTCCCTCTGAGCCTGCCTCAACTGCTCCCTGTCCCCTTCTTCTCATTCAGCAGGAATTTGATGTTTCTGGTTACCCACGGCTTGTTACTGGGGAAACAGCGTACAGTCATTGTGGGAATAACACTATCCACACAGAAGCTGATGTACCCTGTTATGTATGAGTCTGTTAGCTCGAAGCAGCCCTGCAAAGCCACATTGGTCTCCTGTAACCATCTCCTCACAATCCTAGAAGTCACCGGAAGCCACTGGATTAGAGAAAAGGGCCACAGGGGAGGCCCACAAAGGGGCCACAGGTGGATGAGGTTGTGGTCTGATCTTCCAAGTGGAGGAAGGGCAGTGGAGCTGTAAGCCTCCTTAACACTGGCATACAGCAGGTCCTGTGTCTTATTTTCCCTGGTGGGACAGTCCACAAACTACTTGAAGGTGGGCAGTGTTGCAACCAGAGTTGATGAATGCATCAGGGTGCCGTGTCTGGAGTCTCGCGACGATGTGAATGGTGTCAGTTGCAAGTGCAGCATTAGCCGACGGAGGAATGTAAACAACCAGGATGATCACCTATGAGAACTCACACAGCAGATAACATGGCCACAGACTCACGGCAAGCAGTTCAATGTCCAAGCTGCACACACGCTCCTTAACTGTAAGGTGTCCAGGATGACACCACTTGTTGTTAATAAGAATAGAAAGTCCCCTACCTTTCCTCTTGCCACTCTCACGGTGATGCCTGTCTGCCTGAACAGTCTGGTTTGAGTCTGGGATGTCCTCGTGAAGCCACGTGTCAGTGAAACATATCACGCTGCTCTGGTGATACACCCGCTAAATCCTCACCAGGTCCGCCAGCTCGTCCACCTTGTTAGCTAACGAACTTACATCCTCCATGGTGATGGAAGGGAGAGGTTTATATCTCCGTTTCTTCTCCCGGTGTTTTCGTCCAGCTTTACATCCCCTGTTTTACCTTCATTTGAGTTTGTCTGTGACTTGCAGTGCAAAATTATTATAACTGAAATGAAAGGTGCTTCATAATCCATCTGCTTCACTGAGAAATATTTACAGAGTTGTGAGTATGGTAATAGAAAGAAAATAGAATAGAATAGAAAAATACTTTATTCATCCCCAAGTGGGGGAAATTCAAATTAGTCGAGTAGCTCAAAAAATTATAAATATTTACAATGATTTTATACTAAACAACAAAAACAATAATAATAATAATAATCAATGACCAAATTAAAATAAATTTGAGAAGAACATGTCAGCAGTCACTATTAAAAAGCCTTATGGCTGTGGGGAAAAGGACCTCCTGAACCTCTCAGTCCTGCAACGCAGTGAGATGAGCCTCTCACTGCAGCTGCTCCTCTGACCTGCCAGGATACTATGGACAGGATGTTTATTATTATCCAAAACAGAATATAATTTCCTCCTCATCTGTTGCTCCACCACAGCACTTAGAGGGTGTAGTCTTCTGCCTACAACAGAACTGGTTTTGTACCAGTTTGTCCAGGTGCCTAAAGCTTTTGTCTGTAGTGCAACTACCCCAGCAGACAACAGCATAGAACAGTGCACTCTCAATGATAGTGTGATAAAACATGCAGATCATATCACTACAGACATTGAAGGACCTGAGCTGTCTCAGGAAGAAGACTCTGGCCCCTCTGCTTCTATGTTGGCAGACCACTCCAGTATATTATCCAGTACCACCACCAGGTATTTGCAGGTCTGAACAGACTCTATCTCCCTTCCATCAATGCAGACTAACTGGTATGGAGTTTTAGATATCCTGAAGTCCACCACAAGCTTTTTGGTTTTGGTAATGTTCAGGAGCAAAATGTTGATTTTGGTCCAACCATAGAAGGACTCCACAAGGTCTCTGTACACCTTCTCCTGTCCACCGTGCACACATGCCACAACAGTCATATCATCAGAATACTTCTGTTTGTGGCAGGACTCTGAGTTGTGCCTGAAGTCTGACGTGTACAGGGTGAAAAGAAAAGGAGCCAAAACGGTACCCTGCGGAGCCCCAGTACTGCATTCTAGTATTCCAGAAACACATCTCCCCATCCTGAGATACGGTCTGACAGTCAAATAGTCTATAATCCACGATGTCAGGGAGGGGGCCACACCCATACCTAGAAGCTTGTCTTTCAGTATGGGAGGCCGTGGGAGTGTTGAAGGCACTGGAGAAGTCAAAGAACATGATTCTCACATATGAACCAGGCACATCCAGATAAGCATATGCCTGATGCAGCATGTACAGAATTGCATCTTCCACTCCTATGTGTTTCGGGTAGGCAAACTGGAGGGGCTCAAGATCCTCAGCAACCTGCAATCTCATGTGACGAACAAGGAGTATCTCCAAGGTCTTCATGATATGAGATGTCAAAGCCACAGTCTGTAGTCATTCAGCTCCACCGGTTGCCCTAATTTGAGCACCGGTATGAGATGAGAAGTTTTCCACAGCACCAGGACTTTTTCCATCTGAAGGCTCATATTGAAGAGCCAATGAAGGGACTGCTATTTGACCAGCACAGTCCCTCTGAAGCCTTGGACAGACTCCATCTGGGCCTGCAGCCCTCCCCGACTGAAGTCTCCTGAGTGATGACAGGAGTGATGTTGCTATCAATTTTAGAGATGGGGGTGGGGGTGTAGATGGACAGAGGAGGGTAAGTGGTGTGAGTTGCTGCAGAGGTGGAGGTGCAGCTGAATTAAGGAGGCCAGGTGGTGGGATTAGCCACAGTTGTGAAGGTGCAGTTGGGCTCAGGAGGCCTGGATGTGGTAGCTGCCACAGATGTGGAGGAGCAGCTGGGCTCAGGATGCCTGGTGCTGGAAACTGCCACAGAGGTAGATGTAAAGCTGGGCTCAGGAGGTTTGGAGGTGGAAGCTACCGCAGAGATGGAGGTTTGGCTAGGTTCAGGATGCCTGGTGGTGGGAGCTGCCGCAGAGGTGGAGGTGTAACTTTTTTTTTTCCTTGTCCTCTCCAGCATTATGGCAGCAGAATTGTAATCCCGGGCCAACAGCCCACCGACCCCGCCAGGTCCCAGCCACCCAGACATGGGCCGTGCACCGGACCCGGGTCCCAGGAGCCCCAGCGCCCCCAAACCCCCCCGGTAGAGGCCCCACCCAATACCCGAGAGGGTCAAGCGCCCCAGACAGCCACACAGTGGGCCAGCACCTGCCCCAGCGCCCCTGGCCAAGTGCCCCGGGAGTCAAGACGTGCCCACAGGTGGGTGAAGTTGCGAGCAGCGGGGAGAGGCAACGCTCCCCCCCATTGGGAGCACCACAAGCACGCCAGATGACAGTGTGTCCCACACCCAGGCCCAGTCATCACCACACACACTTGCACATCCCATACATCTGAATAATAGCAGAATAATAGCAGAATAATTCATCCTCCTGGCTCCTCCTGCCCCGGGCAGCAACCAGGAAACAGGGGTGTGGGAAGACCCCTTCCCTCACCCTTCTGGCTCTTCAATATTTTCTAATAGTGAGCGATTAAAATTGAAGGGCAGCCAACCTTGTAGAACTGGGAGTGCGGCCCTCTGCGCAGCCTACATACCCAAAGAGCCCCGCCCACCAGATGCCACTCAGTGCAACCACCCCCCAAGACCTTATGTGTGTGTGTGTGTTTGATAAGTAGTAATGTCTAAGGTGTAATTAAAACAGGGGCGGGGAACTGCAGAGTGCAACCAAGTGGACCACTTACGTGGCCCCATCCACTACACCCCACAGAACACACACGCCCCAAAAACCCTACATGTGTGAGTATGCGCCGTGTACAGGAGCCATAAGGGAGAGGGGTATGGGGATATAGACCGGGGGAGCTTCTCTCCCCCAGAGAGGGCAGCCAGAGACTGGCAGCAAAAAGGCACCCCCGTTACCTGGGACCCGCCACAGGGCAGGAGGGCCTGATGTCCACCAAGTTTGGGGCCTGCAGCGACCATATTCAGGGAGCTATTGTATCCCCAGAAGGCACCCACCCGCCCCACTCCTCCTCACCCCTCCTCAGCCCAGAGAACCTCTACAAAAAACAAACAAAAAAACCCCCAAACAAACAAACAAACCACGCAGTCACACCAGTCGCAGCAGCCTGGGCCTGAGACCCACCACCACCCGGGCCTGGGTCACCCCCAGAAATGATCAACACATTGCTGGGGGGGACCCAGTAATAACCCACAACCTGAGAGACCACCAGACGCCCGAAGCCACACAGTTCCCCCCAGCACACACCCAACCGCCCAGAGCGACGGGACAGCAACCCACCACCACCACTATGTGATAAAGCTAATCAGCGGGGACCAGAGAGAATAAAATTCAGCCAATTGATGTTTTGAGGTGGCAGACATTGTTTCCATGCTAATATAATCTAAAAGAAAATTTCTAAACTGGTTAATACGCAGATTGTTCTTCGCTTTCCAGTTCATGAGAATAGTTTTCTTTGCGATACAAAAAACTGCGAGGACCATGTGTGCATGGTGGAGGTGTAGCTTGACTCAGGAGACCTGATGGTGGAAGCTGCCGAAGAGGTAGAGGTACAGCTGGACAGAAGAAGCCTGTTGCTGAGAGTTGCTGCAGAGATGGAGGTGCAGTCAGGCGGAGGAGGAGGCGATGTGAGTTGCCATTGAGGTGGAAGTACAGCTGGACAGTGGAAGCAGTATAGAGGAATCAGATGTAGTGGTGGGGGTGGAGGGAGCAGCAGCAGAGGTGGAAAAAGCCACACTATCAAACCTGTTGTAATATCGGTTGAAAGTATTGGCTCTTTCCACATCACCTTCCACAGACTGAGAGTTTTTCAGTCTGTATCCAGTGACGGTCCCCATGCCCCTCCACACCTCCTTGGTATTATTGTTCTCCAGCAGTCTCTCTACCTTTTTCTTGTACTCCACCTTAGCTCGACATAGTGTCTTTTTAAGCTCCCGTTGTACATTCCTCCGCCTTTCTCCATCCCCATTCTGGAACCCCCTCTTTTTCTGGTTCAGGAGGTCTTTGATGTCACTTGTGATCCATGGTTTGTTTTTAGGATAGCACCTTACAGTCCTCACCGGAATCACAGTGTCCCTACAGAAGTTAATGTAGTCAGTGATGGTGCTGACCCTCCTGTCCATGTCAAAGTCCATTTCTTCTTCCTCCAGCACTACAGCCCAATCTGTCACATCAAAGCAGTCTCTCAATGCATCACGCGCTCCTAGTGACCACTTCCTGAAAGATCTGAAAGTAACAGTAAGTCTTTGTATACAAGGTCTGTATGTGGGTTGTAGATAGACCATGCTGTGATCAGATCTACCCAGTGGTGGAAGAGACACTGCCCTGTAAGACTCCTTCATGTTAGCATATAACAGATCTAATGTCTTTTCTCCACGTGTTGGACAGTCCACATACTGTACAAAGCCAGTCAGGCAGGAGGATAGAGAGACGTGGTTGAAATCCCCTGTGATTGCAATGAATGCCTCAGGATGCTTTGTCTGTATCCTAGCAACGGCATCCTGGATGACGTCACACACCGTTGTCGGTGTTGCCCTCGGTAGAATGTAAATAACGATGACGACTGTATATAGGAACTCTCTGGGCGCATAGAATGCACGGAAAGCAACTGACAGCAGTTCAATGTCTGGACAACATATCCTCTCCTTAACGGTCACATTGCGGGGGTTGACCCATCTCTTATTAAAAAACAGGATAATACCCCCGACTTTCCACTTACCGCTCGTACTCCGGTCAAGATCCGCTCGTACGTCTGTGAAGCCGGGTATGTCCACACACGAGTCTGGTGTGTTGTCATTCAGCCAGGACTTAGAGAGACAGATCAAACTGCTCTCCTTATACAGTCGTTGGTTCCACACAAGCGCCTCTAGCTCATCACACTTGTTAGGTCGCGAGTTAGCGTTTTCCATAATCACAGAGGGCAGTAAAGGCTTGTACCTCTTTGCCTTTTGTTTTGCTCTAGCTCTGCATCCACGGTACAGCTTTTTTTGCTCGGTCGGAATTCCACAACCAATCCTTGACAGTGCCAACAGTTCTTCTTTTGTGTACACTGCTCTTAAGCAAGGCTTGTGAATTTTGTTTTGTTTTTTAATTTTTTTTCTTACCACAAGTTTTCACAAGTAATATCTAAGCAAGCCTGACATTTTTTGGCAAACGGTCCTGTGGAATTCTGAGATTAATTTGAATTTTTGCTGAAATGAGCAAGATTTTATATTGAAAAATGAAAAAGAAAGGTGTTGAATTCTCAAACTCATAAACAGAGAGGTGCATCAATTATGTTTTTGGGTATTGTTGTGATAAAAGGTACTAAAATAGAGCAGAATTGGTTAAATTAAATAGAAAAAGAAAAGAAAAAAAGCTAGATGGTTGTAGCTCAGGAGGAAGAGCAGTCGCCCACCAATCGGAAGGTCGGTGGTTCGACTCTGGCTTCCCCAGGATACATGTCGAAGCGTCCTTGGGCAAGACACTGAACCCCACGTTGCCCCCCCATTGGGGGTATGAATGTGTGTGAATGATTAGAAAAGCACGTAGTTATATCTTAACACGTGCTGTATGAATGTGTGTGAGTGGGGTGAATGCGGCATGTAGTGAAGCGCTTTGAGTGGTCAGCTAGACTAGAAAAGCGCTATACAAGTACAAGTCCATTTACCATTTACCACTGTCGCTTAAACAGGATGAATATCCTCAAATTGTAATACCTCAGGATTCACAAGGATTCTTGCGTCATCATTTTAAGAAGCTTCCATTCAAACCAGTTTGTGGGGTAATGAGAGCCCAGTCCTCTGGTGCCATCTACTGTTTCCATATAATTTTGTAAGTCTCTTGTTTGAATAACATGTAATTGTGAGTGTTTACCACCAGGTGACAGTGGTGGATTAAAAAGATGCAACTGTGAACATGTGATATGTACATTTACAGGTCAGCGAGGAGCTGCTGCTTATGGCGGTGAAACTTGAGTCTGTTAAATGACTGTATTATTGGGTAGAGGGTTTGCTCCAACAGGTCCACACAATATAAGGCAGGTTATGACAAGGTTATAACAGTGAAAAAGTGTAATATCATACCTGAATGGTTAAAAGGAACATTGTGTGCACTATTTTGTCCTCATAAAATATTATCTTCAGGGCAACATCAACCAGTACTTCACTTTGTTTCCTGCTGTAGAAACTGCACAAGTTCTGACTTGTGAGAGTGCAGGCCATGTTCATTAAGTTTCAGTATAACCAGTGAATTCTTTCCTCGCAGCTTAAGGCAGTGCTTTTGACTCACAAGCACCTTCTTATTGTGTGACTGAGAACACACACAGGTCTACTTCCCTGTTTTTAAACCATTGACCTCCCCCTCAAAAGCCCCAATTTTCTCACTGTTCAGTTGTAAGCTGAACGCTGTAATCAAAAGTTATACTCATTATTTAAACAAGTATGTGTTAGATGAGTATGAGTTTGATATATGAAGATATTTGATATATGAAGGAAGAATTATTTCAAACAGCTTTTTAGGTCGGTGAAATCATTATATAAAAGTGCCTGCTCAAACGTCTTGGAGCTACTAACTTGCTAAACTATCAATAGCTGAACAACTATATAACATTTTTAATAACAGACTCTTGATTATGACTACAGTAGTGAAGCAGAAAGTCTTTTTGATTGAATCACTACTCTGACCTTTTCATTTCTATTAATTTTTTTCAAAGCCTACTCA
This sequence comes from Leuresthes tenuis, assembly GCF_036924035.1. Classification (NCBI taxonomy): domain Eukaryota; kingdom Metazoa; phylum Chordata; class Actinopteri; order Atheriniformes; family Atherinopsidae; genus Leuresthes; species Leuresthes tenuis. The sequence continues at coordinate 32,314,114 of NW_027325363.1, read as the reverse complement.
CCTTATCTGTAATTCTTAACTTTTTATATCAATATGCAAGTCACTTTCCCTGCAGTTTAATTTCTCCCTTTCTTTATATTCATAAGTATTATAACAAGCACATACAGTGGTGAGACATTCTGCTTGTCTGTTCCAAGTATGTAAGTGATTAAAAGAATGAGGGAGTTTTGAGGTAAGCTGATGTTTAACTAAGATAAACCGAAAAAGCACCTGGCACAGTTACTCATGTCCTTGGTTAGAAACTGAAAAGGGAAGTTCCATCATTTCCTGAATATGGGTACACTACTGAGAGATTTATTTGATGGCCAAGAAATAATTTTCTTCACGATCTACTTTGCAAGAAGCTCTTACTTTCCTTATGCAAAATGGTACCCTTTTCCCCATATATATTTGGTATAATCTGTCAAAGCAGTATCAAAGACTGTGGCAATTTTTAGTTCTTGAGTTCCCTACAGTTGTGCAATATAATGCCACTGTCATGAAAAATAAACCTCAAATTTGGAATTTTACTGCTGGAACCCATTTTGATTATTACTGAGATTGCTGAGTAAGCGCTGTCCCACTGTATGTTATCATTGTGCGCCTTGTATCTGGTCATGTACTATTCGACAAAGCTGTGTTTGCACGTTTTTTATGTGCTCTGGAGAAATTAGTACAGACTACACAAAGAAAACAGCAGAGACAATGTCAAGTAAGGCACTGTAGCACTTGTTGAGCCTTAGAGAATGCAAAAAGCTTGCTCACTCACTTTTGGTCAAACGTGAGCTAACGATGCAAGCCACTAGCTCCAGGAGCACTGGTCATTATAGGCCCTGGAATGTGCTATTGCTGGAGCTACCAGAGTGAACTTTTTGCTCACAGCACGCACGGCAGATGTAAGACCAATTTAGAAGCAGCAGCACTTGGAAACTCGCCCACAGCTGAAGATGCTAGCTCAGTACTAGCCCCCAGGGTAGCTTAGCACTCCTGGAGCTAACAGCTTCTGAAAAAAGTGAGCTTCTGGTCAGCTCTCATAGCCCATAGGGGTGTGGCTTCTTACGACCTGTAGGAGTGCAGGCTCACTGGCAGTTTTGAGTTAGTCTGGCTCCTGGAGATAGCAGCATCTGAATTGTTGAACGCATAGAAAGTGAATCTATTACCACTGACAAAATTAAAAAGAAAAGGTAGAGTCATATCCTGAGCAATTTAAATGTATGAAATGTTTTTTTCCTGGCAAAATCTTTAAAATGTACAATTTTGAAATTGTAGGTTCACAAATAAGTTTTTTAAAGAATTTATAAATGCCAAAAAGGGACTTTACCCTGACCTAAACACTTAGATTCCACTTCATACTTTTTAACATTGTTAATGTTTGTTTGAACAGAAAGTCGGCACAACAATGGGTGACACTGCCCTCAGGGGTGGTGGCAGCACACGTGGGTGACTTTGATTACCCTAAGGTAAATATCTATGTTTTTGTGTAACTCAGAATAAACGTGTTCATAAAGTAACCCAGTGTGCTGGGGAAAAGGTGAGGCTGATTTAGACATGTCACACTTTACACAGGGTGCATTAACATTTGCACACAGAGACAGTCAGGGGCTGGTTAGAAAGATCTTAAGTTGTAGTTTAACCAGCAAAAAACAGCAAGTTACTAACTTTAACCTCCAACTATGATGCTGTGAAGACCGGATAGAAATTGGGGGCGCACATGCCCAATGCACAATTACACGAATAAAGTTACTCACCAAGAAGCCACCCACTGCGCATAGTGCCATCTTCTAGTCTGTTCCCAACAATGCTGTTTCTCAGAATGTATGAATCGTGCGTTGAACCAGACCACCTTGCCACAATGTTGGTTAATTGCATTTGTGCATCACATATGATCTGTACATTGATCGAATGAAAATGTTTCCTGTTGACAAATACAAATTCATCATGTGATCGTGCTTTTATAGCAATATGCGTGCAGTCGATAGCTCCAATGACATTAAGAAAACCGTCTCTCGCTCTGGCTGAGATGCAGATAACTCTGTCCAACTCAGCTGGCATGGCTTGGCTCAGGGTCGACTGGCACAGTCCCAGTAGGTTGGTCAGTTCCCTCTAGAATGTCCCAGTTGCTAGGATCCCCAGTGTGCACATCACCTGTGGTGACAAGCAGCGCATGGCTCCTTGCTGTTGCGCTCCAAAGCCGGCCGCAGATCTGCGCACAGTTCCAGGCGGATTGCTCTCTAAACGGCTGATGAGCCAGTTGTCATCCTGTGCCAGCAAGTCCTCTCTCTCTCTGAACACACGCTCTCTTCCAATTGCACCATTTGCAATGTCTTCGAATACCGCTAAAGCAGCCATTGTTTTTAAAGTTTCAGTGTTGATTGTTCGTGTGTTTTAAATGTGCACATCACTCAGTCTGAGCACAAATTGTGTTCACATTTATTTATTATAACACTTTCCCAATATGCGATGGCTCGCGCAATGACATCACACTGTCGTGGCTGCCATATATAGTGGTGCGAGCCGATACGCCAGTAGTTGCAATATTCTCCGTCCCAGAGGTGTTGCTGCTATGTGAAGGTAACCGCTAACTACTCTACAACAATGAAAGTGAAGAAGAAAACAATGCCCCCGTCAAGAGCAGGAGGAGTAGCACTGTCATCAATGGTCAGCAGTCTCACCTCTGCTTACATAATAGCTGATGAGCCTACAGAAGTTATAATTTCAAGAGGCATGATGACGCCAATCTGACCTCCAAATACCTAAGCATTCTCATCTCTACTTACATAATAGCTGATAAACCTGCAGAAGTTGAAATTTCAATAAGTGTGTTATCACCGTTATAGTCTGATATAGTACTTAGAATATTGTTATAGGACTTTTAAGTGTATTGTCTTATCTTTTCTTTGTTTGTTATGAAATAGTATACATCAATGGACACACTTGGGAATTATCATTGCCTTTCAGGATGCAATAATAATAACAATAGATCGGTTTGCTGTTTCACTTGCTTATGCTGTTTCAGTGCAGACGCATTTCTCCTCACTGAACCTGTTTTGGAATTGGTCCATCCGGTTTGTCGTTCTTCACACACGCCAAGTTACAAATTTTGACTGGTGCACGACGACGCGTCGCCTTTTCATGGGGCGCCAGGTGGAAATACGTCATTTTGATATCATGTGTCGTCTGTGCCGTGAGCGATGCGTCAACTATAAAACAAGCTTAAGTGTGACCAAAGAATCAACACCTGTAGAAAAGTGCGTATGCCAGCCCTGAAGTTGGCGTGAGACACCACACATTTCCACGGTTATTTCGCTCTTGATACATCTGATGGTTGACGTGAAAAAGAGCATACGCCACTTTTTTTGCGTATGCACCCTTTGCACACGAGGTCCCTGGGATGGGCAGTCAGTAATCCCTCCACAAAAAAGAAAAGTCTCCACAAATTGCATATAGCACATTTTTTATACTGCTCTTTGTCATACTATAATGTAACTTAGAAAATGGGGATGATGTCCATGAAAGATTCAAAGAAAGCAAATTAAAAGAAAGCAAAGAAAAAAATTCCATTTCCATTTTTTAAAAATGTCTCTCTAAAAGCAAGTTGTTGTTTTTTACTGCTTATTAGGAAAATATTAACCTATTCTATTACCTGAAGGGACTTTCCCGATGTGTTACAGTGTTTTTCTTAGGTTGTCTTTACTCTATAACCATTTACTGTTGTAGTTTATTATGCAGTCATGAACTTATGAACTTTGCAAAGGTTGCAAAATATTTCTTTCCGTCTTCTCCCTGCTATTTACTCAACAGAAGCAGCTGTACAAGCACATTCCCCCTGTTTGTTGGTGTCTTTTTAAACCCTTGACAGCTCAAGGCAGGATGCACAAGGACCAGCCAGAAGTCTTCTCACTCTCAAAGCACACATACACATGTGTGTATTGTGTGTTCATGACAGAAAGAGAGAGCGAGTCAGTAAATGAAAGGTGAAAATGAAGCTGCAGCCCCCAGATAAAGATTAGTTTGCTCTACAGGTTGAGGCGTGTATCAGGACCTTTAAGGCTGGCATGTAGACACAGGCTAAGCAAAGCTGGAGCATGCCATGTGGCTGTAGATCAGGAAATAGAATGTTGTTCAACAATTGGAGAGTCAATAGTTTGATATCTGGACTCCACAGTCCAAATGTCCTCATGCAGGAAACCGGAGCTCTGTTGACCCTGATGTACTGAGTATCTGTGGCATGTCTTCAGATGGCATGTGTGTAAATAGGTGAGTGTGACTTGTAAGTGCTTTAGGTGCTAAAAAAGCGTTTTTTCACTGCAAATGCTCATGCATAAACTAAATGGCCAATCTCTTCATTACCCTCTTTTCACCCCCTTGGGCTAACTATCTGCTATTTTTGTATTTATCAATTTCATGATTTGATTTCACTGCTGGGACAAGTGTTTAAACAGCAGATTTTCATGGAAATGGTATCATACACAGACATTCGACATAATGGCCTATATATATTTCAGGTTAAAAACTGTTCTGGGAATCACTTAGGCAGTTCAATTCAATTCAATTCAATTCAATTTTATTTATATAGCGCCAGATTACAACAATTCTCATCTCAAGGCACTTAAGTAATATAGTCCAATTCAAGCCAATTGGAATTCAATTCATTGTAATCATAATCCCATTAATTCATATAGAGCCAATTCAAAAATTAATATTCTAGCTAAGGAAACCAACAGATTGCACCGAAACTTGTCTTCAGTCCAATCTCCCGTCCTGAGCGTGCCTGTGGCGACTGTGGAAAGGAACGACTCCCTTTTAACAGGAAGAAACCTCTGGCAGAACCAGACTCAGGAAGGGTGGCCATCCGCCTCGACCAGCTGGGGTTTGAGAAGACAGAAAAGAGGGAAAAGAGGGGGGGAAAACACCATAACGCCATTCAAAGGATATCTGTTGGAACAGGGAAACACAAGTTAATAAACACAATAATGTCACATGTACATAAAATCATTTGAGAAATTAAACAGGGGGAAAAAGAGAGCAAAGTGAGGAAAGGTGTGACAGATGAGGTCCCCCAGCAGTCTAAGCCTATAGCAGCTTAACTATGGGATGTTTCAGGATTACCTGAGCCATCCCTAACTATAAGCTTTATCAAAAAGGAAAGTTTTAAGCCTAATCTTAAAAGTGGAAAGGGTGTCTGCTTCCCGGACATTTACTGGCAGCTTATTCCACAAGAGAGGGGCCTGATAACTGAAGGCTCTACCTCCCATTCTACTTTTAGAAACTCTGGGAACAACAAGTAAACCTGCAGTTTGGGAGCGAAGTGCTCTGTTAGGAAAATATCTTACAATGAGATCTTTAAGATATGATGGAGCTCGGTCATTAAGAGCTTTATATGTGAGAAGAAGAATCTTAAATTCTATTCTGAATTTAACAGGGAGCCAATGAAGAGAAGCTAAAACTGGAGAAACATGATCTCTCCTGTTAGTTCTCATCAGAACTCTGGCTGCAGCATTTTGGATCAGCTGGAGGCTTTTCAGAGAATATGTGGGACAGCCCAATAATAAGGAATTGCAGTAGTCCAATCTTGAAGTAACAAATGCATGAACTAGTTTATCTGCATCACCCTGAGACAGGATGTTCCTGATTTTAGCAATATTACGAAGGTGAAAGAAGGCAGTCCTAGAAACCAGTTTTATATGTGCGTCAAATGATAAATTCTGGTCAAAAATAACTCCAAGGTTCCTCACTGTAGAACTAGAAGCCAAGGAAATACCATCTAGAGTAACTATATAACTAGACAATTTCTCCCTGAAGCGCTCAGGTCCAAAGAGAACAACTTCAGTTTTTTATGAATTTAGAAGCAGACAGTTCTGAGTCATCCATGTCTTTATGTCTTTAAGACATGCTTGTAGTCTGACCAACCTATTGGTTTCATCTGGTTTCATAGATACGTACAGCTGAGTATCATCAGCATAGCAACGGAAATTTGTGCGATGCTGTCTAATAATGTTACCTAATGGAAGCATGTATAAGGTAAAAAGAATCGGTCCAAGCACAGAACCCTGAGGAACTCCATGACTTACTCTGGTGTGTGAGGAAAATTCTTCATTTACAAGAACATACTGGAATCTATCAGATAAATATGACTTAAACCAGCCTAATGCAGTTCCTTTAATCCCAATAACATGTCCAAGTCTCTGTAACAGAATGCTGTGATCGATCGTATCAAATGCAGCACTGAGATCCAACAGGAGAAGAACAGACACAAGTCCGCTATCAGAAGCTAAGAGGAGATCATTGGTAACTGATGTAAATGATCACAAAGTTGAGCTGCAACTATTTTTTTATTTTTTTTTACCGTCCTCTGTTATATCTGCACATGGCAGTGAAGAAAAGGATGATGTAATCAACTCCTTAAAACTCGTTACAGCATTCTCTGATAAACACCTTCCACGTGTAAAATTCTTCTCAGAAGCCGTATAGTCAAGTAATGTAAATTCAAAAATGGTCAGACAAGACAGGATTTTGAGGGAACACTGTTAACTGTTCACTCTCAATGCCATAAGTCAGCACAAGGTCAAGGGTATTATTAAGGCAGTGAGTAGGTCTGTGAACACTTTGAGAAAATCCAATAGAGTCTAATATAGAATTAAAGTTAATATTTAGGCTGTCATTTTCAACATCTACATGAATATTAAAGTCACCCACTACAATGACTTTATCTGTACTCAGCACTAACTGGGATAAAAACTCTGAGAATTCAGACTTCAGGTTTTTGTGATTTCCACTTTGGGTGGGAAAAACTGAGAATCAGAGATTCAAAAGAGCTAAAACTAATCTTGGGTTTAGGGCTGATTAGTAACCCTGATCTGAAGATAGCTGCCACTCCTCCTCCTCTGCCTGTGGTTTGAGGAATGTGAACATTTAAATAGTCAGAGGGAGTTGATTCATTAATGCTAACATGATCCTCCTGCTGCAGCCAGGTTTCTGTAAAACAAAATATATCAATATGATGATCACAAATCAAATCATTCACTAACAGAGACTTCGAAGGGAGAGATCTAATATTCAGCAAACCACATTTAATAGTTTGATGTTTAAAAATTTTTTTGCACAAGAGGATTTGCTCCTTTTGTGTTTTTTGATTGAGGGGGGGGGGGGGGGGGGGGGGGGGGGCAGCATCAGGTGGGAAGCCACAGAGAAGTGTGTAAGACTACAACTCTGCATCCTGGTCTCAACCCTGGGTTGTCATGTTTTTGGATGACTAATAAATTCGTCCATATTTCTAGAAATGAGTGGGAATGATGCCACTTTGGCATAGAATGCCAGTTGACAGCTATTAGAGAAACAATGATTATTAATTGATTTACTGCAGCAGCAACAAGTATTTGCATAATTGTATTGTTTATTATATATGTTCACATATGTTAAAAAATGTCACCATTATGACACAACAAGTTTTAACAAAGTTAATGTAATGTTTATTTTTGATTCCCTTTACTGATTTATTAAAACATAAAATTACAAATAGAAGATATTAAAAACAATAAAGGTAATCATTCGATTACATCAATTACATCTATTACTGTTATTTCATAACAGGTCACATTATCACATCATAATTAATTTAAAGAATAAAACATGGAACCCAAATTTTTATGATACCAAAAATCTCACATCTCCTACATATGTTGCTAAATCCAATTAGGCCCATTTGATTCCAGGATGATTTGATCAAAGTAAAGTACATAGTTGGGTAATGGCAGTGATAAAAAAAAAACATTGCTTTAAGCAATTTTCCACCTCATGATATCTGCATGACAGTATCTTATGTTCAGTAGACGGCAGCTTTCAGTTTGAAAGCTTTTCAGTTTCAGTGCTTTCAGTTTGGAGAAGCCATGGGAGTGGCTAACAGGCTAGTTGGGTTACTTTTTCCATAAATCAAGCTCAAACAAATTAGTAATAGATAGTTCTTCAAATGTATTTGAATGGCATTTTTACGAGCCTCTCGCGAAGGGCCAACTATAGCTGACTGTGCTGAAAAGCAGGCAGCCAGACAACTCAGAGCATCTAACATTAAATTGGTGATAAGTGGTTCCTCCACTGCCTTACTTGGGTTGCTGGCTATTGGGTGCATCTAGAAATGTGTTGTTGCAGAGGTCAACAACTCAGATTATTAGATGTATGATTGCCTTTTTTCGGACAGCTTTGCTCACTAGTAACCTCTAACATTGTCACGATCTACGTTCTGTTTAATGTCGTTTCTCGTCATTTCCTGTTTTATTTAAAAAAGTCACTAATCTTGTCCTCTCGTTTCAGGTAACTTGCGCTTCCTCTCGTGTCATGCGTCTCATTGTCTTCCCTGATTCCCAAGTGTTTCCACCTGTTCCCCTTGGTCCCTCATGTGTTCAAATGGTCTGCGTATCCCTTGTCTCGTCGCCAGTATGTTGTCTCTTTTTGAGTACCTTACCAGTCATCTGTCTGTTCCCATGTTCCGTAGAAACCACGAGCCTGCAGCGAGCGTTTCTCCCGCAGTGCTGTCTTGTTTGTAGTTTGTCCATAGCCATAGTTTATTTATTGTGTAAGATAAGTTTCATAGCCTTGCGTGTTCCTCCATTTTTAAGGAGAGATTTTTGTTCTAACCTGTCATAGTTGCCACCGTTAAAGGTGAGTTTCTTTAAGTTAAAGTTAAATTTTCATAGAGCCTCTGTTTTTGTAAAGAGTGCGTCTTTTGTTTTACTCCGCCTTGTTAGGAGAGCGCGTCTTTGTTTTGTTAACTATTCATAGCTATTGTTTTCCTCCCAGCGTGGAGAGTTTTATGTTTTGTAAATTTCATAGCTGCACCCCTTCTCCCCCATAGCTACGGAGGAGAGCGCTTAGGTTTCCATAGCCTTTTATTTTGCGCTGCCGGGTGATCGCCCTGCAGTGCCCTGTGTGTGTGTGTTTATGAAATAAACCCTTTTGGAATCCAAAGACCCTGCATCTGTGTCCTAAGTCCCTCGAGGTACCTGACAAACATTAGCTTTTCATACAGAGAGGGCACAGTGGCATGCATAAAGTTATGTTGAATCACAAGGCAAACTACTTCTAAAAGTCTTATGCTATAATCTGTACAGTATGGTCAGAAGCACTGACCGATTTACATACATTTTTTAATTAAACTGGGTTACTGATGTTTTAATTTTCAGTGCTGCGTGGTGTGGTAGTTGGCACCGTTGCCTCACAGCAAGAGAGTTTTAGATTCAAATCTCAGCTGGGGCCTTTCTGTCTGGAGTTGGCATGTTCTCCCTGTCTCTGTGTGGCTTCTCTCCAGGTACTCCGGTTTCCTCCTACCCTCCACAAAGAGTGTCCCTCGCCCAATGACAGCTGGGATAGTCTTAAATTGGATTACGCAGTTATAGAAAATGGACAGATATTTTCAGTTTCCCCAGTGGATATTCAAACTTCTAAGAAATAGAGTAAGCCTTTAGAGATAGCAAAGCTGGTAGCTGCTCATAATTGTTTGAGCAAATTGTACATTTTTCTATCTTTGAATTTTCTACTTCATTTTGTCTTCAGACAGATATTCACATTGATACAACACTTTATTAACTGAAAAGTGTCCAATTGCGCTGACTATGTGCAGCCCCTGTACAAGTAATTGTGGTTGCCGCTCAAACCTGTGGAACATAGATGCTATTCGGATGAAAATTCTATGCCCTTAGGTTTAAGTTGCACTCTGAGGTGAAAATTCACTCTTCTTCTGACACATTTTGAGCAGCTGCTAACTTGACTTGTCTGTCAACCTCCCTTCCTACTTCTCCAAACTAAGAGCACTTGGACTGCTGTCCACCACATGTCAAAACACTGACATCTCATAAGAACAACACAATATCACTTCAAGAAAAAAAAACTTCTTTAAATCAAAGATAAATTTCTTTGCCTCTGGCTCATTCAACTATTCGTTGTTCCAAGTATATTATCTTAGACACTTTTTTACAATGTTACAACAATATTTTACAACAAATGAATTTCTGCCTAAATGAAAACAGTTGTTTTTTAAGATCTAGTGGAATGAAAGTGAACTTTTGGGATCCCAGCTTAGAGTGTCAGGCAGTTTCTCTTCTTTTTGCAAATGCAGAGAGATTCTGTCCTGATATACCGTATTTACTCTGTAACATTTTTAAACAATCTCTTTGCCTTTGCCACTGCAGTGATTTTGAAAATCATCATCAATAATCATTAACTAAGCTTAGAAGTTGTGAAATATGTTCATACACCTGCAAGGATCTAAAGGTGAGTCACCTAGTGTGTCTCTTTTATGTAAGATAGCTAAGGTGGGCTGTGTTGAGTGCACTGTGTCTTGAAGCCACTTTGTCTGGGTCAAGAGAAAAGCTGTTGTAGATGAAGATAGCAACCCGAGTCCTTAAAATGCAGTGAAAAAAACAGGATGAGATAGGATCAGTGCTGAAATACAGCCCACAGGCTAAACTGACACACAAGGTTCATAAAGAGAAATAACTGTTTGGACAAATGGCCCCATATTTTGCTTTGTCACTCACAGTTTTCTTTTTTTTCTTTCATGTCCTTCACTTTTGTCACCTCCACTCCTTTTTCTTTTGAGGCCATTTACAAATCCCCTGTCAAAGCAAATTCACAGCAGTGGCCATGGTGGATTCATAATTATCAAGAGTCACAAGCTTGACTCTCCCCTCTTTTCAAAACCGCTTTGCGTCAGCAATCCATGCTAAGCAATGCTTTGCATTATTCACTGCACATATAGGCTACTGCAGCACATAATTTAGTAACACAGTGATGTAGTACACTTTTTGGAGCTGCCATAAGACTTGGTGTAATGTAGGTTTTAACTGTTTCTCGGTCTCCTTCTCTGCTTAACAACCCGTAGCATAACGATTGTTTCAGTGTTTATTGTAGCATTAAGGATTTATTCTACCTTATGCTTTTAGGATAACGTGTTTAAAAATGTATTAAGGTCTAAATAAACATGTATAAAAGTGCAGTGTGTGTTTGGAAGACAAGACTGATGTTATACATTTCTACTGGCAGTTTTTCCTATTCTTAACATCCCTAATTATGAAATATAGCTAGAAAAATTTACATAGTTTGGGCAACAGACAACTAGTTACTATAATATTTAAACCCCACAAATTATTCATTCACATACCGAAACTTGCAGACGTGTCTTAGTTTCTGCTTGTGGCTTTTGTGCGTTGCTGGTCAGTGAACCTTGAAGTACATGCAGGTGTTTCCCTCCTGCACCGTTGCCCAGGCCAGTTTCAGGCTCAATCTTTAGTCTAAGACAGAAATTCCTCTCTAGATTTTCTCATGACATCTCATTAATATGGAAGAGTGTAACATACACAAAATGTTTCATGATACTGTATATGAACGTAACCTAAGGGTTTCTCAAAGCAAAGAATCATTTAAATCTTTTGGAGAAAAATAATCAGCAGTTATTCAAATTTAAAATGCTAAAATTATTAGTGACAGTAGCCCTATATTTAGAGAAGCTCTGCACATCCAGCTGTAGCTTTAAAATGCTGCTGCATGAAAGCAGACTAAATATAGAGATACATATTCTATTGTACTCACACAAACAATCCTCATTAAATACTTTAAATTTGAACTGACTGAGTATATTTTCCTGAATATACTTCTGTACTTTCAGTTTAGTAACATTTTTCAGTGCATAACACTACTTCCCTTAAAGCAGCTGCACAACCAGATAAGAAATGCAACTTTCTCGTTTCAGATACAGAAAAAGATCAACATATCTTGATTTTTTATAAAGAGAGTAAATATCAAGCCACTATGCATTGCTTTGATCAGTAATAAGTAAGAATGCTGAATCTGACTCCAGTTAGTGATTTTACCTGAAGCTTTACATTTAACAGTTTGGTAAAACAGACAAAGAAAAAAAAGCTGTCTGCAAATCATGTCATGCTAAGAAAAGAATAGAGTAGAATAGAATAGAAAAATACTTTATACTTTATGGTAATAAAAATTTAATGTAGTTTAATGTGTGTGCTTTAAATAAGTGAGAACAGAATGGGTGTATAAAGATCTTGTTTTGTTTAGGTGCATGTTTTTGTATCTTGCATTTAGAATTTGAAATTGCAACATTTGTTTTCTTTCTTTCTGCCTCTGTTGAGACTTGAAAAGAGGAAGTTGACCACAATTAAATGATTGTAAATTCAACAACTGCCTGTTATATCAGAACCACAGTCAGCCTAAACACACTGGGCAACATTTTTTATTTGCATCTGCTTGAAACAGTTCCAAAGACACGGCATAAGATTTTGATGGAGAACCATTTACATTAACATATTCAGAATCAATGATGTGATCTGATGTATGAAAATCATTTTTAAGTGTCTCTTTGGTCTGTAACTGCTTTATTTACCCACTTCTTCTACAAATCAGTTAAGATCAACCAAGTGTCAAACCAAACAAAGCAATCTTCGGTTTCTGTTTTTTATAAACCATCTCCTGATCTTATTTGCTTTTGGTGTAACCACTTGTAGCACAAGGATGCACAAGACAAGAGAAAATGAAAAGACTCTGTAATTTCACTTAGCTCATTTTAAGAGTTCATGATTTGACGTGAGCTGCTTGGTGGTGTGGTAGTCAGTACAGCAACAAGGTTTGAACCTCAGCTGGGTAATTTGGAGTTTACATGTTCTCAACTTGTATGCATGGCTTCTCTCAAGGTTCCTCCCACTGTTTAAGAAAATGCATGTTAGATTAACTGGTGGTTCTAAATTGACCCTAAGAGTATTATCCTGCATGTCCGTGTTGACCATGTGGTGGACCGGCGAATCTGTCCTGTAGCTGGGATAGGCTTCAGCTGACCGCATGATCCTGAATTGGATTAAGCAAGTATTGAAAATGCATGGATGGATTTGATGTGTTTTGTGTACTATTGTCTTCAGTTTAAGGTAATATGAGCTCAGTAATTTTGAAACATGTCATTGACAGGACAACCTGGATACATTTGGAGGAAGGCCACAACGTGTTCTTTTATTAGCGTTATTCACTGTCTTTTAAGGAAAGCAAATATCATTCACTGGGTGGGAGTGGCATAAGTAGAGGAGTATTCACTATATTGCTGAGTCTGAGTGCGCAGTAAAAATGTCCAGGGGTAAAAATTGTTACACTTATTAAGTGTGGAGAGACATTTTGTTTATAACTGTCTCATTTCCTGTCTAGTCTCATTTCCAAGTCCTTAGTCAGTGGAATAAGTTGTTTTCGGCTTATTATCTAAATGCATATATGTAGATCTATATAAATATATTTAGTAAACCACTGTCACAGATATTTTTCTTTAAACTGATTTGTTTTTTCTCTGGGCTGTCATTGTTAGCTCAAATTGTAACAGAAACAGAGTGTGACACAGAATCAAACTAACATATAAGGACTAAATCCCTGCTTGGAATACACATTTAGCATCTGGTTTTCATGTTCCCTAATCATGTGGTCACATGTTTAAAGCAATGACACAAAACATCAAATTCATGTTGTTTATTATGGAGACATGTGTTGCATGGTACACATATTCCTCTTCTGTTCTTAATCAAACTAATCTGAGTACTGTACGGAAGATGTAAGAAGGAGGTTGTGATTCAGTCAAGAGCTCTGGGTGTTTATAGGCAGATAAGTGCAAGTGATTGATGAAATAATCCCTTACACATTGATGACGGCTGGATAAAACTTGGAGCTTGCAGTACATGCAGTACATGCAGTACATTCTTATCAAGATCTTCTGATATACTGCATATTCCCTACAAGCTAAGCTCATTCAGGAGTATCATGCCTAAACAGGTCAGTGCTGGAATACCATCTTGCCCAAAGTACCCCAGCCAGATATGGCAGCCAGATAAATCTGGTTGGGATCTATCACCCCCACGTTGGCTCCTCTCGTAATTAATTAAAAACATGATTTCAAAGTAATTCAAAATAATGTGCAAATAACTTCCTGAACAAGTTACAACTAAGCAAGTTATTTTCTTTTTACTTCAGTGTCAGGGTTGATAGGCTACCTGATCACATCTAAAGCTCCATGAGGACATTAAAAACAGATTAGTAACAATATGTCATATGATATCTGAATTGGACTTTTTGGCATTTTGTTACATAAACAATTTTAGTAATTTTAGCTATAACAATGAACAAAACTCTTAGCTTTAATTTAAGTTTATTAACATCAAAAGTGGAAGAAGAGTTTAGGAATTCTAGCTCATTAGTTGGTAGAACGCCTATTTGCAGGAGCTGTTTCATATGTGCTAGTCATTCATCGTCTCTTTATGTGAGTCAGGATACTCCATCAAAAGTGTAACCATTTCAGTGTGTTCATATAGTGTTTTTTTTTTTACATATTAAAAATGGCAAGCTAAGCAAAATATTCCATATATTCCACCTTGGAACTGCAGTGCACCTTTCAAGGATTTCATGTATAACAAACCTGAGACATTGGGGCAACTGATACAATGTCTCAAGTTTGTCTTTAATGCGCTGTTGTCTTCAGCTCTTTGTTTTTTTTTTCCCCTAAACTTTTCTTGTTCTTGTAGTTTAGAGCGAGTCTAATTTAATCTTGTAACAAACAACATACATAAAGATTATGCACTTTTGTCAGCTGTTTCATTTTGTGTTTAATCTACAGACAGCAATGTGTTTATATAGTTTAAACATCCTGCAGGCCCACCTTTTCAATTTTATGCTTTACCAGGCTGTGAACATGACACACAGTCACGAGACTGGTTCAACTTCACCAATATTTTAAACTTTAATTTCTTTTCATAAAAGCAATCAACGTTTTTCTTCACTTTCAATTTTAATCACAGATTTGCACAGATCTCTGAGACAACAAAAATTTTGCCAATTTGTAATGATAAGAGAGCTGAGGCAGGAAGTCTATCATACAAATATATTTGCATCAGCGCCATTTCAGTTGACTGTCATTCATTTGGTTTGTATTTGAATGTATTCTTGTCATTGTCTTTGTTTTTGTCTTCTGTTCAGTTTTTTTTGTCTTTCGCCTTTTAAATTTTTTTCAAACTTAGTAGTTCAGAGACTGAGTAAACTGTATCACCACTTAAACTAAATGTGAGGGGGAGATCTGTGGTTAGAGAATCCCAGGGGAATTGGTAGCCAGCTTCAGGCTGTTATAAAGCACGTCAGTCATCCCACCACTTTGATTTTCTTCGGTTTAACTGTTTGATATTGGCCAGATAAGCAGTATGCACTGGGAGAAATGTAAGTACAACAGACTGTTTCTCCTAATGAATTAATTGAATGATTAAATCTGCTTTGTTTTCAGTGGGATAGAAAAGCAAAATGTTTTGTAAAACTACTTAAAAAATGGGTTTCATGTTGCAGTTATTGTACTGTATGTTACATCTGCATTGGCAGAATATTATGAGCACAACACGAAGTTTAATTCAGTACAAAGGCCCTACAGTTTTTAAGCCTTTCATTGGAATGATTTATAGAATATAAATCTGCTTAAGAACCACAGAACTGATGTAAAACGTTTGTGTTGCTTGCTCTTGTGTTTTTGTCCAATTGTTGTTTTTTTCACACTATTTAGCTTTAAAAAAAAAATACAAGGGTCACACTGTAACCCAAATCTCAATTTGTAACTTATTCCATATGACCTGAAAATTTGTTTGTATTTGGGGATTTTAAAAAATACTGCTTAGAGAAGAAAATCAAGAACTATCTTAGGTTGGGATCATGCTATCTGTTTGCCATTTAGACTCATGAATTCAAATTACTGCATTACCGCTACTCAGGTTGTTAGCATTTAGTGGTGAGACACATTCACAGGTTCATGAGTACATCTTTAGTGGCTGCCATAATTTCCTGTTCACAAAATCTATCCACATTGAGACAGACAGACAGACGGCAGTCAAAGTTTATAGTCATACATACATGCATACAGTCACTCAGTCATGAGTTAAACAAAACTGTCCATCATTACTGGTAACAACAGTTAATTACATATTTTCCTGTTGTTGAACTGAATCAGGACTGTGCTGTAGCTGTTGTGTACCACACTTGTGGAAAGAGGAAGGTTTTCATTTGAAAGCTGGCTGCGTATTGCTATTGGGCTATAATCTTGATATGCAAAATGGCAGTAAGCCCCCACCACAGTCAAACGCTGTACATCTGTGGAGCTTCCTCTTTTGTGCTGATTGAGCCCTTGTGCATTTGCCATGGTGATTGTTTTGTCAGTGTGTGCTCATGTGTGATTGTCTAAGTAGAGAAAGATAAAAGTCAACAACTGTGTCTTAGTTCAGATCTATACCACTGCACTTAACTATATACTTGGATCATTTGATCAACACTGAGCCTCTGTCATATTTGTCTCAGAATTTTACAATTAAAGAATAAAAAGAGATGCAAATACAAACTGCAAATATCACATAATTTTAAAAATATTATATGATATTTTAAAAATATTTCTATACTCTTAAGTTCATATGGTTCCTGCCGGCACCTCTGGTCTCCGTAGACTATTGCTGCTATAAATCATTTGCCCTGATAAGCACCAATACCCTGCTTGAAACACACTCCTTTAGTGCTTTGCCAGGAATCCTTCAGACTTCTCTGTTTGTTGGCTATGTGACAAACTTACTTTACTCCCGAAACACCAGAAATGACACATTATTATATATCCAAAGGCATCAAACTACAGAAAGACAATTCACATCTTGAAAGCGTAAAAAACAAATTTTGAAATATTCCCTTTGAAGTGATTCTATCATGAAATATGACAAAATATGACATTAATTGTATAATTCAGATTAATTTAGCTTTCAACACTTCCTTCAATGACCCAAAAACCTAATAATTAAATACAACTTCATACTCAAATAAGGCACAAACACAGAAAGAACACAATCTGTTTTGTTAACTAGTGAAAAGAGTTGATTATCAAATCTTGTTGGTTATGTTAACATTACAGTATGTAAAAATGACAATGATCAAAGAAGAAAAAAAATAATGACATTATTTATCAAAAATTATGACATTATCTGCAGCGCCTTTCAGTTGGGAGGAAAGCCATATTACTGTCATAAGGTATCTTGCTTTTTATATAATGCAAGAATTGACAATGGTCCATGAATCGATCCTTCAGAGAATAGAAAAAACGAAGAGCTAAAGTGAATTTGTGATTGGCACCAGTGCATTTGCTGGACTTGTTTCTTGTCAAGTGGAAATAGATTGAAACTTTAATTGATGCAAATTAAAACCTTGAGACAAGTCGAGAAACCAAGTGATGTATTAAAGAATTATGATTTAATCATCCTAAAATATGTTTCTATAACTTTCTTGTATTGTTTGAATCTCAGATAGATTTTTTGTTTAAACTATTCCTGTTTCCTGAACTCCTTCCTTTGCATCCAATTTTGCAATCACAGTTTAGTAACTATAGCAATTATTTCCCCTCTCTGTCAGCACACACAGGTAAAAAAAAGTTAGGAATGAAATAAAGTTATTTATTGCTTTATCACAATGTGGACTTTAAACACTGGCAAATCAGTTGACTTGTTCACCAGTTCAGAGACACTTGAAAAATTACACTCAACACTGCACAGGCATCATTATTCTTTAATGATTTATTTGTACCTTTATTAAAGTTTGGAGCTAGAACACCCATTGTGTTCTGCATACTAACTATATCAACACACCCTACTGGTCTCTTAGAGACTTTTGGTAAGTTACACATTGCAAATCTGGCCAATCTTAGTCCATAAAATGTCCTTTTTTCTTCTTTTTGCACAATCAAAAGCTTGGTTCATTAGTATAGGCGATAGGGGGTCATTTTCTTTATCTGAGTAGATGAAAATATAGCTCAGTTACATGGTAATGTAACACATGGTATCTAACACAATAGCATCTATGTCTAGAATGGTGTGTCCCATCATGCTGTCAACCAGATGTCACTTCTGTTCTGTGACTACACCTTATCCGGCTTAAAGGCATGACGATTATACCTTCAAATTCCTTCTCTTCAAGGTCAGGATAAGAACTTCTTCAGATCAGCATGTGGGAAGAAAATAATAGAAATACACATAGTGATTGTATGAAACTGACTTTGACACAGGACTGGCACTAAATACTGGGAGTTTTAATTAAAACTTCTTGAAAAGCTCCAGAGGACACAGAGTTCAAGCTGTCTAGATAACTAGATAACTAGATAGTGTAAACGAGTCTTTCAGCCTATTTATTTCAGGTAGAAATCTGAGTTTTTCAAACACTACCTCTGTGAGATCAAAACCCCACAATTTAGAATGCAAACTACAAAATGATAAATCTTCCAACCTTACTATTAAGTGTCTTTCAAAGAACAGAAGGCTCAGTAGATGGGGAACGGTGTACCCAGTGTCCTTTTTCTGTAAGCATTTAAAGCATTTCTGTAGCACTTGGGTTGTATTTTCTATTTGAACAGTGCTAATTAGATTAGGTTTAAGTTGAAGCTCACCTGACTGACCTGGAGAAGCAAAACAGTCAGTTCCAAAAGGGAATCTGCAAAACACATTATGAGTAAACCCTCAGCTTGTAATGACAGGAGTTAGAGATAGACAGACACAGCAGTTGGCTGGAGCGCAGCAGTAACAACTTAGCAAGATGTGGAGGAAGCACAGATGGAGTCTGGAGTAATTTTTCTTCTGATGTAAGGGTTATTTACAGTGTTTCCATGGAGGAACATGATGTTGAGTTTAGTGGTGGAGATGGGGTGTTGTTTAAAGAACAAATAACTTGAAAATAAAATAGCAAAAGAACTTAAGTCAAATTACAGGCAACTAGATTACAACTTCATCCATGAAGTACAACTCTGAACTAAACTTCCAGAGGCCCTTATATTATACTGGTAGCTCCTCGTACAAGAACAAACCATGGGAATCAATAATTATTGTTTATTTCCCCAACATCACGACAAATACAATAACTCTGACAGAAAAAAATGCATTGCCTTTGTTTAATGATTCAGAAGACTACTCACTGAAACCATTGCATTTCCCCTATATTCCCACCAAAATGGTGTTGGTGTTTACCATATCCTGTTTGTCAGTCTGGACCTTCAGCCTGTTGCCACCAAGAATGGTACACACTAGTAAAAAAAAAATACAGATAATTTATTAAAATGTATAAGTTAATTTGAATCTGCCATATGCCATATGCTTTTATTTCTTTAAGTATTTAATTATGAATATGTACAACAAAAAAATATGCAAAAATCTAAAAGATTGCAAAATTAGCATGCAAACAGCACATGTGGTCCTTTGTTCTGCTAAGCAGACTATCTTGGCTAAAGTTCACATATGATTTTCAAGTGTCCTCAAGAAAAGTGCACACACAATATTAGTCAATATACACAAAAGATCAACAATTAAAAATTACAATAAAAAATATTTGTAGTTTCAGAAGATATTATCATATTATGGGAGGCTTCCAAGCTTGAGGTTTATGGGTTACATCTTAAAGATTCTATTTATTCACTAAATTACATGTTGAAAAATGCCAGAACACAGTATATTGCTAATCTTATATCTTAAAAAAGAAAAAAACTAAATTTTTGTTTGACACAATTAAAAATATTGTTTCTCCTGATATTTTCCTCATCCACCAGCATGCACAAAATCTGATTGCAATGAATTTTTACACCACTTTGTAAATAAGGTTGCTGCCATCAAGTCAAGTATCTCTCCTTAAAACTGTCAATATCATGCTTGTAACTTGCTTACTTCTGATACCTGGTCCTGTTTTGTTCCTGTTACCTTACAGGGAATTAATGATTTGCTTGGTCGTTTAAAACAGACTTCCTTTAGTTTAACACTAACAAAAAATAAACTTTGTTTATTACTCCTGATCAAGTAATTCTGGATATTGGACATATCAGTTTCTTAGGCTTTTCGGTTCAGTCGAACCTCAGAAACTTGGGCCAATATCTGTGACAGTTCAATGTCTCTTGAGCATCGCTCCAAACTGCTAGTTAGAAACTGTTTTTATCATTAAAGAATTTGTTTTACAATCTTAGTTTGAACTTTTAGGGCCCTACATGGTCAAGCTCCCCATCATATATCTGACCTGCTAAAACTTAATTCTTCTTCCAGGGCTCTATGGTCTTTAGGTCAGAGGTTGCTGCTGGTCCCACACACTCGGTTTAAAACTCATACGGATCGGGCTTTTCAGGCAGAGGCACCATGGTTGTGGAATTCTCTTCCGCTGTCTTTACACTGTACAGACTGTATTGACTCTTTTAAAAAGCAGCTGAAGAAAGTTTTATACAGACAAGCTTTTAATTGACTTGGTGATTTTATTGTGTTTTATTTAATTTTTAATGGCATTCTTCACTTTTATTTTCTGTATTTTGTTGTGAAACATTGTGATTTTTATCTGTGAAAAGTGCAAGATAAATAACTTTCACTTACTACACTGATCAAAACTAAGGGAGTTATATAACTCTGGCAGCTCACTGATTTGCTGTGCAAGCAGTGTCAATATGACTGAAGATATACAGTTCTTGCAGAAGACAACAAAAAAAATAGAATATTAGTACATCCAAATAAATTTGGTTTATCTTAAAGTCACAACTGTGCCAGTGATTGGGGTGATGACTGAATGAAAATTTGAACGTGCTCTGACATGCATAGAACACAGAACACAGGCACAAAATGGTGCTTTCATTTAGTGTTGTGTGCCTGTGTGAACAAGTCTGTGTGAACAAGTAATTCGTTTTGGCTTGTGTTTGCAAAAGTTCAGTCTCATCTGTACACTAGCATCACCCTCAGAATGACATTTTCTTAAATTGATCAAAATCACATTTAATGTAGTTTTTCTTTCCTTATGTCAAAACATACCAAGCACTGGGGCATGTTTAACTTAAAAAGGATTCAGTATAACACCTACTGCACCTCTGTTTTTTGACCTCAGAGAAAATGGAATGCCTGGGGGACTCTCATAGTTGACCTACAGGTGGCTTGTTAGTTAAACCATTAAACTTTTGACCCTTTACTGTCACATAATCTGCCACCTAAAGAATGATGTGGGTTGTATCTGTGTGTGGCATCCAAACAATGACAATAATAACCACCTCACATTACTGCAGTTATAGTCTTAATCAACAAAAGCGGTTGCAGTTAACTCAACATTATGGAACTGATACATTACAAATACAATGCCTGGCCAAAAAACATATCACACACTATATATATTTTGTTGGACCACCATTAGCTTTCCTTACTGCAAGCACTCACTGTGGCATTGTTTGGATATGCTTATGCAATATCCAAACATTAATTTCTGTCCAAAGTTGCATTTTTTTTTCAAGATCTAGTATTGATGATGTAGAATAGAACCACTGCGTAAAATCTTTTCCAGCACATCCAAAAATTTAACAATAGGATTAAATTCTGGGCTGTGTGGTAGTCAATCCATATGTGAAAATGATGTCTCACGCTCCCTGAACCACTCTTTCACAGTTTGAGCCTAATAAATTCTGACACTGTCATCTTGGAATATGCTTCTGGAGGAAAAATCTATTGATGGAACAACATGGTTAATTGGTATATTCAGATGGTCACCTAATTTAAAAAAAAAAGATATTATTATTATTATTATTTCTGGGATTTTAAAAATTGCTGAACCTAGGCCTGACAAACTAAAACAACTCTAACTAAGCAACTTTGCTAAGTCAAGTGGCGTCTTGTTGCTTGTTAAAGAGAGGACTTTCAAACATTGATGATTGAAATAACTGATATCCAGTTGAGGTCATGGAAAACTCATGATTAAACAGAAATGCTGATTGCTGACTTTAACTGTACTAACATTCCAGTATCTGTTGACTTGTTCATCCACTCTCCACCTGCTCATACTGCAGACTTTATGGTGCTATAATCACTTTGCTTCACTTCCTCCTCTTGTGCCATTGTTTTTCCTTATAGTAGAACAATCTCAAAATCTCACACTGCTGCAATGCGGTGGAGGTTGATCCTATTATTTTCTATGACTTTTAGGATTGTTTCTGTCCTGACTGATGGTATTGTCTGCAGTTTTCATTTGTGCAGTGCCATGAATTTATTCAAAAGAGCAGAGTCAGATTTCCCCTTGTGCTTATACTTGCAGGAAGTGACTGGTTGTAAACACTTGAACACACTCAGGTACCTTTTAGCCTGAAGACTCTGTCAGTGTTTTCCAGAGGACACTGAGATTCCATGCTTATTAATAAATATGGTTTTGGTTCAGCTGATGATTTGTTGACATTAAACTGTAGTTAACAATAAATACAGTGTTGATTCACATGTGAAACAATGGATGATGTTATTTACAACCCTAAATTCCAAAAAAGTTCAGACAGTGTGTAAAATACACCACTACTTTGTTCACAATAGAGACAGAAAACAAATGTTGAAAATTAAAAATTTTACTATT